>NC_138877.1:52107547-53307547 GCF_965194805.1 Balaenoptera borealis
GTGTTTTTTTTTTAATTTTGAGTTTTATTTTATTTATTTTTTTATACAGCAGGTCCTTATCAGTCATCCATTTTATACACATCAGTGTATACATGTCAACCCCAAACTCCCAATTCATCCCACCACCATCCCCCCCCCCACCGCCGCTTTGCCCCCTTGGTGTCCATACGTTTGTTCTTTACATCTGTGTCTCGATTTCTGCCTTGCAAACCGGTTCATCTGTACCATTTTTCTAGGTTCCACATATATGCGTTAATATACGATATTTGTTTTTCTCTTTCTCACTTACTTCACTCTGTATGACAGTCTCTAGATCCCTCCATGTCTCTACAAATGACCCAATTTCGTTCCTTTTTATGGCTGAGTAATATTCCATTGTATATATGTACCACTTCTTCTTCATCCATTTATCTGTCAATGGGCATCTAAGTTGCTTCCATGACCTGGCTATTGTAAAGAGTGCTGCAGTGAACATTGGGGTGCATGTGTCTTTTTGAATTATGGTTTTCTCTGGGTATATGCCCAGTAGTGGGATTGCTGGGGCATATGGTAGTTCTATTTTTAGTTTTTTAAGGAACCTCCATACTGTTCTCCATAGTGGCTGTATCAATTTACATTCCCACCAGCAGTGCAAGAGGGTTCCCTTTTCTCCACACCCTCTCCAGTATTTATTGTTTGTAGATTTTCTGATGATGCCCATTCTAACTGGTGTGAGGTGATACCTCATTGTATTTTTGATTTGCATTTCTCTAAAAATTAGTGATGTTGAGCAGCTTTTCATGTGCTTCTTGGACATCTGTATGTCTTCTTTGGGGAAAAGTCTATTTAGGTCTTCTGCCCATTTTTGGATTCGGTTGTTTGTTTTTTTCATATTGAGCTGCATGAACTGTTTATATATTTTAGAGATTAATCCCTTGTCCATTGATTCATTTGCAAATATTTTCTCCCATTCTGAGGGTTGTCTTTTTGTGATATTTATGGTTTCCTTTGCTGTGCAAAAGCATTGAAGTTTCATTAGGTCCCATTTGTTTATTTTTGTTTTTATTTCCATTACTCTAGGAGGTGGATCAAAAAAGATCTTGCTGTGATTTATGTCAAAGAGTGTTCTTCCTATGTTTTCCTCTAAGAGTTTTATAGTGTCTGGTCTTACATTTAGGTCTCGAATCCATTTTGAGTTTATTTTTGTGTGTGATGTTAGGGAGTGTTCTAATTTCATTCTTTTCCATGTAGCTGTCCAGTTTTCCCAGCACCACTTATTGAAGAGACTGTCTTTTCTCCATTGTATATCCTTGCCTCCTTTGTCATACATTAGTTGACCATAGGTGTGTGGGTTTATCTCTGGGCTTTCTATCTTGTTCCATTGATCTATGTTTCTGTTTTTGTGCCAGTACCAAACTGTCTTGATACTGTCTAGTATACTAGTATACTGTCTAGTATAGCCTGAAGTCAGGGAGTCTGATTCCTCCAGCTCCGTTTTTTTCCCTGAAGACTGCTTTTGCTATTCGGGGGTCTTTTGTGTCTCCATACAAATTTTAAGATTTTTTGTTCTAGTTCCAGAAAAAATGCCATTGATAATCTGATAGGGATTGCATTGAATTTGTAGACTGCTTTGGGTAGTATAGTCATTTTCACAATATTGATTCTTCCAATCCAAGAAGATGGTATATCTCTCCATCTGTTGGTATCATCTTTAATTTCTTTCATCAGTGTCTTATAGTTTTCTGCATACGGGTCTTTTCTCTCCCTAGGTAGGTTTATTCCTAGGTATTTTATTCTTTTTGTTGCAGTAGTAAATGGGAGTGTTTCCTTAATTTCTCTTTCAGATTTTTCATCATTAGTGTATAGGAATGCAAGAGATTTCTGTGCATTAATTTTGTCTCCTGCAGCTTTACCAAATTCATTGTTTAGCTCTAGTAGTTTTCTGGTGGCGTCTTTAGGATTCTCTATGTATAGTATCATGTCATCTACAAACAGTGACAGTTTTACTTCTTCTTTTCAATTTGTATTCCTTTTATTTCTTTTTCTTCTCTGATTGCCATGGCTAGGACTTCCAAAACTATGTTGAATAATAGTGGTGAGAGCAGACATCCTTGTCTCGTTGCTGATCTTAGAGGAAATGCTTTCAGGTTTTCACCATTGAGAATGATGTTTGCTGTGGGTTTGTTGTACATGGCCTTTATTATGTTGAGGTAGGTTCCCTCTATGCCCACTTTCTGGAGAGTTTTTATCATAAGTGGGTGTTGAATTTTGTCAAAAGCTTTTTCTGCATCTATTGAGATGACAATATGGTTTTTATTCTTCAATTTGTTAATATGGTGTATCACATTGATTGATTTGCATATATTGAAAAATCCTTGCATCCCTGGGATAAATCCCACTTGATCGTGGTGTATGATCCTTTTAATGTGTTGTTGGATTCTGTTTGCTAGTATTTTGTTGAGGATTTTTGCATCTATATTCATCAGTGATATTGGTCTGTAATTTTCTTTTTTTGTAGTATCTTTGTCTGGTTTTGGTATCAGGGTGATGGTGGCCTCATAGAATGAGTTTGGGAGTGTTCCTTCCTCTGCAAGTTTTTGGAAGAGTTTGAGAAGGATGGATGTTAGCTCTTCTCTAAATGTTTGATAGAATTCACCCGTGAAGCCATCTGGTCCTGGACTTTTGTTTGTTGGAAGATGTTTAATCACAGTTTCAATTTCATTACCTATGATTGGTGTGTTCATATTTTCTATTTCTTCCTGGTTCAGTCTTGGAAGGTTATACCTTTCTAAGAATTTGTCCATTTCTTCCAGGCTGTCCATTTTATTGGCATAGAGTTGCTTGTAGCAGTCTCTTAGGATGCTTTGTATTTCTGCGGTGTCTGTTGTAACTTCTCCTTTTTGATTTCTAATTTTATGATTTGAGGCCTCTCCCTCTTTTTCTTGATGAGTCTGGCTAATGGTTTATCAATTTTGTTTATCTTCTCAAAGAACCAGCTTTTAGTTTTATTTATCTTTGCTATTGTTTTCTTTGTTTCTATTTCATTTATTTCTGCTCTGATCTTTATGATTTCTTTCCTTCTGCTAACTTTGGGTTTTGTTTGTTCTTCTTTCTCTAGTTCCTGTAGGTGTAAGGTTAGATTGTTTATTTGAGATTTTTCTTGTTTTTTGAGGTAGGCTTGTATAGCTATAAACTTCCCTCTTAGAACTGCTTTTGCCACATCCCATAGGTTTTGGATTGTCTTGTTTTCATCGTCAATTGTCTCTAGGTATTTTTCGATTTCCTCTTTGATTTCTTCAGTGATCTCTTGGTTATTTATTAACGTATTGTTTAGCCTCCATGTGTTTGGGTTTTTTACATTTTTTCCCCTGTAGTTCATTTCTAATCTCATAGCATTGTGGTCAGAAAAGATGCTTGATATGGTTTCAATTTTCTTAAATTTACTGTGGCTTGATTTCTGACCCAAGATGTAATCTATCCTGGAGAATGTTCTGTGCGCACTTGAGAAGAAAGTGTAATCTGCTGTTTTAGGATGGAATGTCCTATAAATATCGATTAAATCTATCTGGTCTATTGTGTCATTTAAAGCTTCTGTTTCCTTATTTATTTTCATTTTGGATGATCTGTCCGTTGGTGTAAGTGAGATGTTAAAGTCCCCACTATTATCGTGTTACTGTCAATTTCCTCTTTTACAGCTGTTAGCAGTTGCCTTATGTATTGAGGTGCTCCTATGTTGGGTGCATATATATTTATAATTGTTATATCTTCTTCTTGGATTGATCCCTTGATCATTATGTAGTGTCCTTCCTTGTCTCTTGTAACATTCTTTATCGTAAATTCTATTTTATCTGATATGAGTATTGCTACTCCAGCTTTCTTTTGATTTCCATTTGCATGGAATATCTTTTTCCATACCCTCACTTTCAGTCTGTATGTGTCCCTAGGTCTGAAGTGGGTCTCTTGTAGACAGCATATAGATGGGCCTTGTTTTTGTATCCATTCAGCAAGCCTCTGTCTTTTGGTTGGAGCATTTAATCCATTCACGTTTAAGGTAATTATCGATATATATGTTACTATGACCATTTTCTTAATTGTTTTGGGTTTGTTTTTGTAGGTCCTTTTCTTCTCTTGTATTTCCCACTTAGAGAAGCTCCTTTAGCATTTGTTGTAGAGCTAGTTTGGTGGTGCTGAATTCTCTTAGCTTTTGCTTGTCTGTAAAGCTTTTGATTTGTCCGTCGAATCTGAATGAGATCCTTGCTGGGTAGAGTAATCTTCGTTGTAGGTTCTTCCCTTTCATCACTTTAAGTATATCATGCCACTCCCTTCTGGTTTGTAGAGCTTCTGCTGAGAAATCAGCTGTTAACCTTATGGGAGTTCCCTTGTATGTCATTTGTCGTTTTTCCCTTCCTGCTTTCAATAATTTTTCTTTGTCTTTAATTTTTGCCAGTTTGATTACTATATGTCTCAGCTTGTTTCTCCTTGGGTTTATCCTGTACAGGACTCTCTGCACTTCCTGGACTTGGGTGGCTATTTCGTTTCCCATGTTAGGGGAGTTTTTGACTATAATCTCTTCAAATATTTTCTCAGGTCTTTCTCTCTCTCTTCTCCTTCTGGGACCCCTATAATGCAAATGTTGTTGCGTTTAATGTTGTCCCAGAGGTCTCTTAGGCTGTCTTCATTTCTTTTCATTCTTTTTTCTTTATTCTGTTCTGCCACAGTGAATTCCACCATTCTGTCTTCCAGGTCACTTATCCGTTCTTCTGCCTCTGTTATTCTGCTATTGATTCCTTCTAGTGTAGTTTTCATTTCAGTTATTATATTGTTCATCTCTGTTTGTTTGTTCTTTAAATCTTCTAGATCTTTGTTGAACATTTCTTGCATCTTCTCGATCTTTGCCTCCATTCTTTTTCCGAGGTCCTGGATCATCTTCACTATCATTATTCTGAATTCTTTTTCTGGAAGGTTGCCTATCTCCACTTCATTTACTTGTTTTTCTGGGGTTTTATCTTGTTCCTTCATCTGGTACATAGCCCTCTGCCTTTTCATCTTGTTTATCTTTCTGTGAATGTGGTTTTTGTTCCATAGGCTGCTGGACTGTAGTTCTTCTTGCTTCTGCTGTCTGCCCTCTGGTGGATGAGGCTATCTAAGAGGCTTGTGCAAGTTTCCTGATGGGAAGGACTGGTGGTGGGTAGAGCTGACTGTTGCTCTGGTGGGCAGAGCTCGGTAAAACTTTAACCTGCTTGACTGCTGATGCATGGGGCTGGGTTTCCTCCCTGTTGGTTGTTTGGCCTGAGGCAACCAAACACTGGAACCTACCTGGGCTCTTTGGTGGGGCTAATGGCAGACGCTGGGAGGGCTCATGCCAAGGAGTCCTTCCAAGAACTTCTGCTGCAAGTGTTCTTGTCCCCATGGTGAGCCACGGCCACCCCCCGCCTCTGCAGGAGACCCTCCAACACTAGCAGGTAGGTCTGGTTCATTCTCCCCTGAGGTCACTGCTCCTTCCCCTGGGTTCCAATGTGCACACTACTTTGTGTGTGCCCTCCAAGAGTGGAGTCTCTGTTTCCCCCAGTCCTGTCAAAGTTCTGCAATCAAATCCCACTTAGCTTCAAAGTCTGATTCTCTAGGAGTTCCTCCTCCTGTTGCCGGACCCCCAGGTTGGGAACCTGGTGTGGGGCTCAGAACCTTCACTCCAGTGGGTGGACTTCTGTGGTATAAGTGTTCTCCAGTCTGTGAGACACCCACCCAGCAGTTATGGGATTTGATTTTACAGTGATTGCGTCCCTCCTACCATCTCATTGTGGCTTCTCCTTTGTCTTTGGATGTGGAGTATCTTTTTTGGTGAGTCCCAGTGTGTTCCTGTCGATGATTGTCCAGCAGCCAGTTGTGATTCTGGTGTTCTCACAAGAGGGAGTGAGAGCACGTCCTTCTACTCTGTCATCTTGGTTCCTTAGCACAGGAAATATCTTGTGATGCTATTTATCATGGTTATGTCTGGGATTTCTGTGATAGGCACTAGTTTCATTTTTTAAAAGGAGATACGTCTAATGAGTTAATTAAATGAGTTTTAGCCACCCTTTCCTCGTGACTGCCAGCCTATGAAATGGAATTTGTTTTTATATGATGTGTTGATTTGATATAAGGGAACGTCAAAGGATTTCAAATGTACTTTCTCTTTGAAATGATTCCCAAGGGAAAAAGTTCATGTTAAGGCCTAATATTTGAAAAGTGATAGGAAAATTCTTCTTGGGAGTAACCTGTCTTGCTGTTTCCAGGTTTCAGTAGAGCTGGGGTCCTAAATTGCAGATGGCGCATTCAGTAAACAAAGGCCTAAACTCTGACTATATGTCATGCTCATAAAACAGGGGGCAAAGTCCATTGCTGTGTGAAAAAGAAAGTAGCCGCAAAGGAAATTTTAGCTTCTAAGTAGCTGCTTAGGTCTGAGGAGCTACAATTGTGCAAAGAGGCCCAAGGTCTTCCTATGTGAGAAGATGGCACCTGAGACTAGGAGATCACTAGATGATCTGTACAGAGGCCAGTTAAGAGAGTCCATCAAAAGCAGAGTACTATTTAAGTTTCAAGAAAATAGTTTTAGGGAACTTGGTGTCCTACTCAACCACTCATTCATTTGTGTTTCAGTCCCTACTTTGGAAGAGGAATCCAGTTGAAGATTGGCCACCATGGTAGTGCTTTCCAAAATTTTCTAGCATAAAGACTATCCAAGGAATTTGTTAACTATGCAGATTCTTGGCCCCCATACCTAGAGACTCTGACTCAGTGTGATTGGGGTAGGTCAAGAAATATGTGCAGACAGTCATTGGGCATCCTTTTAGCAATCCTGCAGTAGGTTAATAGGAGAGCTAGCAGGTAGTGGGGAAATTCAGAGTTCTCTAACTCCTTTTGTATCCTCTGATAGAACTGGTGGACCTAGATATATGGCAGCCCTCCCTGTGGTCAGTTTTCTTGCCATTTGGATTTAATAAGCCCCAACTTATTGTAAGCTTTGTGCAGGATAAAGAATTGGTTCTTTTTCCTCTCTCTGAAGGACATCATGAGACTTCACTCTGGGGAGGAGAGCACTGTCCATTCAAAGAAAACCCCTCCAGCACATACCTTAGGGCAATAATTTGTATGAATTAGTCCTCTGTCTAAATTTAAGAGCTGTATTCAAGCTCTAGCATTAGAGAGTTTGGTCACTTAAGAATAAAAGTGGGCAGCCTAAGAGGCCAAGGAAGAAATGGAATTTGACTTGAAAAAGTATCTATTTTTTAAAGCTTATTGCTAAAATGATATTGTTTATTGTATGGTCCCTCAACAGAAAGCTTTTTTTGTTTTTGTTTTTAAACCTCAATGGCTGGCTTCACCCTCAGAGATTCTAATTTTATTGGTTTAGGGAAAGATCTAGAAATGGTTATTTTTTTTTATAAGCAGATATTCATTTTTAATTATTATTTATTTACTTATTTATTTTTGGCTGTGTCGGGTCTTCGTTTCTGTGCGAGGGCTTTCTCCAGTTGCGGCAAGTGGGGACCACTCTTCATCGCGGTGCGCGGGCCTCTCACTATCGTGGCCTGTCTTGTTGAGGAGCACAGGCTCCAGACGTGCAGGCTCAGTAATTGTGGTTCACGGGCCCAGCCACTCTGCGGCATGTGGGATCTTCCCAGACCAGGGCTCAACCCTGTGTCCCCTGCATCGGCAGGCAGATTCTCAACCACTGCACCACCAGGGAAGCCCCAGAAATCTTTTTTAAAAAGGAAAATCTAGATATGGAAACCCAATGGTACATTTTTTTTTTTTAGCCCTGAGTGCAACTTTTATAGTCTAGCAGACAAACCTTCCAGAACCTTCTTCCATAATGACAGAGAATTATAGCCACACAAGGACCCTGCTCATAGATTCCTCCTCATACACACTCATAAGAATCCAACCAACTACTGGAGGAGGGGGGTGTTTTTCATAACATGGTTTTCTTGACTGCAGTGGTCTAATAAAATAGCAAAACTTATTTTGTTCTTATGTAATATTCTGTCTCCTTTTTAATCCTGGGCGTACTGGTGTTGGGGGTAATCTGCTTAAATGGCTGTCCTTTGGACTCGGACTTCGGGATGAGCAGATCTGGATTTAGGAAATGTTGCAACATAGACATCAGTGAGAATCCTTTAAGAGATCTTGGGTTGGAAATATACCTTGATGCCCTACTTAACTATCCTCTAGTAGAACTCTCATCTCAAACTTCTGTGTTCTGTTATTAGTGAACAAGACTGCCTTATTTGAAAGTCTTTTCCCCCCTCTTTTAAATTTAAATGATCTAAATAATGCACCCTCACTAAGGGAATGGCTTACCACAGACTTATTGCAAATAACGTTAAGGAACCGCAGTCATTCACATGTTTAAATAAGGTTGCTAATCAGACGGAACATTGTTCACCGTGTCCTGGATCCTCTTGGCAAAAGCTTCATCTAAAAATAACATGACATTCCATTTATAGGAGACTGGGCGCTTGCTACTTCAAGATGAATGGCGCTTCAAGACTCAAGTCCCTTGTTAACCCTCGTAATCTGCTGCAAAAATAACCCTTTTGACAAAGTGTTTGGAAGGAATAAAAATAAATCTCTCTTGACATTCAACCTCATAGAGACTGGAAGTGTTCTTTCTCTCTTCCTCTCTCCTGTGCACGCACATACATATACATACTGTAAAACTAATTTTAATCAGTAAAGAGGGTCAAAGGTGGAAGAAAAAAGTCAACAAAATTTGAGAAATTTAATAAACAGATAAAAGGAAATTGTATATTCTGTACCATGTGATTTGAAGCCTGAGAAATGTAGGCTTTAAGGAGTAAAATGATTATATCCAAGCTGTTTTCTGTCATTGAGATCTGAAAAATGGTGAGTTTTGTTGTTAACTACTAGACAAAGATGATAGAATAATAGAATTCATGTTTGGAATTGACCTTATGCAAGATTAGTTATCTTTCCATCCAGTATGGAGACACCTTCTAAAACACACCCCTGAAGTGGGTTATCTAGTTTCTGTCTGAGCGTCTCTAAGTGATAGGGAATTCATTTTCTTACAAAGCAGTCCTTCACGTTGTTAACAAGCTCTGCCACCAATTCTGTCTTGGGCTGGAGGGTTTTCTCACCAAATTATTAGGCTTGGAAAGATTATTGTGTGAAATTGTAAAAACTACGTCTTTAAATTGAGAGCAAAGTCTCATATGTTAGGCAGATGAAGGAATGAATCTCTCAAAGGGATGGACTTGTGAACCATAATTTCTTACCAGGTTTGGATGTTGACTAGTGTCTTGAATTCATCTTCAACACCTCAGCTCCATCAAGATATCAATATATCTCTCCCTATCCTAGACCCTTGTGATTTATGAGTACTAGATATCTAACTCAGTACTGTAATTATTTATAAAATATGTGTTTGCTTCAATATGATTCTTTAATGGGAAGAACTGCAACTTGTTCACTATAGCATCTAACGTATTTATACATTCACTTAACAATAAATTATTGAGCACATCACTAGGCTCTGAGGTCATAAAGCAAAATAAATTCTTCCCTCAAGGTATTTATTTTCTAATAAATAAACAATCAAGTAAATTGATTATTATAGTACAACGTAGTTAGGACTACGGTAATATGACCTACAGGATTCGGTGGGGATGCAGAAAAATGCTAATGTAAGTGCAAATGTAAATCTAAATCAAATTCATGGTGGGGGTGTTGAGGATGGACAAGACTAGATAACGTTTGATCACAGAATCCTTTTAATATAGTCTATTTATTAATGTCTTGCAGGGACTATTCCTCAGCATGCAGTCAGGAGATGAAAGGCTCCATAAGTAGGCAGAGTCCTAGAAATTGGGTATTTTTTAATGCTTCAAATTTAACCCTAATCTGTCAAGTATTATGAAATGATTTTATACAGAGAAATAATGAGATAACTTTTGTACTTTAAGAAATAATGTTCTGAGAGCTGTGCTGAGAGTTGGTATCATCTAGGAGAGAAGTGAGGAGGCCCAGAATTTAGGTGTCAACAGTGGGAATGGCGATGAGGGAAAAAATATGAGAAAAAAATATAAAAAATATTAAAAAAATATTTAGGGGGAAGCCACAGACCTTGGTAACTGATTGAATGTGTCAGGGTAACTGACAGTGTTCTCATGTGAGGGGCTAAGAATACCAAGATAGGGTGAGCTGAAGGAGAGACATGTTTGTGGGATGTGAGCCAGCAAATTCAGGTTCAGGCCTGTTGAGTGTACCTGTGTGATACCCAGGCAGAGATGCCAGGCAAGCAGTTGAATAAATGTCCTCAACACACTGGCTTACGCTGTGGGAATAGATCAGGAAGTCTAAATTGGCAGCTGAAGCCATGGCTTTGGATAAAGTCACCAAAAGCAAAATGTTCAGGAAAAAAAGAGCATAGACCCAAGAACAAAGGCCTAGGGAACTAAGGTTTTAAACAGCGGGTAGAGAAAGAATTGCTTAATATTGAGCACCAGAGGTGTGGGAGTATACTGGGAAATAACAATGTCATAGAAGTTTTAGCAGAAGAGCAAGACTTAGGAATTCCTACCTGTTCATCTCAGAGCTCCTTTCAAAGTGATTGCCCCTCACAGCTCACTGCTGAGGGAAGCACCCTAGATGGTTCATCATCAGATACATAGATGAGCAGGTTCTGAGCCACATGTTTTTTTCACCCAAGTGCAGTCAATTTACAGACAGGCCTAGGTTCTGAAAGAAAGCCCTGGTGTGAGAACCTTACTCAAATGGGTCAGTAATGACCAAGTAGGTCAGTAGGACTCTCTTTACCAGGAATCGGGGGTTATACAGACAGAGGTGGCAGCAGGTGTTGAATTTTGTGCCTCCACCCAAATTCATATGTTGAAGTTCTAACTCCCAATATCTCAGAATGTGACCTTATTTGAAAATCGAGTCATTTCCAATATAATTAGTTACAATGAAGTCATACTGGAGTAGGGCCCCATCCAATATGATGGGTGGCCTTATAAGAAGGGGAAATTTGGATACAGACAGCATGTTAAGATGAAGGCCAACATCAAGGTGATGCTTCTACAAGGTCAGGAACACCAAAGGTTGCCAGCAAACCACCATAAGGTAGGGGAGAAGCATGGAATGGATTCTCTCTCACAGCCCTCACAAGGAACCAACCCTGTTGACACCTTGATCTCAGACTTCTAGCCTTTAGATCTGTGAGACAATAAATATGTTGCTCAAACCAGTTTTTGTTATGGCAGCCCTAGCAGACTAATAATAGATGTAGGAGCTGACAAACACAGAGAGAGAAGGCAGGCCACAGGATCCACAAGGTAGCCAGTACCATGTACAAGCAGAAGCCATGAAAAAGAAGAGGTGGTGAGGTGGTTGCTTGGAAACAGAAGGAGCTGTAAAAGCAGAACTGAATCTCTAGTGGTCGAGCATGAAGGTAAAAGTCCACAGATTTCAGCTACTAAAGGGGGAAATGAGGTGACTTAGTAAATTAGGGGTGAGTTAAGTCCTGAATCACGTTCTGGTCCCTAAACTGTGCTCTGGTCTGAGACTTTTCTAATATACTGCTTTTCCTGTTAAGGGGTCTCATAGTTTAGGTTTTAACTCTGAGATCTGGTTACACAGTCAAGAGTCTTGCCTTCCTCTTGTCTAGGTGTATTCTCTTTGTGACTTACCTGTATTAGGTATCTATTGCTGTGTAACAAATTACCCCAAAATGAACGGCTTAAAACAACAAATATTTACCATCTCACAGTTCGTGTGGGTTAAGAATCTGGTTGCAGCTTAGCTGCGTGCACCTGTCTTAAGTTCTCTTACAAGACTACAATTCAGGTATTGTATTCAGGGCTGTGGTTTCCTCTCAAGGCTCAACTGTGGGAGGATCTAATTCCAAGGTCATTTCTGTGCTTGCCAGCAGGATTCAGTTCCTCCATCGTGTTGCACTGTGAGTCTCAATTCCTCTCTGACTGTTGACCAAAGGGTTCCATCAATTCCTTGCCAAATGGGCTTCTTCATAGAATGGCTGTCATGGCAGCTGGTTTCATGAGGACAAGCAAGCAAGAGGGCCAGTGACTATGGCAAGATGGAAGTCACTATCTTTTTGAACCTAATTTTAGAAGTAACATCCCAACACCTTTGACATAGCTATTCATTAGAAACAAGTCACTAGGTCCAGCACACACTCAAGGAGAGGGGATTACATATGGTGTGAATACCAGGAGGTGGAGATCACTGGGAGCCACGTCAGACGTTGCCTAATGCATCTCATTACTAGAAGGAAAATGAGGGAGGTGATCTCATTGCAAACCAAGGAGCCCAACTAATAGAAAACCCAGGTGAGGAGAAGTTTCCTGCCAAAGGCTTCAAAAAAAGTCAAGTAAGAAAAGGGCCAAAAAGTGATCACTGGATTTGGCAACATCACCACTATCAGTTACCAATAAAGACAGTGCAGAGAAGAGAGGAGTGGTGAAACCAGATGGTGGTGGGAGGAGAGTGACCATGATTGGTAAGGTCGATGCAGAAAGTGTCACTTATGTTCAGGATGGTTGGTGTTTTAGTTTCCTATTGATGCTGTAACAAGCCACTACAAACTTAGTGGCTTAAAACAAGACAAATTTATTATCTTCAGTTCTAGAAGTCAGAAATCCTAAAAGCCAGTTGTTGACAGGGGGCATTCCTTCTGGAAGCTCTAAGGTACAATCTGCTTCCTTGCCTGTTCCGTCTTCTAGAGGCTGCCCACATTCCTTGGCTCACAGCCCCTTCCTCCATCTTCAAGGCCAGCAGTGTTGTATCTTCAATGTCTTTCTCTCTGACCTCTGCTTCCATCACCACAACTCCTTCTCTGACTCTAACCTTCCTGCTCTTCCTGCTTTTATAAAGCCATTGTGATAGATAGGGTTTACGTGGATCATCTAGGATAATGATCATCTAGGACAGGTAATCTGTCCATCTCAAATTCCTTAACTTAATCCCATTGCAAAGTCCATTTTGCCATGTAAGGCAACATATTTCCAGTTTCTGGAGATTAGGTGGTAGACATCTTGAGAGGTCATTATTCTGTCTATGACAGTTGGCTAGAGAGGGAAGAAAAAAGATAATATCTCGGAGCTTGGAGTTCAGGAAAATTATTTTGCAAACTGGATAAATTTGTCCATTTTATCATATAACAGGCTCTGTGGATACACAAATGAACAGTTCAGTCTCTCCTGTTGATGAACTCAGAGCACTCTTGTAAAAATCCTATAAATTTGAATGGAACTAAATGATGTCTAAGTCTCTTCACCCTTTTCAAATATTCTAAATTATAAGTGTAAAAACGTGTACTTCTGTTTGGTGGTTGATTGTGAGGTCAGACTTCTCAAACGAGTATTTGTTCTCCTTTCTGTCTAGCTGAATAACTGACTTTGAATATTTTGCTTAGGGAATTGGAGTTTATGTATTTTAAATCAATGCATGGAATTGCCAAATCCAGTTCACATGACAGTAGATAGTAGGGCATTGATAGAAACTGGATATTTTATTTATATAACTTTAAATCTGGAGGTTGTTAGGCAATAAAACTGCCTTTGGATATTATTACCTATTTATAAAATATGCCATTTTCATTTCAGGCTTACTGGGCCTATTCTTGTACTGTAGTAAATGAATACATTCTATCTTAAAAATGAAACTCAGGTTCATGGGATAAATTGAAATATTTAATAGAAACATGCAAACACCACACACTGCCATTACCATATAGTAAATAATATACATGAATAAAAATAGTGAAAAAATGAGGAGCTAAAATGTCATCTTAATTATTATCAAGTGTGTTGATTAGTAAGAAAAAAAAATTTTAATGTAAGTATTTGATGAGTTACAAACTCTTTGCCTGCAGCAGCAATTGAATAATTTGGAGTCTCACAATACATTAAAAGAAAAGTAGAGAGTATTGCTGACCATGCACAGAGTAAATATAAGTAGATATCACCCCTGTTCTCATTAAAGAAATTATACATTAGGTATAGAGGCAAGAGAGATCCACACAAATATGTACAGATATATTCAATAATGATAGGGGAATTCACCATAGGGTTAAAGAATGGCTAAGGGAAGGAGGGAACACATTTAAAATTCAGTAAGGAGATCATAGGAAGAATTTCTTAACTGATATTCTTCCAAGGAAGGAGTAGAATATTCCTCTCCTGTGCTTTTTTTAAACCCAAATTTTATTATGAAAATTTTCAAACATAAATTTTAAAAAATTATTATTTTACTATACTTACTTTATCCATTTACCATCCATCAATTCTTCAAAGCTTCTCTTTTTTTTTTAACTATTATTTTATTTTGGAACATAGTTGATTAACAATGTTGTTTTAGTTTCAGGTGTACAGCAAAGTGATTCAGTTACACATATATATGTATTTATTCTTTTTCAAGTTCTTTTCCCATTAAGGTTATTACAGAATATTGAGCAGAGTTCCCTGTGCTATACAACAAGTCCTTGTTGGTTATCTATTTTAAAGCTTCTTAAGGACAGTATGACACATAGTTTGGAAATAATGAAATTGTGCAAGAAGATGCCTTAGATCCCTGATTCTCCGTGTGGGAGGGGAGGCGGGGAGAGGTGTGGTAGGTTCTGAATCACCCCACTTGCCTCCCCATCTCTGAATCGTAGCTACTGGTACAGATGTTTGTGTTTTAGGGAAGCAAAACCATGAAAAGAGCTGCTGGCTTATGTGATGTTTTAGTCTTTCTATTAATCCTCTAATTCCACCGAAATATTCAATTACCTTTACCTCCCAGTATCCCCAATTCATATCTTCTTTTCTAATCAGAACAACTACCTCATTGACTCAAGAAAAGGCCTTCACTTTTTAAACTTTTACCTGGAATATCTAACATCTTCTACTCCTCTTATATTAATTTAGCATACTTCTTTAACACAGCTCAGAAACCTTCTCCTGTATGAGGTCTTCCCTGTGCGTTCTTGTTGCTCTCCTATTTTCTGGGAATTTCGTTTTTTGTTCTTTAAGTCCATAGTCTAGACAGTAAAATGGAGCACTGCATTTTGTAAAGTCTTATATCATTTGACATCTCATTTGTGAGCTTATATTTAAGCTGCTCCCTCCCTCCTCACCATCCCCCCACCCCTCATAGCACACTGTGAACTTTAGTCAAAACTTGCCTGATAGGCTGCTTTACATGAGTTCAGGAACTCATGGTGGCCAGACGATTGTCATTGAGAGGCACATCAACTCTTTATTACTGAACTCTGTGTCACAGTCTTTCCGCATGAGATTAGACTTCCTATACCAAAAGACAATTTTTCGGAAAGAAAACTACAAATCGCATTATTGCCAATCCTACCCATTTATAAGAATATATTCTGATTGGGTATGCAACTTTGCCAGGAATTGCCAGTTTGTTCTCAGATCTATTTCCCCACTTTTGCAATTCTCCTCTGCATTTTAGAGGACTGAACCCTGAAAACTACATTTTCCAGGATTCCTTGCCCGTGGCTTCCTGCCAAGTTTGGCCAGTGGGAGGCACTGGTGGGAAAATGGAAGTTAAAAGCAAGGGAACTTTCTTCCCTTCCCCCACCCCAGCCCCTCCCAACTCCTGTTTGGGTAGCACCTGACAGAGACCGTGTAGCCTCCAGGTATTCATTTCTTGTCAAAAAGCATCTCCTTCCATGCTCCCTGCTTGAGAGCAGCCTCCATCTTGTTTTAAATTCCCACCGCAATGGCCAGTTCCTAAGATCTCATCCCCATGTCGTTCAGCCTTTGGTGTTGTAGCTGCTTTTTGCTGTTGTGGATCTCTGAGTTGCCTTAAAGTTCCCTGTTTGGCTTTTTGGCTCCTCCAACACCTCTATCTCTAATCCCACAAATTAAATCTCTTCTGTTGAATTACCAAGCATGGGCTCTGTTTTCCTGACTGAACTGTGACTGAAACAATATCAGTGTCTCATCTCTCTCCTCTTCCCCAAGGAGACATGTGATCTGTAGTACTTCAGTGTTTAAGTACAAAGGTACTTAAGAGGAAAAGGAGATTAAGATTTTGTACTGGACGGAAGAGAAAATGTACACATGCATAATATCCGTATGCTGAATTTGGAATGTGTCCAGTATTTTCATCTGAATTTTTGTTTTTGGTCACATCATTAGTCTCGGGCTCTCCCAATTCTGAAACAGACGTGGTTTTCCCACTTTTGTCTTGAATATGTTTCTGCATCTTGTACAATGATGTGACGCTTATCTTAACAGAGTTGACACAAAAACCAAGTCCCCACCACTACCATCTAAGAACAAATCGTATCTTTCTATTCTTCCTTGGCACCAAAGAGCTGCTCAGAGTAAATCATAAATTCACTCAGGGATACAGGAACTCTGGGCTAAAGGATCTATGGACAGGAAGGGAAAGAGAGCAAGAAAAGGATTGAGTCCTGCCACGAAACCTGTCCATGACGTGATAATGAGACAAGCTCTCTTCCAGATCCCCTCCTTGGCTTCCTTTGGAAACTATTTTCTCAGCTACAGCTCCTGCATTCGGGCTTTCAGCAGCTGGCAGCTCTCCAGGTTAGCACTTCATTTCACACAACAGCTCTAATTTTCAAATATTGACTTGAGGACTTAGTCTCCCTGGTGCCAACTCAATTCCTAAATAGTATTGCATTAAAGCTTTGATTATTATGATGTACTATTGGGGGTTCCAGTTATCAGATTAAATTCATCTTTATGGAATTTCTTTTATTGTAGTTCACCAAAGGTACCACACTTGTATGTGGTCTGACATAAAGGATACCAAATCCATTTTTTAATGTGCATTATGCAAAGGTTAATATTTTAAATGTACTTGAATTATACAAATTACTTATCCAGGATGATGAATGTTGTGTAACTGGACACATGGTAAATAAAATTGTGTGCTGTCCATTTTGGATATGCAAAATAGTCTGCTTTTAGTATTTTAGAGGCAGAGGCATTTTCACTAGGCTGACATCAGAAGGCATACTCTGCATTTGATGAGGGGTCTTGGAAGAATAATACATGGCAAAAGGAAAATAAGATTAATATTTATGAGGTGGTAATTGTTTTTCATAAGAAAGAATACTATATTACCACATTTCTTTTTTTTTTTTTTTTATAAATTTATTTATTTATTTTTGGCTGTGTTGGGTCTTCGTTTCTGTGTGCAGGCTTTCCCTAGTTGCGGTGAGCGGGGGCTACTCTTCATCGTGGTGCACGGGCTTCTCATTGTTGTGGCTTCTCTTGTTGTGGAGCACAGGCTCTACACGTGCAGGCTCAGTAGTTGTGGCTCACGGGCTTAGTTGCTCCACGGCATGTGGGATCTTCCCAGACCAGGGCTCGAACCCGTGTCCTCTGCCTTGGCAGGCAGATTCTTAACCACTGCACCACCAGGGAAGCCACCCACATTTCTTAAATGTGAAAAAAATCTGATAATTACCATGGAGAACAGTATATTTTAATAAAATGTTCAAAACACAGTGGTAAAAGTAGGTACTAGACTTTATACTCGAGAATTAAGGAAATCAAAGATAACTTATTGAGCAATAGGTTATGAGGAACACAATTCAACTAAATAACTTTGTTTCTTTTTTTGTTTCCATTTTGGTTTGGTAGTCTTGAGAATAAATAGTTGGGGAGATGAAACAGACTGATTAAACTAGGAACTTGTTTAGAAAGACCATGCATTTCATGATTACAAAATAAAGTTTGGCAAAGTGGACAGAGCTAGGGAAGGGCATTCAAAGCAGTTGGAATATTATGTACAAAGTCTTAAAAATGGATAGCATTTCCCCTGCAGAGATTACAGTAGATCCTTTACTACTGGAGGAACCATTTCCAGTAGAAGGACAACAGTGGGGAAGAAGGTGTGAGAGGCAGGATTTATGAGCCAGGGACCTCCAGCGCTGTGTTCAGAAGCTTGGCCTTTATCGATGGGCAGATAGGAGCCATCAGCATGTGTTAACTCAGGGACCCACCGGGCCAACTCTGCCACATTGGTAAGCACTGGGGAAGATGGGATGAAAGGTAGAGAATGTGGAGAAAACAATAATGCAGAAGCTACTGCAATAATCCAAGGGAGAATTGATGAGAGCTGAATTAAGAGAGAGATGGTGGAGATAAAAGGTGTGCATGAGGTGTGGTGGTGAGATTTAATAAATATTTTAGAATAAAAATTAAGATGATCTATGTCCCTCTTATTAACTCCCCACATATCACTAGTTTTAACGCATATCAGTAGAAGCAAAACATAGATAAAGGTGTGCAGGCAACAAATGACCATCTTTCAATTATTTATTTGGGTTTAATTTGAAAATAGATCTGCTCAACACCATTAAACGATCTTACCATTAGAAAATAATTAACAACCCAAAATCTATGGGATGCAGCAAAAGCAGTTCTAAGACAGAAGTTTATAGTAATACAATCGTACCTCAAGAAACAAGAAACATCTCAAATAAACAACCTTACCTTACACCTAAAGCAATTAGAGAAAGAGGAACCAAAAACCTCAAAGTTAGCTGAAGGAAAGAAATCATAAAGATCAGATCAGAAATAAATGAAAAAGAATTGAAGAAAACGATAGCAAAGATCAATAAAACTGAAAGCTGGTTCTCTGAGAAGATAAACAAAATTGATAAACCATTAGCTAGACTCATCAAGAAAAAAAGGGAGAAGACCCAAATCACTAGAATTAGAAATGAAAAAGGAGAAGCAACAACTGACACTGCAGAAGTACGAAGGATCATGAGAGATTACTATAAGCAACTATATGCCAATAACATGGACAACCTGGAAGAAATGGACACATTCTTAGAAAAGCACAACCTTCCGAGACTGAACCAGGAAGAAATAGAAAATATAAACAGACCAATCACAAGCACTGAAATTGAAGCTGTTATTAAAAATCTTCCAACAAACAAAAGCCCAGGACCAGATAGCTTCACAGGCAAATTCTATCAAACATTCAGAGAAGAGCTAACACCTATCCTTCTCAAACTCTTCCAAAATATAGCAGAGGGAGGAAGATTCCCAAACTCATTCTACGAGGCCACCATCACCCCGATACCAAAACTAAAGATGTCACAAAGAAAGAAAGCTACAGGCCAATATCACTGATGAATATAGATGCAAAAATCCTCAACAAAATACTTGCAAACAGAATTCAACAGCACATTAAAAGGATCCTACACCATGATCAAGTGGGATTTATCCCAGGGATGCAAGGATTCTTCAATATATGCAAATCAATTAATGTGATACACCATATTAAAAAATTGAAGGAGAAAAACCATATGATCATCTCAATAGATGTAGAAAAAGCATTCGACAAAATTCAACACCGATTTATGATAAAAACCCTCCAGAAAGTAAGCATAGAGGGAACTTATCTCAACATAATAAAGGCCATATATGACAAATCCACAGCCAACATCATTCTCAATGGTGAAAAATGGAAACCATTTCCTCTAAGTATCAGGAACAAATCAAGGATGCCCACTCTCACCACTATTATTCAACATAGTTTTGGAAGTTTTAGCCACAGCCATCAAAGAAGAAAAAGAAATAAAAGGAATCCAAATTGGAAAAGAAGAAATAAAGCTGTCACTGTTTGCAGATGACATGATACTATACATAGAGAATCCTAAAGATGCTACCAGAAAACTACTAGAACTAATCAATGAATTTGGTAAAGTAGCAGGATAAAAAATTAATGCACAGAAATCTCTTGCATTCCTATACACTAATGAAGAAAAATCTGAAAGAGAAATTAAGGAAACACTCCCATTTACCATTGCAACAAAAAGAATAAGATACCTAGGAATAAACCTACTTAAGGAGACAAAAGACCTGTATGCAGAAAACTATAAGACGCTGATGAAAGAAATGAAAGAGGATACAAACAGATGGAGAGATATACCATGTTCTTGGATTGGAAGAATCAATATTGTGAAAATGACTATACTACCCAAAGCAATCTACAGATTCAATGCAATCCCTATCAAACTACCAATGGCATTTTTCACAGAACTAGAACAAAAAATTTCACAGTTTGTATGGAAACACAAAAGACCCCGAATAGCCAAAGCAATCTTGAGAAAGAAAAACGGAGCTGGAGGAATCAGGCTCCCTGACTTCAGACTCTACTACAATGCTACAATAATCGAGACACTATAGTACTGGCACAAAAACAGAAATATAGATCAATGGAACAGCATAGAAAGCCCAGAGATAAACCCACGTACATATGGTCACCTTACCTGTGACAAAGGAGGCAAGAATATACAGTGGAGAAAAGACAGCCTCTTCAATAAGTGGTGCTGGGAAAACTGGACAACTACATGTAAAAGAATGAAATTAGAACACTCCCTGACACCATACACAAAAATAAACTCAAAATGGTCTAAAGACCTAAATGTAAGGCCAGATACTCTAAAACTCTTAGAGGAAAACATAGGCAGAACACTCTATGACATAAATCACAGCAAGATCCTTTTTGACCCACCTCCTAGAGAAAGGGAAATAAAAGCAAAAATAAACAAATGGGACCTAATGAAACTTAAAAACTTTTGCACAGCAAAGGAAAACATAAACAAGATGAAAAGACAACCTTCAGAATGGGAAAAAATATTTGCAAATGAAGCAACTGACAAAGGATTAATCTCCAAAATTTACAAGCAGCTCATGCAGCTCAGTATCAAAAAACCAAACAACCCAATCCAAAAACGGGCAGAAGACCTAAATAGACATTTCTCCAAAGAAGATATACAGATTGCAAACAAACACATGAAAAGATGCTCAACATCACTAATCATTAGAGAAATGCAAATCAAAACTACAATGAGGTATCACCTCACACCGCTCAGAATGGCCATCATCAAAAAATCTACAAACGAAAAATGTGTGGAGAAAAGGGAACCCTCTTGCACCTTTGGTGAGATTATAAATTGATACAGCCACTATGGAGAACAGTATGGAGGTTCCTTAAAAAACTGAAAATAGAACTAACAGACGACCGAGCAATCCCACTACTGGGCATATACCCTGAGAAAACTATAATTCACAAAGGGTCATGTACCACAATATTCATTGCAGCTCTATTTACGATAGCCAGGACATGGAAGCAACCTAAGTGTCTATCTACAGATGAATGGATAAAGAAGATGTGGCACATACATACAATGGAATATTACTCAGCCATAAAAAGAAAGGAAATTGAGTTATTTGTAGGAGGTGGATGGATCTAGAGTCTGTCACACAGAGTGAAGTAAGTCAGAAAGAGAAAAACAAATACTGTATGCTCACACATATATATGGAATCTAAAAAAAAAAAAAAAAGTTCATGAAGTTCATGAACTTCATGAAAAGTTCATGAAAAGTTCATGAAGAACCTAGGGGCAAGATGGGAATAAAGATGCAGACCTACCAGAGAATGGACTTGAGGACACGGGGAGGGGGAAGGGTAAGCTGGGACAAAGTGAGAGAGTGGCGTGGACATATATACACTACCAAATGTAAAATAGATAGCTAGTGGGAAGCAGCCACATAGCACAGGGATATCAGCTCGATGCTTTGTTACCACCAAGAGGGGTGGGATAGGGAGGGTGGGAGGGAGGGAGATGCAAGAGGGAAGAGATATGGGGATATATGTATATGTATAGCTGATTCACTTTGTTATAAAGCAGAAAGTAACACACCACTGTAAAGCAATTATACTCCAATAAAGATGTTAAAAATCGTTCTGAAGAACCTAGGGGCAGGACAGGGATAAAGACACAGACGTAGAGAATAGACTTGAGGACACGGAGAGGGGGAAGGGTAAGCTGGGACGAAGGGAGAGAGTGGCATGGACATAAATACACTACCAAATGTAAGATAAATAGCTAGTGGGAAGCAGCTGCATAACACAGGGAGATCAGCTCGGTGCTTTGTTACCACCTAAAGGGGTGGGATAGGGAGGGTGGGAGGGAGATGTAAGAGGGAGGAGATATGGGGATATATGTATATGTACAGCTGATTCACTTTGTTATTCAGCAGAAACTAACACACCATTGTAAAGCAATTATACTCCAATAAAGATGTTTAAAAAAATAAAATAAATATAAAAAAAGAAAATAATTAACAATATTTCAGTCTGACCTCTTCTACCGATGCATAAATCTCACTTATGAATCTAACAGATAATCATCAGTCTTGGCTTGATCCTTCAAGTGACCATCACTCTATATTCTGCCTTTCTTTTATGGTACCGCCTGTTATTGGTCATTTCTCCCTTATGTTAATCAGAAATTTATCTTGCTGAAACTCTTACCCATTGGCCCTTGTTCCTTACTCTGTGATACTAAGAAAGAGTCTAAATTCCATTTTGTCTGCTCTTCTTCAGACATTTAAAGATGGTAGTAATTTTTCCATCAATTTTTCTTTGGCTAATCATCCACATTTACTTTATTTGCAACTTCAAAGTCTTTATTCAGGTTCTCCTTATTTGGTGTCAATACCCCTCTTGTAATATGGGCTCAGAATTCCACAGTATTTCAAATGTGCTCAGATCAGCTCAGGGATGTGGATCCTGGGCCAATTCTTGGTCAATAGGGCAGAATTCATATCTCAAAGCCTTACCTATCTGTTCTACATGTTAGTTACTGACACCATATCGCTTCTTTACCACCTTTCTCCATATTTATATCACATGGTCCACGATCCCTTCAAGATTTCTTGAGAATGAGTAGGAGAACTGGAATTCTTTTTAGGGAAATTTTATTTTCATTCACTTTAGAATGATGTCAAGTCTTCGGAAAACAATAAAGAAGTATATTCTCACAAAATCTTGAATAATGCCTTGACTCCTACCAACTGCAGTAAATGACTCCTTGTGGAGCCATTAAATTAGAACTGGGGCAAGGGAATTCAGTTGTAGAGAGGGCAAAAGAAAGTTCGGTTAATCCCAAAATATATGGTTCCAGAGGTGGTAGCTGTCTACTTAACAGCCTGTCAACAGCTAAGCACTTTGCTGCTTGACACATACACCTTTCATCTTTCACTGGCCTTTCCTTCTTCCATTCTTGTTTAGCCAGCACATAACTGATTCCCTCTTCCCTCTAAACATTCACTCATTTTTATTGTTTCATTCTGAATCCCCTCCAAGCTGTCATCCTATTTCTTTTATCTAAATGTCCCAAACTGTTATAAAAATAATCAGAAAGGAATATCTGATAATTGTTTGATGGCAATACTGTTAATATTAAATACTCCCTGAGCTCCACTACATTTAACTCTGCACATGACCTTCAAAAACTTCAGCTGCTACTCTCAAGGGGTTTCCATACCAGTAGGCAAAGTATAGAAAGCTATATAGTGACTTTGCTCACATCCTCATGCCTTGTATGATCCATACTGAAATAATCTTCCAAGTCCACAGTATTGATTTGTTGCCTATGAACAGCCCTATTAGGAGGCGTGTCATGGGGGAAGGAGGCCACCTATGTTACCGATGGCACATAAGGCTGGCCCACATGAAACTGGCACAGCAAGATTTAACAGTGTTGTCCAGGGTTGTTAGTCTGGAGGGTGTCTGATGATCTTACTTAGCAAGTGAGATGGCATTGCCCAAATGCATGATGGGTTCTAAGTTCAGACACTATGCTGGGGAAAACTGTCTCTTCAAGTGACATTACAACTACCCACCATCCAAGGTAGTGCCAATGGCCCAGCTCGTGCAAATAGAAAATGACCACCAGAAAGACCCCAGGCTTGATACACTCGGGTTAGAGAGAGCTCTGCAGCATTTTGCAGAACACACTAGAAGAAAGCCAAGCCTGTCACAGGAATCCATGATAAAGGGCTTTATTGTCAAAGCTTGCACTTTGAGCAACTGCTTGAGGGAAACCAAGATCCAGTAACATGCATCCAGAAGCAAGAAACAGACCTCACAGAACACACTGCAGCAGTCGTAAGAAAACATGGGGACATCCTGAATCTGAATTATCCTCTTTCTGCATGATGACTAAAAATTTGTTAGTAAAACTGCTGTTATCACAATTCCCATCCTTCCTAGGGTTCACTAAAATTAGGTGTCTAAGAACAGGGGCTCTCAGCTTTGGCATTATTGACAGTTTGGAGTGAATAATTCTTTGCTGTGGGACCTGTCTTATGCAGCGTAGTGGATTTAGCAGCACCCCTGGTCTTTACCCACTAGGTCCACTAGCACTACCCTTACAACCTTGGATTAGTTACTTACATTTTCTAAGGCTCAGTTTTCTCATCTGTAAGATGAGGATGATAAGAATACTTATCTTATAGGGCTGTTGTGAAGATTGAAGTTACATATGAAGCTCAATTAGCAGGGTGCCTACATGTAGCAAGCCCAAGATATATCTTAGCTATTTTTCATTGGTTTCTATGTAGTTTACATTACAGAAGGGGGTTCAATGTCTTCTCAACATCTTCCTTGGTCAATTTCTCAAGTTAGAGACCCCTTTCAGATATTGTTGAAATTGAAACATAAATCCTATGAGAACTGTGTGATTTTTCTACTCAATATCTTTGACCCAAGAGAAGATAAATCAGGAAAGATGACCCAGGTACCACAAATTGTTGTCAAAACGAGGCTTATTCTATTTCAGTGTGCAATATTTTACTCAAGATTGAAAGAAAAAGGGGTGAACATCTGAGTGAAGATAGAGAAAAAGTGATGGTTGTTCTAAAAGGATTCTTAGATTATAAATCCTAGAGGACAGAGATAAGGGTCTGCAAGGAATATTGTGTCTGCTTTGACTAGTTTTTTGATAATGATGAATACCAGAACGTGGTAGTTTAAAGAAGACACACTATGATTCTGTTTTCTTTAAGATTATACACTACAAAATATAAAATAGTTAGCTAGTGGGAAGCAGCCGCATAGCACGGGGAGATCAGCTCGGTGCTTTGTGACCACCTAGAGGGGTGGGATAGGGAGGGTGGGAGGGAGGCGCAAGAGGCAGGGGATATGGGGATATATGTATACGTCTAGCTGATTCACTTTGTTATATAGCAGAAAGTAACACAACAATGTAAAGCAATTATACTCCAATAAAGATATTAAAAAATATATAACAAAATAAACACAAAATAATAAAATAAAAAATAATAATAATAAAATAAAATTCATTCCATAAACTCTTGTTGAACAAATTACTTGGTCAACCTGGTAAGTTTGTTCCTAGAACAAATCATTGAAGTTAAAACGTAAGCTCAGGCAAGCTTGTCTTTGTGTGTTTCATCTACTGTCAGATTGGATTTCTTCTTTCTCTGTTACCACATTTCCCTCCCATGCACAAACACCCAGAGGCCCAGCAGCAGCCAGTAATTCCTCCCCTCCAAGCTTCATCAACATACAAAGGGAAAGCTCCTAGTTAGAGGAAATAATCTTGTAGAGTGTATTGGCTAGAAAATTAATTCAGAATAGCTGGGAAATGAATAATGACAGTGGTTTGAAATGTGACTGGAGCCCTGCTCAGGAAAAAGAAAAAAAAAAAAAAAGGACAGAGGAGAATCTGTGATCATGATATATAGAAGTTTATCCATTTAGAAGGAGTCATCCAGGGACACTAGAAAGATCAGGGTTAAGACACATCTCAGGGTCTTAACTAGAGATAGTAGAAACATCATAAACAGAGTACCAATGAAATTGTAAGAGGTATTAACTGGGTAGATAATACGAACACAAGAGAAGTTATAGAAGTGGGACAAAAGGACTTGTGAAAAATAGCAATATCAAGAAAGAAAGACTGTCCAAATGGGAAGATGAAGTCTAATATACTTGGAAGCAAGTTCATTTTAAAAACCTCTATATTTAATTCCATTCCATTAATAATGCAGTACATCTGGGAAGAAGCCTTTGGAAGAGAGTAGTACTTAAAGAGATTTAAATATGATCCTGATTAAACCCCAAAAGTAGATATGATTTTGCAGTGTGACTCTGGAGATATTGCCAACGTGACCTGGGCTGGAGACCCAGCCATACAGATAAGAAAGGAACTATTTGGTTTTTGTTTGTTTGTTTGTTTTTTACTATTTTAAAGTAATAGATCCCTTGACGGGGACCTTGTTCAAAAATTGAAATGAACTAGAATAGTGTCCAAGCAAACTACATGAGAGCTACATTAAAGAACAAGCAGAACGAATATAAAATAAAACATGATCATTGATGAATACGATGACCTTTTAAAACTTGTCAATTCAGTTTAAGGCGTTGTGCTAAGCATTGCAGTTATAAAGCTCAATCATAGCGCAGGTAAGAGAAATAAGTTATAGTTCTTGTTCATAAGAAGATCATAATCTAATGAGTAAAAGAAGTATTTACACCAACCAATGTGTGTATGTGGGTGGGCGTAGGCTTCATGTTCCTTGAACGTACAGAGTAGGAAGACATTCAGTGATTCTAGACAAATATTAGGAAAAGCAACAGACAGAGGCATACGAATAGGACATTGACAGAGAAGTGGCTTTTGGAAAGGTGGATGAGGACCGTAGGCTGACTGAGGGAACAGAATGAGTGATGGATGGAAGGCAGACTAGACAAAGGGAACCGATGGTCAAAAGGCAGAGGGCAGAGGGCCAGTGTAAGGGAATAGAGTGAATAAAGAGCAGAGGGCAGGACAGAGCATGGGAACAGGATGGTGATGGGCAGACACCTCTCTGCTGGAAAAATGACTGAAAGACTGCGTTTTCATGGGAAATAACTGAACAGTTTTTTAAACAAGCGCATCACTATTCCAGTAGACAAAAATGATTTCAACTTGGAAATAAATGTGTTTAGAATGACTGATTAGGTGGAAATGATCGTATTTTCTAAATTCTACAATTTCAAATTGCATTACTCAGGTGAGAGCAGATGATGAAATGTCTTAACATAAAGGTCCAGCAGGTGCAGTAGAGAAGCGGCACAGGGTAAGAGTAAGACCCGGGTGAATCCCGGCTCTGTAACTCTGTACCGCTGATCATGGGGCAATTATTTAGACTTGCTGAGCTTAAGTTTTGTTTCTTGTAGAAATACAGAAAATAATTCCTACTTCTTAGGTCACGTCGTAGTTAGGTTTCAGCGAAATAATGCTTATAAAACTTTTGTTACAGTGCTATTCACACAGTAAGTGCTCGATCAGTAACAGTTGTATTGTTATTATTACTAATATTATTTTCTGATGACATGATACTGGGGCTCAATAAATGTGAGCTATAAAAAGTTTAAAATCTTAATTGTATTTTATATAAAAGTACGGATTTCCTTACTTTTTAAAATTTACTCCCTTGTCATAAATCAAAAACGTATGAACAGAAGCATTTACCCTTTGAAACTACTAATGACTGCAATCACATCAGGAACGTAATTGCAGCAGGCCCTTGGATATCTGGAAATATTTACCTCTTCCTCCCTGTTCCCACTTAGGGCCTTCAGATAACATGCTCTAGGAAGAATGAATACACGTATTATATCATAAGTTTAATATCACATGAGTTAATGTGAACTAGTTTCATCTTCCAAATACCAGGGTTTCATTTCTTTATAAAGGAAACAGTTACTTACTGATATTCACTGACCATGTTGGTGTGAATAGCATTGAATTAGATGCCAAAGTACATTAAAAATACTTGGACCTACTGGGAATATCTGGCAAAAATTAATATTTTTTCTCCAATAAATAATTTTAAAGGAAAAGCAATGTATTTATTTTCCATATTTAATTTCTCTTTACTACCATCGCTGGTGGGGATGGGAGTGAGGGCAGTTCTTTCTTCTCTTTCTCTCCCTTAACTCTCCTTCAATAAATCCCTTAAATCCCTTCCCAGCCTTGGCCAGCCCATGGTCTCATTCCTCATCACTGCATCCGCGAGCTCTTCAACAACACCCTGACTCTCCATTCCTGCATCCAACCTGTGACATCATGTGGGGTAAACCGCCTCCTGCCCACCCTGCCACATCTCCATCTCAAACACATCCATTGAATTCCCACTGACTCCAGGAAATAGTTGACCTCCTCGCCCCTACATTCAAAACCACGTATAATCCAACCTGTTCAAGTCTGTCTTCCTCCCTCAGTTCCAATCAGGGTGGTCTCTTCAGTGACCATCAAGTATCCCATGGTTGTCTCTACTCCAAGTCTCGTTTATACCATAAAATACCTTTTCAGCCAATAGGTCCTCCCTATCAACTAAATCCCACCTATCTGTTGAGCTCAGCTAAGACCCATCACCAAATGAGTTTAACGGCTTATAGCAGAGGTCCTGGAGAGCTGTAGACCTGAGTTTGAGGTCTGGCTCCTTATATTCTTCAATATTAACCTAGAGAAATTACTTAGTTTCTTGAAACCTCAGTTACTCTCATCTATAAAATGACTAAAATTATGATACTACCTCCCTCATAACACTGCTTTGAGGATTAAATGTGATAATGCAATGAAGGGATTAACAGTTTCTTGCATAAGTAGTAAGTAATGTTTGCTATATTTCTTTCTTTGATCATACTAGTCCCGTCTTCAAATTCACATTTGATAAAAGCTGGAGATTCAGTGTTATCACAACCAGGATTTTTAAAATACTATTTAAGAAAAAATTATAAAAATATGCCCTAAAACATTAACAGCCTGATGTATATGTTTGGAAAAATTATGAGTTATTTTGTTTTTTATCTAATTCTATATGTTTTCAAAATTTATGCAATTAAAATGCCTTGTTTTCATCATTGAAATAATCTACCTTTAAAAAAAGTATTTAAATTACAAAGACAGACAATAACAAATGTTGGCACGGGGGTGGAGAAATTAGAACCCTCATA
Organism: Balaenoptera borealis; assembly: GCF_965194805.1. Classification (NCBI taxonomy): domain Eukaryota; kingdom Metazoa; phylum Chordata; class Mammalia; order Artiodactyla; family Balaenopteridae; genus Balaenoptera; species Balaenoptera borealis. The sequence goes on from NC_138877.1 coordinate 52,136,363, forward strand.
CATTGCTCCTGGGAATGTAAAATAGTACAGATGTTTGGAAAACAGGTGGGTGGTTTCTCAAAATGTTAAACCTAGAGTTACAGCATAACCCAGAAATTCCACTCCTAGGTATCTACTCAAGGAAAGTGAAAGCATATGTTCACACAAGACTTGCGCACAAACGTTCATAGCAGCATTATTCATTATAGCCAAAACTTGTAAACAGCCCAAATGTCCATCAACTGATGAATAACTAAATCAAAAGAAGTAAATGCATCTAATGAATACTATTCAGCAATGAGAAGAAATGGAGTGTTTATGCATGCTACAACATGGATGGCCCTCAAAAACATGCTAGGTGAAAAGAGTCAGACACAGAAGAACACATGTTGTATGATTCCATGAATATGAAAAGTCCAGAATAGGCAAATCTGTAGAGACAGGAAGCAGATTAGGGGCTTCTGAGGGGTGGGGGTGGGTGGTGGGGAGAAAGAAGGGTGGGAGGGATTGCGAGTAGGTACTTGGCAAATGTTGTTAAATGAACGAATGAATGAATGAAGAAATAAATGCTGTTGATTAATTTACTATGGCAGGGAACTGATGTGATCAATGAATATAACTAAGTCACTCTAGTTATCACTTACCAAATACATGTTGAACACTTACTATGTCCAAATCTTAAGCCAAGTACTAGGGATAAAAAGATGAGTATGACCCAATGCCTTTTCTTACAGGTAACAATATAGTCCTCTAAGACAGGCATAAATTCAAGTAACATATTAAAGTATTTTAAGTTCCATGTTTTTTTATAATAGCAATAACAGCCAGGTGCTGGTTGACTGTAGTGAAGGGAACAAATAATCATACGAATAAGGTGTTTTATTTTTGAAGGAACCTTATAGAATGTTTAATTTTGATATGTTCCTGGACTGTCTTACACAATTTATTTTTGACCTCATCAAAAGTTTGTATGTGCTCGGCATCCTTACAAAGAATCAAGAACTTCCTGATGGCACAAAATTCCTTGGAATGCTACCAGAAACGTCCTTACTCAGATTTATACTGTTTGAAAAAAAAAACATGATTCCCTTGTTTCCATAAATATTTGAAGTATCATCAAAATAACCTAAGGCAGACAAGCTCTAATACTCAAGTATAATCATTCATTTCTTTCATGTCACTCTGATTTTCCTCACTTGAGATAAATGTGGTCTGACATATTGATTATCCATTCTTGGCCATGCGGGGACTCTTACTCGTATATTGATCTAACTGTTTGGTTAAGGGGAATTTTTTATATAGATGTCATATGATGCTTCAGAAACATGGTGGTTCAAAAATAACATAACCCCACTAAACAAACGCTACTGACTGTCAGAGCTGCTCCTTTATCGGAAATAGACCCGGCACTCAGGTTTACTCTGGAAGGGTGCCATCCTCCTGGTCTGTCTGTTGTGGATCTGGCTGGCAAGTGCCAAGTGTTTCCGATTGAGGTGCCTCTCCTTAATGACACTTGTTGAAATCTTTAATTAACTTTATTGAAATGTGTAATTTACACATCATAAAATTCACCCATTTTAAGTTTACAATTCAATTATTTTTAGTAAATTTACTGAATTGTATAGCCATCACTATAATCCATTTTTGAAACATTTTATCACCCCAATAAGATCCCCTGTTCCTATCTTCAGCCCTAGATAACCACTAACTTACTTTCTGTCCCCATAGATTTCACTTTTCTGTACATTTCATAAAAATGGAATCATACAATATGTGGCTTTTCATGTTTGGCTTCTTTCAATCAGCATAATATTTTTGAGGTTCATCCACGTTATAGCATACATCAAAAGTTTATTCCATTTTATTGTTGAATAGTATTCATTCAGCAAGATGTGCCACATCTTGTTTCTCTATTTCACGGCTCTTTGGGTTGTTCCCACTTTTTGGCTGTTATGAATAATGTTGCTATGAACATTTGTGTAGCAGTCCTTTTGGTCACATATTTTGACTTCTCTTTGGGTGGATGCCTAGGAATGGAATTACTGGGTCATATGGTAATTCTAGCTTTAACTCTTTGAGAAACCATCCAACTGTTTTCAAAGTGGCTGCACTGTCTTATATTTTCATCAGTAATTTAGGAGAGTTTCCATTTTTTCACACCCTTGCCAACAATTATTATTATCTTTCATTTTATTATAGCTTTTTTTTTTTTTTAGATTTTATTGATTGATTGATTGCTACGTTGGGTCTTCGTTTCTGTGCTAGGGCTTTCTCTAGTTGCGGCAAGCGGGGGCCACTCTTCATCGCGGTGCGCGGGCCTCTCGCTATCGTGTCCTCTCTTGTTGCAGAGCACAGGCTCCAGACACGCAAGCTCAGTAGTTGTGGCTCACGGGCCTAGTTGCTCTGCGGCATGTGGGATCTTCCCAGACCAGGGCTCGAACCCGTGTCCCCTGCATTAGCAGGCAGATTCTCAACCACTGCGCCACCAGGGAAGCCCCTATAGCTTTTTTAATGAGTGGAAAATGATATATCGTTGTGGTTTTGCTTTGCATATTCCTCATGACTAATGAAGTTGACCATCTTTTCATGTACTTATTAGTCATTCTTGTATCTTCTTTGATGAAATGTCTGCTCAAATCCTTTGTCCATTATTTTGCTTAGGTTATTTATCTTCTTATTGTAAACATAATTCATATTTCTTTATATAAGTCCCTTATCAGATATATGGTTTGCAAAATTTTTATTTGTGGGTTTCTTTTAACTTTCTTGATGATGTCTTTTGAAGTACTAGTTTTTATTTTGATGATGTCTAATTTATCAAGTTTTTCTTTTATTGCTCATGGTTTTTGTGTCATATCTAAGAAATTTTTGCCTGACCCAAAGTCTCAAACATTTTTTTCTTACATTTTATTGCAAAATCTGTATAATTTTAGCTCTTACATTTTGGTTTCTGATCCATTTTTAGTTCTATATGGTATATATGGAAATTTTTCTACATGTAGATAAGGGCTAAGTTCATCTTTTTAAATTTGGATTTTCTATTTTCTCAGGACTATTTATTGAAAAGACTGTTCTTTTCCCATTGACCTGTCTTAGCACCTCTGTTGAATATCAATTGACCATAAATATATGAGTTTATTTCTGGACTCTCAATTCTGTTTCATTGATTTATATGCCTATCTTCATGTCAATACTACACTATTTTCATACATACATTTTGAAGGTAGATGGAAATGTTTAACCTACAAGATTATTTGGGAATAACTAAATATATTCTGCCTTTAAAAAAGTCTTCCCTTTAATACCTATTGTAAGAAACAACAAAATAAAACATAAGAAGACAAGGAAAATGAGAGTAGAAAAAAATGAGACAAATAGGATTATTACACAAAATCTATACCACATATGTCTTTTACATTGCTAGCTATGGCTACCATTGTGACCCTGAGCTTGCCAACAATTCAATACTTAGCACAAATATTTTTCAAAAATAAAGGTGAAATAAGATTTTTTTTCAGATATAAAAAAGCTGTAAGAATTAATCACCAACAAACCTCACTAAGAGAAATGTTAAAGTAAGTCCTTCAGCTAGAAGAAAAACAATACCAGAGAGAAATATGGATGTGCACAAAGCAAAGAGAAGCATTGGAAATGATAATTACATGTGTAAAAATGTATTATTTTTCATTGTAATTTAAATCAGTTTAAAAGGTAATTGACTAGGTAAAAAAAATAACAGAGTAGTATGAAGTTTATAACATAAATATAAGTAAAATGTGTGACAAGAGTACTGAGGTTGGGAGAGGAGAAATTAAAGTGTACTCTTGCAAGCTTGTTATATCATACATGAATTGATATAAAACCACCTGAATGTAGACTGTGATAAGTTAAAAGTGTAGGCATTAAACCATAATATAACCACTAAAATAATAAAACAGTTAGAGGTAATAAGCCACCAAAGTAAATAAAGTGGAACCATAAAAATAAACTCAATCTGAAAGAGGTTGAAAAAGAGAAAAAAGAAAGAACAGATGGGACAAATAAGACAACAAATAGCTAAATGATCATTTTAAACCTAATCACAGCAATAATTACATTAAAAGTAAAAGGTCTAAAGTCTCCAATTAAAATGCCAGTTGTCAGATTAGATTAAATATTAGACCCAAATATATGCTGTCTACAAGAAACACACCTTAATGGCTGTAAGGAGGTTTAGAACTAATATATGCATAGCACTTAGTAGGGTGTTCAATATTCAGTAAATACTTGGTAGAAATAGTTCTTAACATGTTTCCTGCTCTAAACTAGTCACTTTAGGCTGATATAACAAAATACTGTAGAGTGGCTTAAACAATAAATACTTATTTCCCACAGTTCTGAAGACTGAGAAGTCCAAATCAAGGTGCCAACAGATCTGGTGTCCAGTGAGGGCCCTTTTCCTGGTTTGTAGCTGGTCACCTTGTTGTCATTTCCTCATATGGTGGAGAGAGACAACGCACCCTGGTATATTTCTTTTCTTAGAAGGGGAAATCCCATCATGGGGGCTCCACTCTCATGACTTTATCTAAACCGAATAACCTCCTAAAACCCACCTCTAAAAACTATCACATTGGGGATTAGTCTTCAACTATGAATTTGATGGGGAGATACAAACATTTAGTTCCTAGCAGTTGGTCAAGCTTCATTTGCCTTGTGAGACATTTGAGTGTCTTTCTCTCATGATGTCTAACATCTTCAATATCTTTGTTTCACTTAAGGACATCAATTCATCCTCTATAATGATTAGAGCGTAAGGTGTTTTAGTTTATTACTTACTGGGGCCAGTTATTTGGATGTGAGCTCCTGCATCACTACAGACAGCTGAGAGGTGTGGATGGGAAAACTTCTCTAACGTACTGACAAGTTGATCTGAGGATCAATCTCAAGGAGGTGACATAGGTGATCAGAACAGCTGCTACAATTTGGTTTAAAAGCTGATGCCTTAGCCCAGAATGCTAAAGGTGGTTCTTCAGCATTTCATAAGCCAAAGGCAGCCGTTTCTCATATGGTCCTCCACCTCCACAAAACACTTTAGTTCTTTCAGTCTCAGTTCTCAGAGTATGAAAAAAGTAGGAGGAGAAGGAAGATTCAAACTACATTCTCAATGGTCGTGATGAGAAATTTGGCTTTTTAAGGGGGATTATAAAGATAATAAATGGTGAATGAGTTTTCAAAAACACGAGTAGTGTTATTAACTACAAATTATGGCATTCATAATATACATCTAGAAACTAATACAGAATTTTGGATAGCAATTCTCATATCTCTCTGATGGACTCTAAAATCATTATACATCTAATGGTTGAACCACTTTTGCATCTTCAAATTTCCAATATTTCCACCCATCACAAAAGATGCAAAAGAGCAAATAACCATGACAAATCTATACTCAAATCCATATTTCATGTCAGAGGGCTCTCTTTTTCTCTCTTTGCAGTTTTTTACTGGATATCTGATGGGGGTCTCAAGAGGAAGTCTAATAGTTTCTTAACAATTTCCTTTATTTTTGGTGTGACTATATATTTATATTTATTGACTGCTATATTACCATGCTTTATTTTCATTCTGCTTTCCCTTTTACATGAAACTCCCTTTGTTTTTCCAAGATTTTAGTGGGATTTCTTTTCGTCTTGCAAACTGATGTGTTATTTCATCTAGATGTGAGTGAGTGTGCAGTCATTTGTATTCATTTCTTGAGAAGGAAAATGCTTTCAGTTTGCCTTTTTAATTTTGTGAGGTTGCACTGATCCATTTACACATTCTCCCTGCCAGCCTGACAGAGGTGGTTGTCTGTATAAAAGCTCAGATGATGGCTCTAGTGTAGAACAAAACTGATGTACGAAGATTAAACATGTAAACATCATCTTGCTGGTCCCTATGTCTATATAACTTATTTTTAGCAAAGTCAGAGTTAGAAATTAAGTTATCATTGTTCTTGGTATGCCTTGGTGTGAAGAGATAAAAGGCTCATATTGTAGAAAACTTCCTCAAACCAGAATTTTCAGTCTCAGATATTGGGGTTCTGCTCCTTTACCCAATTCTAACCTTCCCTCTCACCTCTTTCTATCACTGTTACAACTAGTGACACCAGATGAACTCAGAATACACCCATACTTTTTGTTAAGGAGGAGATCCATAGATATTAAACTGAACTTTTTTAAGAATAGAAGAATGTTTTAAAAGAGAGTCCGTCATAGTGGAAAAGGGACAATTATTTAAAGAAGGCATATCTTTTGTTTTGTTTCCCACATGAATACAATATTGTCAAAATCTTTTCTTGATAATTAGCTCCTTAAACTGACATCCTTATTCTTGGGTACATGGATGGGCTTTAGGGGTGGAAGAACTATCCAAAGTATGTACAGTTTGTGTGTGTCCATGCTTGCATATTTCTGCAGTAACTCCATAGTTTCCACTATATTTTCAATGGATCGATATACCAAACCCCCATTGTGTGCTCTTCCAAATCACCTCAGCCCCACATTGTATCCCCAACCCTTCTCCGGTCATCAATCCTGCACAAGTTTTGACCAGGCTTTTACCTGGACTACTCGAAAAGCACTTCACCTTGAGTCACACCCTTGACTCCTTTTATTCTACCCCAGGCTTTCTCTGATACCATTGGTGGCCATTTGTCATTCAGACCCATGAACCATCACTGACCAATAGGTTCCAAGAACCAATAGAGCAGTGCTTCCGTGCTTCATTTCCAAAGGAAAAATTCTGATTTCCATTTCATAGGATTTCTAAGGCCTCAAGCAGTAACCAACTCAAAAAACAGTTTTGAGTCAGCTTTCCCTCCTTCCTCACTCTCTCCTGTTTCAAGGAATCACATTCTAAAATAAGCTATTGGTACACAAACTTTCTCTCAAAAGGAACCCAAGCTAGGACTGCCAGTGAATTAAAAAGGATTAAGATCCACTCTCCAAGAACCTATATAGTTTCCCACTTGAGTGTCATATTGTCCAAATCTTTCCTTTATTAAGGCCTATGACCATTGCATCTGAATTTAAATGCATATTGTACCTTGTGATATTTTAGGTGTACCCCCTCTCTCATACAGCTTTCGGGCTCTTTGTTTATATAAAGTCTGAAATGAATTTTCTCTCCAAGTGGCAGAAAAATACTCTAATCATCATGCATCAAGGAGCCCATGTTAACCAGTGCCAGTTAACAAGTGCCCATTTAACCAGTGCCCATGACACTTTCTTTGCTCTGTTTCTTCATTACTAGACTTTAGTCATTTGTCACTGCTTTCTTAAATATATCTGTTCCAGCATGTGGTGGACAAGATTGTAAGATGAGACCCAGTGACCCACACCCTTGTATAAACCCCTTCCTTTGAGTGTAGGCAGGACCTGTGAATATGATGGGATATCCCTGCTCTGATTAGGTTAAGTGGTGAAGGTGAAGGGACTTTGGCAGATGTAATGAAAGATCTCTAAGCACTTAGTTGACTTTGAGTTAATCAAAGAGACAACTCAGGGTGAGCCTGACTTAATCATGCAAACTCTTTAAAAGAGGACTTAGGGCTTTCCTGAGCTCAAAGACTTCCATCCACTTCTCTTGAAGAAGCAGGCTGCCATGAGTTCTGTAGCTGCAAGGAAATGAATTCTGCCAACAACCACATGAGTTTGCAAGAGGACCTTGAGCCTCAGATGAACCTGAGCACTTTTATTGCAGTCTTGTAAGTATCTGAGTTAAGGACCCAGTTAGGCTGTGTCCAGACTCTGTACCCACAGAAACTGTGAGAAAATAAATATATGTTGTTCTGAGTCATTAAGTTTGAGGCAATCCGTTACACAACAATAGAAAACTAATTCATAGCACTTGTCACATGACTTTTGTTTACATCAATGCTTCTCTGCTACACAAAGCATTCCTAAAGGGCAGTGACTATGTTCTTTCCATCTTGGTTTCACCGATATCTAGCAAAATGCCTTGTGTAGCGTAAATACTTAATAAACTTTTGTTGAATAAATGACTGTTTAATATTCTGAAAGTGAAAAGTATAAAAATATACATTTGACCTTTGTGGTAATACCTATCCTTATGAATTCTTGGAAATTTCAAATCCCCATGTGTCATGGCAAAGTGCTTTTACTTTGTAAAAATTCTCTTATGTGCATATCTTTGAGCTTTGCTCATAGCTCCCATGGCAAATGAAGATTCCACATCCTTGGGAACCTTGACAATTTTAAAAAACATCCCCGGGCTATACTTTGCTTCTATAGAATTCCTCACCAAAATTAAAGGAGTGGATCTTCACTGAAAGCCAAGAATCTGGTCTGAGCTTGCCAATTTGGTATCAGGTGCTCAAGATGGAAAGCTAAAGGAAATTTAAATCCTGAACATAAGTTTCTTAGTCTTAGAAAAAGGGAGAAAACAGTTAACATATATAAGTCTATCATGCTGAATGTTTCAGATGTTAATGTTTAATGCCTAATCTCTCTTTATAGCTCAGGAACCGTAGAATGAATTAATATTTCTAATGTACCTAAAGGTACTTTGATTAAAGATGTTAGAAAAATGCAAAAATCTGAGCCTCTAATAAGATGATGACTGAATTTTCTAAAAAATGGAGAGTATTAAGTAAGTAAGAATATTCACCAAATGAGAGTGCAGAAATTTTAAAAAGACATTACAAATGTAATTTTATATGGAGAGACTTTTTATTTTTATTAAGTTCTTTTCCAAAATTATTGCTGGAAATCAGTTAATTTTTTTATCTCTTTCTCTTTCTTGCTTGAAGAGGACAGAACTGAAGATTAATCTCATTGTACAGATGATAGAAAAGAGAGTAAATAAGGCATCCTTTTAATAAATACATTGAGATCAAACCCAGAATCTAGACCCTTGGATATAGCAAGTTCCATATTTGATCCTTACTTAATTTTAGTGACTACATTTTGAATTATACTTTGATAAATTAAAGTGGCTATGATTACAGAATTAACTACTTAAAAAAATAATTATCTGTTTTGAAGGCTTGTCATTGTAATTCTGTTGAAGCCTCAAACCCCTGGGCATGAATGTAATACTGAGATCAGAAGTAAAATTCTCAAAAGAAAAAAAAACAGCGATTTTGTAAGTGAGAGATAAAAAGTTATTACAGGCTAACCCTTTCTCATGTCAATTTCTTCAATGTGAAAAATATCCAATGAACCCATTAAATACATTCTGACAGACTAACAGCAGGAGGCTTGTTGACCTTTCACCTCATATTGATTTCCCCTTCAGTCGTTTTCCTTGGTGATTTCCACTTTTCCTGCATATACTTTGCCTCCAGTCTACTCTCTCCACATGCCATGTCTGTAATCACTTGCAATGGAAACCCACACAGAGCCCGGAGCTGCACCAACACTTCACGAGAACCTTGAAAACAAAGCAGCCACGTTACTCACCTCTACCAGTAAGGTCCTCAACCAGCAAATTTTTTCTGTAAAACGTAGATACCCTTGACATCTCAATAACGCAGCTGAGCAGATAAACACCTGGGTGAGTCAAAATGGTCATTAATTATTATTTATTCATATGCTCATCAACTCCACCTGTGTTGATTAATGGGCCACTCTGATACCATGACACCAAAATGGAGATCCAAGGAATGGATAGGAAGTGTAGGGCAGCCCTCTCTCAATCTAATCGTAGAAAAACCCTACATATAAGGATCATCTAGGGACAAAAAAGTCACATGGTGTGAAATAAGCAACCAGGACCACTTTTATAGGTGCTGGGAAATTGAAATGAAGAATCTGTGTGAACTAATATTACCCCGAACGAGTCAAGAAACAAACTAGAAGAGTCTGGAGTTGTTCTGACTTTGATTTTTGAAAAGCATTATTAGGTGTCACATCTGTTGGCAGTAAGGAGTAGTTGGCATATGGGCAGTAAGTGTTACTAATCCGAGTCAGACCCAGTAACGTTGCAACCCAAGCTACAGGGAAAGGTAGAGGCAGGGGGGTGTATGTGAGGTGTTAAATGCTTTAAAATTATCTATATCTGTTACCTGCAAATTAGAGGGAATCTTCTAAAGGAGCACAGGTCAAAATTAAATATTTTGGGTGCTGTGAAAACATTAAAAATTTGCCCCCTTGTTAGTTTTTGTGTTATCTTGTGTTTTCGGTCATTCAGTGCATCTTCAACATACGACTCTGGTTTCTTCCAGGCACTGATTTTGAAACAGAGCTCACAGCTCTCCCCACCTCCAAAAAAGCAAAATTTTTCCACAGCACATTAATGAGCATTATAGGCTTGGTTGAAAATTTCTTTTGTAGAAGGAAGCACATCCCATGTTTACATCAGAAGGAACTAGTACAAATCCTGAAGCATTTCTGTGCTTCCCCAGGTCTCTCCTCGGCTGCCACTCACAGGGGTGTTCCTCTCTCCCTTCCTTTCACTTGTGCAATGTCCAGGCTTCCTGCTTTCCGGCTCTTGAGGCTTCTCCCAGCTTCTCTCTATTCTCTCTGTCTTCTTTTTATACAGACTTCCTTGGCTCTGATTCAGCTCCAGACTGTCATGCCAACCTCCCTTACCGGCTGCCGAATGAAGAACTTTGTAATGACCAGGATCCTCCTACTTTCTGAGTCCATGGGAGATCGTACATTAAAGATAATGATTTCATTGCCCAAATATCCTCCCATTGCCTAAAGTTTGGAATCTTGGAGGGAGTGCAGTAGTTTAGCCTTAATATAGAAAAAAAAAAAAAAAAGAATGGAAAGTGTTTTTGATATTCTCAATCAATTCCCTTTCCCATTTCTTCAATACCCCAAAGTTTTCCTTTTCTCCACAGATCGCTGTTATGGACCAAATGTTTGTGTTCCCCCAAAATTCATACGTTGAAGCCCTAACCCCCAATATGACAATATTTGGAGATGGGGCCTGTGAAGAGGGGATAAAGGTTAAATGAGGTCATAAAGGTGGGGCCCTAATCCCAGAGAGCTGGTGTCATTATAAGAAGAGGAAGAGACACCAGAGCTCTCTCTCCCCCACCCCTCAATCTCAGGAGGACACAGCAAGAAGGCAGCTAGGTGTCTGCAAGTTGAGAAGAGAGCTCTCTTCAGAAACCAAACTGGCTGGCACCATGATCATAAACTTCCAGCCTCCAGAACTCTGAGAAAATAAATTTCGGTTGTTTAAACCACCCAATCAATGGTATTTTATTATGGTAGCCACATCAGGAATACAGCCCTGTATTCCACAATGTCTCCGTTCACTCTTAGCAGATCATTTTGCCTGTAGCATTACTGAGAAAATTGAGGTGCTTAAGAATTAACGCCTTCAGCTTCTTCCTACACTACCTACAAATGTCTCCATTTCTACTTATTTTTCCTGCCTCCCCTATCTCAGTGGAATTGCTGACAGCATGCCTGCCTGTTAAAGGCTCATTCCTCTACTTTGTGCTGGGATCCACCCCCTCTCACCTCCTAGGAGTTGATAGTACCTCCCCTGCTTAGAGCCCTTAAATAAACGTTGCACCTTAAATAAAATCTAAACTCCTTACTGCAGGCTACGAGGTGCCATTCACCCGACCCCGCGCCCACCCCTCTGACCTCATCTCCCACCACGATGTGGTTTCTGAGTCACCGTGGCTTCTTTCTATTTCCCAATCACACCAAACTCACATCACCCTAGATGCATACACTGCCTGTTTGTTCCAGCTAGAATGCTCTTCCCCAAAGCATCCGTGGCTAGCTCCTGATGTCATTCAAATTTCAGCTCAAATGTCAGTCCTCAGAAAAGGTTAGGGCTTCAACGTATGAATTTTGGGGGAACACAAACATTTGGTCCATAACAGGGATCTGTGGAGAAAAGGAAAACTTTGGAGTATTGAAGAAATGGGAAAGGGAATTGATTGAGAATATCAAAAACACTTTCCATTCAAATTTCAGCTCAAATGTCAGTCCAATATAAAGTGATCCTACAACAAGAAAAAATACAAAAAGGAGACTCTGCAGTCTCTATCCTATCATCATCTAATATTACTTTGATGATTGTATTTATTCTCCTTGTCTGTTGGCTGTCTTCTCTCTACACCAGGTAATTGCCATGGAAACAGGGACCTTGTCTCGTATTTCTCTTCCATGTCTCTAATGTCTTAAGACGATGCCTGATGTGCAGTATCACTTCTAAGCATCACTGCTGAACCCACCATCTCCTCTCTCCCATATTCCCAGGTGATCAGCCCTGTAGCTATTTTTTCTCAGCATTAACCATGCTCGGACATTTCCCATTCTAAGAGCAGACGTTCCCATCTGACCACGCATCTCCCATTGGTTACTTACCTGTCTATTTCCTCCCCTTCGGAGTCACACACGCTTTCTTTAAGAGGACACTAAACCGTCTAATTCTGCCTCCCCCCTCCCTTTCCCTCTTCACCCCACTGTAATCTAACTTTGTGACCCACCCACCCACCCCACTGCCTTTCACTGAGATGATCATTGACCACCAGATTGTCGCATTCAATAGACACCATTCTCTCATCTTACTTGACCATCTGTGACATTTCATGTGGCTGGCTGTCCCCTTTTTCCTGAAATTCTCTCCTTGTTTAATTTTCACGAAGCCACATTCTCCCAGTATTTCTTTTTTACCCTCTCTTTATTGATTTTTCTCTCCTATGTGTGTATCTCTTCCTCCACACTCTTTAGGGGTTGCAACTCTAGTGTTTCCAGGGGCCCGGCAGGAAATGCTCGGGTGTGAAGGAGCTATGGGGAACTAACAGGGGGTGGAGGAGACTGTGAAGGGGAGCAGAGTGCTTCCTATCTCTTGCAGAAGGCACTCAAATCCAAGTTTTTTAAAATGCTGTCCCAGCCAAACAAACTCTATCTGTGGACAAATGGAGACCACTAATTCGTAGTCTGTGCATTAAGTGTTGGTGTTGGGAAAGCCCTGGGGCTTCTCCTTGGGCCTCTGCTTTCTACTGCATATACTCTAATTAGGTAGCATGACTCACAACTACAGTTATAGCTACCACTGCTGTGTCACTGATTCTGAGTCTCTATTTCACCAGTCATGTGCATCATAGGGACTAAGACACAGGTACAGAATCAGATAGACTGAATGTGAGTCCCTGCTCCGTCATTTACCAGCTCTGTGACCTTGGGCAAATAAGTTCACCCTCTGAGCCTTAGTTTCCTCATTTTTAAAATGAGGATAATAATAGTCATTCTTATAAGAGATTTTAGAAGAAAATAATGCAAGTAAAATGCTCTGTGCTAGCACATAGTAAGTGTTTCATGAAAGTTAGCTCTTTGGTTGAACATCTCAATGGAGAAGGCCAATAGACATCCCAGCTTCAACCCTGTTAGGCTGAACTCTTCTCTTTATTGATCTTTGCACAAGGTCAATCTGCACAACTTGATCTTTGTGTTACAAGCCCCCCCTTTTATACAGACCAGAAGCCAGGAATCAGACTACTTCTTCTCTGCCTCCGCCCCACCCCCAAACCCTATCTGCCAACACACTCTACCGTCTCCAGGAGACCCAGACATTTGGTCTCTATTTCGTCTTATTGAGCCCATGTCCTCTCCTTCAATTCCACCCATGTCTTAATCCAGCCGTTATCATTTCTCTCTTGGATCATTGCCATGGCCTCTTAACTGAAATCTCAGCCTCATATCTTGACCTCCTTCAACCCATTCTCTTCATTTTTGTCAAAGAGATCTTTCTAAAATGAAAGCTTAATGATGTCACTCCTCTGATTGGAAACATTCAGAGTCTCTCTCCTGCCTATGTAATAAATTACAAATTTCTGATCCAACTTTTGCCTTCACTTGGAGCATGATTTTCCATTGTTCTTCAGCCTGAACTCTTTACTTTAGCTGTTCCCATTGACTTTGACCTCCTTGTAGCAAGTTTCACTCTTTTAAGGATGCCATTCCCTGCCTCTCTATCAGGCTAACCTCTTACCTATCTCAGTTCAAAGAGTAATGCTTTCTGACGCCTTTCCTGGTGCGCCAGCCTGACCTCCCCTCGAGCATGCCTAGTGAACAGGGCTGCTTCAATTATTATAGATTTGAAAACAGAGGACAAAGCTAACATTATTTGGAGGGAAAATAGCACTAACAACCTGACCTAAGAGATTTGCTATTCCTTTATGGCGACAGAGACCGAGAAAAATGAAGTCAGTGAATAGTATGCAGGTAAGAAGGGAAAACTAACTGGGTGATTTTATTTTTACATACTTGTCATTTGGAAAAAATACAGGAATAATAAAATTTTCAAGCTAATGTTCATGCTGTGTCTAAATAATATCTGAATAAAATGATGTGTTAAATTGAGACACAGGCACTTATAAATGACCCACTTGGATGCTTCACAGCACATACTTTGCCTAGGAACTGAGGAAAGCTTATCAGAGTAAGTCATAGGCGAAACTTAGGTAATAAGAATTCAAAAGAGTCAGCTAGCTCAATTATTTAGATTAGTTAAAAATGTCTTTGTGTTAAAAGACAAGCTGAAATCTTTGAAACGAGTAAAAATACATGCTACCATTTCAACACTGAATATGGGTTACACTCAACTGTATGATTAAAAAGATATGTTTAAACCTACTTCAGGATTTCTCATGAGCTTAAGCAAGTTATTATCACATCTGTAAAATTTCACATATACATTTTGATATGATACATACGTTTGAGGATGTATACAGATTTAAAACACATCCACACTTACATACGTTTTTATGAGTACAAAACACATGACATTTTACCATTTTTCTGTATTTTAGGAAAATGTTATGTCTACTAGTACAGTGTTTCTCAAACTCTGGGTCTTCATCCATTCATTGATGGCTCAAAAAGTCAACTTAGTGGGTTTTGACTGAAACTTTAAAAAAAGACATGAATGTATAATAGAATAGAAAACATCCGAGTGACACATGATAAGGGAAGTAATGTCTTGAAAAATGTGGGTCGTTGTCCACATCTTGAAGAGCACAGCCTTGGAGAGATTCAGGGAGAGACGAGACTTAGAGACCTGGTCTCTGAGGTCTTCTAGTTCTGATCCAGGGTTGAAAGCTGCTCGGAAATACCAGGTCTCTGTCAAGTCCACGTACAAGGACGCCCTCAATGACACTGCAGCACTTTCCCACTTTCATCCGGGGGTACAGCGTTCACAGCATCACGGCACAGTACATCTGGGGGCCAGGCGAAGCGAAACTGATTCTCCCGAGAAACTGGAATACCTTTTTACCACTTGGCAATGAGAACTTATAATCCGTTTCCTTTTTTCTCTCTTCTTATTGCCAGCAAGTGAGAGTTCAACTCAGCACACTTTTTATTTTTCCACAGCCATTGACCTCTCTATCATTCCCCGATGGCTCTCACCGCTTTTCTTTCCCCCCAAACACACCACCTTACTTCATCCCTGAATTTTGTGTCTTCACTTAGTTTTTATGCCTGTAATTGTATTATAAGCGCCTCAAAACCTTTCTGGAGGTTAGCATTTCTTAAAAACTCATGAAATGGAGGCATTCTCTCTATCTTCAATTTATCAGCCATGCTGCAAAACCACTAAAATAACCATATACAAAAAAATTAAAATATCATTAAGGATGGCTTGGGGTAAAATAGACAGGTGCAACATTATAGTCATAGGAAGAATACTCACGCCTTTAATCAATTCACATTTCAGTTGGTGTAATTACATTGCAATTGTCAAAAAGTTGGACAATTTTCACTGAAAGGACTGTCAAAAGGGGACAGTTTGCTTTTTCTTCCAGTGCTCTATTAGATGCATCTCTTGTCTCATCCCTTTGGGGTGACAGCTAAATAAAAGCTGAATCAATTACTTTTATTTGCTTTTTATTAAAAAAAAACCTTATAATGCATCTCTCATGAAAATTCTCAGATGTGATGGCTGTGAGCATTGCAGATTCCCTTGTGATCCTTAAGGATGTTAGGCCCGACTTATATGGTAAGGAACCTGGGGATCCCCTTCAGGGTTGCAAGAGAGATTTTGAACGTGAGCTTATTATACGGATTCATAAATCGTGGCGCATGTTTACCAGACTCTCAAAGCCTCCTCCTCCTCTCCACCAGCCCTTCATGAAAATGATTACCAGGCCTGAAAGCATCACGTCTTAATGGAGATAATCAAAGTGGATATTTCCAGATTCATATTCTAATCAGAAGGCAGTAGAATCTGAGCCCGCCCTAAGGGGTTTGTCAAGCTACCACTACAGCTGATATCTTGGTCCAGTTTTTAATTAAGATTGTTAATTATGCAGAATAATACCCTTTCCCTATTTTTTAAATAATGTGAATGATAAGAAGCTGATCTGAGACCACCGTCTCATGACCTGTCTGAGACAGAGGCTTGAGAACACTAATCTGTGTGGAAATAATTAGATTCCAATTAGCTCTGTAGCAGTGACATTGTTTTTAAGAAAATAATCAAAGAAATGTCAAAACGAGACCATGTAAACAGTAATTGTTGCTGCAATTACTCACCCGGGGTAGAATTAGAATCTGGAGCTTCTAGGAGTTTCCGTTTACTCTCCTGCAGAAAGAGAAGATGTGTTTTGTTTGTTCCAAAGCACCTATATGTTTATTTCCAGGCCTTTCCAACAGAAGATCGGAATGTAGTTGATGAATTCTAAGCAATTTCAGGCAGGCATGTGATTTTAATATCTATCACTGCAGGCACAATTGGTCTGATGTCAGGATATGTAATCTCCCCCTTCATAGTGTCAGGGAAGACAGTCCCACAGAGACCAAAGGGACAGAGCTGTTTACCTCATGAAATTAACTGAGTATGGTGACATCATTGGGATATGAGATCAGGAAGCATTTTGCCACTTCAGGTAGGTCTGCCAGACTTAGCAAATAAAAACACAAGATGCTGTTTAAATTCAAACTTCAGAGCACCAACAGATAGTATTTTAGTGTAAGTATGTCCCAAATATTGCCTTTTATTAAAATTATTTGTTACTGATCTAAAATTCTAATTTAACTAGGCATCCTATGTTTCATCTGGCAATCATATTTCAAGAGGGGAATATAGTTCCTACCAAGTTATTAACCATAGTAGGCTTCTTTCAGTCTGATGTAAGTTATTATGCAAAATATTTCAGGTTGCCAGAGTCTCTATATGCCATTAAAATATGAGCATACACATGGATGCACAGACAGGTACCACCCTCACCTTGCCCCCAGCAGAGTGGTTTGATAGGAGAAAGGCATTTCTTTGACTTCCATCTGTGATTATTCATGTATTCCAAGTATTGATAGTCCCTGATAACGTAGTCCAAAGGGATGGCATTTCAGGGAACTCAGTTCTGGGAAACATTGATGCTTTTTGTTTCAAGATCACTTTTGTGAGAGAAACTGTAGTGTCAACTCATGCTCCGTGTTCTACTATAAACACGGGTATAATCTCAAAATATTCATGTTGATGGTACTTAAACATGTATGTATAAGTACATACAGTCATGTTGTCTGGCTTCTGTTGTTCAGACTACTAACATATTAAAGTTTCAAACTGCTTGATCTTAGAATAATTAGCATAGGCTCATACTCTTACACAGTTATGAAAAGTATAGGATTTAATTCCGAAGGTGAATTTTTTTCGCATTGGTTTTTTTTTCTCATGACATAATACTTCACAATTTACAGATCCAAGAACTTTGCATCCATTATCTTGGCTCTCGCTCCCAGGACCGTGTGAGTTAGATTGTGTTTACCTTCCTTTTAGAGAAGAGGAAACTCAAGCTTGGGCTAAGCATCTTGCCTAGGGTCATTGGACGAGGAGGTGACAGAGGCAATAAAACCCCTCAGGTCTTCTGACCCCAATGTACTGCTCTTTCTGTTTAGTCAAGCGATGGTCTTAGTAATGAGTCTAAAAATTTCAACCTTGATTATTCTCTGAGAATGTACATTGAAAAAGATATGGGCATCCATTCCAAGTGTCTGATGACGAGAATGCTTGACTAATTAGCACCCCCTGCTCAAACTTTATTTCAGTGGTGACTTTATTTAAGATGCAGGTTACCTGGATACCTGTACACGTCAGAGACTGCTGATGCAATGGTGACCTCCCAGCTGCCTGTTCTCTACCACGTATCCTAATCCCCCCTCTACCTTGTCCCCAGCTTACTGTGCTTTGGTACCAATTCTATCCTCATGGGCCTTATAATAATGCAGTGACAGGGAATGAAGAAAGGGGGGCTGCAGGAGGGGGAAGAGCGAGAGACTGTGCTTTCTTCCTCCTATTGCCTGAGGGAGGTAGCTGTGTAAGCCAGCTCTGTCCTCAGCCCTCATTTCACTTTCTCAGGATCCCTCTTCCTTTCTGCACAGTTCTTTACTCCAGAACTCCCGCTTGGGAAATGTTCAAGATGGCATGAGCCTTGGTGTTTTTTTTTGTTTTTTTGTTTTTTTAAATTATTTGCACCTTTAATTATTATTTATTATTTTTTGGGGGGGGCTGTGTTGGGTCTTCGTTTCTGTGCGAGGGCTTCCTCTAGCTGCGGCAAGTGGGGGCCACTCTTCATCGCGGTGCGCGGGCCTCTCACTATCGTGGCCTCTCTTGTTGTGGAGCACAGGCTCCAGACGCGCAGGCTCAGCAGTTGTGGCTCACGGGCCTAGTTGCTCCGCGGCATGTGGGATCTTCCCAGACCAGGGCTCGAACCCGTGTCCCCTGCATTAGCAGGCAGATTCTCAACCACTGCGCCACCAGGGAAGCCCCTTGGTGTTGTTTTTTAATGTAGATTAATATTATTTAATTTCTCTGCATCCCCTAAGATCCTTCATTAGCCTTTGGGTGGAGCTTTGTCTTTCTTGGTAAATTTTTTAAAACCAACACAAAAAAGATGCTACATCATAGGTAAAATTTTACTATCCTACCCCTTGTTAGACGTGGCAAAAATCCCTTCATTGTTCCCAGTCTCAATGAGGCAATTCGTCTTATGAAGAGACTTATACAGTATATACATACATGGTTAAATCTATCTAGTTAAAATCTATCTTCCTCTCTCTATATATGGTCAAATATAAATTTGGTTAACTATATATGTTTAAATAGAGAGAGAGAGAGATTTGAAATCATGTTCCTAGATTTGCATTCTAACAATTCTATTCACCTCTTTGTACCTGAATTTTCTCTTTTGTTAAAATATGATAACAGTAGTCTGCATTTCACTTAATGCTTAAAATACTAGATGAAATAATGCACGCTTAAAAGACATGATTAATAAACTAGTTAGTTTAGCCAGTGATTACTGAGCATTTATGAGAAGTCAGATGCTGTATTAAGCACTAGGAAAATCAAGCTGAATATGACTCTCCTTTCTCTCAAAGAATTCAGAGTTGTGTGCAGTAAATACTTGGATAACAAATGATTCCAGTAATGGAGGGCGTGTGCTATAATAAAGGGGTAAAATAAATAAATAAAAGGGAGCTTGAGCACTGATGGGGGAGGGTCAGACCATCCGGAGGTTTAAGAAGGCTTTGCAGCCTGTGAGGGGTGCTGGGGGCTGATGAGGAGCCCACCAGGCACATGGCAGTGGAAGGGATCCCCTGGGGAAGCTGCAACCTGGGGCGGTGCGGCCGTGCTGGTGTAAGCATGGGTGAGAGGAGTGGTAAGAAGCAAGACAGCTCGGGAGGGCTATGCAAGGCCCCGGCCAATGCTAAGAGTGGAAAGACAGCTGGGGGCCAGATCATGAGGTGCTTCTTAGTAACAGAAGGTTTGAATTCTATCCTAAAGATAGTGAGTGGCTTAAACTTGGTGGCTTAAAACAGAAGACGTGGTATATGTACACAATGGAATATTACTCAGTCATAAAATAGAATGAAATAATGCCATTTGCAGTACCATGGATGGACCTAGCGATTATCATACTAAGTGAAGGAAGTCAGACAGAGAAAGGCAAACATCACATGATATCACTTATATGTGGAATCTAAAAAAATGGTACAAATGAACTTAGTTACAAAATAGAAATAGACTCACAGACATAGAAAAGAAATTTATGGTTACCAAAGGGGGAAGAAGGAGAGGGATAAATTAGGGGTTTGGGATTAAAATGTATACACTACTATATATAAAATAGATAACCAACAAAGACTTACTGTATAGCACAGGGAAGTATACTCAGTATCTTGTAACAACCTGCAATGGAAAAGAATCTAAAAAAGAATATATACATTTACATGTGTAAAACTGAGTCACACTGTTGTACACCTGAAACTAACACAACATTGTTAATCAACTATACTCCAATATAAAATTTAAAAATTTTTTTAAATCAACTATATTTCAGTAAATTAAAAAAAACAAAAACCAGAAATGTATTCTCTGATGCTTTTGGAGACCAGAGGTCCAAAATCAAGGCTTTGGCTGGACCACATTCCCTCCACAGGCTCTAGAGAAGAATCCATTCTTGCTTCTGGTAGCTCCCAGTGACTGTCAGCTTCCTTGCCTTGTGGCCACATGACTCCAGTCTCTTCCTCCCTCGTTACACAGCCATCTTCTCTATGTCGGTGTCTTCTCCTCTGTGTGTCTCTCATAAGGACACTTGTCACTGGATTTAAAGACCACCTGGATAATCCAGAGTGATTTCCCCATTTGAGATCCTTCATGAATGTAACCAACCTCCTTCGAGATGCAATTAACATCTGCAAAGACTGTTTTTCCAAATAGGCTCCAGGTGAATGTATCTTCTTTAGGGGGTGGGGCGGTTACCCTTCACCCTACTTCAGTGAGGAAGCATTGGAGAAATGCATTTTAAAAACAGAACTGTGCTTGACAGATCACACTGGGGACCAAGGGGGAGATAGTTTTGCACTTTGCAAACTCTAAAAAACACTACAGGACTTTTCTGGTGCCACAGTGGATAGAGAATCTGCCTGCCAATGCAGGGGAGACGGGTTCAATCCCTGGTCCGGGAAGATCCCACATGCCGCGGAGCAACTGAACCCGTGTGCTCTAACTAAGGAGCCCATGTGCTGCAACTAAGGAGCCCGCCTGCCACAACTAAGACCCGGTGCAACCACATAAATAAATAAATAGAAAAATAAATAAATAAAAAACATGGCAAGCCTCATCGCAGTCACTGCCACCACCCCCAGTGAATTACCATCAACCACTCTCTGTGAAACCTAAACTCTTGAAAAGAAAAGAAAGCCCTGATTGGTGTATAAGTTTAGACACGATTCAGAATCACTCCTTCCCATTTGTGATTGAAACGACCTGCCAGGTTCACAGAGCTGAGCGTCCCAGACCCCAAAGGGCACCTCCACCTCTACCCACGTTCATCCTCAGAGCAGTGGTTCCCAGCCTTGGCCGCCACTGGAATCTCGCAGGGGACTTCAAAACTAATGCCTGGGTTCCATTGCCCAAGATTCGGATATAATTTGTCTGGGGTGCAGCTGGATTGGTTTTGTAAATCTTCCCAGATGATTCTACGGTGCAGCCAGAGACTAGACCCGCAGTTTGATACATGAAGGTTTTCTTCGAGATTAGCATTCTATTTGACTCTGAGACCCCTGTGTTTCCATTATGAGAGGTTTGAAACTGCCAGTCTCTAAAGCATAATTCAACTGAAAGCTGCCTTAACGACTGACACTTCCTAGTGAGATGCTCTAACAGCAAAACGATGCCTCATCTCATCTATTTTTTTGATTATAATAACGAGATGATACTTCTTCAATATCAAAGACAAATCTTTCACCCTCTAGAATATTTTCCTCATCACAGATTTTTTTTGGCATTGATTTTGACTTTTTTAAATGCTGTCTTAAAATAGTGTGTATTTTGATTACCCAGTTTTGGGCGGCCACTGTAACTTTGGTGCCAGAGGTGAAAGCCTCTCTCAACTCACCTTCCTAGTTCCCACTCTGAACATAATTATATACATTTTTCCCTGTGGGTGCTGTGACAGATTGCCACAGAATTAGTAGTGGGCTTGAAGAAAACGACAAGAACGTGTTCTCCTGTAGAGTCCAGTATCAGAGTGTTGGCAGGGCAGCTCTCCCCTGCTGCTCCAGGGGAGAATCCTTCCTGGCTTCTTCCAGCTTCAGGTGGCCGTCGGCTTCCTTGCCGAGTGGCGGCACGAGCCCACTGCCTGACTCCCTCCTCACTTGGCCTCCTCCTCTGTATCCGTGTCTTCTCTTTGTGTCTCTTAGAACACTTATCATCGGGTTAAGGGACCACTCAGATAATCCAGGATGATCTGTTCATCTCAAGTCCCTTAACTCAATTACATCGTTGAAATATACCCTTTTTTTTTCAAACTAAGTTTACATTCACAAGTTCCAGGTATTAAGAAATGGACCTATCTTCTGGGAGCCACCGTTCAACATACTTCAATAACCTTTCCTCATACCATGTCATTTTGTCCTTACAACAAAATGATGCCCGAGGAAGATTTTATTTCCCCCATTTTGTAGATGAAAGAACTGGCGTTCAGAGTTGAAAGAATGGTCGCAAGTCATACAGGCTTTTATGTAGCTGAACCAGGGCTCCTGCTTCCCGGTCCTGTGCTCTTTGAGCTATGTAGATGTTATTATCTACGGCTTTCTAACACTCTGTAAAAACATTTGGGAGATAAACTCTTGCTATCCAATCCTAAAGAAAGCTGATTCTCAAACCCACAGATCTTATTTTCTACTTTTCCCGCTTTGCAGTGCTTATCATGTTTCCAAGTTTTACTTCAGCAGTTGTGCTGCTTTTATTCTCCTTGTAAATTGGTGAACAGATAACTTAACCCACTTCCTGGTCTAAGCCCACAAATAAAAGCTGTGATCTCTTATGACAAAGTAGTTCTTCCATATTAAGCAGTGGAAAGTCTATAATATCTCTTCATCTTAAAGAACAAAGAAGATAAAGTGAAATGGACAGATATCTGACCTGGGACATCTGAGGTCCATACCTCATTAATTTCCTGTTTGAAGGCGACGCAGAATAGCCTTCCAGAAATATTCAAAGAGAGTTTGCTTTTCCTTGTAGTTTTAATTCATAAAACCTAAAAGATGCTGTAACTTTCTGGTCATCTATGTGACACTGCAGAAAAGTCCACCTGCCTACATCGATCACGGAGAAGAAATGGAAATGGCCATGGCTGAAATAGTCTGGGGCAGAAGGGGAAGACCATGCCCCGCATTGCAATAGGACACCACACTTATTTAAATTTAAACTGAGGGCTTCACCGGATAACCAACTCTTTCCAGCTGCAGAAACATGGCATTAGTGAAATGTCAGCTTGCGTTAAGATCACCCGTGGCCTTTTCTGTGCACATTCTTCCATGTTTCTGCACAAAGATAGTGGAGCACGGCCATGCCTCTGCTCTGGAGATCGATCTGCCTTCATGTCTGATATTACCTTACATCGCCCGGGCCAGGCGGGTGTGAGAGAGGGGGCAGAGGGACCGTGTTTACTCACTGAACCTTGAGGTAGAGCTTTAGCAGGTGGCCGGGTGGCTGTGAGTTGCTGAACTGACTGCAGTGTGAGCCCCCTTTTAGGGTTTGCAGTGATAAGAGCAGATCTCCCAGGAGTTGAGTGTCTGCATGATCTAAAACCAGGGCAGTCAAGCTGAAGAGGATGTGTGCTCTAACCTGTTTGCACTGAATACTCTCCATAAATAATTTACAGCCATGACTGCTAGCTATTACTACAAAAATACCGGATGGCATTTTGACACATGCATCCAGCTTGTAAGTCAATAGATATGTTTCACCTAGTGTGTGCAGACCTGGTGGAAGTCACCCATCCAAGTATGTTTTCCAACAAGGTAATTTAGCACTCCCAAACCAGCAGGACAAGAGCTTTCTGAGGAAGCCCGCACCCTTAACCAAACAACGGACTGTCGGTCCAAGTCCTTGTTTTATTATTTCTTAGTATGAATTAAGGACTTCCTTCTGATTTTTTTCCTTCTCCCTGCATAGTATTCTGGTGAATTTCAAGTCATTCTCATTTGCATCTAATGTTAAAGTGAAATTGTTTGGCTGTGAGAAATATTCTTCCGCTTTGCTTTTTCAAAGGATACCATCTATGGCATTGTGTGGTGTTGCCTCTGAGATGTACTTGAATCACCAGAAAGCATTTCACTGCTGGTGCATTTTAACACACACCCTCTCCCCACACAGCAGTGTGGTTTTCTCCTGCCTGGCATTTCCCCCAAAGACAAGAGTATTGCCCCACGTAGACAAAAGCCATGACTTTGTAAATTCTCTTTGGAAGTAGGAAAGCAGTTTCTCCTTTCTGTGGTCTCAAAAATATGTAATAAAGCAGCCCAATAAATATGTAAGAAGGGAACCACATTACAGTTCCTTATGATGGTGGCTAAAGTTACAGGACTCTTTCCGTTTTTATTTTTTAGAGAAAGCCCAAGAACACCGTTCAGATATTGCTCTGTCTTTATGACCAGTCGATAGCAGAGTTGCAGGGTCTCCCTTATCCTTTGATGAGGTACATTTATATGCAACAAGGGATTGCATGTATATTTAATAAGAAACTCCATTACGTGTAACATGGCGGGAGAAAAGAAAGGAGAGGTTTGTGCTGGCTCTGGTATGCTAATAATAAGAAATGCGTCTAAAATTATTTGCTACAGATTTAAAAGGACAATCTTGGGTGGAGGAGAAGGCAGGTATGAAATGGTGGTTCCAGGTGAAGATGGCTTTTAAATATTCACATGCCTTAAGCCGAAAGCATCTGACAGTGAGCTGTTGATAATGTACGATATTCTCTCAATGGAAACATACCCAGAAATATTAACTGTGCCTTTCGTTTAAAACATATTTTTCTCACTAGAGGATTATTTGGTAGCAGTAGCCCTGGACTGGATGAGGAATATATACCTGCAGTTTATCTGAAAGAAGTAATTTGAATTGCGTATTTTAAACTACTTTAAGTTAGCTAGAATATCTGAGTAGTTGATCTCCTTATAAACTCTTGCAAAGCTGAAACTTTAAAAAAATCAGTCAACACATGCCATCCAATAGCATTAATACAATTTTAAGAAATATTTTGAAAGTGAAATATGTTTTTACTAAGGTTCGATTAGCCTAATACGGTGATTAAATAAAATCATGGCATATAGATAAGAGAATAAAATAATATTAACTGTGTGGACTTTATGTCTGTGGATCTACCTCAAGTCCTTCTGTTTCTTCCTTGTATCCTGCATTCATCCTGACACTCTGTTTCCATGTCCACCTAGTGCAAAAGGCCCTCTTCACGATGTCATTTACGACTGAACAGCTTTCTGTGCTCTTGCCTTGACTCTGGTCGCCCCATCCTCCCATCAGTCTCTGGTGCAAATGCCACTCCCCAGCCAGCCTTCCCCTGTTGGCCTTCCTTAGTCGCTTCCTGCACAAGAGTCACCGATTCTTCATTGCCTTCCAGCCCTACCTGGTCTTCTCCTAAGCTGCCGGTAGGAGCATCTTACTGGCTAATTCGCTGTAACACATGGCTTCAGGGGGAGTCAGGGGGTCCCAAACTTCTTACAGCTTGCCTCCCTGCACGAGCCTGAAGCAGGAGGTGCCTCTGTATCCTACCAGTGTGTCATTCCCTTCCTCTGCACAGTTCCCTTTCTTAAGAATTTTCAACACTTGCCCATTTCACCTTTTCCTTGAGGACTTTCCTGCTAACGTGACTTCACCTCCATTACTACCTTATATGCACACGCTTTATATATTTAGTCTTTCAACTATTATGTCATCTGCCTGGAATAACCCCTCCCTCTGGTTCTCCCCACATTCTAGCCCCTCATTTATCCCTGAAGATTCAGTTTGAACAGTTCCTCTGGGAAGCCTTCAAGGACTCCGTAAGACAGAGGGATTCAAATACGAAATGCCAGGTGCCAGTGTGTGAGAAGTTTTTCAACGTCCACAATGAAATGAGAAAGAATTTATTCTCACAGAATTATATGTGATCAGTTAAAAGGATTGTTCTTTATTCCAAAATTATATATTTCTTCTTTTGGGGCAGTAAGATGTTAAGAAGTGATAGTGATAATAGAACACTTTTTTCAAATGTACTGATTTGGGAAAATAAGAACTTTACCACTCCTATTGGTTGCCAGATATTTGGGGGGAAATTTTTGGTCCTTAAGTCATGAATCTGAAACCACTTTCCTAAGGCTGGCATCTTTTGTACACTGCCGTGGTAGCATTTACCTGCTGTAGTATAATTATTGACTCATTTGTTGGTCTCTCTCACTGGGTGGTAAGTACTTGTATGATATGCATTATAACATCCTCAGCATCCACATGATAAATATTTGAGTGAAGGAAATAGCAGAGAAATGTTTAGAACTTTATTGTGCCAAGAGTATTAGTCTATTTCCTTTGGCAAGTGGTTCTTGATCTGAGTTCTGTGGATGCATAGGCAGGATCATGGAAGGGCTTACGGGGCCCAAGAACAACTTAAAATGTATGCAAAATTTGCATGTGAACACTTTTTTCCTGTGGAGAGAGCCTATAGCATTTTCAAAGAAGTCATAACCCTCAAAGATGAATGATCACACTGTAGGAATTATGTCAGCATTTCCTGAATAACTAAGATGAGCAAGATTCTACACTGAATCTGGAGCTACGAAAATGCATTAGGTGTAAAACTTTTCTTCAGAGAACTCATTCATGGTCGGGCTGGTCCAATAGAACAGGCAAATACAAACTGCTAGTGGTAAATACCGCAATAAATGTATGTAGTTTTATAGGAACGTGCAGGATACTGCCTGACTGGGGTCGGGGGTAAGGCTATCCAGAGAAGGTGACGTTTGAGGTGGGTCTTGAAGAATAAACAATTAATTATGCAACAAATGAAAGAGATATGAGATATTCGAATGATCCAAATGAAAGTCCAAATTTAGCAAAAGCAAGAACAAAAACTGCTAAATGTGCATACATACACACATCTGTGTAATGCAAATAAACTCATATGCCCACAATGTTTTTTTTCATTCCTAATAGCATCTAACCTAGTGCTGGCCATACTGCGTTACTTCCCCAAACTTAGGTGTTAAAGAATATGGAAAAGTCATGCATGACAAATAACAAACATAAATCATCAAAAATATTTTTAAACGTAAGGGCAACATTCAAAATTCTCCTTATACTCCTCCAAGCTAGTTGAAATTAAGAGATGTCATGGATTTATTTGAGGCCTCTTCCTACAAATGTCGAGGAAGAGCTATGCACTTAGGAAAGCAGGAGAATATCACATAAAGATGATGGCTGGATTGGGCCCCTGGGCCTGGCTTGTGTGGACCCTGCCGTGCACAGGGCAGCCAGCAGCCCATCTGGTGTCTTTGTGCAAATTAAACTGGGTGCCTCTTCCTCTGAGTGAATTCAGTGCGATGCCAGGGCAGAGAGCTGGGTGAGCAAAATGTGGGCTGGATTCCAGCCCGCACTCACCTTTCAGCTGGGTACCTTCAATTTCCAAGTCCTATAAGTGCAAAGAGACAATACAAATGATTTATTTTACCTAATTGTAGGATGCATTGAGCTGATCGGTGTCAAGCTGATATTGGGATGGTAAAAAGCTAGAGGAGATCCCCCAACCTTCTCCCTCCTGGAAGGTAAAGTGAGTGTGCAAAACAGTGAGCAGTGCAGCAACTTGAACTCCAGGAATTGCTGTGGAATCTGGAAAGTCTCTTGTCTACTCTGAGCCTTTAAATCTTGCAACATTCTTGCAGGCATGAAACATTGTGATAGGGATAAAGAGCTAAACTTGGCACACTTTTAGGCTAAGAGGCTCCGGAGAATAGTAATTCTAAAGGAAAAATATTCGTGTGGTTTGTCCACTGTTTGGGAGGAAAATTTCAGGGCTAACAGCAGACTATGGATTTCCAATCAGAACAGCATTATATTGAATGAAAAATGGTACTAGCCGTGCTCATAATGTAATGCTGTTGGTTTTCTTCATAGCATTTCAGGTATCTCCTCCTGTAATGAGTCTCAGTAAATACAAAGAACTCTGAAGCAGACATGACTTTGACTAGTTCAATATATTGAATGTATAATATACAAGGTTTCTATAAATATATAAAACCAGATTTAAAAAAAACATTACCTTGCAATCCAGCACCAGACAACAAAAGAGGAAGGGTGTGAGCCTCTTAAAAATGTCTCCTTGCCTCTCTTTATGTAGGTCCTTCCATTTCTTTTTGGTGGAAGTTCAAAACCTCTGGAAAGACAGTCCGCTAACACAGCCCATGATACTGTCTCCAGAAGTCACCCATAAACTGCTCCTACAACATCGAATGATGTAAGAGGCCTTCGAGGTGTTCTCTGTAACCCCAGTGTTAACACTGATCAGTTTGTTATGTCTCTTTGCCACCCCAAAAGAGACAATTCTCAGCTTAGGGAATGGGAAGAAAGCATAAATCAGCATATTTCAAAAGGAAAAGAAAATAACGATTGTGAGTTTAGTGTCCTTAGATGGATTGTACACTCCTTGAATGCAGTGCCTTTTACCTATACACAAACAGTAGGTGCTCAATTAGTATTTGTTGAATGGCTGTCTTGGGAGAGAGGGAAAGCTCTGGAGAGCATGATGACTCACATATGTCTTAAAGAATTTTCCTGGCCCGTCTAGAAGATAGTCACGTTTTTCACATGTTAAGTTTAATCTCACCACTATTTCTTTTTCTATTTTTAAATGGGCCTAAAGTGCCTTAAGCTAGAAATCTGAACCCTTGTCCTTAAATAGTTCTTAACCCAGGGTTGTATATTGCATTCACAGGATCTCTTTGCAGTTCACCAGTGAATCAGAAATTGTGCTTGCTTAATAAATGCTGAAGTAATGACTGTAGCAAAAGATAATTATAATAATAAGAGCTCTAGGAGAGGAACCAGACACTTGTAATGTTTACTAAGTTATTGGTACCTCTTGGTTTTCAATATTGGAGGGTCATCAAGAAACACATTTTTTCCATATCTCTGTGAGCAGAGATCCACCTCTCTCACTCCTAGATATGTGCCTACTGCAGCACATCTAGCTGCTTTGACCCACCAAGGCATTATCATTTGTATACTAAGCCTTGGCACACATAGCAAACTGCTTTCCACAAAATCAGCGAGCTCGAAGACCCACTAGATTTCACCGCCTATGTTCCTGAATATTTTTAATCAGTTTTTTCATCTCCTTTTAGCTTTTCATTTCATCTTCACTCCCACTTTTCAATGTCAGTAGGTGAGCAGTTAGCAGCTTTCTGAAATAAGTAGAAAATCTTTCAGGTTCCCTGATTCTCTGTGGGTGGCACAAGAGGGCTGTGTTGCTGGATGCAAACCACACTTAATTGCTGCCAAATTTAGAGCCATAGACATGGTCTTGATCATCCTTAGGCATAAGTGATAGATAGCTACTCCGGCAGTCTGCTCAGCCATCCATCTCTGTAGGAAAATGACAGTGATTGCTGGAGAGAGTGGAGCTGACATCAGCAGAAATGACCACAAGAGTCAGATGAAAAGGCAGCAGAGGAGCGGAACTGGTCTTTAATCTGCTCTCTGAGGCCTTTTGTGAATGAGGGCAATTCTAGTCACCTTGGCCCAGACACTTTGCAGATCTTTCAGCCCGAAGAAAATGGCATATCTCTAGGGATGGGCAGCCATGAAAGTCTAGCAGAGCCGGTAGGTCAAGAATATGGATTACCTAACTTCCCTCACATTCTGAAAGATGGGAACTTAAACTGAGGCAAACTATATCCACACCAATCCATCAGATGCTTGGGTCTATTTTATAGATTGGAACATTATTATTGAATAAAGCGTCCACTGAGCCTACAGCAAAGCCAATGAAAGTGACACAGTCCTTACCCTCTGGAACATACAGACTTCACATAATTTTGCTTTGAAAATAATCTTAAAGTCCAAATGTAGCTCACAATCCCAGGTAGTTTATATGATTTATAAAAGAGTGCCTTTGAAGACAATGGCTTATCTCAAAAGTGTAACTCTATTAGGAGTGTAATTCTATCTGAGGGTGATAGTATTAAGCAAACAAGATCTTGTAGTGCCTCATATCATTTATTAATAGTAGAAGTCTTATCAACATTATATATTTCTTATAATACTGTAGTGGGTTAAATAGTGTCCCCCAAAATAGATGTCCACATGGAACCTCAGAATGTGACCTTATTTGGAATAAGGGTCTTGGCAGATGTAATTAATATAAAGATCTTGAGGTGACATCATCCTGAATTAGATTGGGCCCTAAATATCTCATATATTTATAATCATATTCTATTCCCTGAGCAGGTTGTTGCCCCAAAGTCTTTATATTTACTCTTCCTTTTTCTTAGAATGAAATATTTTAATGATTCTGAGATTTTTGCTTATTCCTTTGATAGAACAGTTATCAGACCAAAATTCCAACTACAACAAATATATAAAAACCAAGCAAAAAACAGAGCAATTGAAGGCATCAGAGAACAATCAAGGCAGCCAGGATTTTAGGGGCTAAGACCTCAGAAAGAAGGAAAATGAATGAGGGAGCATGTCTTAGTCTGCTCTGGCTGCCATAACAAAACATCATAGATTGAGTGTCTTTCTTAAACAACAGAAACTTATTTCTCACAGTTCTGGAGGCTGGGAAGTCCAAAACCAAGATGCTGGCTGATTTGGTTCCAAGTAGGACTCTCTTCCTGGCTTGCAGATGACCACTTTCTCCCTGTGTCCTCACATGGTAGGGAGAGAGACAGAGAGACAGAGAGAGCCAGAGAGATCTTATAAGGCCACAAATCCTTTCAGATTAGGGGCCCATCCTTATGACCTCATTTAATGTTAATTACTTCCTAAAAGTCCTATCTCCAAATACAGTCACGTTGGGAGTTAGAGCTTCAGCATATGAATTTAGAGGGGGTACAATTCAGTCCATAGCAGGGCAATATTTTCTGATGCTTTTCCCTTGAGACATTTGCTGATCTGTGGCATGAGTTCAAAAGGCTGAGTGAAAAGCAGTGCCTTCAGCATTCAGCAGCCTCATGGGAACTGAGACAAAAACTGTAGTTCAGGGCTACTAAGACAGACAGAAACAAGGGTTTTAGGTGTGGGAGAAAAGGGAACTTCAGAGAAGTAAGCTCAAACGTCCTGTGCTACTTCTTACCTCAACATATTTGCCAGTTCTTAAGTTGCAGTGGTTAAAAGGCTTAGAAGTCAAGAATAAAGTTCCCATAAGACAGTCAAAATCTGAGCAGACCTTTGACAGTTTCACAGTGCGGGGGAGACAGAAATTCGGTTTCAGGGCCTACGAAGGTGGAGGATCCCTGTTAAACACCCCAGGCTTTCAGTTGAAACCCCTGAAAGGCTATGCCCTAGAAGTAGGGGCAAACCAGCAATAGACCAGCCCTCTAGCATAATACAGAGCTGCTATATGTTTTATACACAATTTCTGGCATTCAAAGAAAAAAATGCCAGGTTGTCAGCATATAGGGCCAAATGTTCAAAATGAAGAAGAAAGACATTCTGGTGCTCATCTCTGTGCCAAGAACCCTCAGAACTTAGAACTTCTTTCTGTAATCCTGTAACATCCTCAGGAAACTCTGCATGTGATGCTCTATTAGGGTACAAAGCAAACACGAGTTTACAACATGGAATGAACAACACTGTCTCGCCAAGACATTTAGAATATGCAATAAATTCATTAGTTAAGTGCTTAATTTTTATGTAAAAGGTAAAATCAATGTGCCTAACAAGATTCCAAAAATCAAGAAGAACCTCTGACACCTTGACCGAGTGTAATAGCACCAAGAGCATCAGATGCGAAATTTTTTACTCCTGCATTAAATTCTCTTGACTTCCATTCTGTCTCAAATCTCAAGTTCAGGAGTCCTAAAGTACAGGAATCAATTCTTATTCTGTGTTGGCTAACATGTCCAACAAAAACAAATCATTGAGAGAGACTCTACAGTGTTGTATTACTATTAATTATCTGCAAGCCTTGAGGCTCACTTCCTCCTTGAAGCTTTAGAAAACAATAATGTGATAAATTTTAATGTGCTTTACTGTTTATGATATATTTTTGCATTTCTCATATCATTGGATCAAGAAACCATCCTTAGAGGTGTTCTTGGTGAGTTTCATGGTATGAATGAGGGAAGTGGAGCCCAGAGAGATTAAGGAATTGCACAGTAGGTAAATATTGGATTTGGAACTCTTGATCAATCTGGTTTTAGATCCTAACCTCTAACATTTACATGTCACTTTATGTAATATGTAATTTATTATAGTTTACATAGTATGTGCTTTTAAATATGTATGTGTACATATATTACATTTGACATCGAGGAGCTTTGCTACCACATGTCCCTTTCATCAGCCGGCAGTTTCTAAAGGTTCCAAATATGAAAAGCGGGAGGTGGGAAAGAAGTCAATTGGACAATTTCTCATTCACTGACTGCTTGAGAAAGCTGCTGGGTCCTCTGTCACTTGAGTGGAAGTATCCTTTCTTGGGAGGCTTGCCACCTGGGACGCTGGGAGTTGGCCTTTAGGCCACTGAACCTGGCTAATTCCAGACAGAGTTCGCAGCTTCTGGCTGAATTGTGGAGTTTAGAACTTTCAGGCTGACTTCTCCACCTTTTGGCTAAGACAAGTAGTAGAAACCGTAAAAGAGCCTAAAGTTGACTTTTTAGATCAAGTACCATTTTGGACAATGATAGTCCTTAGTCTAAAGCGGTGGTTCTCAACTAAGGATGATTTTGCTCACTTCCTAGGGGTCATTTGGCAATATCTTCAGACATTTTTGGTTGTTGCAACTGGGAGAGGGGTGCTACTGGCATCCAGTGGGTAGAGACCAGGGGGTACTGCTAAATATCCCACAATGCATTGGATGGCTCCCCACTACAAAGAATTATCCAGCTCAGAATATCAACAGTTCTGAATATCAATTATCCAGCTCAGAATATCATCAGTTGAGAATCCTGATGGACAGTACTTTAGGTCTGTTGAGATGTGGAAGTCCTTCCATTTCCTCCCCATCCAGCCAGACCCCACCCTGACTCCATTTAGCCAACTAGAAACTCCAGTTTGCGTCAACTCCAAATTAAGCCTGAACTTAGTGAAATTAAATCCATACCTCAGTACTAAAACCTTAGAGAAAAGCAAGAAGAAAATTTCCATAAAATCAGGATATTGGTCACATTTAGAAAGAGTGAAGGAGTTGTAATTAGTAGGGTGAATGCAGAGGACTCCTAGCATGGCTGGCAATGTTCTATTTCTTGACGTGGGATGGTGATTACTCTGAGATTCACTTTGTAATAATTCATTAAGATGTTCTTTACTGTTGATGCACTTTTCTTTGTGTATATTGCATTTCAAAATGAAAAGGTTTAAAGACAACACACCTCACTCATTTCCCTCTATTCTGAAATAATTAGGCTAAGGAAATATTACTCATGTGAGTGATCCTACTTATTCATATTGAATAACACTGAACTGGAAAATGGTCGAAGCCCAGTCCTTAAACTAGAAATCCTGGTAGCACCTAAAGCTCCTTTTCGTCTTTGGTCCTTAAAACTGGTCGGTCACTAGCCTCTCTATATGCACACAGAGGTGAACATACATACAACCTGAATACTGAATATTGCAAAATAACTATCAAAGGGGCCAAATTCCCAATAGCTAGTGACCAATGCATTTACTCCCAAAGCTTAGAAATCGCCAACCAGAGAAGGGAAGAGCATGCCTATCTGGGAAGAATATAGCAAAATCACCTAGAGATCACTGGTATTTTTCTAAATTTTTAAAATTTCACTTTTTATTAGTAATATAAAAATGCCATATGTGTATAGTTTTCTTTTTAATCATAGAACGCCGGAAGACTTATAATGAGAAATATCCCCTCCCATATTTTTCGCCAGGTCCCAGAGGCCACCACTGTTAACTCTTTTAAGTGTTTAATGTTTACCCTCATATTGCTAATTCTTTGTTTGTCAAACATTATCTACTTAATTTCCTGTCATGGTAGATGAGGAGTTATCTCACTTCTCTATCTTTCTCATATATTTGTAACATTTTTGTTAAAATCCATAGGCAAGGTATGCATTATGAAATGTAAATACTGTTCATTCCCGAGCCAAGGAGTATACTTGGATAATGTTTTCTTTTCTAGTTCAACTTCTGCTTTTTCTTGAATAACAAGTGCATCATTTTTTTTCATTTTCTTAGTTTTCTACAAATACAGCACTTATTTATTTTGATCAGGTGCTCCAATATTTCTTTCTAACATCTATTAATAGATTCCCAAAATAGTCATATAGATAATGTATTGTTTCCACTTTTTCCCTTGGAGACCTCGTTCTCACAGCCTTGTGTTCTCTGGTTGCTTTCTGGTATTGCTGCAAAGCCATCGCTTTAGTCTAGAAACAGTCTGATGCCCTTTTTGGTGTTTGATCCTGATTTATTTCCTCACTTTGCTGGAGCACATGGTCCAGCATTTAACTAAGAAAATCTCGTTACATCTAAAATCATCTTCCGTTTACTCTCACACATGATTGGTTTGAAGATTCTAATTTGGGAATTGTTTTCCATCAGAAAACACTGTTTTTTGGCCTATTGTCTTCCTGTGTTACTGTTGAAAAGTCTGATGCATTGTTGTTCTTGATTCTTTTTATATGTCTCTCTCTCTCTCTCGCTCCACTTTAAATATTATTCTTTATCCCCAGGATTCTAAAGTTCCATGGTGATGAGCCTAGGTTAGTTTTGTTTGTTGTCATTTTTTGTGTTGGACAATTGGTGGATTCTTTCAATTTAGAAACCGTCTAACAATTTTGACGAAAATTTTCCTCTATTATTTGTTTGATAATTTCTCTTTCTCCATGTTTTTGCTTTTGCTTATTCTGGATCTCCTATATGTAACTTGTTACTAACCTTCTAATTTTCTTAACTATTTTCTCACATTTTCCATATATTGTCTTTTTTTAAACACTCTAAGTGATCTTACATTTATCTTCTAATTCTTCTAGTGCATTTGTTATTTGGGCTATTAGATTTTTTGTTTCCAAGAGCACTTTCTTGTTAACTGGGAGTTTTATTTCATAAGTGCATATGTCCTTATCTCTGAGAACACTAACTGAAGTCTTTTCCTCCTTATTTTGATGTACGTTGTCAAGATTTCCTTGTCCTATTTATTTGCTATTATTTTGTATTTGTTCTTTTTTTGCCTTTTAATTTTGAAGAAATTACCGAGTAGCCATTATTTCATACCCACAGGCAGCACTACAGAGCTGACCGGAAGCTCTGCTGGCCTGCGTGAGTCTTGATAACCTCACCGAATGGTGACTAGGGAGCACCCGGACTTCCTCATGTAGAGAATTCCCATGCCAGTATCTGGAAGCACTGTCTTTGTGGCATTTCAGGCTCTTCAGGAAAAATCTAGGAACGAGGGGCAATGGGGAGAGAACAGTGTACGCCTGGCTACAGGGGTTCTGGAAATGGAACTGGAGAACAGGCCGAAGAGGTTGGGAATTCCATTATTGGTTGTGCAGAATTCTACTTACGCTTCGTTTTCTCAGCTCCCGGCTTCACTCTACTCATCTCTGTGCCCCAAGTCGAAAGTTTTCCTGGTTGGATTTGTTCAGTGATTCAACTTTCCATTTTCCTCTTAGGATAGTGGAGGGAAGTGGGTGGTGACCCAAGGCAGCAACTCTTCTGTGTATAGGCTTTCATCCAATCTTGAGTTTTTCACCGAAGTCTTACCTCGACTTCCTTCATGATTCAGTGTCCTCAGGGCCTGTTCTGCTAGGCAATTTAATTTGTTTCTTTTCTATTCTTGTAGCATGTATGTATTTTTTATCTCTCCTAGCTATTAATCATGGTTTGTTTTAAATTTTTCTTCTGATCTCTACATGCGTTGGGTATTTGCCTCTTTCTGTCTCTCAAAAGTCTCTTGAAATTTCTTGTCCTCCCCTGCCATCTCTCCCACTCTCTTTGTCTTTGTGGTCTACACCTTCTTAAAATACCATTACTGTCATGTCAGATCTGTTCTACAAAGGAGAGAAAATAAGAGTGTATAGTGAATCCATCATTTTCTCCCATTCACCCTTTCTTTATAAGATCTGTGAAATGTTGAGAGGCAACTAGATTCAGTGGGAAGGTCTTGAGTTTGGGGTTGAACCTACCTGTTTCAAATCCCAGCTTTGTTACTTAGTGAGCGTGTGATTTTCTGCCCATCACGCAACTCTCCTGCCAAGTCCAGCAGAGACGCCTGGGAAAGCACTGACCGAAAAGCAGCCGTTGAATTGGGTAATGAGAAGGTCATTGGTGACCTTCACTAGAATGGTTTCCATAGAGCGATAAGGGCAGAAGCCAGGCTACACTGGGGTTTATCCATTAATTATGCTTCCGTCTGCCGTGCAAGGCTTCTCCCGCACAGTTTCTAGTAAAGCTGTGAGTTACTCCACGCCTTTTGGTCTCTGCTTACTTTGCCAGCTGCTTTAGCGCTTCAAATGTGTTGCCACATGTATCCAGGCTTTTCCTTCAAGGCTCATATAAGCCAGCTGTTACAACAAGCTTCAAAATGCTCCCCGCAAACCGGCAGGAGCCTGAATGCCCTCGGAGCTCCACAGGGACCAGGTACATGCAGCGTAGCCCGAAAATTGCTTTGGAAAGGCAATGTGGAAGAGAAGGTCTGCGGAGGGAGCCGCTCAACACAGAAAACATGGCCTCTCGCCAGTCATATACTTGGAGAACAAAAAATATGGCAGGGAGAGCAAAGAGGAAGAAACCTCTCTTAGTCTTTTTTGGCATGTTAGGCTGCCAGACCTGATGTAATTAGCCTGGGTCTTCCATCATAAATCCAGCCCAAGTGGAAAAGCTGATGGTTAAAGATGTATGGCCGATGGAAGGCAGAAATAAATAAAGTGGATCACTTTGGATTACTTGTAACCCTTGTGTAGTTAGGCGATCTCCTGCCAGATGGAAGAGTGCTTTGACCCTCAGAGGGAGGAATTCTGTAAGGGATCATTTCCGGAAGGTTTGAATCGTGAAGTTTTACAAAACAGTCCCACAGCTCCTTTCTGGGGCCCTACGTTCCAGTCAGTGTTTTGCTACTTCAACTGCAATGTTGTTTGTTTGTTTGGTGGGTTTTACTGCACAACCCATTTCCATAAACTGCACACACTGGTGGAAAACTAGCTGAAACAAAAATGCCATTACTTATTCTGTTCAGAAAAGAACTTAAAATTCTGGAGACTAGGGAATAGTAAAATGAGAAGCTAAAAAAATACTTTTTAGCATAAAAGTTCAATGCCAATTTGGGGATCTTTGTACCTGAGGAGCGATCTGTATGGATCTTTTTTTTCCCTTGTGGAGCAAGGACTCATATATAATGTGATCTAATTGAATTTATTCTACTGACTTTTAAAAAGAATTCTTAACATTGCTTAAACAATTCTCCGAGAATGTGCTCATTTTAATCGTCAGTCAGCATTTTATTGTATTAGAATCCTTAATTGATTGACATTTAATCACAGTCTTTGTATTTTACTATCCCTTGTCTCATAAGAGGCAATTTTCTCTTTACTGTAGTTTAACAGCTGATGAAAAAGATTTAAGGAAACCTATAAACTTAAGATTGGTTAATGGTCCCTTATAAAAGAATATTACACTTCTAGGATCCATTGCACAGATGTGATACTCAGTTGTAGTAGAAATGTGCGTGGGGTTTATTAAATTACAGCACAAATCTTCAGTCTTCTGAGTTATTGTGCATGTTGGTATTGTTAGGCAAATGGGGAGACACATTATTGCCTCCAGTTGTTCACATTACTGTGGTGTGATGCAGGCAGAGACAGCTGGCACCACGCTGCAGGCAGCACAGAGCTGCAGCAGCTGCCGGGAACTGGGCCCAAGTGAAGGTCCAGCTCCGCTGACTCAGTGCTGGGCGGCTCGTGGAAGGTGTCCAGGACGCAGATAATAAATAAACAAACCAAGCTGGCTGTCAGAGAGAGAGCGGGAGGGAGGAAGGGAGGGAGACATTGCACCTTATGTATATAAAATGACTTTCCTTGATTGTTTCTGGATTTTATGACTTCTCAGGTACCCTGAGTACCTCTGCAGAACTAATTGCTTAAAAATAGTCTCTGGACCTCTTTCTTTAATGGACAGGCCCTTAGTTCTATTTGCTGCTATTTTTTTCAGTTATATATATATAGCTCAATATATTATATATAAAATATATATATATTTTTCAGATTCTTTTCCATTATAGGTTATTACAAGATATTGAATATAGTTCCCTGTGCTATACAGTAAATCCTTGTTGTTTATCTATTTTATGTATGGTAGAGTGTATCTGTTAATCCCATACTCCTAATTTGTCTCTCCCCCCTCTTTCCCCTCTGGTAACCACAAGTTTGTTTTCTATGTCTGAGTCTGTTTCCATTTTGTATACAGATTATTGGTATTATTTTTTAGATTCCACATATAAGTGATATCATATGAGATTTGTTTTTCTCTGTCTGACTTACTTCACTAAGTATAATATTCTCTAAGCCCATTTATGTTTCTGCAAATGGTAATAGTTCATTCTTTTTTATGGCTGAGTAGTATTCCATTGTATATACGTACCACATCTCCTTTATCCATTCACCTGTTGATGAACATATATAGGTTATTTCCATTTCTTGCCTATTGTAAATAGTGCTGCTATGAACATTGGGGTGCAAGTATCTTTTGAAATTGGAGTTTTCTCTGAATATATGCCCAGGAGTGGGATTGCTGGATCATATGTTAGCTCTAGTTTTAGTTTTTTAAGGAACCTCCATACTGTTTTCCATAATGGCTGTACCAATTTACATTCCCATGTTTGGTGCTATTTTTTACACAAGAAGGTGTTGCTGAGTTTTGTTTCATTTTTGTTGGGTTTTGGTACTTGTGGTACTGCTATATTTAAATGTAAGGGAAGATAAAGTGGCAGGTGCAAACACCTCAGATTTTGGGGTCTGAAACACCTAGACGAAAATCCCCTCCTCACCACTAATTACCTCTGTGACATTGGGTAATGGGCCTAATTTCCCATGCCTCATTTTTCTCCTCTGAGGTGGGGATATGCTATCTATCCTCCAAGGATTCCGGATAAGAGATGTAACTGCCCAGCACAGCGTTCTGGGTTCAATAAGTTCACCGTAACTGATAGCTCTTTCACTGCTGTTGGAATTGTGATTTTTAGATAATAAAACCAAAGTTGGTTACAGTTTGAATAAGGACTTGAGTGAAGATTTCGCACACCCACATCATTAAAAATCATATCTCAAAGTGGCACCTGAAGGCAGAAGGGCACAGTGGCAAAAGATCAGGTTCTCAAGTCACATATGGATTTAAATCTGCGTGACCTATGGCACGTTTAAATTTTCTCCAAGCCTTGGTTTTTCTCATCTGTAGAATGGGAATAATAATGTCCCTTACCTAAATAAGATTGTTCTGAAAATTAAACAAGTTCATGTATATAAGTATATTGTTTAGCACAGTATCTACCAAACAACAAGCCTTCATTAAATGTTAGCTACTATTCTTATGATAAATGTCAGTTGATGAATTTGATTCCTAGAAGTAAGACCTCTAAACTTTGCACCTTTATGTCTCTCATTTATTGAGAGACATATGGTCCAAGGTCTAATTCTGTTTAAAATCTTTCTGGATACCTTCTGCTTAGGCTCTTCTGCAGTTTGGCCTGAAAATTTTAGCTAATCTTAGAAAAAGAAATTAGGCATATATTATTGTTTTCTGATAAATACTCGTTCATTCAATATCTATTAACTGAATGAATATTATATTTCAGAAACAATGTTGGGTTCTCAGCACACAAAAAAGAGTATGACAAAATCCCTTCTCTCAAGGAACGTATGGTCTGGAAGGGGCCAGGGGTATCCATGGAAATAAATTCATGCTGCAAATGCCACTGCTATGAAAGATGTTTATATAGGATATGGTGGGGTCCAAAAATGAAATCCAAATCCACATGGCCCGGGGTAGAGGACCAGAAAATTCATAAATTCAATCAACAAGAATTAAGTACCTACTATGTGTTAGACACTAGAGGTATGAAAATGGTACAAAGATGTATGAAACAGAATGCCTATCTTTCTATTTCTGCATCCCCCCTCAGGAGGGTCTTGGTTCCAGAATATTCTGGAATATTCCAATATATCCATTGGGATATTCTGATTAAGATCCCCTGTGACTTCCTCTTGCCAAAGCTAACGGGCAGCATGCAGTTGATAAAATTGAACATTCCTTCCTTCTTGAAACTTTGTAGACATGTTCTTACCTGATGGGCAGTACTTCTCAGCTTTCTCTGAAGTCCCCTTGCTCTCTGTTTTACCTCTGCATGACTGAGTACTTTAGCACAGCCCCTACCACTATTGAAAATGATCAATTCCTGTATTTGTGTATTTGTTTAGTACTTTCTCCCTTTATCCTTGTATTCCTTGAACTTAGAATATTGCTTGGCACATAAATGCTCAATAAATATTGGTTAAGTTTACTTTTAAAATAGGGAGCTCACAACTGAGCAGTCAGTTACATACTATCTAGATCATTATTATATAATAATTGCAGTAAGTTACAGCTAGTCAGGGAAAGGTTTCTTGAGCTGAGGCTGAACTGAATGGCTAAATAGAGGCATTAGTGTGGAGCTGTGTAAGGATTTCCAGTCCACAGGAGCCTGAGGGAAGCAGGAACCAGCTCAGCCCAGGACGGAAAGCATAAGAAGGTAGGGGTTTGCATTTGAGTGGAGCCCCATCATTTCTTATTTAAAATTTTTCTTTTATTCTTAGATTCTTCTCAATCTATTCCTAGTGATCTCCACTGACATTATAAAAATGTAGATGCCATCACGAGTTACTGGGCATATCTCAGGGAACCACTCTGAGCAGAGTCTGTGGGAATCTCCAGCACCAATATGTATTCAGATGCATGCAAATTGCAGGTGGCAGCTTTCATTTTTTCCTACTTCTCCCCCAGCCAGTTGCCACTCTCTGCAGAAGACAGGGTGATGGCAAAGACCTGTGGGCTTTCACTCTACATTTTTCTGTTGCCCAGCAAACATTTCACCTCCAAACTGACATGTGTCTTTGTGGTTTCAGGATGAGGAACTGAAATGAAAGAGGTAAAAACAACTTGGCTGATTTAGTCATTTTGTTTGAAAGATCAATCAGTTCCCTATGAGAAATTTTCTGGGATGGGAACCAAAGTAGCTGACATCCAAAAGCAGCATCTCCACTCCTGGCTCTGACGGTGATGCTCCATTAGCTGTCAGCAGTAATCACACTTACATCCTCCTTCCAGGCCTCCAGCTATGAGGGGACGCTGTTACACTCGCCCCGTCTGGCTGCAAAGCACTCGACGACAAACATACAAACAGACCGGGCTGAGTGCTGCTGGCAGTGCATCCCGGGCACGGGGGCCTCTCCAGCAGGTGTACGCAAACTCACCTGTGCTGTGCTTGGCACAGGCTATCAGGACCCATCACTGGGCCCCCCCCCGTGAGGAACTGGTCCCCACCTGGATCTGAACTGCCTCCCGCACCCCAGGACAGCAAGCCACTGCTGGAACCGGAAGGGTCTCTCCGTTAGCTAATGGCGCGAGTATCTGCTGCCTCTGCTTCTGTGTAGGTGGCCAGGAAGGATGCTGAAGGAAGGCTACCTTGCCTTAGCCTTTGTCAGGAATGTTGGTTTGAAAAACACACAGATATATGCACGCAAGGTTGGATTCTGATGCTTTTTCCTTCCTGCCTTTAAATATTTCAGTGACCTAGCAAAGTATTCACTCATAATGAACCCCCTCAAGGAAGCATGGAGAAGCTCAGAACATATTGGGTTAACTATTTTTCCTCAGGCTTTTGATTTATGGAATGTATCTCCACTCCTCATTTTCAGATGAGCGTGGCTATGGCTTTGCACTGAGCCTTGAGCATTAACTCCTTATTAAAAAGGACTTCCAGGTACCCCTGGGCTCAAGGAGGGCCTCAGGCCAAGGTAATTAAAACATAGCCTTGAACAGCACAGCCATATGATATGTGGTCCTGTGATGAGAGATTATCAATTTATTTTAATTACAAAAAAAGGCACATACTTCCAGAATAATAAATTGCCTCAGACCCCACATTTGATTGAAAGATGATTGTCAAAGGGGTTAATTTTCACCTGGAAAACTCCTATTCATTCTTTAATACCCTTCTCTGTTTGTGAAGAAACAGGTCTCATTTGTAAAGTCTCACCAAGACAGAGTTTATCACTTTTTCATTTTTACTCCTATTAAATTTTATTTTTTAATTGAAGTATAGTTGATTTACAATGTTGTGTTAGCTTCAGGTATACAGCAAAGTGATGCCGTTATACATATACATATATATATATATATATATATATATTCTTTTTCAGATTCTTCTCCATTATAGGTTACTACAAGATATTGAATACAGTTCCCTGTGCTATACAGTGGGTCCTAGTTGTTTATCTATTTTATACATAGTAGTGTATCTCTGTTAGTCCCAAACTCCTAATTTATCCCTCCCCCTTAAATCTTGTTTATAAGTTTCTTTGCAATTATTACTAAATAGATACAAATACTCTCTTCCTCCCCCCAACATATGCGCAACTTGTTTTGAAAGAGGCAGCATTCCTGGTCTTTCTTGCATTGTCTCATCTTTGATTGAAACATGGAAACAAACTCTTTACGAAGAAGAGTAGTCCAAGGGTAATGATTACGGGGGATGTAAAAGGGAGTTGGGGGGGGGGGACTGTGAAGAAATGGGGCAGACGTGACCGGACAAAAAGTAGCAGCAGCTACTAGCATCAGCAAATTGTAGCTGTGTAGAAATGTGAGTGCAATGCAACTCAAGTGTCCCTTTCTTTAAGAAAAGCCAAAAGTAAAGATTTTTTTTTTTTAAGTCCAAATTCACTCATCACTAAATGTTGGCTCAAGCTTATTTTTGTAATACGGCGCCAGCCAAATACAGCCCATCCGCAGGCACAGTTTGCCCCCAAAGGCTGCCAATTTACAGGCCCTATTTTCCCTCTTCTGTCTGCCCCATCACTCACCAGCATCGTGTGTTGGCACCATGGAGCCGAGAGGAGGAAGGATGCCTAAGAGTGTAGCATGCTACCCCAGCCCACCCAGCCATGTGAGTCTTGGGCTCCGTCTGGTCTTCCCCACCTCCCCGACCTGTTTCCCCTGCCTGGGAAGAGAAGATCTGCCCAACTCTGTCTGAACTCCTGTTCATGAGACAAGGTCCAAATGTCCCAGACAATCCTTTCTTCTCTGTATTCTTTTACTACTTTGTTAAGGTTCACTCACATCAATACTCTCAAATATCAGTGTACATCCGAATGGGCGTACATCTGGAGGGCTTGTTAAAACCGACTCCTGGGCTGCATCCTTAGAGTTTCTGATTCAGTTGGTCTGCAGTGGGGCCCGAGAATTTGCCCTGATGCTGCTGGTCTGGGGACCACATTCAGAGAAGCCCAGGCTTACACTCGGGGCTGTGTAGAGTTTATCTGTGGATCTCCAGACCTGGCACAGTCAGTAATCCTTTTATTAATGACATTAATGAGTCACTTTGACGTCCTCATCAAGCCGATCTAATAAACATCTGCCTAATGTCAAAGGGAAAGTAGTGGTAGAGCCACTCACCCCCTTGGAAAACTTTCACACACTTGTAGAACTAAAGAGCTTGAAGGGTCCTTCGAGATCACCTAGTTAAATCTGGACATTTTATAAATGTAGATACTAAGGCCACTTGTCTTAGCTGATTCTTCTTCGTTTTCTCGTTACACTCCACTTTCCAAGGTCTGCCTTCTTCTATCAGTTAAATTTCTGGTTTTTCCTCTAAAACACAGAAAAGGCATGATACATTTTGGAAATTTCCTGTTGGGATATGTGGAGTCAGTTAAAATGATGAATGCTGCGTAAAGCAAAATATTTTTGTGAAGTTTGTTGCATTAGCTGTATATTTACATTTTTCTCCGGTCACTAATTTCACATGCCCAGGAACCATTCCAGATGTGGACCATGGAGAGTGAAAAATATACCTAATTACTTCTGCTTAAGCTACTTACATTTATCTTTTAATAGTGTTACATTCTCCTTGCAAAACTGAGGATGACACAAATGATACCTGCAAACCCTGTTAGTGGGTCACACTGCCCTTCAACTCTACAATCAAATATACAGC
Source organism: Balaenoptera borealis (assembly GCF_965194805.1). Taxonomy (NCBI): domain Eukaryota; kingdom Metazoa; phylum Chordata; class Mammalia; order Artiodactyla; family Balaenopteridae; genus Balaenoptera; species Balaenoptera borealis. The sequence goes on from NC_138877.1 coordinate 52,180,494, forward strand.
ATATTTTAAAACAGATTTCTTACAAAAAATTTTAATGCAGCAACAGCTCTTAGCATATCATAGTTCAGTCTTTCTCCCCAAATGGTGAAGGCATCCTCTATTCAGCTCATCGTGTGATACTGGCCCCATTCCCTCCCTGACTCTTACCACCATCCTATAGGATTCTAACTTCCATGCTGATCCTTCAGCAAACCTGACAAGTATTTACTGAGTATCTATTGTATGGTAGGCACTGTTTTATGTGTTATAAATCCTAGTAGCCGAACAATATAGTGTTAAGGTCTTGCCTTTGAGGGGCTCTGGTCTAGTGTGGGCTGGTCTAGTGGGATAAGTACCATGAAAAAGCACAACAGGGTAAAGGCATTCAGAGTTTGCAGTGCACCACTAATTACAGTCAACATCCTAGGAGAAAGCTCTATCGGTATTAATATTTCAATCACCAGTTCCTCCGTGCTAGAAGAAGTAAAGAGTTGAACCTGAGTCACCCTTCATTTACCATATTGCCCACCCTTCCTTCACAAGGAATCAAATGTCCAAATGATCCCAGGGTAAAGGCAAGGATGATAATGAAGGGGGGAGGGCCATTTTACACAGAGGGTCAACTTTCCATGGTCCACATCTGGAATGGTTCCTGGACAATTTTCAATCCACTTTATTGATACTTTTTTCTGAATATGCCTCTATTAACTATAGTGCTAGGAAGAATAGATGCTTAAAATATTTGTTGTTTGAATAAATGAAGGGCTACTCCCTCTGTTCCCATGTAAACAGACTTTCCTATTTAAAGAACAAAAAATCTCTTTGCCCTTTCTTTAGGTTTCCTATATGGATTCCTCTTCCTTTTCCCATCTTCTAATTGCTAGGATTCACCAGAGTTTTATCTTCAGCCTACTGGCCTTCCCTGTTGACACATTTTCCTGGAGATCACCTACTGTCCTTATTTTGCTTAGAGGCTGTATGCTATTGACACACAAATTATTTATCTGCAGTTCTAAACTTCTCCCAAGCTCAACTGAGTGATTTTACTTACAAGCCTCACAATTACAGCACCCCCTGCCAAAACCTGATTTTCCTCCTGTGTTCTAGCATATTTGGTGGCACTAATATCTTCCTGGTAGCCAAGGAAGAAACCTGAGAGAACCATCCCTCTCTTTCATCCCAGCTATATCTAATCACAGAGTTTGCTGGTTTTACTTCCTAAGTATTTCTTGAGTCCATTCTCTCTGCTCTATCCTCATGATTATTGCTTAATTCAGGCTTAATCTATTTCTGATCTACAACAATTACAGTCTTCCCCTTGAGTGTTTCAGCTTCTATTCTTTCTCCCTACAGTTCCAAACAGCTGCTAGAAAAAGTTCTTAACCACAGAAATATCATCATCTCCTTTTCTTAAAACCCGTAAATAGCCGTAACTTTCTGTGTAGTAATTACCAAGGCTGTATTATCTCCCCTCTGAAGGTCTTCTCAGGTTCCTTTCTTGCTACTCCCTGCCTCACATTCTAAACTCTAGCAATAGTAAACTGCTTAGAGCTATCAAAATAACCCAGCTGTTATGATTTCATAAACATCTGTTTTGTTATATCTGTTGTCTGCAATATCCTTCTGCCATCCCATCTCTACAAATAATAAACATAGTAATGATGTTTATTGAGCACTTACTATATGTCTGGGGCTATACCCTGCTCTGGATATGTACCATTATTGCATTTAATCCTCAGAAGTACTTTAATATAGGTATTGTAGAACTATTATTATCTTCATTTTAGAGATGGAAAACCAAGGAACAGAGAGGTTTAAGTGACTTACACAAAGAAGAATGAACTCAGGATCTGAATCCAGAAATTATAACTACAGAAACTATACTACCGTGCTTAACTGGCCCAAAGAGGTTCTATCCGACTCTCTACACTCAGTTCAAGCATCACCTCCAAGAAGACTTCCTTGAGTAACGAACACCATCACCCTTCTAAACTTGATTAAAGGCCTCTCTATTGGTCTCCCAGAGCACTCTACACATCTCTTATAACAGGCACCATCTTGTAGGGCAATTATCTGTTCATGTGTCTTTTGCTTGCACTAGATGTAATTCCTCGCTGGCAGGGATTATGTTTTATTGCTCTTTGTATCCATAGCTCCCTGCAAAGTACATCAGAGAGTAGCTGCTCAATAAGTAGTTGCTCAACTAAATGCAAACAGCTCTCTCTGGCCCAGACCTCTAAGTGTAAACAATTACTGGACATCTCTGCTTAAATCTCTTTGGTACTTGAGAACTTGGATAAAACAAAATTTATACATTCTCCTTACTGTTGCCCAAGGTTGTTCTTAACCCTGTGATCCTTTTCTTGATTAATGGATATCCAGTTAACCAAACCAGAAACCTGGAATCATCCACGATTTGTCTCTCTTTCATGCTCAGTAATTCATTGATCAGCAACTGCTCTCATTTGTACACTCTTTACATCTCTTAAATCCTTCCCCTTTCCCATGATCCCATTGTACTTCCCTCCATCCCAGCAATTACTACAAAATACTCTGATTATTTATGCATATTATTCTCTCTCTTCCTGCCTATGGTTTGCAAACTTCTTGAGAAAAAAGGGTAATCTTTTCATTTTTGTACCCCAAAGTCCTGTCTCTTGAGTGATGACTTGGGGAATGGTTCAAATGACCCATCTCATCTCCTAGTAGCTATTAGCTTATGCTTTGCAGTAACCTAAAGAGGAAACTTCTCTCACCAGGGGTTATGCCTATGATAGCCATTAAAGCTGTTCATAAATATTCCATTTCTTCTCTCCTTCCTTTTGAAGTTAGGTCAGCATGATTTGCTTTAGCCAATGAAATAGAAGAGATTGGGTGATCTCTGGACAAGTTTTAAGAGATAGTGCAGAATTCACCATATCCCCTTCCTCTTGCTGCTGTGATCAGGGAAATATGAGTGAATGGAGCCTTTGTCACATGAAATGTGAGTAAGAAATAAACTTTTGTCATATTAAGCCACTGAGGTTTTAGGATTATTTGTCACTGCAACATAACTTAGCCCATCCTAACTAGTATAACATCCCTGGGTAACAGCATTTTTTTCTCTTCTGGAGGAGTTGCTGTTCAGGAAAAATCATGCTGCATGCCCCTTTCTTGCCTCACAGATGTTTTTATCCAGATAAATTCAGGTTAAAATTAGCATCAAGGGAAGCCTTGAAATGGAACTCCGGTCCCAACTTGGCAATATTCAACCTAAGAATTATGTGTGGAATGAAAAGGGTAATCGTATTTGCCTTGAAGGATAATTATGAGCTAATTGTATGTAAGAATAGAGTAACCACATGTATTCATATACGTCTTCTTTTCCCTGCACTGATTGTGCAGCACACAGGGTGATCCAGTCAAGGAAAATAGGCCTTGTGGGGCACTGCTAGAGCAACCAAAGGATTAATGCCACAAATATCTGGCTGGGATTACTTAATTAGGACATTAAGTGAAAAGTTTGCCCCCGAAATAGCTTAACATGGGAAAGAGGACAACATGATCACCAACTTATTAAGCATTCAGAGTTTGCAGTGCACCACTAATTACAGTCAACATCCTAGGAGAAAGCTCTAACAATATTAATATTTCGATCACCAGTTCCTCCATGCTAGAAGAAGTAAATAGTTGAGCCTGAGTCACCCTTCATTTACCATATTGCCCAGCCTTCCTCCACAAGGAATCAAATGTCCAAATGATCCCAGAGTTTTCAGGCATTGCTGGAAGTCAGTATGAACTCACTTCTCCTATTACTGAAACTCCTCTCAGGCCGCCATTCTGTCTCTTGTAGCTTCTCATCCTTTCACACTTTCTTTTCATGCTCTTTTATTATTATTTCCTGTCCCCTAAACACATTGTCTATTTCTTTTGTCCACCATATCCTTGCTTTCTGCTTTCACGTATACAGGAAGGAACTGTTTTCCTCTTCCAAGAAATCTGTCGTTGATCAGAAAAGTCTTCACTTTGTGGTTCAGTCAGATGAACGCTTTCCCTCCAGGAGTAAACCAGACTCTCCTTCTGTGGTCCCTTCTGTTTGGGAACCCCAGGACACACCCAGATCTAGTGCCACCTCCTCCACTGAGCCTCCCTTGATTTCTCTCGGACAAAACCACCTCTGTGTCAGGCAGTGCTTGGTTCTCTTCTCTGTATCAGCACCACACTGTTGTATTTTGACTTGCCTTCCTAATAGTCTGTCTCCTACACCAGACGTAAAACTTCCTGAAGGCAGAGAACTTGTTTCATTCATCTTTACACCTCTGCCCCCTCTCAGAGCCTGGCACATTATTTTTAGGATAGAGGCCATTTAGTCCCACCTGATGCTGTAGAACAGAAGTCTCAAATTGCAGCCCTGGGGCTGGATGAGACCAGCAGGCATGTTCTGTTTGGTCCACAAAGAGTTGCCCAGCACAGGTCTTAAGTATTTCAAATCAATTGCCAGTTTTAAGAATAGAGAGATTTATCATTTTAAAAATCCAGATTTCTAACTCTATCTTTTTAAAAAACGACAAGAGATCGGGCAACAACGAGCTCACATCGCAACGTCGAAGCAACTGCTCTAGCAGGGTAGCAGCCTCCGTCTCTGGAGTGGCCACAGTGCTCCCAGTCTCCCGCTGACGGCAGATTGTCAAGACTGGCATAGGCAGAGCGTAAGCCATCAGAATAGCACCTGAACGACAGGCTCCACAGGGACCGCAATTTTCAGGTCAGTGGTTTCAGGACAGAGCAGTCTTCTGATTATCAGGCCAGCGATGAGGAATTAATGTTGACACAGGTGGGGACCTCTGGCCCGGGCAGCCCTGGACTTGCTCCCTCTCGCCCTCAGGGTAATATTGCTTTGGTAATGGCTGCTTCAAACCAGAGCATCCTTTCCATTCTGCTGTTCTGGAAAAACCTACTCAGAGTTCAGCTTCCAGTTTTAAGATGTGAGGATTTAAATAACAAGAGAGCACAGTGGTGATCTAGTCACTTTTTTTTTTTTTTAAACATCTTTATTGAAGTATAATTGCCTTACAATGGTGTGTTAGCTTCTGCTTTATAACAAAGTGAATCAGTTATACATATACAATATGTTCCCATTTCTCTTCCCTCTTGCATCTCCCTCCCTCCCACCCCTCTAGGTGGTCACAAAGCACCGAGCTGATCTCCCTGTGCTATGCGGCTGCTTCTCACTAGTTATCTATTTTACATTTGGTAGTGTATATATGTCTATGACACTCTCTTACCCTGTCACATCTCACCCCACCCCCTCCCCATATCCTCAAGTCCATTCTCTAGTAGGTCTGTGTCTTTATTCCCGTCTTGCCACTAGGTTCTTCATGGCCTTTTTTTCCCCCTTATATTCCGTATATATGTGTTAGCATACTGCCGAGACTGAACCAGGAAGAAATAGAAAATATGAACAGACCAGTCACAAGCACTGAAATTGAAATTGTGATTAAAAACCTTCCAACAAACAAAAGCCCAGGACCAGATGGCTTCACAGGTGAATTCTATCAAACATTTAGAGATGAGCTAACACCTATCCTTCTCAAACTCTTCCAAAATATTGCAGAGGGAGGAACACTCCCAAACTCATTCTACGAGGCCACCATCACCCCGATACCAAAACCAGACAAAGATGTCACAAAGAAAGAAAACTACAGGCCAATATCACTGATGAACATAGATGTAAAAATCCTCAACAAAATACTAGCAAGCAGAATCCAACAGCACATTAAAAGGATCATACACCATGATCAAGTGGGGTTTATCCCAGGAATGCAAGGATTCTTCAATATACGCAAATCAATCAATGTGATACACCATATTAACAAATTGAAGGAGAAAAACCATATGATCATCTCAATAGATGCAGAGAAAGCTTTCGACAAAATTCAACACCCATTTATGATAAAAGCCCTGCAGAAAGTAGGCATAGAGGGAACTTTCCTCAACATAATAAAGGCCATATATGACAAATCCACAGCCAACATTGTCCTCAATAGTCACTTTTTAATCCAGATGGCTTCTGAAGTTTAGGGGCTCAGTGAATTTGGGCGTGTGACCCAGGAATATTATTCATGTCGAAGTATTTAGTATCTTAGTTTGCCTCTTTACCTTTTTTTGTTCCCTTCCTAGCTCTTCTCTCTTCCCTCAAACACTTCATAATTAAATGTACTTCTGTCTTTATACTAATGATCTCTAGAAATTCCTTGATCATCCCAATATTTTAATCTTATTCACCTTTACTTTTTATCTCTACACATCCTTCATATTGTAAAGTAGAGCTATGAGAAGTAGAAAAAGTGCACACAAAAAAGTAATGCCATTTTAGATTATGAAGGTAAGATATGTTTTTTGTAGACTTTCAGAAAATAAAGTATAAAAAAATCAAAGTCATCCAATCTTCTATCTCTTCTCTATGATTATGTGTTTGATAATTGGAATCTTATTGTCACGTAACTTTGTCCTGCTATATTCACTTAACTTGACCTTATGATCCTTTTCCAAAATTATCTGAGAATATTTTTAGTGGAAATATAAATATTCTACCTGTGGACGTGTAAAAAATATGGAGCCTTTTCCCTGTGTACACTGAAGTCATATCTGGTTTATTTTTCACTGTATAAGAAAATCTTTGCCTCAAAATTTAACTCATTCCTTGGAGCAGATTTCTCAGAGTGAAATTACTTGCTTAAAAATTAACAACATTTAAAAAAATCTGATGACATGTATTGCCAAATTGCATTTAGAGAGTCCATTCCTGTTGCATTTTTGCCTGCTGGCTATCAGAACACATGGCTATCTCACCTGCATTATGAAGTTTTAAAATCTTTAATAACTGGAGAGTTGAAAAAATTGTTTTAATTTGTATTTATTTGACCATTAGTGAGGCTGAACATTTTTCATATATTTATCGCCCATTGTATTAATTCTAATTCTTAACAATCCTTAATTGTTAATATCCCTTGCCCACTTTTCTATTGGCACACTGAGGGTTTTTCTCAAATACTCCTTATGCATTTAGGATAGTGGTCCTGTGTCTGTTATATTTGCTGCAAATATTTCTCCCAGTTTGTCTATGGCCTTTTAATTTTTTATGACATTTTCACATATATAAGTTAATTTTTTTTAACTTAGCATAGCCCATCAATTTTCCTTTCCCTTCCTTTTATACTTAAAATCCTTTATAAAAATGGTAATTATGTGAGGGGATTAACATACCTTAGTGTGTTAAGCATTTCACAACATATACAGGTATGAAATTATCATGTTATACACCTTAAACTTACACAGGTTATATATCAATATAACTGGTGGGGACAGGAAGCGATTTTTTTTTTTTTTAACATCTTTATTGGAGTATAATTGCTTTACAATTGTGTATTAGTTTCTGCTTTATAACAAAGTGAATCAGTTATACATATACATATGTTCCCATATCTCTTCCCTCTTGCATCTCCCTCCCTCCCACCCTCCCTATCCCACACCTCTAGGTGGTCACAAAGCACGGAGCTGATCTCCCTGTGCTATGCGGTTGCTTCCCACTAGCTGTCTATTTTACGTTTGGTAGTGTATATATGTCCATGCCACTCTCTCACTTCGTCCCAGCTTACCCTTCCCCCTCCCCATATCCTCAAGTCCATTCTCTAGTAGGTCTGTGTCTTTATTCCCGTCTTGCCACTAGGTTCTTCATGACCTTTTTTTTTTTTCCTTAGATTCCATATATATGTGTTAGCATACTATATTTGTTTTTCTCTTTCTGACTTACTTCACTCTGTATAACAGCTAACTCCATCCACCTCACTACAAATAACTCCATTTCATTTCTTTTTATGGCTGAGTAATATTCCATTGTATATATGTGCCACATCTTCTTTATCCATTCATCCGATGATGGACACTTAGGTTGCTTCCATGTCCTGGCTATTGTAAATAGAACTGCAATGAACATTTTGGTACATGACTCTTTTTGAATTATGGTTTTCTCAGGGTATATGCCCAGTAGTGGGATTGCTGGGTCGTATGGTAGTGATTTTTTTTTTTAAAACAAAGCCCTTTACATACCCAAGATAGTCACCTGTATTTTATTCAAGCATTTTTTTGATTACAAGTTTTACATTTAATTCTCCAATCCATTTCATATTTATTATGGTTCACAGTGCCAGTTGAGGGTTAACTAAAATGATTTCAGCCACCAAAGGAACAGTCGCTGGGGAGGTAGGCCCTCGCACTAGAGGGGGAGCTATCCAGGAAGGGAAGCCATCTCCTCCCCTGCAAAGCGAGAAGCTGCGTTTCTACCTGACAGGGCTGAAGGGGGAAATGACACGTCATGTAGTGTTTGGTATACAGTGGCCAAAAAGGCCACCAAGATACTTCCGAATAGTTATTTTTAAACATCATTTGGTGTGTGATGCTTCCTTATTGTGAAAGAAGCTAAGACCACGTATGCAATTTGCTGATTTTTCTGTCATTCTTCCTTTACAACGGTCATAAAGTCTTGCTTTATAACAAGTAAAGAAGTCCTTTGAATCATTTTTCTTTTTTGAAATGTTTCTTATTTTTTTAAAAACTCATTTAGGTTAATTCAATAATTTTATTAATTTATCTCTACCCCAAATGCCACTGGGATCTCTATTGTGATTTTGTTAAATCTAAAAACTAAATATGGTATTAAAAATTAATTTGTGAAGATACATCATTATAATCTTCATTTGCCCATAAGGGGAAAAAAAAAAAAAAAAACAGCTAACATTTATGAGGGTTTACCATATGTCATTCTCCAATCCAAAATATTTTCACCTATCATTTCCTATAATCTCCACAACAGTTTTCAGAAGGTATACATTTACAAGAGAGAGGACTCAAGCACAGATTGAAAAGTAGTCCTTACAAAAAAAATTGCTGTACACCTGAAATAACACACTGTAAATTAACAATACTTCAATTAAAAAAATAAGAAGAAAATAAAGTGCAGCCAAGGTTTAAAAAAAAAAAAAAGAAAACCAACTACTGGTTACCAGAGGGGAGAGAGTAGGGGCGGGGCAAGTTAGGGGTAGGGGACTAAGAGATACAAACTACTGTGTATAAAATAGATAAGCAACAAGGATATATTATATAGCACAGGGAAGTATAGACATTATCTTGTAATAACTTTTAATGGAGTATAATTTATAAAAATACGGAATCACTGTGCTGTACACCTGAAACTTAAATAATATTGTAGATCAACTACACGTCAATAAAAAAAGCAGTCAGAAAAAAAAAAAATCACTGGTGGTGATGGGGGTTAACTAAATTTATCGTGTGATCATTTCTCAATATACACATGTATCAGATCGTCATGGTGTACCCCTAAAACGAATACAGTGTTATATGTCAATAAAACTGAAACAAAAATAAAGCAGAAAAATAAATAAGTAAATTTTAAAAATTTAAGAAATCACTGGCCTAGTAACCCATCTTGCTTCAGCACACAGTTATCACAGCCTGCACTCTCTACGTCTTTCTTGTTTTCTGAATCTCACATTTTTTCTAGCTTCCGTTTCGTTCTGAATTTTTCTTTCTAGGTCTGCTTTGCCTTCTTCATTTTGCTTCTACATAGTTGGCCATATCCTGCTGTTCTGAAGTTTAAATTTAGTTAGTTTGAATCATTATGCTTTATTAAGGAGACAGTATGAGACCTCAGGTGGCCTTTGTATGATCTAGGGTACCATTTTCCACCTCGACCCCCAAAACGGGAGACAAGTAACTTCTGGTGTAGACACTGGAGAGAGACAGAAAGCCAGGATCTGTAATACGTGGGGAAGACAGGACATGGACCAGAAGGGAAGCTTCAGGATGAAATTTCACCTCCATGTTTAACTTCAAAAACCTGAGAATTTATTTGTTTACTTTAAAATTATTGAGCGCCTACTGTATGCCAGGTGGAGAATCCTGAAACTTGATTCTTCATCTGGGAAAGGGTACGCATCTGCTAGGGTTATGTAGTTGGGGAGAAGGAAAACTTGCTGAACCCTAAAGATCCCCAGGCTACGCCAGGGAAGAGTGGGCGTTGTCTCCGCTTGGCCTCTTATAGAAGTAAACAGTCTTCACCTCTTATCCTGGAGCAGCAAACGGCTGTAATCATGAGTCATGGGACAGGATGACAAGTCAGCTCAATTAACACAGATTCTTGAAACATGTCCAGGTTTTGAAGTAACTCTTCTCTACCCTCCATGGACTGGACTTTCACCCCCAGAGGGCTTCTTGGGATCCAATTCAGACCCTTGAGAGGAAGACCAGATCTAAGCCTGGGGGTACCTGAAGGCCCATCACGTCCCAGTGTAGCAGGCAGGCTCCTGGCCATATGGTCTCCCCTGAGCCAGCCGTTCTCCGATCTCTGCCAGAGTGGGCATATGCTGGGATATTCCAGGACCTTGAGGGGAGAGTGAAAATGTCAGGGAGGCAGAATGAGGTTAAGCTTCTATTTCTCTTTAGGACAGGAGTAGAAATGGAACTGGGGGGAAGTAGCAAATGCCATTATTGATTCTAACGCATGGCAGGTGGAGGTCAGGACATATAAGATAAAACTTTGGGGCTCTCTGACGTGTGACCTGTTTATACTTACAAAATAGGTTTTAAAAAATGTCCAACAATGAAGAAGCTGCTGCAGTTATAAATTTAACCCACTTGGCTTCATTGATGCTTATTTTCTCCAGACTCAGAGGAGAAAAATATCAAGAATCAGTTTTGTTGGTGATTTTTGTTTTTTTGAGGGAGGGCTTGGTTGGATGAGATGCCTGCAAGAATTAGGCATTGCTTTAGGACTCATGCTGTTATTATATTTATATAATATACATATTATACATATGTGTACATATACATATGTGTGTGTACATATACATATGTGTGTATACATATACACATATATGATATAATATAAAATATACATAAACTTTTTTTCCTTTCTGTGTTGCTATTTGGACTCTGCAAAACCAAATAGCAGTTCAGCTCAGTGAATTTTAGTTATTGCCTATCATGTAAGGGCTGAGTAAGCTTCTCAGTCAGAGAGAGACACACCTCCCAATAAGCATTCTGACAGGCATGTGGGGAAGAAGAGGAGAGGAAAGGGTGAAAGCACAGGGAGGCTGACAGATGGTAGGGGCAGAAGGAGGGAATGCCTCGAAGCCCAAGGTAAAGGAATAGGTTAGACAGAAATTCCTGTCTGTGGGGAGGTCAGGAGACTGGACGCACAGGGGGGTAATAAGTAAAGAGAGCGGTACAGAAGAATATTGGAAAACAAGAGGTTACTTTCAGTCTGGACTCCCACTCAAATAACAAAGAACGAAGTGATAAATACAATGATGCACATCAAGGAACTGTACATTTGTTTTATTCACCAATGAAGAGTAAATTGAGTAGGGCACTTCTCTGAGTATTGAAATGGTGCCCATTTGCCAGCATTCATAATTGCTATAAAATATTGTTGACTTGTTTAAATATTGTTCATTTTTACTCTTAAGGCTTCTGATGGGTTGTAATGAAACCAGTTTCATAAGACACAAAGGCATGTCTCCTTTCTCTCAATGAAAGAGAAATACTAGTCAATTCATAGACATTTTGTTCTCTAAAATGGAATCTGAGGTTTAAATGCAATGTTTGACACATCTGAAATCTAAAATGCCTTTTTAAATTATACACATGCACCTCACTTCATATGAATAATTCATTTTGACCAATTCTTTGGCTACTTTTGACCAAAGAATTAATGACTCTTTGAACAAAACTCTTTTAATGAATGAATATAAAATTTAGATCTTCTTCATACGTTGAAAATTGGTTACAAATAAGACAAAAGCAAGATTCAAAGCGTGAGGATCCGTTTAGATTTCAGTAACTAAATTCTTCTAACAGGAAGATAAGCACAGAGCAAATATTCAAGTCCTCTAAAACATAAAGCAAAACAATATTAATTTAAAAGGGGAGGATGATAAAAAGAAAATGGAAACAAAGAGTTCTGTTTCCAAGCATAGGAAGGGGTTTGTGGGTATGTAGTGCGGACAGACACAAACCCATAGATGAATGTCCACAGTGCAAGAAGCTGTTATCTTCACACATAAATCTGCTTGGATTCAGCGGTGGAGCTGACAGCCCTTGGTCAATGTTAAGACCGTGCCACCTTCTGGTTGCCATGTGTATGACAGGCACTCATACAGTTTACAGACTGGAGCATTTCTGTTTTATGCAAAACTTATATTGAAGGGAAACAGCAGATACGTTACTTGTACTGTGCACTCTCTTCCCTGGGGACGGTATCGGAATGAGAACACGATCCATAAATGTACTCCAGCGACTGCTTCGCCTGAAACTCTGAGTTTGCTTTTTAAGCGTGATCAACTGTAATGGTACATGATAGGCCAGGCGCAAGCACACGCAGCACTGCCGCTGTGAGAGCAGGAGGTTTCGGTTGCCCGTCTTCTCCCTGGTTGCCACTTTCTGAACTTATTAGAGCCGCAGAAATGGAGCTCCAGAAAATGAAGCAAGGTCTCTGCCAGTCAGGGAAAGCAGGTGGGGGGATATGAGATCGTGCCTGCAAAGCTGCAAAACAACACGCCACCATGTAAGCTAATTTCAGGGTAACTGTTAACACACAATTGTGTCCAAATGATAATTTGGGGAATTGCATTCTGCTGAAATCCCTCTGTAGATTCAGTTGGATCAGTTGTGGTATCATGGCCTTGGCAGTCTTGCCCGGAGAGGTGAGCTCAGCAAAGACAGGGCGTCCCAGCTGGAGGACTTTTGGAGGACCCATGATCACCCATTTTATGCATGTATCTGCTAGAGCTTGCCCATGATGCTCTAGTGTTTGAAAGGGTAGTCACAAAGGAAAAGTATCACTTTTTCCATAGGCATTGCGTGTCTTAAGCAAAATTAGCCTAGAAACCTTGAAATCCTGTATTATTTGTAAATGTATTACAAATAATTCTATAGAGGTAAATGTATTTTTATAGGCAGAGTAAGCCTAATTGAACAATTGTTCTTTACCTGTTATCAGTGTAGACTGCTAAGATTTCTTGGGCAGGCAGCCCTATGCCACAGTACCTCCCACCCGCTGCCATCTGCTGCTCACCGCCCTGCACCCACACATACACTCTTAGCCCCAAAAACAAAGCAGAAAGCTAATAACACTTTCATCGACAGAAAGAAGCGGAGTTTTACTGTAATGATCCAGGTGATTTCTTCAACTTGCTATTTCACCTTGCCTATGTTGACAGAACTCAATTTTTTTCTTTTTTTTCTTTTTTGCCAGTTGAGCCATTTCTGAATCTACAAATAAAATGATCAAAAAAGGAGTAGTTAGAAGAAAAGAAAATGCAGGTTTGCTTTTAAAAACTACATTAGCTGCTGTTATTGTGTTAAATTATGGTCATAAACTGGTATTGGGATTTGTTCTATATAAAATTTAATTATGAAGAATAAAACCTTCAAAGAAAAGTGTTTAAAGAGTACTCCCACGAAAAGAACAGTGAAGTCAAAGGGTGAGATTAAATACACGATGCAAACAGAGTCACTGGAAAACACTAAAAACCAGTGAGACCCAGGAGCCAGCTTGAGGGGCTGGGACCATTTGGGGATCAAAATAAATAATGAGAGTAATAGTTTGTCATCTGTTGAATAGGGTAAAACTCCATGAGTTCAGGCTAATATTAATACATTGAGTTCATGTTAACACGAATACAGAAGAAAGTGGGTGAGAAGGAAAAGCTTCTTCTTAACAGTAGAAAGGCAACCAATAAAGGTGAAAAAAAGCATGAAATTAGAAGATCGCCATTTGGCAACCATCATCCTCATAATCGATTCAGGGAAGGATCATTAACGGACACTAAAAGTAGTGGGTGGAAGTTTGAGGAGGATTACTTATATACAGAGGAGTTACTCATTAAAGAGGGTCAAATGGGAACTTGAACGTGGAGAAATGTGTAAATCTCCCCTTAACCAAGCGATCGAAGTTACACATCACCAGCAAATGCACAAATCTAGTCTGTGCTTCTGTGATGAGAAGTGCTGAGAAGAATTCAGCATCACTTCTGTAACATTCCTGCCAAGTATAAAACCTGAATCTAAATTCATGTGAAACATTAGGCCAACCCAAAATGAGAGACATCCTATAAGATAATTGGCTTGTACTCTTAAAAAAAAATTCAGTGCCACGAAATACAAAAAAAAAAAGGACTCAAATACTGTTCCAGATTAAAGACGACTAGAGATATGATGACTTGATACGATGAGTTGAATGAGAAGACTCTGGATTTTCTTTCTTATAAAAGATGTTAAGTCAATTGGCAAAATCTGAATGAAGGTCTATAGATTAGGTAACAGTACTGTCTCAGTGTTGGACTCTTTGTTAATTGTACTGAGGTTACATAATTTCTTGCTTTTAGGAAACACACACTGAAATATTTAGAGGTAAAGGGGCTTAATCTCTGCAGTTTGCTCTTAAATTATTCAGAAAAAAAGTGGTAAATGCTAATATCTAGAGGATTGTGTGCATGAGAATTCACTGTATTATTTCTGCAACCTTTCTACAATTCTGACGTTTTCAAAGGAAAAAATTAAAATTAGTAGAAAATTAATAAAACTGTCATTTCTTTCAGCTCACATAGTGCGCAATAACAGGTAACTCTAAGTTTTTCATCAAAAAGCAAGTCGTTTTAGTCTCATGTAAACTCAATTCCAGACACTGAAAAGGGATATTAGAAACCATGTCTTTTCAGAGTAGCCACTTTGCACACTCAGCTGCAAATCAGCTTCCATTTCTAGTGGAGCTTCACACTTTCTCTTCACTTCCTTCCATACTTTGTTCCTCATTTCATTCAAAGAACTTTTATAGTGCCCCATTTACAGCCAGACCATGTGAACTTCTGGGTATTCAGAGATGAGTTAGACTCAGCTCCCAGTCTAATACACACAGAGACTTCCTTCTAGTAGAGTCTATTTCAGAAATGCAATAATAGTAACAGTGGGAAAACAAAGAGAGAAAAGGATAAGATGGACGACTTCAAGGAGGAGTCTTGACAAGGGATTGAAGACCTTGATGGAAAGCAGGTGTGCAGCTAAGGGGTCTCCCAAGGACCTGTTACCAGGTGGGTCAGGGTTAGTGGGGAAAGATGCCCTACACATGGGGCAGGAGTGGAGGCAGACCCCATTTCTCTGCTATAGAACTTCAATTTTATTACTTGCCGGTGGGGAGACACTAGGATCATGCTTAGATTTGTGTATTAGAAGAATCCCCTCCGTAATTTTTTCATTTGTTTATCAACCGTTTCCTCATTGAATGACTGACTTAGGTCAGTTGCTAGGCTGGTTTGAGGTGCACGTGACCAAAAAAAAGTATGGTTTCTGCTCTTACAGGGTGTCTCCACTCTGCGGTCTCCGTGGCTTTTTTCTTTTTGTTTCTAACATTTGAATTTGAGCCCCATTTAAAGACAGTGGTAGTAAGTGGTAGTTGGTCTGCCCTGTATTTATTCGTGCTTCTTAACCTCTCCCTGGAACTCCTGACCCTGCTGTTCTTACTAAACTAGCAGCAGGAGAAAGTACTTGAAATAAACCACGGTGCAAGGTAAGGCAAACTTCGTCTTTCCATAGCCAACCCCAAAGTAGCTGATTTAAACTATACTCAAAGCTCTACGCCCAATTCTGGCAGGTAATACTGAAATTATAGGATTCCCTAAAACCCATCTTTTTAATCCATTTGCTTAACAATATTCCTGTCATCTTAACACTTATAAGATAAAATAATTGTATCATTTGTATAATTCTGAAATGTAGTTAGCCATTATTTTCAATTATTTTTTTTGCAATATAGTATGATCATTTATATCTCATGCTTAGTACACTAATTAGGTTAATAGCCTCTAGTTCTAAGTACTGCAGTATTTTATTTCATGGTGTTTGAAAGCTATCTTGTATAGAATATAATTTTCACTGTATGAATTCACATATTATCATGATTTTTAAAGCATATTTTTACTGTAAGGGTCAGCAAGAGGGAAATACACAAAGCAGTTTAGATTTTCCCAAAGAGCATAATATGTCCTTCAACCAAAACACCTACTGTGTATACTACCTTTGGTTAGGAACTCTCCCAGAACAGAGGAAAGAGAAGTGAACACAGAGAGGTGGGAATAAACGGTGCTCCTCTGGAAAAATTCATTTGGTAATTAGAGAAATAACAGGTTTCTCTAATAGATACATCCATAAGCTTTGGAGTCAAAATTTGAATTTAAATCCTTAAGCTGCTACTTTCTAGCTACACAAGTTCAGGCAATTTAAGGATGCTAAGGCTGTTTCTTAATGTGTAAAATGCAGCTAAAAATACCACAATGGTGCCGCTTCCTCTGTTCACTCTTAGGCTCTCACACTCACTCCTCCTTAGGGGTGAGTGGTCCTACTCCATCCATGCGTCAGTCACCGTGGAGACGCCCCCCTGGTCCCTCGCATCTCCTACTCAGTTCGCTGTTCCTAGAGATTGTAGCTCAGAATCATGCCAAATTCATCCCACAATTCTTCTGGCCTCACTTACTTACTTTAAGGAGTGGAAAAGCAAACAAATGGCTTGATTTGAAGTGAAGGGGTATTTATAGATGTTGAAATGAACTAAATAAATTAAATTAAGATTGGGGGTTTCTTAATAATTCGAAGATTTGAGCTACTATCTTCTCTTTTCTTATCTTACCTCCCATACAGTCCACCCAGTTATTTTTTTTAACATCTTTATTGGAGTATAATTGCTTTACAATGATGTGTTAGTTTCTGCTTTATAACAAAGTGAATCAGTTATACATATATGTTCCCATATCTCTTCCCTCTTGCGTCTCCCTCCCTCCCACCCTCCCTATCCCACCCCTCTAGGTGGTCACAAAGCACCGAGCGGATCTCCCTGTGCTATGCGGCTGCTTCCCACTAGCTATATGTTTTACATTTGGTAGTGTATATATGTCAGTGCTACTCTCTCACTTCGTCCCAGCTTACCCTTCCCCCTCCCCGTGTCCTCAAGTCCATTCTCTACGTCTGCATCTTTATTCCTGTCCTAATTATTTTTTAAATTAATTTCCATAAGTCTTTGTTCACTTATTCTTCGCATTTCCACTGCTACTACCTTTCAGCAGGCCCCACTGCCTTCCTTCCTTCCTGGACCACTGGCAAAAGTTTCCTCATCTGTGTCTGGCCTCCCAGACTCTGGACCATCCTACACATGGCAGCTCAGATTATTCTGCTTAAGACTATGCATGTCTTGTGCTCCAAACTGCTTTACCATTTAAAGCTCTCTCCAGTTGGAAACCAGTTTACCCTTCATATTCCTTATACCTCAGCAAAAACAAACAGCTTGCTCACTTGTCCTTATATCCATGTATGGTTTCATCCATGCTGTTTTCTCCACCTGCTAAAATCTCCTCTCTTACTCTCACACCCGTTCCAGCTCAGCATGGACAAATCTAGTCTTCCCCAAGCCTCAACTCAGATACCACCTGCTCCCTGAGGTCTTTATTAACTTCCCCGAATTGGGCATAGTCTTAGCCCTTTTAATTCTCATACACTTCATTTTGCAGAATCTGCTCTTGAATAAAACCCTATAAAAATCCCACCATACTGCACCTCTCTTGGGGAACTGTCACTTCTTCTCCTACAAAATGGTGTGTTTATGCAGATTGAAATCACTGTTATATGAGTGCTCCCAGGTCTCAATCAGCTTTGTATATCCGAAGTGTTTAGCATAATATCTTCTTCAATATCTAATGTTCATTCAATGAATAAATGACTTTTAATCAGAGCATTTATTCATTTATTTATTCAATAAATATTAATTGAGCACCTACTAGGTGCAAAGCAAAGTTGAGCAAAGACTGGAAGAAGAGGCAGTGGGTCATTCAGATATTGATGGGAAGAGCATCCCGGCAGAGGGAACAGCCAGTGTTAATCCCTAAAGTGGAAACGTATGGGGCACATTTCAGGCACAACAAAAGGGCAAAGCCGGTGGAAGAGCATGTGAGGGGGTAGAGGAGCAGGGGCTGCGCTTAGAGAGGAATGTGAGCAGGGAAGGGGGATGGTGTACAGACTTCGGCTTTCCCTCTGAGACAAATCTGGAGCCACTGGAGGATTTTGGGTGCAATCTAGTCTTGCCTTTATCATATTTTACTTTCATTTCTTTTTCACCTTTTGTCCATAAACATGTTGACCTAAGAGATTTGGGTCTGACATAGTCTAACTACTCTAAGCATGTGCAATCATGGATCCCTGAGGGTAGGAAAGAGCACTTCATCCTCCAACTGGCTGGTTCGGAGACAACAGAGATGACAGGCTGCAGAGAAGGGAACACACTGGCCCCGGTGCCGCCTGGCTTCTTGGAACTGTCGCAGTTCCTGGACTCTTCCTTTCTCTTTAGTCCATATACACTAACCAGAAGCCTCTGGTCTTCCTGAAATCCCACTTATGAAATTTCAGGTATTCTAGCAATTGCTTTCAGATAGCTTCTGCGAACCCATCAGATTTCTGCCTTACACTGTCAAAGCATAAAATAACAATACTGGTTACGTTACCACTAGTACTCCATGAAGTTGTCAAATAAGCCATTGGTTTTCAAATCCAGTTTTAGAAACACTATTTTCATTTTGCTTCACTAGCAGATAGGGAAATTTTAAACTGAGCCTATTGGATCTATCTTCCTTTTCTATCACATCCTCTCGTGTAAGGACTAATGAGCAGTGAATTGACTAAGGACTTGTCACCAACAGAAGAAAGTTGGGACGGAGTGACAGGGCCTCACACGCTGGCTCACGGGTCGCAGATGGTGGGGGCAGGACCCTGTCTCTTGCCAAGGGTCATAAATCACTCTGGAGGCACTGAGGAAAAAGTCCTGTTGCATCCTCCTTATGAAGAACGCAGAGTGTCCTGGCATCTTGCTCACCTCAACGTTGTGCTTACGTGGCCCCAGTATAGTGTATTATGGGGACCCCACTGTGTTATGGATGAAATGGTGAGAGCTGATTTGGGGCTGCTGCCTCCCTTCCCATTCTAGTTAAAGTGGCCATTGTCACTGACCACTTGTCGATTCAGGCCTCTAAATTAGAGAAGAAAGGTCTAACCTAAATTCAGACTTTATTCGATCACAGAGAAGAAAATGGTTGCAAGTGGTCCAGGCCAAGTCAGACAAATGGCATCTTTTGTAACCTCGGTACCTGCCCCTCCGCTCCTCCCCCTCCTTGCTGTGTGACCTTGGGAAAGTCATCTAGCCTCCCTGGGCTTCAATTTCCATATCTGTCAGTTGGGGATGATAAAATTTATTTTGTAATATTGTCAGAGTTTTAGTAACAGTCTTTTATTGAGTACCTGGCAAATGGTAGCTCTTTAATAAATGTCAATTTATAATATTTAATAGTTCCAATGTTATACAAATACATCTCTTTCTCATCATGTATTTTATTTTTTACTTTTTATTTTTTTAACATCTTTATTGGAGCATAATTGCTTTACATTGTTGTGTTAGTTGCTGCTATATAACAAAGTGAGTCAGCTATACGTATACATATATCCCCACATCTCCTCCCTCTTGTGTCTCCCTCCCACCCTCCCTATCCCACCCCTCTAGGTGGACACAAAGCTAGTCATGTATTTTAGCAATTTGCTGTTAAGTCATACAAGAGAATAATGACTTTTTCCCAGTTTTAAATATAAGTGGCATTATTGAGTCCATATACATTTTAGAAAACTTGATTTTCAAGGTATTTCTTCCACTGGGCTGATAACAGTGAAGTGGAAGTTGCTGTTTGTTTAGAATATTTCCAGAGGGAGTATTGTGAAATATCAAAATGGGCAGAAAGGATTGGTGAGTGAATTTTAAAGTCCCTTTTTCCCCAGTGATTTTCTAAGGAAGATATAGTTTACACGGTGAGGGTTTTAGTTCTTTCGTGTACAGTTATTTTGGGAGATCTATTACATGCCAGGCTCTGAGGATAACAAATGGCTGGGCTTCAGCTCCTAGCCTGGAAAAGTTTTCAGCACAGTAAATGAAACACTTTATATGGTATTATATTACAATATGATGAGTTCCAGCAGAGTGTAGCCATACCTGAGGGCAGAAGGATGACTTTGATGATCTCCTGCTACCTATTCCAGCTGAATGGTTCTGTGATCAGAAATAAGGGGTCAGGATACCACGATTTTTGGAGGTCATTTGCTACTAAAATAGGACTGAGTTCTGTGTGCTGATGGGGGAAGGATGATTAGGATAAAACAATCATTAAGCACATCCCTTTTTGCAAGTGGTTAGTGGTACTAGTATTTCCATTTTTCAATGGATTCTTACTCCTTAATGATAATGAAACCTATCCCATTTTTCATAGGCTATTTTTTCCCTACTATTGAAATTATGACCATTAATTCCCATCTGTGTATATAAAAGGAACACAGGCAGATAACCTAGAAAAGAGACTCTGATATTTGCATGTTCTCCCTGTTGTAAACAGGGGTTCAGGCTGCCATGTAGATTGTATCTAAGGGACTTAAAACAAAAGGGGATTTGGGAAGCCACCGCCAAAGGCGGGCTCTGATATGGGGCCAGGCTTTTCACATCTTGCCAAAACCGGAGTTGTTCTCAAGCTGTTTAACTTGTGATTATTTTCTCATGTTGCCTTTTCTTTGAAAACTAATTGTAGATGTGAAATGGGCATGTTTAAATAATTCATAAAAAAATAATAAGTCCAGAGGAAAGTGGCAAAGGTATAGAGAAACCTGGTGAAGTACAAAGCAGGGGTCAAGTCCGTCATAGTTTTCTGAGGGCTTTCCTTTCTCTGGAATGCTTAATTAGGCCTGTCTGCCTGTTTGGCCCTGGGTTGGTTTTGTTCTTTCAAGAGAGCTGTTGACCTAATCCCACATTAGAACACACTGAGCAGTAGCTTCTCACAGTTCATGAAAACATTTGTAAATGCTGTTAGTTTGGCATCAGGAAAAAAAAAAAATCAGTACCTTCTGAATGAGGGAAACTCATACATTTATAATTGTATTTTTTAATGTTGTGGAATAGCCTTTTAGCTCTACCAATTATGCAAAGCAATTAGACAACAGTGTTAAATGTAGGCAACTAAATGCCCAGAAGATCCTTAACTATAAAAACAAGAGCTTCTGCAAAGTTTTGGAGATTCTTCTAACCAGACAATTAATTGAACTAACTCAATGGGGCCTTTATAAGGTTTATAGCTCCTGGAACTCTTGCTATGCTTACAGAGGCATTTTAAATTGTACATTCTTAAAACTTCTAGATCAATTAGTTTGTGATAGAAGGCTATCTCTAGGTCTAAAATGCCTTTTTTTGTGCTGATATATCATTTGCAGTAATAAGCTTTTTTTTTTTTTTTTTTTTTGTAGAACAAATTAGTAACTCATGCCCTGGAGAAAGTGCTGCATATTGGCTAGACTTTCGCTCTCATACTGTGAGGGAATTTCCACCACCTTCTTCATTGCCCCTCCCCCAATGTGTAAGGATGGTTAGAATAATAGGAAAAAAAGGACTCAACTGTGCTCTAAGGAGATGAGTTAATTTTCTATATTCTATTAAGGCTGTTAACCACTCCAAGGTTTTAGAACCAAAAGCTGTTCAATACACTGCTTCAACTATTCCGTATGTCCATTTTCATTTTTTTAAATACCATGGTGTTTCCTCTTTCACCTAGTACCAAATGTTTCTGACTAATGTTCCATTATTGAAAAAGTGATCTTCAAAATTGACGTTCAAAAATATCCATCTGGCTCCTAATATACTATAAGGTCTCTTTAGTTTCCCCAAGTCTCCAATGAAGAGATGTTTGTCACTTAATTGCTGCTGAGGATCACAGATGATGGTTTATATGTTTAGGCAAATGGTGGGCAGCTCTTTGTTAAGCAACGGAAGAGCACGCTGGTACCTGGTAATTACCCTGCAGAGCTCACTGGCCCTTAACGGCACCTGCCCAGACAGCATCAGGGAGCCTGGCCTCAACACCAAAGCTCCTTCTTGTTAATTAACCTGTGTGCACTGGTTACAAATGAAACCTATTTGTTTCCAGTTAATATATTTGCTGCTACTTTAAATATTCATTTATTATTATGCTTGTTAAGTGAAGGGTGGAGAAGGACCGTTTGCATGCCTTCCATCAGTAAGCATTGAGTTTTAAGAGATCAGCAAATCGACTCATGTGTCAATTGTGTTGCTACGTGCTCAGTGGGCCCCCAAATCTGCTTAACAAAGATGAGTTTCTCTCAACTGTGAAACAAGATGGGGGCAATTGAGAAGCAAGGCACCCATGACAGTAACCAGTGAAATTTTCATTAGAGGAGAATTTTCCTACATGTTAGATGCAATTCGTGTGAAACTTGATTTCATTTTGCAATCAACCTCATGACGATTTTGTGACTGGGTAGATAAAAAACTGGACACATGCAAGTAGATGTGTCTCGGTTTTCCTGAATGAGATGATGAAGCAAAATAAAGAGGAATTAGCTTAATTACTTTTTTTTAAACATCTTTATTGGAGTGCTTTACAATGGTGTATTAGTTTCTGCTTTATAACAAAGTGAATCAGCTATACGTATACATATATCCCCATATCTCCTCCCTCTTGCGTCTCCCTCCCACCCTCCATATCCCACCCCACTAGGTGGTCACAAAGCACCGAACTGATCTCCCTGTGCTATGCAGCTGCTTCCCACAAGCTATTTATTTTACAATTGGTAGTATATGTAAGTCCATGCCACTCTCTCACTTCGTCCCAGCTTACCCTTGCCTGTGTTCTCAAGTCCATTCTCTACGACTGTGTCTTTATTCTTGTCCTGCCCCTAGGTTCATCTGAACCTTTTTTTTTTTTTTAGATTCCATATATATGTGTTAGCATACGGTATTTGTTTTTCTTTTTCTGACTTACTTCACTCTGTATGACAGGCTCTAGGTCCATCCACCTCACTACAAATAACTCAATTTCGTTTCTTTTTATGGCTGAGTAATATTCCATTGTATATATGTGCGACATCTTCTTCATCCATTCATCTGTCAATGGACACTTAAGTTGCTTCCATGTCCTGGCTATTGTAAATAGAGCTGCAATGAATATTGTGGTACATGACACTTTATGAATTATGGTTTTCTGAGGGTATATGCCCAGTAGTGGGATTGCTGGGTCCTATGGTAGTTCTATTTTTAGTTTTTTAAGGAACCTCCATACTGTTCTCCATAGTGGCTGTATCAATTTACATTCCCACCAACAGTGCAAGAGGGTTCCTCTTTATTCCACACCCTCTCCAGCATTTATTGTTTGTAGATTTTTTTTGTTTGTTTGTTTGTAGATTTTTTGATGATGGCCATTCTAATAGATGTGAGGTGA
Source organism: Balaenoptera borealis (assembly GCF_965194805.1). NCBI lineage: Eukaryota > Metazoa > Chordata > Mammalia > Artiodactyla > Balaenopteridae > Balaenoptera > Balaenoptera borealis. The sequence continues at coordinate 52,203,884 of NC_138877.1, forward strand.
TACCTCACTGTAGTTTTGATTTGCATTTCTCTAATGATTAGTGATGTTGACCATCCTTTCGTGTGTTTGTTGGCAATCTTTATATCTTCTTTGGAGAAATTTTTATTTTCCTTTCTCTAGGAGGTAGGTCAAAAAGGATCTTGCTGTGATTTATGTCACAGAGTGTTCTGCCTATGTTTTCCTCTAAGAGTTTTATAGTGTCTGGCCTTAACATTTAGGTCTTTAGACCATTTTGAGTTTATTTTTGTGTATGGTGTTAGGGAGTGTTCTAATTTCATTCTTTTACATGTAGCTGTCCAGTTTTCCCAGCACCAATTATTGAAGAGGTTGTCTTTTATCCATTGTATATTCTTGCCTCCTTTATCACAGGTAAGGTGACCATATGTACGTGGGTTTATCTCTGGGTTTTCTATGCTGTTCCATTGATCTATATTTCTGTTTTTGTGCCAGTACCATAGTGTCTTGATTATTGTAGCTTTGTAGTAGAGTCTGAAGTCAGGGAGCCTGATTCCTCCAGCTCCGTTTTTCTTTATCAAGATTGCTTTAGTTATTCAGGGTCTTTTGTGTTTCCATACAAATTGTGCATTTTTTTGTTCTAGTTCTGTGAAAAATGCCATTAGTGGTTTGATAGGGATTCCACTGAATCTGTAGATTGCTTTGGGTAGTATAGTCATTTTCACAAGTTGATTCTTCCAATCCAAGAACATGGTATATCTCTCCATCTGTTTGTATCCATCTTTAATTTTTTTCATCAGTGTCTTACAGTTTTCTGCATACAGGTCTTTTGTCTCCTTAGGTAGGTTTATTCCTAGGTATTTTATCCTTTCTGTTGCAATGGTAAATGGGAGTATTTCCTTAATTTCTCTTTCAGATTTTTCATCATTAGTGTATGGGAATGCATGAGATTTCTGAGCATTAATTTTGTATCCTGCTACTTTACCAAATTCATTGATTAGCTCTAGTAGTTTTCTGGTAGCATCTTTAGGATTCTCTATGTATAGTATCATGTCACCTGCAAACAGTGACAACTTTACTTCTTCTTTTCCGATTTGGATTCCTTTTATTTCCTTTTCTTCCCTGATTGCTGTTGCTAAAATTTCTAAAACTATGTTGAATAATAGTGGTGAGAGTGGGCAACCTTGTCTTGTTCCTGATCTTAGTGGAAATGATTTGTTTTTCACCATCGAGAATGATGCTGGCTGTGGGTTTGTCATATATGGCATTTATTATGTTGAGGTAAGTTCCCTCTATGCCTACTTTCTGGAAACTTTTTATCATAAATGGGTTCTGAATTTTGTCGAAAGCTTTTTCTGCATTTATTGAGATGACCATATGGTTTTTCTCCTTCAATTTGTTAATATGGTGTAACACATTGATTGATTTGAGTATATTGAAGAATCCTTGCATTCCTGGGATAAATCCCACTTGATCATGATGTATGATCCTTTTAATGTGCTGTTGAATTCTGTTTGCTAGTATTTGGTTGAGGATTTTTGCATCTATGTTCATCAGTGATATTGGCCTGTAGTTTTCTTTTTTAGTGACATCTTTGTCTGGTTTTGGTATCGGGGTGATGGTGGCCTCGTAGAATGAGTTTGGGAGTGTTCCTCCCTCTGCAATATTTTGGAAGAGTTTGAGAAGGATAGGTGTTAGCTCTTCTCTAAATGTTTGATAGAATTCACCTGTGAAGCCATCTGGTCCTGGGCTTTCGTTTGTTGGAAGATTTTTAATCACAGTTTCAATTTCAATGCTTGTGACTGGTCTGTTTTTATTTTCTATTTCTTCCTGGTTCAGTCTCGGAAGGTTGTGCTTTTCTAAGAATGTGTCCATTTCTTCCAGGTTGTCCATGTTATTGGCATATAGTTGCTTATAGTAATCTGTCATGATCCTTTGTATTTCTGCAGTGTCAGTTGTTACTTCTCCTTTTTCATATCTAATTCTGTTGATTTGAGTCTTCTCCTTGTTTTTTTCTTGATGAGTCTGGCTAATGGTTTATCAGTTTTGTTTATCTTCTCAATAGAACCAGCTTTTAGTTTTATTGATCTTTGCTATTGTTTCCTTCATTTCTTTTTCATTTATTTCTGATCTGATCTTTATGATTTCTTTCCTTCTGCTAACTTTGGTGTTTCTTTGTTCTTTTCCTCGTTCTTTTCCTCTAATTGCTTTAGGTGTAAGGTTAGGTTGTTTATTTGAGATTTTTCTTGTTTCTTGAGGTTCTTGAGGATTGTATTACTATAAACTTCCCTCTTAGACCTGCTTTTGCTGCATCCCATAGGTTTCAGGTTATGCTTTCATTGTCATTTGTTTCTAGGTATTTTTTGATTTCCTCTTTGATTTCTTCAGTGATCTCTTGGTTATTTAGTAGTGTAGTATTTAGCCTCCATGTATGTGTATTTTTTACAGTTTTTTCCCTGTAATTAATATCTAGTCTCATAGTGCTGTGGTTAGAAAAGATACTTGATATGATTTCAATTTTTTTTTTTCAATTTTCTTAAATTTACCAAGGCTTGATTTGTGACCCAAGATATGATCTATCCTGGAGAATGATCCATGAGCACTTGAGAAGAAAGTGTATTCTGTTGTTTTTGGATGGAATGTCCTATAAATATCAATTAAGTCCATCTTGTTTAATGTGTCACTTAAAGCTTGTGTTTCCCTACTTATTTTCTGTCTGGATGATCTGTCCATCAGTGAAAGTGGGGTGTTTAAGTCCCCTACTATGATTGTGTTACTGTCGATTTCCCCTTTTATGGCTGTTAGCATTTGCCTTATGTATTGAGGTGCTCCTATCTTGGGTGCATAAATATTTACAATTGTTTTATCTTCTTCTTGGATTGATCCCTTGATCATTATGTAGTGTCCTTCTTTGTCTCTTGTAATAGTCTTTATTTTAAAGTCTATTTTGTCTGATATGAGAATTGCTACTCCAGCTTTCTTTTGATTTCCATTTGCATGGAATATCTTTTTCCATCCCCTCACTTTCAGTCTGTATGTGTCCCTAAGTCTGAAGTGGGTCTCTTGTAGACAGCATATATACAGGTCTTGTTTTTGTCTCCATTCAGCCAGTCTATGTCTTTTGGTTGGAGCATTTAATCCATTTACATTTAAGGTAATTATTGATATGTATGTATGTTCCTATTACCATTTTCTTAATTGTTTTGGGTTTGTTCTTGTAGGTCTTTTCCTTCTCTTGTGTTTCCTGCCTAGAGAAGTTCCTTTAGCATTTGTTGTAAAGCTGGTTTGGTGGTGCTGAATTCTCTTAGCTTTTGCTTGTCTGTAAAGGTTTTAATTTCTCCATCGAATCTGAATGAGATCCTTGCTAGGTAGTGTAAACTTGGTTGTAGGTTTCCCTTCCATCAGTTTAAATATGTCCTGCCACTCCCTTCTGGCTTGCAGAGTTTCTGCTGAAAGATCAGCTATTAACATTACGGGGATTCCCTTGTATGTTATTTGTTGTTTTTCCCTTGCTGCTTTTAATATTTTTTCTTTGTATTTAATTTTTGATAGTTTGATTAATGTGTCTTGGCATCTTTCTCCCTGGATTTATCCTGTATGGGACTCTCTGTGCTTCCTGGACTTAACTATTTCCTTTCCCACATTAGGGAAGTTTTCAACTTTAATCTCTTCAAATATTTTCTCAGTCCCTTTCTTTTTCTCTTCTTCTTCTGGGAGCCCTATAAGTCGAATGTTGGTGTGTTTAATGTTGTCCCAGAGGTCTCTGAGAATCTCAATTCTTTTCATTCTTTTTTCTTTATTCTGCTCTGCAGTAGTTATTTCCACTATTTTATCTTCCAGGTCACTTATCCGTTCTTCTGCCTCAGTTATTCTGGTATTGATTCCTTCTAGAGAATTTTTAATTTCATTTATTGTGTTGTTCATCGTTGTTTGTTTGCTCTTTAGGTCTTTTAGGTCCTTGTTAAACATTTCTTGTATTTTCTCCATTCTATTTCCAAGATTTTGGATCATCTTTACTATCATTACTCTGAATTATTTTTCAGGTAGACTATTTCCTCTTCATTTGTTTGGTCTGGTGGGTTTTTACCTTGCTCCTTCACCTGCTGTGTGTTTCTCTGTCTTCTCATGTTGCTTAACTTACTGTGTTTGGGGTCTCCTTTTCAAAGGTTGCAGGTTCGGAGTTCCCGTTGTTTTTGGTGTCTGTCTCCAGTGGCTAAGGTTGGTTTGGTGGGTTGTGTAGGCTTCCTGGTGGAGGGGACTAGTGCCTGTGTTCTGGTGGATGATGCTGGATCTTGTCTTTCTGGTGGGCAGGACCACGTGCGGTGGTGTGTTTTGGGGTGTCTGTGACCTTATTATGATTTTAGGCAGCTTCTCTAGTAATGGGTGGGGTTGTGTTCCTGTCTTGCTAGTTGTTTGGCCTAGGGTCTCCAGCACTGTAGCTTCTTGGTTGTTGAGTGGAGCTGGGTCTTAGCGTTGAGATGGAGATTTCTGGGAGAGCTTTCACTGTTTGATTTTACGTGGAGCTGGGAGGTCTCTGGTGGACCAGTGTCCTGAACTGGGCTCTCCCACCTCAGAGTCACAGGCCTGACACCGGGCCGGAGCACCAAGACCCTGTCAGCCGCACAGCTCAGAAGAAAAGGGAGAAAAAAGAAAGCAAGAAAAGAAAAAATAAAATAAAGTTATTAAAATAAAAAATAATTATTAAAAATAGAAACATTTAAAAGGAATAAAAAAAGAAAAAAAAGAAAGAAAAAAAGAGAGCAAACCAAAAAACAAATCCACCAATGATAACAAGTGCTAAAAACTATACTAAAAAACAACAACAACAAAATGGCAGACAGAACCCTGGGACAAATGGTAAAAGCAAAGCTATACAGACAAAATCACACACAGAAGCATACACATACACACTCACACAAAGAGAAAAAGGGAAAATATATATATATATTGTTGCTCCCTAAGTCCACCTCCTCAATTTGGGATGATTCGTTGTCTATTCAGGTATTCTACAGTTGCAGGTACATCAAGTTGACTGTGGAGATTTCATCCGCTGCTCCTGAGGCTGCTGGGAGAGATTTCCCTTTCTCTTCTTTGTTCGCTCAGCTCCCGGGGTTCAGCTTTGGATTTGGACCCGCCTCTGCATGTAGGTCACCTGAGGGTGTCTGTTCTTCGCTCAGACAGGACGGGGTTAAAGGAGCAGCTGATTCGGGGGCTCTGGCTCACTCAGGCCAGGGGGAGGGAGGGGTACGGAGTGCAGGGTGAGCCTGCGGTGGCAGAGCCCAGCGTGACGTTGCACCAGCCTGATGCATGCCGTGTGTTCTCCCAGGGAAGTTGTCCCTGGATCACGGGACCCTGGCAGTGGCGGGCTGCACAGGCTCCCGGGAGGGTCAGTGTGGAGAGTGACCTGTGCTTGCACACAGGCTTCTTGGTGGCGGCAGCAGCAGCCTTAGAGTCCCATGCCCGTCTCTGGGGTCCGCGCTGATAGCCGTGGCTCGCGCCCATCTCTGGAGCTTGTTTAGGTGGCGCTCTTAATCCCTCTCCTCGCGCATCCTGAAACAGTGGTCTCTTGCCTCTTGGGGAGCTCCAGACTTTTTCCCAGACTCCCTCCCAGCTAGCTGTGGTGCACTAGCCCCCTTCAGGCTGTGTTCACACCGCCAACCCCAGTCCTCTCCCTGGTATCCGACCTCCGAAGCCCAAGCCTCAGCTCCCAGCCCCTGCCCGCCCCGGCGGGTGAGCAGACAAGCCTCTCAGGTTGGTGAGTGGTGGTCGGCACCGATCCTCTGTGCGGGAATCTCTCCGCTTTGCCCTCCACACCCCTGTTGCTGCGCTCTCCTCCGTGGCTCCAAAGCTCCCCCCTCCGCCACCCACAGTCTCCGTCCATGAAGGGGCTTCCTAGTGTGTGGAAACCTTTCCTCCTTCACGGCTCCCTCCCACTGGTGCAGGTCCCGTCCCTATTCTTTTGTCTCTGTTTTTTCTTTTTTCTTTTGCCCTACCCAGGTACATGGGGAGTTTCTTGCCTTTTGGGAAGTCTGAGGTCTCTGCCAGCATTCAGTAGGCATTCTGTAGGAGTTGTTCCACATGTAGATGTATTTCTGATGTATTTGTGGGGAGAAAGGTATCTCCATGACTTACTCTTCTGCCATCTTGAAGGCCATCTCCTGCTTAATTACTTTTAAGCAAAAGTAATTTGAGGCTCATGAGGAAATTAAGATATAGATACCATAATGTCAGGAGTATGGTAATTGAAAAAGCAGTAGAAATGATAAACATGCATCTATTCAGCATATTTTAAATAAAACTACAGTATAATAGTTATTCTAGTAAAGACTGCCAAAATTATAACTCCAATTTTTACATTCTTAAAATTTTGGCAATCTATAATTGATCTTAGGTATTTGATATTCCTCAAAGCTCACGGTGGAAAATTTTCTAAAATATATTTTTCTCAAAGTGAGAATAACCTACTTTACAAATGATGAAAAAACAGTATTTTATGCTAACGTGAAAAGGGACTTTTTTTTTGAATGCAATATTGGAGTGATGTGGCTTTAAAATTTGCCCTTTGGAATATTTTCTGTTTTTGTTGCATCAAAACTCATGTTTATGTGACTTCAGTTAGGTTCGCTTAACTGCACACAGAGTTCAAAATACACTTAAATATTGATGGAAGCAACATTCCCACAGCCACCAATCAATTACTTTGATTCTTCTGTTTTAAAATTGGTCTGATAATGCATTTTAGAATAGGTCAATACTGCCTGCTACATAGAGTAATATGTCTAATTTGTTTCTATTCATCATGATCATGTAGTTAAGAATAATATGCTTAAAATTTCAGGTTGTCACTGGGAAGCATGATATGTGAAATTGACAAAAGAATTTATAAAATTGCTATTTGGGCACCATGTTTTTAAAATATGTAACACATCCTTGCATCTTTTTTTCCTGTGAACGTGTGATACTTTGGATATACTGCTCATTTGCATTAACTTGATTGACCTGAACACACACATTTTCTATTTACCAACTCAAAAGAGACCATTTCTCTGTGCCCAGATGCAACAAAATTTCTTGCTGTGCCCTGCAGCATCATTCAGAAAAATTAGGTAATACTTTTCACTCTTGCCTTACCTCACTTTTCTTCTGAGTATGAATTCTTCATTAACAGCACCAGCAAATATTTATGAGTACCTCTACGTGAAAAGTGTTGTGGAGATGAAACCAGAAGGACTGTAATAACATCCACTCTCATCATACTATTTTAAGTTCTGCTTTCACCAATTAGAGACAGTTATCAGACAGGGGACCGAGAAGGGGAAAGAAACATGGAGGTTCATTCTCCTGCTAGCGTCCTCAGTGTACTTCACCCCCATTAAAAAATGTAAATTCATCATGTAACATACCGAAGAAGAAAACAGAGCTGAGACTCAGGAAACCTCCCTGCGTGGCCTTTCTGAAAGTAACAAGCATCCTTGTGCCTGAGTTTATTCTTTATTCCTTCTTCCTTGGCAGAGCTGGAAAACTGAGGAAGAAACCCAACAGGCTATTTTCACTTGAGTTCTGGTACATGTTGGACTCACGTGGGATGCTCTAACTTTTAGAACACTAGGGCTGTGTTTAGTGCACTATAATCTGTATAAAGTAACTCATCCTCATAACATTAAGCGTGTATTTAGAAAAAGTTTTGTTGTTAGGGGTTGCTTCAGTACTAGGAAAGAACTTTAAAATTCATAGTGATCATTTACCTGAACTCCTATATCACCTATTGTCTGTCATTTTGACTCACCGCACATATACTGTCTTGAACTGGTATGCACACTTGCAATTATTATATAATAAATGCTGTAAATATGTATTACTTATCCACATATCCAGTTACTCTTTAATTGAAATAAACTCTATAAATCCAGCACTCATATATAAACCAAGCGATCACATATTATTAATATGAAAATTATAACACATAAGTTTTACACCTTTTATTAAAAGTCTTGTTATTGACCTAAGTCTGTTTGGCCATTCACAAGTACAAGGTTCTTTTGTGTAGATACACATAGTTTCTAAAGTTAAAAATAGATGAAGACTAAAATTCTTCTCACACAAAATTTTGCGACTTAATGGTATGTTATAATAAAAGCAAGCAAGCCTGAGAATTAATTCTGTAACACATACACATGTCATCACATATAAATATTTTTCAGTAAACAGGGACAAAAAAAGACCGATCATCTGCTCTGTAAAACACATTCTTATATAACTTATTATGTGAATAAATGTGTGTCTATCAATTCAAGTAGCACATATTGTACCTTTTACGATGGAACGGACAGAATGTGTTACAGGCTCCTGGTGGGTGGGAGTTCACCATGGACGGTGGTAGGGAAGGAAATCATCACAAAAGAAGCTAATCTTGAGCCAGACTGCCAAGAAAAGGAGGTCTTAGATGGATGGAGTGGGCCCAAAGGCATCCTAAGCAGGAAAGAACCAACAAAAAAGTTCTGAGGTGGAAACACCTCTCTACCTAGGCAGACTCACATGTTTATGGAGTTGCACTTTTCCTAATTCCAGCCATCAAAGTTGGAACAACATTTTGAAAGTGAGGAACATTATCATCAAATTATAGGTGTCTTAGCAGCCATACCACCAGAATTAATCTATCCTAATAGGACAACCAGGAATAAAGATTGTGGATTTTCTATTTTTTATAGGCAACTTGACTTTCAGTTAGAACATTTTACAACCTATTCTCTAAAACATGAAGGACTGGGAAAACACTATCTGTGATCCCACAGCAGTACAGTGTGCTACCATGTGTTAAAATGCCAAGGAGGCAACAGTCTTTTCCCATGTTCACCTATTCATTCATTCATTCATTCAATCAATCAATCAGTCAATCAATCAATCAGCAATCTGGATAAAAGCTAAGACTACTTTTTTAGGGTGGCTAGAATCCTGGTTTATTTGGACAATTTCTAAAAGACAGGCTTACCTAGGATTCTCAAACTGACTTTAAACTGGGGTTCCAATATATGAAGTAGAAGGTCAGTGAGGTGTCTCCATCTGCATGCATTATTCGCTCTCATTTTGCAAGGGCATCTGGAGAATTGGCAAGAGTTGCCAGCTGTTCTCCTGTCTCCAGCATAAAAAAACTGAACTTCCAGGCTTTGAGGTATTTTACTAGGATGACTAAATGTCCAAATTTGCCTTAGACAGTCCCAGTTTTGCCCATTGTCAGGTGTGTGATTATTAATAGCACCTAATTCTCTTCTTTAAAATGTCCCACTGACACAATAAATTACATGGTCACTTCAATACTATCTGACTTCAGCCTTTGGTAACAGGTCTCTAAATCTATTAACAATTTAGGAAAGAAGGCTTCTGACAGGTTAAAAGGCTTCTAACCAAGAAAAACTGGTGGAGGGATTTCTTGAACTAGTTACATGACACTAAAAAACTAATCAGTTTGGTCAACAGAGCAGGACAATTGATAAGTCAGGGAAACAAATCACCATGGCTGGGGGTCAAGACCACAGATTCAAGCCAGGCAGCCAGGTTCACATCCCAGTTCTGCTCACTTCCTGCCCATGTGAACGTACCCTCACTGGTCTCAGTTTCCTCATCTGTAGTGTGGGGATGATAAGAGTATCTCTCTCATAGGCTTGCAATGATGATTATATTAATTCATTTTAAGTGCCTTAGAACAGTGCCTGGTAGGCACACTGTCAGTCATATAATAAGGGTTTGCTCTCACTGCTACATCATTCAAAAAAGTAGGCATGGGAGTGCAGAAATCTCTTCGAGATCCTGACTTCATTTCCTTTGGATATATGCCCAGATCATATGGTGGTTCTGTTTCTATTTTTTTTGAGGAATCTCCATACTGTTTTCCACAATATCTGCACCAATTTCATTCCCACCAAGAGTGCACAAGAGTTCCCTTTTCTTCACATCCTCACCAATATTTGTCTTGATAACAAGCATTCTAACAGATGCCAAGTGATATCTCATTGTGGTTTTTATTTGCATTTCATTGATGAATCATGATACTCAGCACCTTTTCACATACCTGTTAGCCATTTATGTCCTCTTTTGAGAAATGTCTCTTCAGGTCCTTTCTCCTTTTTTTAAATCAGGTTATTTGTTTTTTTGCTACTGAGTTGTATGTTCATTGCAGCATTATTCACAATAGTCAAACACCTAAATGTCCATCAACAGATGAATAAAAAAAATGTGATATATATATATATATAAATGTATAGGTATATATGCATATATATGGGAATATTATTCAACCTTAAGAAAGAAGATCCTGTCTTTTGCAACAACCTGAAGGACATTATGCTAAGTAAAATAATCCAGACACAGGAAGACAAATACTGCATGATCTTACTTATATCTGGAATGTAAAATAGTCAAACTCATAGAAGCAGAGTTTGGGAGAACTCTGAGGGGAGGGAGAAATTAGGTGATGTTGATCAAGGGGGTACAAAGTTTCAGTTATGCAAAATGAATAAGTTCTGGAGGTCTAATGTACAGCACAGTGACCATAGTTAACAATACTGTTGTATACTTAAAATTTTACTAAGAGGACAGATCTTAAGTGTTTTTACAACACAAAAGAAAGGAAAGAAAGAAAGAGAGAGAGAGAGAGAAAGAGAAAGAACAAAAGAAAGAAAGAAAGAAAGAAAGGAGAGAGTGGGAGGGAGGGAGGGAGAGAGGAAGGAAGGGAGGAAGGAAGAAGGAAAGAAAGGGGGAAATGGTAACTATGTGAGGCGTAGACATGTTAATTAGCTTGGTTGTGATTATTTCACAATGTAAAACGTATACCAAAACACCAAGTTGTACACCTTGAATATATACAAATTTTATTTATCAATTATACCTCAATAAAAGCTTAAAAAATGTAGGTAAGGGACTTCCCTGGCATCCAGTGGTTAAGACTCCATGCTTCCAATGCAGGGGGCGTGGATTCGATCCCTGGTCCGAGAATTAAGACCCCACAAGCTGCGAGGCCAAAAAAAAAAATGTAGGTAAGCATGGATGAGTTAACAGATCTTGTATAGACGCAGCCTTAACTAAGCAATGTCAACTACTCAGTTTAATAGACTATGCAGCAGATTTAACAGTCCACAAAACCAATGGCACATTGCTATAGCCTTTAAGATATTTGGTATCTATAATAAAAACAAAAATTTTATTTACAATAACATTTTGAGCTATGTGAAGTGAAACCTGTCTAATTTTATCTCACTGACAACTACAGAAATGTCACTGTGCTTCATTCCATCACTCTCAAGACATAAAGGGTTCTGGTGTCTTACTATGTTACAGCATCTTAAAATTTTTATCTTCTAATATTAAAATATTCTACACTCTCACTGCATATAAACTTCATTTATATCTCTCTAGTTCTGTGTAAAAGGTATCATATACATTTTTGACTTAGATATGCCACTAAACTAGATAAATTTCATGGTATACATGAGAGGCAGTATACATTTAACTTGAAAAAGAATCGCTGAGGTTAATAGGATACATTAAATTGCTAACACTTGACTGTTGGCTATTGAATTGGGGATTAAGATATCAGACAGTTCCCAAAAGTAAATACCTTGACAGAATGATCACAATGGAATTTAGAAATTAAATATAAAAGACTATGTTAATGTGGTATAAGTGGGAACATGAGAAAATATCAAAGTTGAAGTTTTTGTTGGAAGATGAATTTGAAATGATCTCTTATGCATATGCAACTTTTTAATACATACTCTCTGAGGTACATTTACACTCACATTTAGAAGTCTAATTAGTAATAAAAAGGGAAGAGTTCGTAATGATAGGACCCCACTCTTAGGGTCCCTATAATAGATTCTGAAAACAAATTCATTAATATCATAATATACATGATGTCATTTTCTGTACCTAGATACTGCAGCCCAAAAGCTTTTGCTTTCTCTTCTTCCTCCCTCCCTCCCTCCCTCCCTTCCTTCCTTTTTTTCTTTCTTAAACGTTTAATGTGTAATTTTGAAGCCTGGGGATCTTGTTTCTTTCAAAATCATACTTTTTAACATTTTTCTTCTGCAAAACAAAAGATTTGAAAAAGCAGCAGCCATAACGCTTTGAAATGTGTGCTATTTCTAATGTGTGCTGTTTCTTGGAAAGGCTAACAGGCATTTGGATAGTGAACCATCAAAAGCATCACTTCTAAGGCTTTTCTTTCAGGCTATTACTGGTAGAATGCCTCTTAACCCTTGAGGCAACTCAACAATTGAGTTAAGGAGATTTTCGTGTATCGGTTTTGCCTGTCATATGGTTGACTTAACTTCAGGATATACTTTGCAGCTGAAGGTTCATTTCCCTCAATTTGTTAAGTGGCTAATTATAAAGGTTCACAAAAGAACTGACACCAGGGAAAGAGAGGGGCCTGGCTTCTCTCAGCAGCCCCAAGAGGCCTGTACAAGTGTCATTTATAAAAACAGAGCACAAATTAAACAATGGCCATAATAAGCTGCCAGGCGCTGGGGTATAATGAAAGGGAAATTCTTATGTAGATGCAAAGCAGGCACTAAACTGTTGGGACTTTTGTTTATTTTTTTACATTGACAACTAAGTCCTAATATAAATCATTGTATTGAAGGTTCTACTGCAAAAATAAAATTTTAAACATGAATTGACCATAACAAGCTAAACAAAAAGATAATTTATTTTGTACCTGCAGCTGAGATTTACAGTTTTCTGTCCTTTCTATGATGTATTGAAAATATTTTTGGATCCCAATTAAAAAATTGGACTTATTTTCTGAATAAGCAGGCATTTTAAATAAGTTATTAGAAATAATGACCGGAAATATAAGTGTGAGATGAAACATCTGTATTAAGAAGCAAACCTTTTCCATCAAATAACAACCAGCGTTCCTATTTAGAGGCAGTACCATGAATTCTAAATGCCAGCCTTTTTAACGTTTGAAAAAAGCATAAACAACAAGGAAAACTCCCTTTACTTGGGAGTCTGATAGCTAATGAAACAGAATGGAAATTGCTGCATTGTTTCTAGCTTTCAACAAAACATCCCTACACATAGTGTTCGCATCATTATGTAAGACATTTGCAAATATGTATAATGCTTTTGCCTATGGGAAAACTCTCTTGCTCTAATGTATTCCTGAAAGATGAATGAACGATTCCTTAGGTAAGATAAAAAGATTCAGAGGGTTGGATAGAGCCGTAATGTTAAAGCCACAGGCTCATCATTTAAATTTTTTTTTAAACGTCAGCTGCTAACATTGCAGGTCTATGTTTTACTTAAAGAATTTTTTTGTCTCTGCACACTCACCACTTCTTATCCAATTCCTTTTCTGATTCACCCCTTATTGGCTGGAGGCTGCCTGCTTTGATACTTCAGCAGGGATCTTGTGAAGTTAGAATATTCTTTGGCTTCAGATCTCTGATCTGGATTTTTGCCTGGTCTCTAGATTTTCCGTAGCCTCTGAAACAATTGCTAAACTTGGACATCAGTAGATATCCATGCATCTCATTATCAGTTGAATTTAGTGATCAGACCAGGAGCTGATTTTTAGAGCTATTTGGGTTCCACTGACTGAAACTGTAAAAATGTGAAGACAGTTTTCATCACGTTTTGAAATACAGAAAGCAGATGGAGGGGTAGTAATGGATTTGATAGAGCAGAGGAAATTAGAACATAAATGCTGGCAGAGACGGAGGGGCAACACAGGTGAGCCGGTTTGTCCCATGAACCCGAGACCTTCTGCACTTGGAGACGTCAGGTATCTGACGGTGCAAAGCCAAAAAGACAGTCATTGAATCTCCCAAAAAGATGGAAGAAACTGAGCAGAAAGTTTCTAGATTCAGGTACAACAGGCAGAAAATTGGTCAGGGTCATGATATGGAGCTGATAATAGTGATTTGATTAAGAGAAAGCAGGTTCGTAGTGTGCTCACCACCAACTGGAAAGCAGGAAATTTGAAGGCATCTTCTCTGGGGAAACTGAACGAACTTTTAGAGATCTTCTGATGAAAAGGTCACCTTGCTTCCTGATGAGTCCACAGTGAAGTCCTTCAGTGGAAAAGTCCCATCCATACATATGGAGCCTCTGATTTTCTTTTTGGTGCTACATTCATAAGCCTTAACAGCAGCAAGGGATCACCAGGCATTTGAGGAAAGCTGCCAATCTGAAAAAGAGTGTAAAAATAATCACACAAACAAAGAATTTCAGAGCAGACACACAATGCAGAGTACAGAAGAAATTTTTTAAAATAACAATATCCCCATAGAAAGACAAATATTATATCACTTATATGTGGAATCTAAAAAATAATACAAATAAACTTATTTACAAGCAGAAATAGGCTCACAGACATAGAAAACAAAATTATGGTTACCAAAGAGGGCTGCGGGGGGGAATAAATTAGGAGTATGGGATTAACAGATACATACCACTATATATAAAATAGATAAACAACAAGGATTTACATAAATAATAATAATAATCATATCCTTAGAGAGTCAAGAAAAAATATTGTGTTCATAAAACAGGAACAGAATGCTGTGAAAAAGAAAAATCAGAAACAAGAAAGAGCTATTATAAATTAAGGATAGGATTGCCAAAATGACAATTTAATAGAAAGCTGACAGATAAAGACATTAAAATTTCCCAGAAAATATATCAAAAAGACAAACAAATGGAAAGTAGATGAATAAAAAAGTTGAGAAGATAAAATGTTTTATTAATAAGAAATCTAGAAAGAATAGGGAGAATGGAGCAAAAAAAAAAAAAAGATCCAAAAAAGTGATACAAGATAAACATTCAGAACTGAGGGCATTTGTCTCCAGGTTGTAAGGATACTGTAAGTATTCAGCCCAATAAATGAAAAAAAAAAAAAAAGACCAAACCAAGCCACATCATCATGAATTTTCACAACACCAAAGATAAACACAAAATCTTTAATACTTCAAGAAAGAAAGAAGGAAAGGAAAGAGAAAGAAATTTAGAAAAATTCAAGAGACAAAGCAACAGATCACATATATAAAGAGCACGGAATCAGAATGGCAACAGATTTCTCAAAAATAACGTAGGAAACTAGAAGAAGTGGAAAATTTCTCTCAAAATCCTACAGCAAAATGACTTTAAAACAAAAATTTTATATTATCACTATTCTCAGTTGGGTCTGAGAGTAGAATAAATATATATATGGACATACCAGGGCTCCAAAAATTTTACCTACCATCACTTATTTTTTAGGAACTTACTGCAGGTAAGTTCAGCTGTACTCTTTTAGTTATTACTGTTTTAATAGTTATTAGTAACACCCCTTTTATTCTCAAAGATGTCCTAGTTATTTTTAAAGGTGGATATATAATTTCATATTTTATGACATTGAAAATTCTTAACCAAATTTCTCCACTTTGGTTCAATGTCAAAAAACATGATAAAATTAGTGAATTTATTTAAATACAATCTGAAAAGTGAATCAGAAAGTATACATGATTATCTTGAAGCTATGAAATAATCTTGCTATGAGGAAACCTCTTATTAGCAGATGCAACTTTTCCTCCAAGTTAGTTAAACAAAAAGAATACCTAAAAATAAGCTTCCACCACTCATAAATGGCATTCAGATGTTTTACTTGTTTTTGCTACTCATGTAAATCAAAATAAAATGCGTACCCAAAGATTGCTTTCATGAGAGAAGACATCATCTATTAGGGTAATCATGAAATTACGAATCGAATAATATGAATCCCAAAGATGTAATTTCAAGTTCTTCAGATTTAGTGTCAGTTGTCTTTGTAGCAGTTAAAACATGGAATTCTTTATTTGGAGCCTAGAAAATTAAAATGTCTAAAGTGTATACACTTTTTAAAGATGGTCTAAATGTAAAAATTAGTTCAGAGATTAGATGCACACACACACATAAGAGGCATTGTGCTACCTGTTTTCCATGCACACAAAGAGATGGTTACATTTGTGGGCTCCAGAAGGTCTAATTGGATTTTCTTAGCTGTGTGACCCTGGAGAAACTTGCAAAACCCCTCTATGCTTTAGTTTCCTCATCTGTAAAATGTCAAATACCTCACAGTTTGGTGTGCTTTGGGTCAAAATATGTCTGCCAGTCTCTGTTTTGTTATATGGAAGTTTCCCAAATATGGTTGTCTTACTAAGCCTTTGTTGGAGTTCTCTTAAAGTCAGTAGGTTAGTCTTCTTTCTCCCAAACACTATCGTATAGGAAGCTATACTGTGTAGTTTAAAATAAGAGCGCCTGCGGTCCCAGCATCCGACAGAAGTGAACACAGAAGGAAAGATACTGTACCTATGTGATTGTCAGCCACAATTTCCCATCCTTGTCCACGTGAAAGTAGAGCAAGCGTGCTGTAAACAATTTGTCAATGACTTCACTAGGCTGCTCGGATAAGCTATGGATTCCAGATCTTTTTCTGTGGCTAGAGTTACATACACCGACCAAGAAGTCAAGAAGCTAGAATATACGGGAAAGAGAAATAACTTGCCTAACACATTATGATTATGGTTGGTGGCTGCTCGTTCTGAAACTGTGACGAGAGGCTGTGTGGTCCACAGCAAGACTGAGTTATGTAACCAAATAATAGGTTAATGTTGGCAAGTTCCTAGATGAAATAACTCCCTTTCTAAATACTTATCAACATCTTAAAAATGTATGGCTTTGAGATCATTTAAGCATTATTGTGCTGACATGTATTTTAGGATTTGAGGATAAAAACATATGATGTGTTGTTTTCTTTTTTCCTTTCTTTCTTCTCATATGAAAGCAAGTGATGATTAAAGAATTGAAGTTTTCTGGTGAATGAAACAGCCAGACCACTTTTCATGACAAAGTTGGTAATTAGAAGGCCAATTTAATGGTGAATCAGGCAGAAATATTCAAACCATGACAAATGACTTTAATAATGCAGCTTGCAATGCTTGAACAGAAATAAATTTCACTTCCTCAAACTCTCGCCTTTTTCTGCCTGCCTGGAAGATAGAACTGTCCAGGAGGTATTTTGTACCCTTTATTCAGTAAAGCTTTTACTAGATTTTAAGCGACCAAATAGCTTGCAAATGCAAAACATCATTCAACTTCCTATGACTTTTTTTTTTTCCTGAAGGTAGACCGTGTTCAGAATTCTGAGTAAGTCAAGATTTATTTTTCTTCTGTTCTGCTTAGCCCTGCAATAGTGTTTTATTGTTGCCACTCTGACTTGAGGTATTAAAGGGAGCTACATTGGCCTCAAAATTGAAAGCTAATTTTGGTGTTTGTCATAAGTTTGTTAAGACCACATGCATTCCACAGTTTGAAAAATTTCATTATTCGGTCCATGCTGGGGCTTCGTAATTGGATAGTAAGGATGTTCAAAGACTAATTTAGTGAATTGCACAATATTTTAAATGGAATTATGCAGGTTTATGGGTCCTTAGGGGATTCAGCTAGGAGCCTCTAGAGAAAATCTGTTTATCAGTAAATGATATTAGCAGCTTTCACCTAGCTTTTGTCTTCATTAAATTGCTGCTCTCCCAATTGAGGGTCACATCTGAGGCCTGCTTTGATAATTTGTCATTATTGTCTTGTTTATTGGAGCATAAAGTTGATACAGGCCGGGCTGTGCTGTTTATACACGATGTGCAAAGAAGTTTCTATTAACAATTCCACTGGTGCTAAATCAAAGTGGAATTTTTCAGGATTCAAGAGAGGGGATCATTTTTAGCATTCTAATTTCCTCTCAAACTCTCTGAGTACATGCCATGCCCCCTTCTCTAATATGTATAACACATAATGGCATTGCTAGAACCAATTCTCTGCAGACTTCAAAAAAAATCCATTTTTATCTTTAAAAATAAGGTTGAAAGTTGAAATTCTTTCCATAGTATTGACCTGTCAGATAAAACCAAATCCATGCCACAGAGTTCCCTTAAAGTATGACATTGACACATAATGGCCATTAACTATTTATCTTAAGAGACTTGGGGTTACGGTTGAGATGTTAAAATTATTAAGAAACATACTATTTATTGTAGCACAATCGAGCATACTTTTCATTGCACTTATGTGTTCTAAGTCCAGCAACAGGAGAGGAATTCCTTGTTCACGGCTTATTTTGAAAGTATCACTGAGCATGTTTAAAATCAATTGGTTTCTGGCTGTGCTCTACGTGTGGATTGCCATGAGATTTTTTTCCCCAACGATGACATGGGATCTAGAACTGGGAAAGAAGGCATGTAGACTCTATTTCCAATCAGGCCTCTAATTCCAAGCATTTTTAATTTGTATGTCTCATGCGTGCTTTTCTGTCTTCTTAGCAGAGTCATTTGATAGACACTGGTCTTCCCTCAGTATATGATCTGGGGTTTGTTCTACTCACTGGTAGCTTCAGACATATCTCCCTTTTCCACCTCCATCTTCCATTCTTCTACCCTTCGTTTCAGTCGCTCCTGCCCCCAGGAGCAATACTATTTATTTCTCAACGAGAGACTGGGCGTAGTAGGAAGCTCAACAAAAGTTCAGCAGCCGATGCCCACCATACTTTTGTGGTACAACTTGGGAGAAAGACCTCCCAGTCCCCCTGCAACACAAAGGGTGGATTCTCCTTTGGAGCCCGCCTAGGATAGCAGCAGCTCGGCAGAGGTTTTATCATGCACATCCAGCTTTCCCACTTCCTGAGCCATCCTTGGCTCTACTCTCCCTGGAAGGGAGGTTGAGAAGGACCAGTGCTCATTTGGGGGTCTAACTACATCCTACAGAACGCGCATGGGGTGTTGGGATGTCAGGAAGGCAAAGGCCAGCCCTTCACATGTAAAAGTTCCACCACCTCGAGGGCTCAGAATGATGGCTTAGGCTCTCCTTATTAAAGTTCTCAGGCCAGGAACCTAGCCAAACCTCATTTTTATATACTATTACCTCACACATCTACAGCTTTTAAAGATTTATGGTTATTATCTCCATCTACTCACCCACATAATCACCAGCCTTTCACTTTAAAATGGTTAAAAATTGTTTCATAGATTACAGATCGTTAATGTAAATTAGACTATTTCTTTATTTGATTTCTTAGTTTTTAAAAGGAAAAGAACAGCTCTCTCTCTCTCACACACACTCTTTTTTTTTTTTTTACTTGAAAATTTTAAATGGCTCTCCAGACACCTCTTTCAATAATTCTTACCCTCCAAAGCTAGGCTGCCTTTTAATTTCACTTTAAAATAGCTACATTGGGACCATAATATGATTAGAACTAATGAATATTGTGGAGAGAAGAAAAAAAATTTTATTTAAAATCTTTAAAAAGTATAAATACTTCATGTGAGTAAGGACCTATGGTTCATCCTAGCCCAGTCAAGGACTCAATTTTGATTCTGAGGATAAATCACTTGAGTGCATCAGGCCTCACCTTCCTTGTCTGCTTCTTCACTGAATTATAGGAAGCAACTGTATTAAAATTAGTTGCCATCTCTTAATAATAATAGTAATAATAATAATAATAGCAAAATTGTCTAAGTGCAAAGGCAGTAGAAACTACTCATATGTTGGATCTAATAAAATCTTGCCTGTTTCCTTTTTAAGGAGCTCTGGACATAGAGAATTAGCAAGATGACATCAAATAGACATTTAATAAATTTGCCAACTTATTACTGAATATTCTAAACCTACCTAAAAAGTTCTCTCTTTCAGCAAGAGTTCTTTATTTTTGACTAGTTTCTTTTTAAAAAATATTGATGTCTCACGCTTAATCCAGGCATCTGGAATTTGCTTGGTAGTTTCTGAAATCTAAGATGGTTTTGCCAGAATGACTTGGATGTCAGAATCTGTACTGTTTAAGGGCATTCCCTTTGGAATGAACTAGTGTTCCTGAAACATAGTTCCATCTTTCTTAAGACCTTTGTGAGCCTTAGTAACTTCTCCATCCATCATAACTTCCCCTCTGTGGAGGTCTTTCTCTCAAGGCTTGGGCACTGTTCTCAGCCTATAGCCCCCTTGTTCTGTGATGAGAGGCACTTTCTCCATGCTTTCCTCTCACCACCTAAGCACCCATAACCTATGGAGTCTGATTTCTCCATAACACACTTTAAGAATGTTTGGTGAGTTATTTTGAATAGAGACAGCAAGAATTGTTGAGTTTTGCAGAGTTTTGAGAGGCAATAACATGGAAGAGCCCAGAACAAGATGGTAGGTCTAGATGTCGGGGACCTGGAGGCTAATTTTGCTTCTGCAACCTTGAGCAAGTGCCCTCACAACATGCCTTTATCCCCCTCTGCCCTGGAATGACGAGGTGGTGAAGAGGCTTTGGCTTGCTGTGCATTTGTCACGACAGCCCGTGAGCCCCCTGAGAAGTTCAGAGGAAAGGAGATCTGGTATTTCCCCATCGTTCAGACTGGGTGGATGTGCCCAACCCTACAACAGCCCAACGCTCAAAGCTAGGGATTCCACTGCAATGGCTGGAAACACACAGTTCTGTAGGCTCACTCTAGCCTAAAGAGAAGACTACAAATAGGCTTGTCAGCAGAAACCAGCTAAGCTACGTTCATTTTTCTTCTTCTGGCTTTAGTATTCTTATTTTCTGCTTAGTCTTGAGCTTATTTAATTCTGCTATGGAATTTTAAAAGCTATGACAGTTCTTATATTTGGTGAGAAATGATGAATACACAAAATGCTTCTGGCTTTAAAAGCATTAGATATGTTGAAGTGGCTTTATATATTGATAGATAGAATCCTGGATTTTGAGCAAAGAAGATCTAACAGTCCTACTATTCCTTGACCTGTAAAACAGAGAAAATAGTACTTACCCCATTCTCACAAGGCTTGTTGCAACTTAAGGACTTATCCATCGTTGTGTTAAATAGCAAACAAAAAAGTTCGGAGAAGACATCTTTATATTCAACTAGATAAGCAAAAATAAAACAACACAATAATTTGATTTAGTTATGAAATTCAGAAATATAGACAGCTCTGCTTAAATGCAAGTAAACACAGCTTTGAAGCATCACTTGCCCCTTGATGTGATCATGTTTTTAAATGGAACTTTACTTAATTTGAGAAAGAAGTGTGCATTTGCAGACATTGTTTTATCTATGTTTTCAGTTGTGAATATGTTTCAGCTTGATTTTCAGAAAACTGACCATTGAAAAATTTTCTTCAAGTAAGTGCACCTGAGTCCTACATTATAGGGTCTTTATTCCCTGAAAAAGCAGAAAATGCCTCAATAAATTTGTCTCTTCTTCTTTGAGTCAGCTTGCACTTCAAAATTTTATACTTTTTTCTGGTTGGGGATTTAATTGTTTTTTTGTTAATGTGCAGACATTGGGGACTTTAGTTACAAATCCATCAATGCTGTGTGTTGGGGGCTGGAAGCAGGGACAGGGAGATCAAGGGAAGGTGAAAAACAGAAAATAGGGAAGAGAGAAGATAAATATATAAGATAAAAAATATATATAGCTGATAATTGTTAAAAGAGGTTCAAAAAATAAATAAAATAATAAATAATAACAAAATAGGTTCTATTTCTCTATTGAGCATTTTAATTATGTTACTTTCCAAATTATTCACGTTAACCTAAAAATGATAAGGAACTACAGTTTTTATGCATTTTTCCTACCCCCAGATAAACCATATTAATGAGAATTCTGATTGGTCATGATATCTGGTCCCAGAGGAAAAGGAAGTCTTGTTAAGCACATGCAGGGAGAAGGGGTCTTTCTGGGGCTACTGATGCTCTCATGCAGGGTCAAGTGCCATCTCAACAGGATGCTTCCGTGGCCACATTTCTTGCCTGGTGAGTTTCCCTTCCGTGCCCACTCACTGTTCCCAGGAGCTGCTTTGTTATAAAAAGAATTCCAAGACTTCCATGCTTCCCCCAGTTTCACAGTTGTGGGGCATCTCCTAATCTCATGTCATTCTGTGTACTTGTTTGGGATTTTTTCAAAACTATTCCATGATGGTAGTTCACGCTGAAGTTTTAGTTTTGCATTTCGCTGCCATCCCAATTATATTTATATTTGTATAGTAGGTTCACTAGGCGAGGCACTGCAGACCACTTTAAAGGACTGAATGTATTTGAAATTGAACAAAATAAATGTTTGGCAAAGTATGCCCCTATGGAAGAGTGCTCCTACAAAATCCTCTTCTATCAAAAGAAATATTTGGACAAATAATGTGGTAAATGCTGCATACTATCTACCCCTCCTGGTCAGCCACAACACACATTAGTAAATTGAAGCTCTGAGAAATCCTGTGGAAAAGTACCCATTTCACTGTATTTAACCCAGAGTTTCTCAATCACTTCTGACTCCTTTTTGGAGTAGCACCTATTCGCATGCTGTGTAACAGTTTTGGGAGGCATACCCTTTGGGAAAGGCTGGCCAAGGTACTTCAGAAATGAAAGGAACTAACATTTGAGATGGAATAATACAGCAAACAATGGCCAAGATCAAACAGGGGAGACAAGAGATAAATTCATCCCATTTTCTAACCCCACTTAACGCCCCACGTGTATTTGGAATTGGCCAACAGAAAGGTTTGGTATTACTGCCTAGAAATGCTGAGGCAAAATGAGCAAGCAAAGTTCAACATAAATGCGTTTTTGGTATATAAGCCAAAATACCACTAGAATTTGCCTTGACTGCTTAACCCTTAGATCAAGCAGTAATATTTATTATATCATCAATTCCAATACCCAAATTACAGTAACCCAGATTATTATTCATATTTTTAAAGCCAATGAAATATGTTCCAGAGGTTGTCAGGTTGACTAGTTGACCAAGTCATAATACATGGTCACAGGGCTCCAAGTTGACCTCAGACTTAGAGTTCATACTCCATGCTTTGGTTTCTTCAAAGAATAAAATTATTAACATGCAACCCCCCAAATCAATGAGATGCCATATCAATTAAAAATATTCAAGTCTTTCTGGCCAGGGAGTCTCATCTGGCAGCTGTTTTCTAAATAATATGGAGAAATCAGAACAGTCACATCTTCCATGCACCAAACCCCCAGCAAGTTGCAGAGGCTGCCAGAAAACATAGATATTTTTAGTCTTGTGTTACAGCTGAAGACCCCGATCACACAGAGACTTTATATTCAGTGAGACTGAATTTTCTTTCTCTTTCCAAGCTACCTTGCTTAGTGAAATTGGGCAATTTATCACACAATGGCCTGAAGCAAATTTAGTATATGCAAGTGATTAGTTTGTCTCTTCCCCAAGCAGCCTTGATGCAGTTGGGGAAGAGTGGCAGCAGCAAGGGAAGGTCACTTATAACACAAATCCTCTGGGGAACCGCTAATGGGCTATTGACCCTTCCCCACTTTAGGTCGATGTGTCATATTTGATTCTGGTTTCTTGAGATGTAATTTCCAAGTGGTGATGGTTCAAAGTCTACACAAGATGGGTTGTTCTATCAAGTTTTAAGCACGGTATTATTCACACCATGAATGGCAGGTGCCAGTTGATTGGATTGGAGATAATTTTACCAATTTCCAGCTAGCCCAAGGCAAAGAAAAAATATACTATTGACAATATTGGTTAAGTTAATAACCAAAAGTAAATTATATCTTCACCCTTGCATTTAACATCTTTCCCTCTCTCCCCCCCTTAGCCTATTTCCACAAGGTCTGGGAAACCAAGTCAACATTTTTGGTATGGTGTGTTACTTGGGTCTATTTTTGCAATGAATTTAATGAGCCCCTTTCCTGCCAACTGATGACTTTTATTGCATTGCCATCAAAAAGTCTGTGGAGGATGTAAAACTATTTCAGATAAAATGCTAGGTTCAGTCAACAATCTCTAATGGAAGAGGATCAGTGCAAATAATCAGAAATGTAGAATGGGCTAATGGATCTTGTGTTTTAATTTAAAATGTGACTAATACCCCTAACAGAATTACCTTTATACATTCCAAGAACAGATATAAAAGAAGTTGATAGGCGTTTGAGAAGTATAGCCAAACCAACGCGTTATCCATGTACGTCATTTCCTCTGACAGTGGGGTGAGGCCAAAGAACACTTTGAGAGGTTGAAGGAAGCCAACTGGGGGTGAAATGCTTTTCTTGGCTCACTTGTACACTGACAATTAGGGAACTGTTATTGGGAGACGGTAGGGTTTTTTTGAGGTAGAATAACAGACGTGGGGGAAAGAAAAGAGAGGGAGAAATAGAGGAGGAAGAGGACAAAGTAGGTGAAAGGAAGGGCCTGGATGGTCCAACAAATATGCAGCTGCTCCTGGTTCCTCGAACTGGAGGCACATGCAGCAGGGGCATCGAAGAAGCAGATTTTTCTCATCCTCACCGTGGCCACCCTAGAGCCATGGAAGCATGACATACACACAGGGGGGAGTGGATGTGGAAAAACAGTAAGGAGGTGGAAATCAAGTTTCCTTGAATTTTCAAAACCTCCAGCCATGATAGTGGATCTAGAAAACAGGTATATAACAAGCTCTCAATTTTCTGTAGCAGTAAACTTACTGTGAAATCATCCACTTAGAAAGAGGGAGGTTTTCACTCCACAAGACTCACTAAATTACTGAACCAGGCCAATTTATGATCTTCCATGTGTTGCTGCAAAGAAAATTCTCCCTGCAGGTAAGCTGTCTATCTAGAGCTAGAGATATTAGAAGCAATTTTATGAGCAGGATCATTAATTATGACCTATGAAATTTTAATAGGTACCTTCTTCGGATCATTTGTAGGAGCTGAGATCAAAGTGGCTCCAAACCACTGACACAAACTTGGTCATCAGGAAGTCTGGCAAGCTTGCAAGGATCTGAGATCTCTATGTACTCATTTATTTCCGTTGCTGATGTTTTGTTAAAGGCAGCATGTGTAAAAATATATATATACACATATATATGTGCATACATGCACATATATGTGTATATATATATGTACATACACATGCACATATATTGCAGCTTCTACAGAATTTTATTTACTTAGTCCTGGTGGTTGTACCAGACCTCATTTATTTTATATATTTGTATTTCTAAGGAGAACGACTTTTCTTTCTTAATTATAATTAAAAGAAGATATGGGGCTTCCCTGGTGGCGCAGTGGTTGAGAATCTGCCTGCCAATGCAGGGGACACGGGTTCGAGCCCTGGTCTGGGAAGATCCCACATGCCGCGGAGCAAACAGGCCCGTGAGCCATAATTACTGAGCCTGCGCGTCTGGAGCCTGTGCTCCGCAACAAGAGAGGCCGCGATAGTGAGAGGCCCGTGCACCGCGATGAAGAGTGGCCCCCACTTGCCGCAATTAGAGAAAGCCCTCACACAGAAACAAAGACCCAACACAGCCATAAATAAATAAATAAAATAAAATAAAATAAAAAAAGAAGATATGTTGTAGTTGAAAGATAAATGAATGTGAAATAACCTACATTTATTCCAGGTCTGTCATATAACAGAATATGTCCTTGGGTAACTGGCTGAACTGATCTGGGCTTCAGTGTCTATTCACGTAAGACACTGGTGTCTCATTCGTTCTTATACCTGTGAGACACTGGTGTGGCATGAGAGCTATTGGAAAACAGGGCTCCGTGTTTATTAACATGTTTGTCTTTCAGATCTAAGATTCTGTGGATACATGCTTCTCTAGATTCCAAGAAAATGGGGATAATAACAGTAGCTGCCCCATAGGCTTGCTGTGAAGACAAAATAAGATAATCCTCGTAAAGCACCTCAGAGGGTATCTAGCACACAGTACACATCCCATACTTCTCTTATTATCTTTATTATTTCTGCTACATGGGAGAA
Source organism: Balaenoptera borealis (assembly GCF_965194805.1). Taxonomy (NCBI): domain Eukaryota; kingdom Metazoa; phylum Chordata; class Mammalia; order Artiodactyla; family Balaenopteridae; genus Balaenoptera; species Balaenoptera borealis. The sequence goes on from NC_138877.1 coordinate 52,229,602, forward strand.
AACAAGGCACTTACAAAGAAAAGCTGGTTCAAAATGCTCTAAAACGTGGAATGAGTAAAATTAAAGATCCATCATCTGGTGCATTGGGTGCTCCTAAAGTCATGCAGTGACTCTACTAGAGGCTGCAGGTGTTAACCCGTGATAAGAGCTAGCTCCTGTTCTTCCAATATTAATACTCTTTTGCCCTGTGCACATGGAGAATGAAAGCTCCCCAGTTAAAAAGACAGCAAAAAAACAAAAACTGTTGCTCCTGAATGTCCCTTTTAGGGTCCTGTTAAAATTGACTGCAGGGGGGCTTCCCTGGTGGCACAGTGGTTGGGAATCTGCCTGCCAATGCAGGGGACACGGGTTCGAGCCCTGGTCTGGGATGATCCCACATGCCGCGGAGCAACTAGGCCCGTGAGCCACAACTACTGAGCCTGCGCGTCTGGAGCCTGTGCTCCGCAACAAGAGAGGCCGCGACAGTCAGAGGCCCGCGCACCGCGATGAAGAGTGGCCCCCACTTGCCGCAACTGGAGATAGCCCTCGCACAGAAACGAAGACCCAACACAGCCAAAAATAAATAAATAAATTAAAAAAAAAATTTGACTGCAGGATCTAAGGACTTAGGGGAAATATCAAAATCATGGAACCGGCCTGGCTAGTTCTCTAGAGACCAAGCTTGTCAGATGAACAGTCAAATGGACCACTCTCTTCTATATATGATAGAAGTAATCAGAAATAATATTCCTGGACTTCCCTGGTGGCACAGTGATTAGGAAACTGCCTGCCAACGCAGGGACACGGGTTCGAGCCCTGGTCCGGGAAGATCCCCCACATGCCGCAGAGCAGCTAAGCCCGTGCGCCACAACTACTGAGCCTGCGCTCTAGAGCCTGCGAGCCACAACTACTGAGCCTGCGCTCTAGAGCCTGCGAGCCACAACTACTGAGCCTGCGCTCTAGAGCCTGCGAGCCACAACTACTGAGCCTGCGCTCTAGAGCCTGCGAGCCACAACTACTGAGCCTGCGCTCTAGAGCCCACGAGCCACAACTCCTGAGCCCGCGTGCCACAACTACTGAAGCCAGCATGCCTAGAGCCCGTGCTCCGCAACAAAGAGAAGCCATCGCAATGAGAAGCCCTCGCACCACATCGAAGAGAAGCCCCCGCTCACCGCAACTAGAGAAAGCCCGGGAGCAGCAACGAAGACCCAACACAGCCAAAAATAAATAAATAAATTTAAAAAAAAAAAGAAAAAAGAAATAATATTCCTACTCATGTCATTCCTCAGTCTAGCTTGGACAATGGTACATTTCCTTCTGTTTACCTAGAAAAAGTTTCCTATGCCTAAACCATGTTAAAATTACAAATTAGTATCAAAATCTTTTAGCTGTCTGTATTGTAAATCAACTATACTCCAATTTAAAAAAAAAATCCTTTAGTTGTCTGGTTAAAATTATGTTAGGTTTTTTTGTTTGTTTTTTGATGAATAGCTTACTGGTCCAGGAATTGTTTTCTCATTAGGTCTCCTGTCTCAGTGGCGTATCAAGTGGATGACTAGTATATTCCATCAGGCTGGGTTTCCTTGACAGTCTAGCTCAAATCCTAGCTGTATGGGTGCCATCATGTTCAATCCCTGTCTTCTCTAGGCTCTTCCACTGGCATTGCCAATGGCCTCCGACTGTGGTCTAGGGTCACTTGAGTTCCACAGCCACCCTGATGGTCAGCAGTCTCAGCCCACAGTGGCAGGGAAGCCACTAAACCTCGTCTCCATTACTCCTTCCCCTGCCCCCCTCTCCTGGGGCCTAGAGCACAGACTGGATTTCTGCCTTGATTTCGCTCCAGGCCTCCAATTGTAGTCAGAACTGAAGCTCTGTTCTCCTCCCTGAGCTACTTGGATGAATCTGCACATCCCAGCCTAGGGCTGAGCCTATGCTGTGAGTGGCCTCTGCATCCACCCAGCAGGCTGTGATAGCACCTGCTCCTGGGAGGCCAAGTGCCTTGTCCAGGTCCTCATGTCTGGACTTGCCCAGCTTCGGACCAGGCTCAAGGATGCCACACTGATCGCTTGCAAAGATCAGGCTCTGAAATTATTTCATGTCTCCAAGCCCCTTTCTTACCTTGTCCGGGTTCTTCGTACCACCAACCAGGGTTACTGATATCTCCACAGGCTCCTGAGTAGATCACTAAGGCTACTCCACCTATGGACCTTCTCACCTTCTCCACACCATCTAAATTACCCCCAGCAGTGTTGCTAATGAGCTCTTCTTCCTTTCTGCAATGCTAATATAGATTTTCAAGGACTTACTCATTCATCCTTTCACCTTCCATGCCTACTTCTGTGTATGGGTGTGGTCACTCCCTGGTCATACCAAGGGTCATTCCTTCCCTTGATGATGCTTTTATGACCCTGCCCCATATCCCTCACAGCCTCTGGAAAATGTACTCAAGGGAAAATGGGATGTCAAATAGGTGACAAGTAGTTGCCTTCCACTGATTTTTTTGAATGAACAGAATCAATGACTATTCAGGGATGGTATTTCATAGCTGTCTATATTTTCAGGTGAAGGAAGGGTCTTTGGCTTGCTTACCTTGCAGACTATTGAGTGGAGCAAATGAGATTAAGTACAAAAACCCACTTGTCAATGCTCAAGTGACATATGAACGCCGTTACTCAATACCACTGAGCGATAGCCATTCATTGCTAATTTTAGTTTCTAATATGATATTGGATTTATTTATTCTGTTTATGTAGTAGGTACAAAATTCTCTGCATTTAGAAATGCACAAAAAGAGAATGTAACTTTGTTTTTCTACAACTCAATCTAATTTCTGCTTTGAGCCCTATTCCACCAGGTGACAGAGGGCTTAACTTTTATCAAACTTAGGCAAACTGGAGTTTATGGACTTTTCATGATTTCCGCTTCTCTATTCTCCCCAGGGTTCACTTGAGTACTGGGGATCTTATCTCACCGCTAGGCTACTAGGAGAAAAGGTAGGAGAGACACTCCTGGTTTTAGGCTGATGTCACCCTTGTTTTGGCAGCCACTGCTGATGCCTGAGTTCCCATCAGCCTCCCAGCTCACGGCCAGTGCACCGTGCCCACCCCCTCAGGCCCCCGGGCCCTCTCTCTGGCACTCCCTACCTCTTCTGGAGTCATGGGAGGCTTTGGGTGCCCTCACCCAGCACTCCAGGGGCTGCTGGAGATTTGAGGAACTGGCCCCATGTGCTGAAAACACCCATGGTTATTTCTAGGACCCCAGTGCTCCACCATACCTGAGCACACAGGCTCCACCTTTGCCTTTCTGACTCATCTCCAGCTCCAGCCCAAGGAAATTTTTAGCAAGACAAAGAGAGGAAAAGAGTCCTACAGAAAGCTCATCCAGCACTCTTCCCAAGTGTTTTGTTTGGCTAATATAAATTTTGGCTCTCACACTCCAATGCCCAAGCTCTTGAGCCTAATATTCCTTCCTCAACCAGTAGCCCTGATAAAACTTACAAACTCTGTTTGAAGAGTTTATACTTTATTGCTCCTTTTCTCAAACCACGGAAAGGGTCCTAAGGTAAAAGGAAATGTCTTGTATCTGGACTGTGTGGAGCTGACTTAGGGACATGTATTTTTAGAACTCATCCAACTCTGTATGTAACATATGTGTATTTTCTTATATGTAAATTATACCTCAATCAAGTTGATTGAAAATATTCAGATAAATGTGTACACACACACACACACACACAAGATGGTATTAAAATAGTACCCCTTTACACTTATTTGATCAGTTTTGTCTTCTTTCTTAATAAGCAAATCCTAACTATACTGTAGTATTAAAATATGACTTTTCCAACTTGATTTTTTTTCCTTATGACATTCTCTTGATTCCTTATTTTTTTTTTTACTTTAGAACTACATCAAAGTTACTCTCCTTATTCTCCATTTTTTCTTTTCTTAATTTTGATTTTATTGCTTTATGCTAGCTACTTTATTTCTGCTCTGCATATGAAATACATGTTGCTGTAGTTTGCTCCATAGACATTTGTGCTGAGCTAGGTAAATGATGGCATACTCTAGAGACTACTCAGATATTCCAAATGTAATAACTAAGATCCTTGGACTGAAGAAGAAAGGGATTAGACAACTATGTCTTTTCTGCTAACTCCACACAGGTATCAGAAGTTTAGTTTTCTATGGCAATGGCTGCTTCTCTGTGTTGATGACTTTTTTCCAATCAAAATTTATTAATAACCTACATTTTTGCAAGAGTCATCAACAAAGTACATTAAAAAATAATTTCTGTCCTCAAACGACTTGACTGCTAGGAACATGGAATATAAAAAGGGTCCATGTTTTTGGTTTGTCATTGAAGAAGTGCTGAATATCTATTTGCATTCACAATTGAAATGATGGATTCTGAGGTCCTACTCTATTTTTTAATTCCAGGATTTTAAGTTAGGGAAAAGTGTACCAAAGTGTCATCACAGAAAAAAATATTATATTTCCTTTTCACACATAAGTTTTCAAGTTCTCAACGCATCAGTAGTTTGTAAATCACAGCATAGATGTTTATTTAAATAACTGAATCATTGAAAGGTCAGTGCCTACCTTCTTTGTTGCTAGTTCTTTTGCAACGACACTGGTCACCAGTGAGTGCCAATCATTCTCCAGGGAGTTTGAGAGGATCCAGGGATCTGGAACTAATTGATAACATCAGAAAGATGTGAGTAGGCAAATTGCATATGAAAGTGGACTTTTAAAATGATGACACACACATGTAAAACCAGTATCATTATCACCAAAATCATTTATTAAACAGCCAACTGAGCATGATTTCAGCTTCTGTCCTCCAAGAAAAACCTTTGCCAATAAACAACTTCTCACTTGATCATCCTTGGCAATCACACTCCCCCGGATATTACAGAGGGCTGTCTGAATTTGGTGAAGTACATGTGGACTCCTGGCATTACATGTCATTGACACATGCAATATTGATCATTTTCTTTTGCCACTTTCAAGTCTAAATTATTTTTAAGAGTCCAGAGATGAAGAATCAAATGATTTCTATTGACTTTGATCTATCACCTGGAAAAAGTTACTCTCAAAATACAAATATATTTGTTGTTTTACATCATTATGGATAGTGATGAATATTATTGCTACTACCACTATTAACATTATATTGAGGTCCTAAGTCAGTCAGAATTAATTAAATCAATGGCATCACATTATCAGTATTTAGTTTCTTTATTAAATATAATTTTATGAAAATGCATAAGAGCCCAAGTAGCACTGGGACATAGGAGTGGGTGAGTGAGTCATTGGAGTGACAGTCCGTAGAGCTGCGGCCAAATTTCATTTCTCCACATAAAGTAAGCATTTTTCTCTATGATAACCACATTGTGATTTTGAAAAATTCTGAATTATCTTCTACTTAGCTTTAAAATATCGTCAAGTAAAGGTTGAAACGATAACAGGCTTAATTAGTAAGTTAGCCTTATAACTAATCTAAATATTCCACGTTCCAGAGAACCAAATATTATGATTGATTTTCACTTCATATTTGTAAAGATACAGGTAAAGCAAAAAGAATCATCATATCACAGAGCATAATTCTCCCTCTTCTATAATATGTTAGATGTCTATCTCCTGAGAAAAACTTAAATTAAGCTTATCTCCTTGGCAGGATGGACCCTAGAGGTTGCTTCCAGTCTTCAATTCTCATTACAGATAGAGAATTACCCCAAAAAATTTTAAAACAACTCATTTCAATAAATTTCAAATCATAAACAAAATCAGGACTTTGCTAGACTCAAATACATGCAGAATTATTAGATGTGGTTTCTATTGTAGAATCCATCATCCTAGTTGAATATTAAAATGTATATCCTCTACATGGGATTTCATATATTCTAATTTCTCTCATTCTTCGGAGTTTGATAGAAGTCTCCTGAGACTTTTTTTCAGGTAAATATTTTTGAAATAAAAAAAGGAAAAACACTTCAAATATAACTTTGGCTTGAAACAAAAACTTTATGGTTTTCATAGTCAAACAAACTCTGAAAATGTGAGTCCTAAAAGAAAGAAGAAATTAAATTGGGCCAATTGGTTTAACAATGAGATCATAACATTACTTTTAAGGCTCACTGAAACCCTGGATGACTCTGTGGTATTCCCGAAGAAACGAAAAAGAGAAATTGATTGGGTTATGCATGGCCAGTGCACTCCCGAGTAGTTCATTGCAGAGTAATGCATATTGAAAAAGACCGTTTAAAGTTCCCACACACTAATGGGTCTGATGGGCTCTGAATTAGCTGGCACTTTTCTTGAAAAAGATCTAGGCGTCATTATGAACAGCTCAATTAAGATGTCTGCTCAATGGGCTACACTGGGCCAAAAAGCAAATAGACTGTTTGGATGGATTAATAAAGGGAGAGATAACGTAGAAATATTATGATGGCCTTGCATAAACCTTGATGACTGGGGGTAGTTTCAGTGCCTCCTGCCTAAGTTTAGACGAGTAAATCAGCTTCTCCCATCATGGATCATCTGACTCATTTCCAGAGGAACTCTCTGGGTACCATTTTCCTGAATTTGGGAGGCAGTAGCCAGGTGCCTTGTAACATCAGAATCATCATTCTTACCATATCTGTTTGGCTGCTGATGCCTTTGGATGGGTTCTGCTCACAGTTTTTCTTCTGACTCAGCTTAGGCAAACTTCCTGCCTGTTTATGGAGTGCCATGAAAGTTGGGAAGAGGAAATGTGATGGCACACAGAAGTCTAACACCCCAGGAGCAACATATCTATAAACATTTCACGCATTTATAATCCTGTCTTGGAGATGAGTTCAAAATGTTTTCAGATGCTTTAGAGTTTCCCCCAACTTTGATAAAATGCTTCCCACTGCAAACTGTAATAAACCCATTTCATCCAAGCCATAGCTCTCCTTTCCAATGGTCCTTGCCTCAGAGTAAGGAGAAAAAATAGAGACCTGTCTAAAGTAAGCGTAATCGGGATCTCTCAAGCCATTTCCTGTGTGAGAAAATTCACCTTCCTTAAAAAAAAACCTACAAGAACTTAAAAGAAGACACACTCTCATGTGTTTTAGATCTATTCAGGTTTCTTGCACAATTGTCTCCAAAAGTCACACATACCTATGATGGCTGTACTACTTGTGTCTGTGTGTGTGCATGGGTACGATATGTTTGTGAGTATGTGTGTATTTTCAGTTTTGTGTTATTAATGGTTCCTTCCAGCAGCTCAGTCAAGAAATGAATTTCCACAGGAAATGTTGAGAACAGATACACTAAAGTTGCTCCCGGTTATCAAATGAGCTGGTAACAAATTCTCCCATCAGGATGAAACATTTTTAATCAAAGCTGTTTAGAATCTAACATCTCATATGATCTTAAAACAACCTGAGAAACTTAAAACCTGAAAAAAACAGAGTCCTAAAGAAGTTAGATGATCCAGCTGAATCCTTTGAACTTTGGGGCATCCAAATAGAGATTCGTACCAGTCTCTAAACTTTCAAACTGATGCTCAGTCCACTAAACCAGTCCTCCTCTTAACTGTTACTGGTACAGAAATTGAAAGCAAGTGTATAAAATTTTTATAGCAATTTGGCATTGCTATGGCAACCAAGAACATGACTTTGTATTTTACCAAAGTATCAGTCTGTAATAGGTTGGGGATTAAAAACAACAGATAAATAAACTGTCCTCCACTACGGACGCTCCGCATGCTGAGGACTAGACTATGTTAAACCGTTACAGCTGCTGAAAGAGTCATTCAGCATTTCAGTCAGGATCTTCTGCACTTTCAGGTTCAGCCTCTGAAGCTCCAGGTAGGAGAGAAAATAAGCAAATCGACATGAAATCAAAATACATCCACATGGGAAATGCTGAGACTCACCTTTCCACACTTTGACATATGAATATGTTTCAGCTTCCTATTTCCCTCTAGTGGCTCTTGGCTCAGAAAACTGAGGAGGGCGTGAGAGGCTGAACACGAGCAAAGGCAGGATCGACTAAGTGCCTTTGTCTTCCTCTTAAACTGGGGGATAAAAACCTTGAATTCTTGCTTGATTTGGGGTTAGTTTCTTTCCAGTTTTATTTTTTTACTTGCAAGATGTTCTGTCTTCAAATTAGAGTATCATCAGTAAAGATGTGAGATTTAAAAAAAACTATACTGTGGAGATACCTATGTTTGCATATTGATTTCTTAAGATTAACAATCATAACCTTCAGGTGCACAAAGAGAGGGCAGGGGACAGAGTACCAAATAAAATTATGAAAACAATTTTTGTTGATAGTTTATAACTCTCTGATTTTGAAGGAGGGATTTGCTGCTGGTTATTTCTATCGGATAACAAAGAGTTAATATCCACTTTTTGGAGAAATGTCTACCAAAACACGAATGCAGAGTTGGGTCTAAGTGTGCCTTTCCAGAGCCTATCGATAAAAGAAATGCCGAACAGCACTGATCTCACTGCTGCCAAAGTGCCCAGCCTTCGATCTATGACCATATTGACCCCATTCCCAGAAAAAAATGTAACAAAATTTACACAATGGCAGCATCAAGTGGCTTCACTGATGCCGTCTGTGATGATCAAAGAGAAGTTGATTTTCAAGTTGTGTCAATACTTTTGGTGAAAACACTACAGTTCCTGTCAAAACAGCGCTGGGAGAGAATAGTAAGATACATTTGATAAACAACTTTTTTTCTCTCTCAAGTGACAATGTCATACATATCCCCCCAACACAGTTATAGTAAAAAGATTTTAAGAGTTCCTGGGGGTTGGGGGCAGATATAATGTTGAAACCAATTATAATTCTTAAAATTATATATTTCAATGTATACGTATAACTGAATTGCTTTGCTGTAAACCTGAAACTAGCACAATGTTGTAAATCAACTATACTCCAATAAAATTAAAAGAAAAGAACGATCTATCTTAGATCCGAACCCAATCCTTGTTCATCTGTCCATGATGTTATAATCAGTATGCACTTGCTCATTATACAAAAGAAACTGCCTTTTTTCCTTTAAACAAAGTTCAGCAAAGTAAAAAAAAAAAAAGGATATATATTTCACATGTTTATATTTAGTCACAGAAAGATGTTGTTAATTGTTAATTGTTAATAAGAGACATGTTAAAAACTTGTACCCATAATGTGATTTGATTTTGCTACTGTATATGCACTGGGGAAAAATATCTAAAAGATATATATTCCAAAAATTTAACAGTAGTGTCCTCTAAGTGACAGTATTATTACTGATCCTTTTTCTTTTGCTTGCCTATGTTTTCTAATATTCCTCTCATAAGCATGATTTCCCATTTTCCTTCAAAAAAAATAGGAAGAAAAGAAATATTTTCATCCACTTCTGGGATGGTAAAATGATCTACATAATCTTCCCTTAACATCTCTGCAAGTAGGAGCTCATCCAAAATATTCAAAATTGTACTGAGGTGTTACAATGAGGGTCACAGGGAAGACAGGAAGCTTGCTTCCTTTCCCAGGCAGAGAATCTTTACAAGTATCAGCACAAGCAGTGTAGGATTCAGTAATCAAATTACTGAAAGAATACAAAATAAATAATAATGTATGTGTAAAAGTATAGAACTCTCTCAAAAGTAAGTCAAAACCTCTATTTTTGAATAGATAAAAAAAGAAAGTCTGGAGAGCTCGAAGGAGTGTTTCTGATCAGCTGGGCAGCAGAGCTACAGGTTTTAGGATCTGAGGCACCTGGGTTTGATTTCTGTCACCACCACTTGTGAGCAGATTATTTAACATATCTGAGTCTCAGTTTTCTCCTCTGTAAAATGAGGAAAATAATAACCATCTCATAGAGATTTAAAATAACTATTTCAGAATCTGTGCTGGAAGTTTATCACACTGCCTTACACACGTTAAGCCCTCAGTAAACAGTCGCCGTAAACTTACTATTACTTGAGAAAAGCTCTCCTCTTACCCCCTCCAAATTCCCACCACGGCCACCACTCTGCTCACTCCTCTCCTCGGCCCCCCTCCCACTTTGGGTCATGTGACAGGTTGTATCCCTGCACCATAGCCTTTGGGCTTAGAGGACAAGCCATTTCTCCCCCTCTAACCTACACTTCCTTTGGGGAAAATTGAAGGCAAGATGTTCCACACCCATCATAACCAAAACATCACTGGTCTAGTACACGCAGAGGAAAGAAAGAGAATACAATATCTGAATTTTTAAAAATTAAAATAATAGCAATGTTAATTGGAGGTGGTAGAATGACCTATGTAATCTGCTCCAAACATTCCTGAACAAGTAGGATTTCCTCCAAAAATCAAAAGAAGTAATAAAAGAAAAAAAAGGCCACAGCACAGAGCAAGCAGGAGCATTGTGCATTTCACTTAAGCCAGTTCGGTCACGCATAGCTCTCAGGCGCTTTCTGGTAGTCAGCAACAGCCCCTGAAAAAATTCAAAGTCGGGGAGGAGTCCACTGCCGCTCCTGCACACACAGCTTTGGCAATGAAAACCACTCCAAGCCCAATTCTGCCACACATTCAGACATTTATTAAGTAAGCACTCATTAGCAAGTCAGCCTCAATGTACTTCATACAATCTGTTCTGTGAACTCAGTGTACCTTTGGGCAATCATGAGATGCGACTGAATTCTAGAAGCAAATTTCTATTATTCTTATCGTTGGTATAGGGCGAGCAGTAGTCCTGAACCAGTGGCTGAGCTCAGGGCCATTTGGGGCTCCATGCCCTGTGCCTAAAGGTCCAGGCTACAAACATTGCTGGATTCTTAATCCACATTCATGAAAGAGGAACAAAGTGTGGGAGGGATATCTTGTGAGTATTTTAGCCATTTCACATGTTTTGCATACTTAACTTCACAGTGAGAGCCCATTAAACATAGTAAAGAACAAGCCACTAATTTAATCAGCAACAACCTATTTTTGACATTCACTGTCAATTAACATTACCTAAAGTGTCGGTTGGCAAATGGATAGTTTTCTACACACTTTCAGGTAGCCATTTATGGAGTGTGGCTCATCTGATAAAATGTTAGCCTACCATGTGTGGAGAATGAATTCTCGGTGAAAACAACTGGCTGTTCCTAAAATTAAACACTAAACTAGTTGATACATACATAATATTCTACTCTTTCTATACTGAAGTATTAGAATATTGTATTAAAGACATGGTAATAAAATGAAATCTAATGCATTTATGTTAATTAGAAATGAGTAGCTCTTGAGTGCCTGTATGAACTCTGCTAGGCACCAGGGGAGGATAAAAAGGATAAACAAGACACTCTGGTATCCTCCATTCATTACACCATCTTCAGTAACCTTGATTCATTAATCCAGAGATAGATATCATTGAATTTCTTCATCAATTATTTCCAGCCTGTTGTTAAATACTCTTTGTATCTGGATTTATTTTCTAAGATCTGACTTGTCATTTGGCCAGAATTCTCACTTTCCCAAGATAACAAGGGATCTTGGTATCAAAATCCTATTCGTAAATTTATTGTTAGCTGATATCACTAGATTACCTGTTCACTGTAAAAAGAAATCAACTGTCTTTCATCCCAGTCCGAGAAGCCTACAGGAACTAAGGCCTCTCCTAAAAAAAAAAAAAAAAAAAAAAAAATGTTACATTCTGCCCCAACCAAGGTCAATTTTCTGGCTGAAATGGGTTAAAAAATATCTCAGTAAAGTAGCAACTTACATTTTTCCTTCTATGTGAGAATGTAACAGTTTGTGTGCATCTATTCTGCATCTTTTTTCCTTTGTGAACATTTTAAAACTTTAAAGGAATAGTTAATAGAATGTAGCCTCTTCATTTCATACAACATTAACCCATGGGTTAGGAGATGAGATTCTCAGTCTGCTACAACTATATCTACTATTTATTGACCACCTATTGTGAGCTAGACATTTTGCCAAGTACCTTATAGATATGTCATTTAATCCCCACACCCTCTGAGGAGACTTTTAGTATATCTCTATATTATAGATAAAATATGAGCTAGAAGAAGAAGTCATTTGCCAAAGCTAAAAAGCTAGAGGACGATGGAAGTGGATTTGAGCTCCTCTCTCTGACTCATAACCAGCCCTCCAACTACCTTATGCTACACTGTAACCAGTCCTTTCCCCATACACAGTCCTCTTAACCACACACATCTACTGTTTACAACTTAAGGCAACCTTAAAGCAGGAGCCCATTCCTTATTTTCAGCTCCAGGTTTATGATTTGGTAAATTATAAGTGAATAAGGTGACATTCCCTGAAAACATTACTTTTTACCATTTTACAAAATGGTTCCATTTTGTTGATTTTATTTCCATAATCACTTCAATAATCTACCACATGAAAATTCCAATTTCTTTGTGTCATCAAATAAATAATAAATTAACCTTTCAAAAATCCAAGAAGTAATTGTGCTCGCAGAGGCGGCATCTCTGTGACTCCATTCCGCAGGGGTCTTGGAGAGGATGTGGACACCCCCTGTAGAGATGCCAAAGCCTGACCTCTGGTACTTGCCCTTAATGGCTGCAATGGAGGAGGCAACTCCAATGAGAGAGAAAGGGCATATTTGTAGCGAAACAGGGAAAGTTTTCAAAGTTTTTTTTTTTTTTTTTTGAGAACTTTAGTAAGTATGATGTCATGACCTCTTGGAAAAAAAGGCGGAATACACATCTTGCAACTCGGGGCTAGCCCCAGGCAAAAACATAATCCAGACAAGGTGCATCCCCAGACTCTCAAGCCCTTCTTCCTATCTGGATTTCCATTCACCCCAGTTCTTCTTCTTTTCTTTTTATGTTACATATATTTTATTTATTTTTAACATCTTTATTGGAGTATAATTGCTTTACAATGTGTGTTAGTTTCTGCTGTATAACAAAGTGAATCTGCTATACATATACATATATCCCCATATCTCCTCCCTCTTGCGTCTCCCTCCCACCCTCCCTATCCCACCCCTCTAGGTGGTCACAAAGCACCTAGCTGATCTCCCTGTGCTATGCAGCTGCTTCCCACTAGCTATGGATTTTATATTTGGTAGTGTTATGTATCTCAATGTATCTCACTTCGTCTCAGCTTACCCTTCCCCTGTCCCAGTGTCCTCAAGTCCATTCCCTGTATCTGCGTCTTTATTCCTGTCCTACCCCTAGGTTCATCAGAACCTTTTTTTTTTTTTTTTTAGATTCCATATATATGTGTTAGCATATGGTATTTGTTTTTCTCTTTCTGACTTACTTCCCTCTGTATGACAGACTCTAGGTCCATCCACCTCACTACAAATAACTCAAGTTCATTTCTTTTTATGGCTGAGTAATATTCCATTGTATATATGTGCCACATCTTCTTTATCCATTCATCTGTCAATGGACACCTACGTTACTTCCATGTCCTGGCTATTGTAAATAGTGCTGCAGTGAACATGGTGGTACATGACTCTTTTTGAATTATGGTTTTCCCAGGGTATATGCCCAGTAGTGGGATTGCTGGGTCATATTGTACTTCTATTTTAAGTTTTTTAAGGAACCTCCATACTGTTCTCCATAGTGGTTGTATCAATTTACATTCCCACCAACAGTGCAAGAGGGTTCCCTTTTCTCCACACCCTCTCCAGCATTTATTGTTTGCAGATTGTTTGATGCTGGCCATTCTGACCAGTGTGAGGTGATACCTCATTGTAGTTCTGATTTGCATTTCTCTAATGATTAGTGATGTTGAGCATCCTTTCATGTGTTTGTTGGCAATCTGTATATCTTCTCTGGAGAAATGTCTATTTAGGTCTTCTGCCATTTTTGGATTGGGTTGTTTGCTTTTTTGATATTGAGCCGCATGAGCTGCTTGTATATTTTGGAGATTAATCCTTTGTCACTTGCTTCGTTTGTAAATATTTTTGCCCATTCTGAGGATTGTCTTTTCATCTGGTTTATGGTTCCTTTACTGTGCAAAAGCTTTTAAGTTTCATTAGGTCTCATTTGATTATTTTTGCTTTTATTTCCATTTCTCTAGGAGGTGGGTCAAAAAGGATCTTGCTGTGATTTATGTCAAAGAGTGTTGTTCCTATGATTTCCTCTAAGAGTTTTATAGTGTCTGGCCTTACATTTAGGTCTTTAAACCATTTTGAGTTTATTTTTGTGTATGGTATTAGGAAGTCTTCTAATTTCATTCTTTTACATGTAGCTGTCCAGTTTTCCCAGCAACACTTTTTGAAGAGGCTGTCTTTTCTCCATTGTATATTCTTACCTACTTTATCAAACATAAGGTGACCATATGTGCGTGGGTTTATCTCTGGGCTTTCTATCCTGTTCCATGGATCTATATTTCTGTTTTTGTGCCAGTACTATACTGTCTTGATGACTGTAGCTTTGCAGTATAGTCTGAAGTCTGGACGCCTGATTCCTCCAGCTCCGTTTTTCTTTCTCAAGATTGCTTTGGCTATTCGGGGTCTTTTGTGTTTCCAAACAAATTGTGAAATTTTTTGTTCTAGTTCTGTGAAAAATGCCAGTGGTACTTTGATAGGGATTGCATTGAATCTGTAGACTGCTTTGGGTACTATAGTCATTTTCACAATGTTGGTTCTTCCAATCCAAGAACATGGTATATCTCTCCATCTGTTGGTATCATCTTTAACTTCTTTCATCAGTGTCTTATAGTTTTCTGCATACAGGTCTTTTCTCCCCTTAGGTAGGTTTATTCCTAGGTATTTTATTTTATTTTTTTGTTGCAATGGTAAATGGGAGTGTTTCCTTAATTTCTCTTTCAGATTTTTCATCATTAGTGTATAGGAATGCAAGAGATTTCTGTGCATTAATTTTGTATCCTGCTACTTTACCAAATTCATTGATTAGCTCTAGTAGTATTCTGGTAGCATCTTTAGGATTCTCTATGTATAGTATCATATCATCTGCTAACAGTGACAACTTTACTTCTTCTTTTCCGATTTGTATTCGTTTTATTTCTTTTTATTCTCTGACTGCTGTGGCTAAAACTTCCAAAACTATGTTGAATAATAGTGGTGAGAGTGGGCATCCTTTTCTTGTTCCTGATTTTAGAGGAAATGATTTCACTTTGTCACCATTGAGAATGATGTTGGCTGTGGGTTTGTCATACATGGCCTTTATTATGTTGAGGTAAGTTCCCTCTATGCCTACTTTCTGGAGAGTTTTTATCATAAATGGGTGTTGAATTTTGTCAAAAGCTTTTTCTGCATCTATTGAGATTATCATAAGGTTTTTCTCCTTCTATTTGTTAATACAGTATATCACATTGATTGATTTGTGTATATTGAAGAATCCTTGCATTCCTGGGTAAACCCCACTAGATCATGGTGTATGATACTTTTAATGTGCTGTTGGATTCTGTTTGCTAGTATTTGGTTGAGGATTTTTGCATCTATGTTCATGAGTGATATTGGCCTGTAGTTTTCTTTTGTTGTGACATCTTTGTCTGGTTTTGGTATCAGGGTGATGGTGGCCTTGTAAAATGACTTTGGGAGTGTCCCTCCCTCTGCTATATTTTGGATGAGTTTGAGAAGGAAAGGTGTTAGCTCTTCTCTAAATGTTTCATAGAATTCGCCTGTGAAGCCATCTGGTCCTGGGCTTTTGTTTGTTGGAAGATTTTTAATCACAGTTTCAATTTCAATGCTTGTGATTGATCTGTTTATATTTTCTATTATTTCCTGGTTCAGTCTCAGAAGGTTGTACTTTTCTAAGAATGTGTCCATTTCTTCCAAGTTGTCCATTTTATGGGCATATAGTTGCTTATAGTAATCCCTCATGATACTTTGTATTTCTGCAGGGTTAGTTGTTACCTCTCCTTTTTCATTTCTAATTCTGTTGATTTGAGAGTCTTCTCCTTTTTTTTCTTATGAGTCTGGCTAGTGGTTTAACTTCTCAAAGAACCAGCATTTAGTTTTATTGACCTTTGCTATTGTTTCTTTCATTTCTTTTTCATTTATTTCTGATCTGATCTTTATGACTTCTTTCCTTCTGCTAACTTTGGGTTTTCTTCGTTCTTTTTCTCTAATTGCTTTAGGTGTAAGGTTAGGTTATTTGAGATTTTTCTTGTTTCTTGAGGTAGGATTGTATTGCTATAAACTTCCCTCTTAGAATTGCTTTTGCTGCATCCCATAGATTTTGGTTGTCGTGCTTTCAATGTCATTTGGTTCTAGGTATTTTTTGATTTCCTCTTTGATTTCTTCAGTGATCTCTTGGTTATTTAGTAGTGTAGTATTTAGCCTCCATGTGTTTGTATTTTTTACAGTTTTTTTTCCTGTAATTGATATCTAGTCCCATAGCATTGTGGTCAGAAAAGATACTTGATACGATTTCAATTTTCTTAAATCTACCGAGGCTTGATTTGTGACCCAAGATATGATCTATCCTGGAGAATGCTCCATGAGCACTTGAGAAGAAAGAGTATTCTGTTGTTTTTGGATGGAATGTCCTATAAATATCAATTAAGTCCATCCTGTTTAATGTGTCACTTAAAGCTTGTGTTTCCCTACTTATTTTCTGTCTGGATGATCTGTCCATCGGTGAAAGTGGGGTGTTTAAGTCCCCTACTATGATTGTGTTACTGTCGATTTCCCCTTTTATGGCTGTTAGCATTTGCCTTATGTATTGAGGTGCTCCTATGTTGGGCGCATAAACATTTATAATTGTTATATCTTCTTCTTGGATTGATCCCTTGATCATTATGTAGTGTCCTTCTTTGTCTCTTGTAATAGTCTTTGTTTTAAACTCTATTTTCTCTGATATGAGAATTGGTACTCCAGCTTTCTTTTGATTTCCATTTGCATGGAATATCTTTTTCTATCCCCTCGCTTTCAGTCTGTATGTGTCCCTAGGTCTGAAGTGGGTCTCTTGTAGGCAGCATATATACGGGTCTTGTTTTTGTATCCATTCAGCCAGTCTATGTCTTTTGGTTGGAGCATTTAATCCATTTACATTTAAGGTAATTATCGATATGTATGTTCCTATTACCATTTTCTTAATTGTTTTGGGTTTATTATTGTAGGTCTTTTCCTTCTCTTGTGTTTCCTGCTTAGAGAAGTTCCTTTAGCATTTGTTGTAAAGGTGTTTTGGTGGTGCTGAATTCTCTTAGCTTTTGCTTGTCTGTAAAGGTTTTAATTTCTCCATCGAATCTGAATGAGATCCTTGCTGGGTAGAGTAATCTTGGTTGTAGGTTCTTCCCTTTCATCACTTTAAATATGTCCTGCCACTCCCTTCTGGCTTGCAGAGTTTCTGCTGAAAGATCAGTTGTTAAACTTATAGGGATTCCCTTGTATGTTATTTGTTGCTTTTCCCTTGCTGCTTTTAATATTTTTTCTTTGTATTTAATTTTTGATAGTTTGATTAATATGTGTCTTGGCATGCTTCTCCTTGGATTTATCCTGTATGGGACTCTCTGCATTTCCTGGACTTGATTGACTATTTCCTTTCCCAAGTTAGGGAAGTTTTCAACTATAATCTCTTCAAATATTTTCTCAGTCCCTTTCTCTTTCTCTTCTTCTTCTGGGGCCCCTATAATTCGAATGTTGGTGCGTTTAATGTTGTCCCAGAGGTCTCTGAGACTGTCCTTAATTCTTTTCATTCTTTTTTCTTTATTCTGCTGTGTGGTAGTTATTTCAACTACTTTATCTTCCAGGTCACTTATCCGTTCGTCTGCCTCCGTTATTCTGCTATTGATTCCTTCTAGAGAATTTTTAATTTCATTTATTGTGTTGTTCATCATTGTTTGTTTGCTCTTTAGTTCTTCTAGGTGTTTGTTAAACGTTTCTTGTATTTTCTCCATTCTATTTCCAAGATTTTGGATCATCTTTACTATCACTACTCTGACTTCTTTTTCAGGTAGACTGCCTATTTCCTCTTCATTTGTTTGGTCTGGTGGGTTTTTACCTTGCTCTTTCATCTGCTTCATATTCCTCTGTCTTCTCATTTTGCTCAACTTTCTGTGTTTGGGGTTTCCTTTTCTCAGGCTGAGGTCTGTAGTTCCCATTGTTTTTGCTGTCTGCTCCCAGTGGGTAAGGTTGGTTCAGTGGCTTGTTTAGGCTTCCTGGTGGAGGGGACTGGTGCCTGTGTTCTGGTGGGTGGGGTTGGATCTTGTCTTTCTGGTGGGCAGGGCTGCATCCGGTGGTGTGTTCTGGGGTGTCTGTGAACTTAGTATGATTTTAGGCAGCCTCTCTGCTAATGGGCGGGGTTGTGTTCCTGTCATGCTAGTTGTTTGGCATGGAGTGTCCTGCACTGGAGCTTGCTGGCTGTTGGGTGGAGTTAGCTCTTAGTGTTGAGACGGAGATCTCTGGGAGAGCTCTCGCCGATTGATATTACGTGGGGCCAGGAGGTCTCTAGTGGTCCAATGTCCTGAACTTGGCTCTCCCACCTCAGAGGCTCAGGCCTGACACCCGGCCAGAGCACCAAGACCCTGTCAGCTGCTCAGCTCAGATGAGTGGTTTATTACCGAGGATATTAAAGCACAGGAACCAACAGCCAGATGAAGAGATTCATAGGGTGAGGTCAAGAACAAAGAAACCTCAGTCCTCTTGGAGTTTGGCGCACAGCACGGTGGCATATGGAGGCATTCTGCTTCACCAACCTGGAGGCTCTCTGAAACCCCTCCTTTTGGATTTTAATGGTGGCTTCACTACACAGGCATGGTAGATTAAATCCTTAGGCATTGGTAATTAATTCAACCTCCAGAACCTTTCTCCTCCTCCTGGGTAATCAGGAGTTCTCCCTCTTCTAAAGCTCAAGCAGTCCCTCCCTATTAAAGCTTATTCTTAAAAAAAGATATTAAATAGGCAATTTAAAAATCGAAGGGTCTAGTGTTAGTAAAAAAATATAGAGACATAGACAGTTTCACAAAAGTCTGGTAAAATTTTACATCGGTACTTCCTTTGTAGTCAGCAACTTGTGAAACTTATCAACTGCCATTAAAATGTGTGTACCCTTAAATTGAAATATTCCACTTCTAGAACTTTACCTTAAGAAGTGTTAACTTATGCAAAATTCAAAATTATAAGAGTATAGCAGAAGTTTAAAAAATAAGCTAAATGAACAAGAATATGAAATTGGTTAAAATAAATTACGACACAACCTTATATTTTGTTACTGCAGTCCAAACAGACTAATACTGCTGTTGAATACCAGAGCCAGCATTTAAATCCTGGCTTATTTTTGTGACTGGAATATACCAAAGCGAAATTTCACAGATGGATGTCGGATGTTGAATGAATGAATGAATAATTAAATGATTATAGGTAGAAAGATAAGCATTTACAGCTGAACTTTCACAATCTAGACACACACCAGTTTACCGATTTTTCGTTTGGGGCAAACCATTTCTGATTGCCATGCAGCAAATATGTACCACTCTCCTGGTTGCAGAGAACTTTCCAGTGTGTTCTGGACAGTGTAAAGACTACCACTGGCATTTGTTGAGCTATTTTGCTTAAGGAGATAAGTTTCTCCTTGGGGATCAGTCAGGAATTCGGGGGAGCTACATTAACCTTTTGAGATTACTATTTTTATTTTATTTTTTTCCTGCATATTTCTTTTCTTTCTTCCAGGTTTATTGAGATATGATTAGCATACAGCACTGTATAAGTTTAAGGTGTACAGCATAACGATTTGACTTATGTACATCATGAAATGATTATGACAGTAAGTTTAGTGAGCATCAATAATCTCATATAAATACAAAGAAATACAAATATTTCTCATATAAATATTAAATAGAAAAAAAAAATTTTCTTTGTGATGAGAACTCTTAGGATTTAGATTTACTCTCTACAGCTTTCATATATAACATACAGCAGTTTAATTATATTTATCATGCTGTACATCATGTCCCTAGTACTTATTTATCCTATAGTAACTGGAAGTTTGTACCTTTGATCATCTTCATCCAATTTCCCCCCCTCCCACCCCCACCTGTGGTAACCACAAATCTCATCTCTTTTTCTATAAGTTTGTTTGCATATTTGTTTATTTTTGAAGTGTAATTAATCTACAACACTATGCTACTTCCTGTTTCATAAAATAGTGATTTGATATTTCTATATATTTCAAAATCATCACCACAATGAGTCTAGTTACAATGTCACCATACAAAGGTATTACATAGTTATTGACTATATTCTCCACACTGTACATATCATACCTGTGACTCATTTATTTTGCAACTGATTACTGCTTTTATTAAATAAATCATGCCTTGAGAGTGTAAATGCATGAGGGATAGGTTTTACAGAGAATTGGGCTCAATTAAGCAATTAATTTTATTTTTTTTTCTTTAAATGACATGTAATTTTATTTCCTAATAGTAATCACAGTTATCACAGGTTGTGCCTGGAGTTGGGTAGTTGGTTTAATTGTTTGTGTCCCACTAGACTGTAAACTTCCAGAGGATTAGAGCAATGACTATTAAAAGGTTTACATAAAGAATCTCATTCAAAGCAGAACTTGAATCTTATTGAGGACACTTTCAGAAAGTAAATGCTCATATATACTAAATTCAGGTATTTTATGTGAGAGTAATGAGAAATACAAATTTCTTTCTCTCTATCGTTTTACAATTTTTTACTTGTATATAAAAATACAAATTGGGAATATTTTAAAATTTCTTATCAGTTTTTGCATTAGTATTTACAAAACTATTGGCCTATCACTTATTATACAAACAGGTCGGGAGTAGTGCTTCCTATCATCCGTAACTGGAGAGGTGAGCAGTAGCGATGGCTCACTGAAGTGCTTTCCAACCTTGACATCAGTGACTCTACTTCTGTAGGTGTAGTAGTCACAGTGAGAAGAGAGGGCTCTCTCCCCCACCCTTCTCAGTCCGATGCAATTCTACCTCATCTTCAGTCTCAACTGAAATATTTCCTTTTTCCCTGGTACTACCCCACATCTTCTGTGCCATGTCCCTCAACTCTATTCCCACAGGGAAGTATCAGAATTAGTCTCCCCTTTGTACGAGCATCCAAAGTGCTCTGTTGATATCACTAATACAGAATGAATTGCAGTGCGTTTTGGTAAGTGGCATGCTAATTTATTTCTCCTTGCCCTGCCCTTTTGCTGGCTCCCTCGATGCTGGGAAGTTACCAGGAGGCTACTCATCAGTGACCCTGAGGCAGCAAATGTATGGGTCTCAGTCTGCTTTCTTAAATTTCAAAGCACAGAGTAGAACTTATTTCATGCTTTAAAAATAAAAAGGGACACAGCTTGTTTTTAAAGAATATAAATTTGAATTTTAGCCCATTCTGATTATAAAATGCATAACTTTCTCTTCTTTTTTTAGAGCGATTATTCATACTGTGGTTTACTCTAATCGCATCAAATCTTGTTTCATTTTAATAGTGCTTTTGACTCCGACACAGCATTCCAGTATGTAAACATCACGGAAACCAAATTTCATAATCTCCCTAATGCCATTTGTTCATTGGCCATAGTATGTAAAATACCACCCTCAAAGAACAATCCAGAATAAGAATTTCAGAGGGTCCCAGGAGCTTTCCTGTCAGCTCATAACCTACAAGCTGAGCGTCAGCAATCTTCAATTCACGCTTGGAGACCAGCGTTGTCAAGGAAGCGTTGGATGGCTGTGATGATGGCAAGAAAGGAATCCAGATCTCATACATCCCTTGTTCTCTTCATTAAAACTTCACTTCCTTTCATGACTATTCATATAATTCTATCTTGCAAGAGAGTAATATTTATGCCTCCCTCCTAAAATACCTATGGCTTACATATCTCAATCTTGTTCCTAGCGCCATAGATGTGCCAATGTGTGTGTGTACTGAAATCCTGATCTATTAGCCAATATTTTTTAAAAGATATAAATGTGAAAAAAGATGAAAAAATAAAGTAGATATGAATCTCATAAGAGAGCCATTAAGGGACATAGTTAAAAGATTAAAGGTAAATATATATTACAAGACATGATAATAAGGTGGTCAGGCAATCCTGAAATTAAGTTGAAATGTAATATACGGAGATGAAAGGAAATTAAATATGAAACCCTGAGACACTTATTAAGCCATCAGTGGGAATCTGGACCATGATGTCACAACTAGGAAAGGAAAGACGACTCGTGTAAAGTTGGATGAGATCCAGTTTGCACTGTAGATTTATGCAGTTAATTTTGTCCCCTGACTGCATTCAGATGAGCATTTCTCCTCGAAATACACCAAGAAAATTGCTGCATTATAGCTGTGTTAATGGTAATCAGCTTGCTAATGAGCACCAGAAGGTCGTTACAGCAAAGAGAGGTTCAAAGATGTATAACCTAGAGGAAACAAGAGTGTAATTCTTCAGGGAATGCAAGTGTCTTGTTTGTAGGTCATAGATTATTTGTTTTGGTCATTGCATTGCACAGGGAGTTTAATTTAAGCAGGAAAAAATAATGAAGCCTTTTGATTGTGAGATCAGCCCAGCTTAATTAAGAAAAGTAAGACTAGACAGCTTTGAATTTGTGGTAAAAATAGAATTCTTCAGTAGACTGAAGATAGTCCGAGATAGTGCTGCCCCGTGTGGAATGATAGCTGCAGTTATGCAAAATGTGAGATTTTATTTGTATTTATTCATATACCAGATGTTGCTTCATGGATCTCTGGCAAGGACAGGGTCAAAATATCAGGGGTGAAAAAGGTAATGTTCAGAAATTAAGTCACAGTCTTGTGCAAACAATCTCAGAGTCTAAGCCTCCTTAGAGAATTAAGAGATATTTCAGGGTTTACTTCAGATGCACATTTTGGCTTCAAGAGGTTAAGTATTTATTGATACAAACAAAGGAGAGTCCTCATCAAGACCACTGCTGCTATAGCTTATTAGGACACTCAGGGACACGATGGTGTGGGTGTGCAAATTCCAGCTCTAGCTGGGTGGGGCCTCCCAGGAACTCCCTCCCCACCAAGGAGTTAGGGGGCCACACTAGCTCATCAACTCATAGCATATCAATAGAAACCAAATCATAATATCACTTGCTTAAATCATCATATAGAGGTTCTGTGCTTTTGTTTAATGAGTACTTTTAAATAGACTGTTTTGCTAATATGCTCTTTGGGCAGGTTTTATAACCAAAGAATGATGACTTGGAAATGAACAATGGTAATAATTTGCATTTCCCCTGTCTGCTAGCACATGGAATTTATCACCATATTCAAATGAATGTTTTTCTCATACCAAAATGGACAAATAAAATGGCTTCTGATGATAGATAAGATAGATAGATAGATAGATAGATAGATAGATAGATAGATAGATAGACACACAAATATATATGACTGATGATAGTATAATATAACAAATATAACATCACACTATACTATACTATGGGCATTTTACAGTTTCCAACCTAATACCTCGCTGAATGAGAAGTTCATATTTTTTACATTAACCAATTTCCTCAAATAAACACCTTCCTTTGTGAAGGAAAATTCCTTTGTTCTAAATTCTCAAGGTTAAACACCAGAGGGCCCAGTCCTAAAACTCCTCACTGCAAAGAAGAGCACACTTTGGATTAAACCAGTGTTTTAAATGTGGGTCCATGCTGTCATCTTTTTTCAGAACATCTGTGACATATATCCTCTCATAAATGTATTATCCCATCTATACAGAATAATTTGGATGGAGAATAGGTTTACATGCCAATTTGGAAAAAAAGAAAAAGTAAAAGAAAAAGAAAAGATGAAAGACAGCTGAGGAGGGATGAAGGGAGGGAGAAAGGAGGAAGGAAGGAAAGAAGGAAGGGAAGAAGGAAGGAAGGAAGGGAAGGAAGGAGGGAGGGAGGGAAGAAGGAATGAAGGAGGAAGGAAGGAGGGCAGTGTGGAAGTATAGGATGAATAAATAAGATAATTTATCAGTATAACAGTATGGTATTGGGAAAATATATTTAAAAAACAAAATCTTCTTCCAACACAGAAAACTTCTCCACGAAAAGAGGAGAGAAAGAAAACACTCTTATTATTGAATAAGCATTGAACCAGAAAGCGAAGCGAATCACCGGTAATCCACTAAGAGATGCAAAGACAGAAAAAAATCTCCCCCCTTCCCTTCTATAGCCAAGCAGACACAACCCAGTACACACATGTTCTCAAGGTAAACGGTAACTAGTCCTCAAGTCAGAGGACTTGACAGCACCATTTGTCACCAGTAGGTCATCCTAATTTCACCTGCTGGTTGGGGTGACCATCTGTGTTGGCTACTTGGTTTTTTCCAGAAGAAAAACGCACTACTCATCTCTTCATGAAAGGAAGTAGCTTTGCAATTTGGAGCAAGGCCCTCACCAAAGTTAGGTTCCTGCCTGCCCCCAGAGACTGGGAGATGGGCGCTGTCTCCCTTGACGTTTACATTTTAAAGAGATGCCTCCTGGTCCTTGAGAAAGACATTCCCAGGCCAGACAGCTGACAAAGGGCCTATACCTTTCAAAGAGAAGAGAAAGTATGTGCAATTACAAGTTTTCTAAAGTAAGTGCTCTGAGAAAAAGGAGGAGGGGGAAATCTCTTCCCTTATTTTCAACAGGAGGAATTAACCCTTTTATTTTGAATTTGTATTTGTCCTTACAGTGAGCCCCACTGATTTTAACCCAAAATGACACCCCTGGATTGTCTCTGAGGTTTGGGTTACTTGCCCTGACGGAAGGGTGGAAGGGCCGGCAGGAGCCTGAGCTGAAGCTTCTTTGGTTCTGAGAGCTCTGGGGTCTCCCAGGTCTAAGCGCTCCTGTGCTCTGGGAGTTTCTTTCCGGGAGGTCCCCACGTATCCAGCTCAGCGCTTCTCCCACCTTCGTGCGCACGCAGACTTGGCCTCCGGCTTCCCGGGGTGGGCCAGGGTTCTGTGTTTCTAACCTGCTCCCAGGCAGTGCTGCAGCTGCTGGCCCAAGGCCCGCCCCCTGAATAACAAGCAACTGTGTTCACTTATCCTCATAGGTGCAAAAACCCACCATGTACCAAACACACGTTCTGGGGTAAATCGTTTCGCCTCGTTAATTTCAAGGAGGAACGACCCGTAAATGAACTAAGAAAGTTAAGAAATCGTTTCCTAGAACAGCAGAGGCTTAGAGCCTTAAAGTGGCCTTAAATACAAATCCATCCTGTCCCCGAACACTTTTCGGTTTCCATTCTTAAGGTAGCACATTCCTCTGTCAGACAGCTCAAATTTTTACATATGGAGATGCAATCTGCTTCCTTATACTTCTGACCCATTGGGTCTGCTTCTGTCATCTGGAACTACAGAAAATAAAATAAGATAGAAAAACCTAACATCTCCTAAACACTTTACAGCCTATAAAGCAAATTTATGTTGATTACCTGATTTTATCAACATAACCCTTTATATATTTGTAGCCAGTAGTTTTTTCACCACTGTCTTATCTTCCGTAGGTGAAACTCCCCAGGGTTTCCAGATTCTTCACCACCTTGATTTCCTTCATTTATACACACTGTAGTTGTTAGTGCCTCCTTTTAACTGGGTACAAATTAAAGGCAATTAAAGAATTAGACCTCATCTCAGAAAATACTTCCTAGTAAGCACTTCCTTAGCACAGACACTTCTTTTTGTTAAGTTACAATGCTGCGTTAAGTCTTCTTTTCTTACAAATAGGAATAATCAAAATATTCTTGTTAGGAAAGTATGATATAGGTTTGTTAAACATTCTTCTCCTCTTTTGCTAGGCAGATTTGTTGTAAACTTTTGCTTTTATCTCCCATGTCACACTACGTTAGAGGAACCAGGACCTCAGAGAAGAAGAACGCCTGTTACGAAGCCCCTGACCGCCCCAGGGCTCTCTCCATGCTGCGCACAGTGCGGGAGGGGTGCGGTGTCAACTCACACTTCATCTTGGTCAGTTCAGACTCTCAGATAAGCTGACGCTTCCCTTGCTTCTCTCCCCCAAACCGCCTCCACCGATGAAGAGGACGGGGCACGTGGCCTCCCGGCAGTGGAGGAGGGCAGAGGCCGGCGCTGGCAGACACGGAGTCCCCGCTGTGCCCTGTGCGCCCTGCTGGGCCCAGACTCCTGCTGTCGGCCGGGCGTCCTACGGATGGCGAACCTGTGCTTTATTCTTCCGGCCCCTGGGAAACTTCTGGGTCTCCACCACGTCCGCTATCCAGTCCCCTGGCTTGTGAAGAGTTGCCTGCAGTGCTGTTCCCAAGACTGGCCGACTGTGCGTCAACTCGGCTTCTACAGTGTGGAACTGAGAAACCTCAGGAGCACCAGGGAGACCTCGCTCTGCCTGACCACACGGCTCCCCTCTCCTCACGAGACCCTGCGCACAGCAGGCGCCTCTCAGAATTCCAAATGGCGGGGCGGAGCGCCGGCCTCCCCCCTCACTGCCTCCCACAGCCCGTGCCCCGACGCCTCCACACCGCACGCCACCGCCGCTTCCCCAACCGGCGCCAAGCAGGGAAAGCAGGATGACATCTCCCGTCTCACCTGCCTTCTCTCGCTCCTTCACCGTCTCCTGGGATCAGAAAAGACTGTCTTCCCCTACATCCTTGTCCGGTCTACACTTCCTTTACCTGAAACTATGACCAGACCCGCTAAAGCTTTCTATTGGCATGCTAAAAGAGCCGATGAAGAAATTCAGATAATTTGTTCAGATAATGTGGAACACAAGGCTTGATTCTTGCTGCACAATCCTATTCTTTCAATGCAAGAAGCTGAACGTTATCTTCTTTCTCTTTGCATTCTCAGCAGGCACTGTTAGTTGTCTCTTCAGATGCTTCCTTCCTTCTTCCTTGCAATAAGAACCCTGATTTTGTAGCATGCGTCTGTGCGTGTCAGGGGAGGCTGAACTCCTCCCTAATCTGTTTGCTGATATCGATTCCTGGGACTGTGGCAGCCATTTTGAGACCATGAGGATACCTAGACATAGGGGAGACCGGTGACACTGAGGAAGGCGGAGCAGATAAATGGGAAAAAAATGATTCCTTGCTGCTGTCATTGAGCTGCTGAATTAACCAAACTTAAACGTGCCCTAATTCAAAACTTCCTATATGAAATAATACATTTTCCTCATTCTTTAAACCGTTTCCACTTGGATTTTTCTTATTTGGAGCAGAAAGTATCCAAATTGATGTGTTATCTTTCTGTAACACTCTCCTCCAAGGCAGATGAATAACCTGGCCAACTTGGGCAAGATAGTAAAGGACACTAATGATATTAATAGGATTAGCCCTAGGAATAGCAGGTATGAAAGTCCAGAGTTCTCTCTCTCACTTAAATTCTCACCACCACTGCCCTAGTTTACAAAGTCCCCATCATTTTTCATAACAAGTTGCACAGCTAGTCTGACTGCCATTCATCTCAACTGCCACCTCTAAACTGTCCTCTCCAGCTATTCTGGAGTCTTTTCCTAAAACACAAATCTCATATGACTCTCTTACTTAAATGCCTTCCATGGTTCCTCATGGTCTCCATGATGAAATCCAACCTTCTTTTGTGCACGGTCTACAAAGCCCAGCATGACCTGGCCCCTGCCTACTTCTTCAGCTTCTGTTTCTGCTTATCACTGTCTGGCATTCTGTACCACAGTCCCTCAAAATCGCAGAAAATCTCAATGAACTGTGTCATTTCTTGCCTCTGTGCTTCTTTGAAGCTATTCCTGGTACTCCGGATCAGCTCCCTCAGGTGTTAAGGACTGACAAACCTTCACTTATCCTTCTTGACTCAGTGGAAACCTCACTGCATCCAGGAGTACCTCCCTGAGAGCCCTGGGAATGGTAGGTGTGCTAGGTGTTGTGTGTTAACTGTGCCTTGTCTGTACTTGTCCTGTGGCACCTCTCACACAGAACTGCACTTCGCCTGTGTCTGTCTCCCATATAGACTCTGGATTTACTGAGAAAGAAACCTTGTTGAGTTTGGTCTCTTCATCACTTAGTACAGCTCCTAAGATCCAGAGAGACAGCACAGCATAGCCCAAGTTCTGGCTGGGTTCAGATTTTGGTTCCATTGTATCCTGGTTATAAGACTTTGAGCAAGTAATTAACCTCTCTGTGCTTTAATTTCCTTACCTACTAAGTGGGAAAGATAATAATAGCTGTAAGTACTATTACTGAATAGTAATAATAGCAATAGCATCGTTGTGAGGATTGAGTTCATTCATGTACAAATATTTAGAACAGTGTCCAAGAGTAAGTACCAAATAAATACTGTGTTTTGTAATTAGTATTGGCGTGCAATAAATATCTGTGAACTGTACTGAAGGACTGCAGCTGCTCTCTAGGCCGTGTTCTTCTCTAGGGAACTAAATGGTTTTGGAAGTCACAGACTATAAGGGCAGTGATTTCTGTTCCCGAACTTATTTATGCTACAGCCTATGATGCTCCAGTCATACAGAGAGGGTTTATCAAGTGCCCGGTGTTTGCAAGGACTGTGGAGGCTGTGTGCGCTACTGCTTCTCACGTAGATCCCACAGCAAACAAATGTATACATTTAATCTGAGCCCCTGATTCATCTCTCGCTTGGTGCTGAGGTCCCCACAGGGCCCAGAAGGACGAACTGGTGAGTTGACAGAAGCACACTGGTGGAGTCCTGGACTCTGCATCACAAAACAGTACTAAGGCGCTTGCTTCAGCAGCACGTATACTAAAATTGGAATGACACAGAGAAGATCAGCATGGCCCCTGTGCAAGGATGACACGCAAATTCGTGCAGCATTCCATATTTTCTGTAAATCAACTATAGTTAAAGAAACAGGTAAATAAGAAAACCATACTAAGAGCTGTGTGGTCTTGGGAAGTCACTTAACCTGACTAAACCTCAGCTTCCATATGGAAAATGGGGGTGATAAAGCCTGCTCTACCTACCATATAGAGCATATATAGAAACAGATGAATTAAATGTGAAATGTTAAGCACTTAATGTACCAAAGCAAAAGATTTGCTAATTACCCCCATCAAAACCTTCTCTGAGCTCTGCAGAGTCAGTTTGTCTGACCCACAGAAACTTCCTGTAATATCCTCAAGGGACACCCCCCCCCCAGCAGGAGACCTTGCCTAGGTCCTGAATTTAACGTATTGTGTGTGCCTGTGTGTGTGTGTGTGTGTGTGTGTGTGTGTGTGTGTGAATGCCTCACACGTCCATCTACTCTCCTTATTATACCTCACATCCTAAGAAATCCAATTACTTACTATATTCCTATCAGGAATAAAATAAAAGATTTTATTCTAATGACTACCACACAGTAGAGTAAAATTAGCTTCAGATGAGTATGAAAGAGCATAATGTTCTAGTTTACCAGAAACCAAGGAAACCTAGTATATCCAACAGCAATTTTTCTTCCTTCTTATTCTTGCTTTGTGGTGAAGCTGAGAATAATGCCCTTAGGTTTTTCTCACTATATATGTAGATGGAGAGAAGAAGGGAGCTGCAATGGTACAGACTCAGAGAAGGTGCAATTAAAAAGGCTAAAATAATTTGTTGCTCTTTTTAACACAGTGTTTCCTTACTATCAAAGTCACCTCAAATCGACAATTTTAACATAATGTAATTCAACAAAAATATTATTTTAGGCATAAGAAAATTTCATAGGAGGAAATATATTGGATGAAGTATCGCTCGTGGTGTAATTTTAATTCTGAAAGATCTTGCTAAGAGGGCTTATTTAAATAGGTTCTCCCTGAGATGAATATTTAGGGGGAAAAAATTCCTACAGGATGATTTATAGCAAAATTATATGAACAGAATGAAGGACAGAAGAATTTTATTAGAAAAGGGTCTCATTTCCACAAAATATAAATTATACCTTTTAGAAAATATATTGAATTTTATTAATATTCTGTAGACAGCCGGAAGTGTTAATCTCCACCCCTACCTATAAGACTTTCATTATGATGTACAAGGTGTATTTACCCTTTAACCAAATAATTTTTGAGCAACTCATTGGAGCCTCCAGTTTACATATCCTACAAAATATTTTCACTGCAGTTACAAAATCTTATTCTTTGTATTGTTGGCAACTTTCAATGATACATATGTGGGGATGTATACTTTATATACACATATGTTTGCTTTTGGTATTACCATGCAAGAACGCATATTAATGATGAACTCGTATTTGCTATCTGAAAAGAATGTTTCTCCAACACCCACTGTTTCTGTCATTATTGTTTTAACCATTATTTTTAAGTAGAGATACAATCGGTTTGAGTTTTTCAGTGCTATGATTAAAATTCTGCTTTGGTTCATCTTGAAATTTATAGTTAGAGGAATTACTTAGGATAGACCATTGAGTACTGTATTTCTGCCTGGCATTTGCAAGTGAC
The DNA here is from genome assembly GCF_965194805.1 of Balaenoptera borealis. Lineage (NCBI taxonomy): Eukaryota > Metazoa > Chordata > Mammalia > Artiodactyla > Balaenopteridae > Balaenoptera > Balaenoptera borealis. Next base: position 52,259,842 of record NC_138877.1, read on the forward strand.
CTCATTTAGACCTTGGTAACTAATATTTTTGATGAAGAAGTTGACTTATTAGGATTCAGAGAACTTGGTTATAAATCCTTTTCCGGTCTCTATGAGTCTTGAAAATTGAGCCGTTCTTGGGATGGTGACTTTGTCGTTGCAAACAAGAGTAAACTGACCAAATATGCAGTGTGAATTTCAGCAAGGACAAGCTAGAATTTAGGGTTTATACTATTTGAAAGTGAAGACTGAGAACAAGAACGAGGATAAATCCAGGAGATTAAAAGACTAGACGCATTTTGACTCCCAAATAAATATTATTAAATACTTTTCTCTTACCTAACTATACATGGAATGTAGCAATCAATGTACTTCACCCTCCTAGGGCATGCAGAATGGAACACAGACTCCCTGTCCTATTCGAAATATCTGTAAAATATGCTACTGCAAAAATTCTTATTCTCTATTTATAAAATGGAACGAACCTGGTTTTAACAGCTGGGCCTAAGTTTAAACTAGAAGCCAAGCCTTTCTTTATGCCTTAAAAAAATATTCCAGTGATTCTTCACTGAGCACTAATTAAGGCTGGCTTCTATTTGCATCTCCATGAAGAGAAGAACACTGAAGACACGTCTCTTCAAAGTAGCTGGGTATTTGAAAGCATAACATCTTGGCATTTCACCCAGGCCCTTATCTAAATCTAAAGCTCTGGGGAACTGCACAGGAGGGAAATCTCTAGTATTTATTATTGGTCAAAATGCCAAATATCTCCAGGTGGTAAAACTGAAGTATGAAGATACATTTTAGCACAAATATTTCTGGCTTGCCCTCAGAATAAATGCTCAAATTCAAGAATCCATAGCTTCTTCATTTGGATAAAAAATATAAAACAAAACATGAAACCTAAAGGCCTATCAATATATGTCCCTAAAAGAATAAATGAGATGGAAAAAAAGGAAAAAAGATTTTAGAATTTTCTCTATTAATCTATAAGGAAACACCAGCATCATTCTCTATCCATGGAATTTTAGAGTTGTAGGAATTCTGAAAAGATTCTCTAATCTACCATACACATTTTCCCATTTGAGGAAACCAACTCAGAGTTGTTGTGACATGTCTAAGGCCAGAGAGCCAACCAATGGCAAACCAGGACTTGAACCAGCGTCTACCCAAATCTGCATATATCTTCACCTGCGTTGTTTTTCAGGAGCACAGGGCTCAGGCAAAGTTCAACACTGTCTAAGATACCAAATGTAACCTTTGCTTTTAAGGGGAAACAAACCAAATTAAATCTGTCTCCAATCAACAAAACTCGATTCCCTCTTTACATCCTCCTCAGTCGTTCCCTCTGGTTTTCATAACTTATCATTACAGATGAAAAAACTGAAGTGTGCTGATATTAGAACTGGTGACTGCAGATAAATCTTCAATAAATTTCAAATCCTATGTGGGTACTTTGGGCCTCTTATTTTTTGTTGTAAATTTATTTTAGTTTTTTCATTTATGTATTTACTTAACCCTCACCATCTTCCAAACAGAACTTAAGATGGCAGAGACGTTACCTATGCATGGGTTCTTTACCCCTTCTCAAGCCTCAACGTGTATCAGTCAGAAATTAATGTAGTAAGAAGGTAACCAGGCCATTTTCCTTCTTGGTTCCATCTGATGACTTCTCCTGGTGACCCATTGCTATTGTGAATATTCCCAGAACCACCCAAGACAACATGGAAAGGTGAAGCGCAGTTACCATAAGACACAATTATTTAATAAAGCAAACACAATCTGCTGGTTTCATTCACATTGCTTATATCTCTACAGAACTGACCCAAATATTAAAATATAGATTATTCATTTCTAAGGCTTATTCCTAGGTGTTAGCTAAGAATTTTAGGCCTTTATTTAAGTAACATGGTTTTCCCAAAGTCTCTGTAAGCAATCCTAAGCCCTAAAATAACCAGTCCTGGGGAAACTTATTTCTTTGTCTACTTCAACTGCATGCTTTGGTCCCTCAAGCTATTGTCAATAAAAATTTTGCATACCAAAAGAAAAAAGAGAAGATGTGAAATATTCTCTTTGACAGCATTTGATGCTTTTAAAATAAAAAGTCAGCATCCCCTCTGCTATATAAGCTCAGAGCATCACATTCAATGGCATCTTTTCAAATGGCCTGAATTGTATTCTTCGCTTCCCTTGATTTATCCCCCCGTTGGCCCCTTCAGGAGAGCATCATTTTTTTTCTCCTGCCCTCTGTCTTCTATATTTCATTTCAGGTGTCTATCGAGGCAATGAAAGATAAAGCTCTTTGCTCTCCCATGTACTAAAGTTCTATATGGAATCAGTTCACCTGTCTGTCACTCTTCATTAAATTCTTACCCTCTTCATTCACATCCTGATCTTTGCAAATGAACATTTGCTTAATAAATGTTCCCAAGACTAACAGTGCAGAGCGAAAATCCCACACAGCAGTAAATTATTAACTCAGTCACAGAGGGAGTGCCATATATGACTTTTCAGAATGAGTTATTATGTGGATCATCATGTAATTATGAATTTTTCAAGCCATGATAGAGGAAAATTGAATATTTAATATTTTATGGACATATTCTACACTGAGGACATCTTTCAAACTTTTATGATAATTTTTAGAGTGAGTGAAGAGCAGAACAAAAGTTACAAAATAATTGCAAACTTGAATATTTAATCAGCAGGGACACTGTTGATTATTTCTCAAATTATGTAATGTAACGAAGGCTGTGAACTTTTAATAATAGTGTATTCAAATGGAGAAAAGAAAGGGCATTAAAATCAATCTATAAGTATATTTTGGTTGTTTAAGAAATAAGAATACAGAGCTTAATGTTGTCAAATTGAGACCTTAGGGTATAAATATTCATGTGAGAGGCAATCTTGAGTGATTTGTTCTAAATGAGCTACTGTTGAACAAAAACTTTTTAAAATGAGCCAATTTAAAATGTTCAAAATCAACACCAAGGAGTAAACAGTAAAATATCTTAAAATGATTGACCAAAAATAAAATGGAAAACTGAAATTGGCTTTAGTCCGAAAAATTAAAAATTGCAAGAACTATTTTATAGCTTTGATGAAAAAAACTAAAGGAAAAATTAAAAGATAAGACAATTCCATGCCAAATAACAGACAATAAGATTTTGTTATGAGTTGCCCTGTGTCCTTTACACAGACTCATGCATTCACATCACAGCATAATATTTAGCACTTCAATTATTATTCATGTTTTAACTTTGAAACTTAGACTATTTAGTGATTTCAAAGTATTTCTTAATAGGTTCTCCTTATTGCTGCAGAGCATCATTTCCCAGTGCTAATAATAATAAGCTTTGAGGACATTTGAACTCAGAGGTTCTCACATTGGCTACACATCAGCATTGCCCAGTCCTACCTCCCGGAGATTCTGAATTGGCCTAAAGTGAGCTGGACACTGATTTTTTTTTAAGTCTTACAAATTATTTTAATTTTCAGCCACGGTTTAGAATCACTGATACCGATTGGGCTGTCATCCAGTTTCCAGAAGTCAAAACTTCATATATAATTTTAAAATCCCAAAGAATCAACCTTTTGGGTGCATTGAGCACATGAGCATTAAGGATACAGAGATAATGAGTAAACAGTCCTGGCTCTCAAACTGCACGTAATTTAATGAAACATACACATAAATAACTGCAACTCAGTGCAACTGCTGCTATTAGAGAGGTATGTGTGAGGTGATACAGCAATAGAGAAGAAAACCAACATTCCAGGTACCAAAACAGACTTTTTTTGAACCTGAAATTTGACTAAGAAAAAATATTACTCTACTGTTTCTTGCATTCATTCATTCACTCATTTGTTCACTCATTCAATTATTTATTCAACAAACATTTATTAAATGACTACTAGTTTCTAAGTATTGTCTTATTCCTCTTTTCATAGATTATGGAATGTGATCGAAAATTGAAAATATGGAGAGTGTATCAGTTAGCTATTGCTGCATAAAAAACTATAACAAATTCAAATCACTTAAAACTACAACTATTTATTTGCTTATGGTTCTGAGATTGGATATTTAAGCTGGGTTAAGCAATTTCATCAGAAAAGCATGCCTAAGTTATAACTTCTTAAGATCTTTAAAGAAAGTGAGATTTGACAACAATGCCTGCACTTCCCTGAGAAATTGAATCTATTTAGGGGAGTGTATCCTTCCTTTAAAAAAATATCAGATCTATCTATACACAGTAGAAAGCTTTAGGGGAAAAATATAAACTATCAAAAGGAGACACAAGTTTTCTGCTCCTTCTTTATCCATTATTGTTTTCCAGCCATGTATATAAGGGATGGGGATCAGTTATTCCTTTTCCCATGAGACTCTCCCATTTGTAAACCCCTTCCTTGCTCTTCAGGACAAGCCAGAAGCAGGGTAAAAGAGTCTCATGCACTGATACTGGTCTCCAACCTATATTAAACAGAGCGGTGATGAAAGAACAGAAACCCAACAAGGTGTGAATTCTCACAGCTTTCCCACTCCCCTTTGGAGTCCTGGCACTTCCAAAAGGAGACTGGAGATTGAGGAGAAGAAGGAGCGGCATAAAACGTTGTACTTCAATAGCTGGATTGGCGGAAACAGAGAGCTGAACATTTACAGCTGTGATTTTCTTTCTTTCTTTTTAGTACTGTCTTAGTATTCTTTTTGTTTATTTGCTTGCTTACCTGTATGTTTGTTTTACAGATAAGGACACTGAACTTAGAAACTCTACTATGCCATAGACTCACTTGTATGTTAGGAAGCTATGCAGCGTTAATCAGGATAAGTACTGAAAACATACTAGCAACCCTCCTGAACTTGGCCTTCTGATTTGTTTTGTTTTGTGGTAAGAACATTTACCATGGGCTTCCCTGGTGGCGCAGTGGTTGAGAGTCTGCCTGCTAATGCGGGGGACGCGGGTTCGAGCCCTGGTCTGGGAAGATCCCACATGCCACGGAGCGGCTGGGCCCGTGAGCCACAACTACTGAGCCTGCGCGTCTGGAGCCTGTGCCCCGCAACGGGAGGGGCCGCGATAGTGAAAGGCCTGCGCACCGCGATGAAGAGCGGTCCCCGCACCGCGATGAAGAGTGGCCCCCACTTGCCGCAACTAGAGAAAGCCCTCGCACGAACCAAAGACCCAGCACAGCCAAAAATAAATAAATAAAACCCTACTACCAATAAAAAAAAAAAAAGAACTCTTAAAAAAAAAAAAAGAACATTTACCATGAGATCTGTCCTCTTAACAAATTTTTAAGTGTACAATACAGTATTGTAACTACAGGCACAATGTTGTACAACAGATCCCTAGAACTCATTCATTTTTCATAACTGAAGCTGTATACCCCTCAAATCGCAGCTCCTACTACCCCCTCCCCCAGCCCCTGGCAACCACTATTCCTCTCTCTACTTCTATGAATTTGACCATTTTAGATACCTCATATAAACAGAATCACATAGTATTTGTCCTTCTATGACTGGCTTATTTCACTTAGCACAATGTCCTTAAGGTTCATCCATGTTTTTGCATATGGCAGGATTTCCTTCTTCTTAAGGCTGATTAATATTCTATTATATGTATTTACCACATTTTCTTTATTCATTCATCTGTCAATGGACATTTAGGTTGTTTCCACAGCTTGGCTATTACGACTAATGCTGCAATGAACATGGGAGTGCAGATGTCTCTTCAAGATGCATATTTCAATTCTTTTGAATAAATACCCAGAAGTGGGATTGCTGGATCACACAGTAGTTCTGGTTTTCATTCTTTGAGGAACCTCCGAACAGTTTTCCATAGTGGCTAAACCATTTTACATTCTCATCAATAGTGTACAAGGGTTTCCTTTTCTCCATATTCCACATTCTTGCCATCACTATGATATTTTTAATCAGAACTCAAACTACGAAAAACAATATAATAACCTTAGGATAACCTCAGTGAAGAAAACTCCTAAACATAAGAAAAATAAAGACTTGGTATAATTGGCAGAGCAATCAAGACTAAAAATGGTGAACATGACAGTACTTCCCAAATATATTCTATATTTAAAGCATTTCCAGTCCCAATGGGATTTTTAGAAAGCAAATTTGACAAACTATCCTAAAATACTTTTGGTAAAGAACTTAAAATAATGTTGTTCAAAGAATAAAACTAGGAATATGGGTGATTTTTTTCTTTTCTCTATTTTACAAAAGCTTTTGTGCTTTAAAAAAAATAATGACAAAAACTGTATTTTAATTTCTGAATACTTGATCCTGAGATGTCCAAAATATTATTAAAGTCTTAACATATGCAAATCTATTGTTGAACTAAAAATAATAATATTCATTAATCTTTTAAAAATGGATTCACTCAGTGCTAACCTTGAAACAGGGATTGTGCTAGTTTCTGAGGATTAAAACATAAATAAGATACAGTCCCTGCTCTCAAGAGAGTTCACAGTCCACAGTCTTTACTCCACAGTAAAGACAGGGAAGTAAATATACAATTGCAATATGGCATTCTCAGTGCATGGAGTACTCACAGGGTCCTATGGGACCATGTAGGAGGGACTCCAAGGGAGAGGGCGTTAAGCTGAGACTTAACAGATAAGAAGGTGGGTTCAAGAAGGGGAACGCTGACCGATAAGGCTGAAGAAGTGGGCAACTGCCACAACTACCAAGGACTCTACACCTTTTCTCCACTTAAGCATAGGGCACTGACTGAGGATTCTGAAAGCCCATCAAACTCTAATTCTCAATAGCTCTATTCCTGTAATTACCATCTACCTCTAACAGAGACACGCACAGTTATGTATTCCTCAAGTGCAGTTTCATCAGTGCAGGTAGAGTTCGATCCAAAATAACACTTTGAACTAAGACTATCAATCATACTTTTAAAAAAACTCAGTATTCACTGGTGAAATCTTATTTTATAAAATGGAAGTGCTGACTCATTCCTTTTTCTTTTAACCATCCAGTCATCAAGTTGAAGACACCTAACAACCATCACTTGACCTGAACTGAGAAAGTGCCATAAGATGTCAAAACACTGCAAGTGCCAGTTCAAGCATTGCTTTCGAGTTGTCACAAAGGATTCCCTTTCTCACCTTGCCCAGGGCATGAAGCGTTTCAGCTAGACCTGTAGAACTGTAAGCAAGCCAGCCTATACCTAACAGGAGAGAACCGACCATGGCACTTGAAATTGTCTGAGTTCTTTTTCAGCAGGGACGGCCAATCTGTGGTACACAGAGCAGCTGTTTTTCAATGTGATGACTGAAGATCACCAGAGTCTAAGGGAAGAGAAGAATGGCAGACAGGGGTAAGTGTAACAGAAGTGGGCGTGCTGAGGATGACAAGAAAGGAACAAAAAGAGCAAAGGGAAGAGTGCTGTAGGCAGCTGAACTCCATTCTACCAACAGAATCCAGGCCAGTGGGCATGGTCCACATGGTGCATGATGGTCAACACTGGCTCAGAGACCAGCCAAGTAAAGCATCAAGGCCTGAAAATAGATCTCACTATTCCAGTGAAATGGGTCTCTTTATCAGGTACCTACCATACTGATTAACCTGCCTGGTCCCAAACTATGCCCTCTACGTAAATTTTCTAGGTGCTCTCAGGGTCCCTATGGTCAACAAAGAATCCATCTGTCCTCTTCCTTGCCCCTTGCCTGGATCTAGAAAAATCCATAGCTAGTACTTTTCTGATTTCTGGGAGTAAGAGAAAGCTTGTTAAAACTTAGCTAAAGTCAAGAAAGTCTGTGGAGATCGTCACCCTTATTGTTACTGCTGCTGCGTTTGATATTAATTTTGCATATCATGCGCTAGCACTAGAAGCAGAGCCACCTTTCTCTTCAGTTTGTAAGCTCAGCTTGAATTCTTGACAGTGCACATGTAAGTTACTTCAGAAAATATTATCTAGTACTTCTGGGTCAGGCTACTCTCCTGCAGATACAAAGGATATTCAAGGCAGAATCCTTGCACTAGCAGAGCCTACAGATGAATAAAAAGGTAATAACAATATGTTTTAAAGTCTCATGTCATGGGGATATGAATGGAATGGTTTGAGGGCACCAAGAAGGGGATCCTATCCCCATCCCATGAGATGAAGGGAGACTTCTAAGAGGATGAGCAAGGTCAGTCAGGTGAAGAACAGTGGAAGAGTCTTTAAGACAGAGGGACTAGCACATGCAGCCATGGAGGCAGAGCACAAGGCCTGTCCAGAGAATTTGAGACAAGTCAAAATCGTTGATGCATGGGAAGGGGAGTGGTAAGATATAAGGATGACAAGACCACGAAGCCATTTAAAGAGGCTGAATGACATCCTTAAGTCAAAGGAAACCATTAAAGGGGTCTAGGGAAAAGAGTGATGTGACCCTCCAAACATGTTCATTTCAGAAAACAGACTGCTGGTTGCCTGAGGTGGGCATAGCGGGTGGGTGAAATGGTTGAAGGTGGTCAAAATGTACAAAGTTCCAGTTGTAAGATACATTAAGTCCTGGGGATATAATGTACAGCACGGTGACTATAGTTAAGAGTACTGTATTATATATTTGCAAGTTGCCAAAGAGTAGATCTTAAAAGTTTTCATCACAAGAAAAAAACTGTAACTATGTGAAATGGTGGATGTTAACTAAACTTATTGTGGTGATCATTCCTCAATATATACATATGTCAAATCATTATGATGTACTCATAAAAATAATATAACATTATATGTCAACTATAATTCAATAAAAAAGTTGTTATTTCAGCAAGAAGTTGGATCTGAATAATATAATAAAAATGAATTAGTAAAATTCATTATCTAACTACTTTCTAGAATTCCTTGATCCCAACTGGGTAAAGACACCCAAAATTTCCTGCCTTCAGTGTCAGCTCAGACAATCTTAGTCTCAATTACTTAACTCTTTTAGAGCAGCATGCTTTTTAAAAATCAACATATTAGTTGAGCCCTCACTGGAGAAGTTGAGCAGCACTGATTCTTTATCAGCTGTCCTCCCCATGCTGGTGCTTCAGCTCAAGGCCTGTCACCATTATATTCAATGTGAATTAAAACCAAGCAATCCACAGCCTATTCATAATTGATCATGAACTTCAGCATTAGAAGGCTTTGGGCATTATGAGACCTGTCTGATTGATTGTGGTGGGTATCATGCCCACTTGAATGATAGCCAGGAAATTCACAGGGTGAGTCTTCACCTCCCCCTTTTAATTCATGAAATTATAATAAAAAATTGTACCAGACACTTGTTATAAATGGCAAGGATGACTTTATTCAAGACTATTGCAATAGGAGAGAGATTGAACTCAACTCCACTGAAATAAAAGGTGGGAGGACTTTTTGAACCCTCAACTGGGCTAACAGAAAAGTACTGGAGGACTTTTAGTGGGGAGGTTGGTCAGTGTGATTAGGCCATCTGTGTTTGCTAATTCACCCTTACTGAAGTTAGGCACCTACCTTTCCACAGAAACTGGGAGATAAGGGGTGCTATCTCTCTCTATGATTACATTTCAAAGGGGCAGGTCCCAGGTCCTTGAGAAAGACTTTTCTGGGTTGTAGAAGATTTACATCTCAAAGGGACAGAGAAAGAATTTACAAGCTTTCTAAAGTAAATGCTGTAAGAAAAAGGAGATCAGGGACCTAGTGTCAGGAGGAAGCCTGTCCAAAATTTAGTTAAGCTGAGTGGAACCTTAGGTCCTATTGGTCAAAAAGCACTTCAAATTTTATGAGCAGTGTTATTCTTGAGGCAGCATATTTAGAGGAAATTATTGCATTTCTTAGGTGAGTCAAATAATTCAGCCTCTCAGACTCTGGAATTATAACACCGTGGGAGCTATGTTATAATTGCCAAGTCCTGTAATGCCCCGAGTGCTTTTTGCTTATGAGGAGCCTCACCCTGTCCTGGTTTCATCAGAGATACCTCTGGCAATGCAAAAAGCAAAGGTGATACTGGCTGATATATGTGTTGACAGCCTATCACCCTTTAAAAGGAGGGTGACCATTGATTTTTGCCTTGGCAAACATAAGCTATCTTGACTATAAAGCTTATTAAAGCATATATGCCAAAATGTCTTCAAATTGCGCAAAATCAGCTCACTTCACCTCTTCCAAAGCTTATCCATTCATCCATTTATTCAGCAAATGTTTAGTGCCAGACCCTGTGCTGGGCGATATATAAACCATGCCTTCTCTCGCAAAACAGGCATGAAACTGTGCACTGTATCTACAAAAGCCACTAACTTCCAGTGATCATAACTAGCATGATATTAATATGACAATAAATAGTTATTAAATATTTCTGACAAGCCCTCTACAAAGTACTTTGCATCGTTTATATTACCTAGTGTCCACAACAGCCCTAGAAGTTCAGTACTATTATGACCAGATTGCCACTTTACACAAGAGGAACCTGAGACTCAGAGTAGTTAAGTGAAATATCCAAGATTAAGTGACTATTCACAGGTGGACCAGGGACTTGAACTCAGGTCTGTGTGACTCTAAGCATGTGTTCCTAATCATTTCTTACACTTCCCTGCTGAACACCATCCAGAGCATCATGTGCCTCCTTCGTGAATTCGATGTAAACTCAGCAAGTACATACGAAGCATTCTAAGAGTTTAGAATTCACGTTGTTAGCAGAAATTCCCCTGTTTCAGGGCATCGAGAGCAAGAGATGATCTCAAAGATGATAGTAGGACACAAGGCTTGATGCTAAAACTCAATCCAAGTGCTCCCAGAGCACCAGCAGGGCATATAGTCTGGTAAAACAAACAGGTCCCCACCCTGGGGAAGGCCATGTCCGTTAGTGTCACATGTCCCCAACTTCAGACCATATCCACAATTTCTGCTATATCCACATAGCACTTGCATTCTTATTCACTTAATATTTATCTTTAAATAGATCCACTTTATACCATCACAGTGAATGGAGGAAAAAAGGTAGATTTCATTACTACCGTTAAAATAAATGTAACACTATTAAAACGTAACTATTCATCGGGGCACTAAGTTCATGTCAAGTGCCCCCTTGGGAAGGACTACTTTCCCTCAGGCTTCCTTTGGTTTCCTCTTTCCTATCCCACTCTGGGCATCACTGTACAGATTCCACACCCAGCTCTCACTCTGGGAAAATGCTCTAGACTTTTCCATTCTACCTGCCACAGCACTGCACACATCAATGAGTATTCAAAGCCCCGTTTCCTCAGGGCTTTCATGGGTAACTCATGGAATAGTCTGATAAAGTAACTCTCCTTGGAGGGTGTTGACAGAGTAACAGTCATCTGTAGTTAGGAATTTGCAATGAGCCAAGCACTGGGCAAATGTATCACCTGGATTATATCTTATTTAATCTTTGCAACAGTCTGATGCAGAAGATACTATTATCCTCTTTTTATATATGAGGAGACTGAAGCCTGCATTGTGACTATGTGAAGGGAGGTTAAGTAATTTGCCTAAGGCCCTGCAGCTGCTAAGCTGCAGGTCTGTGCACCTCCAAAGTCTAAATACTGAGTCAGTCAACTTTTCTACTGCTGTTAATGGAAGGCCTACATTTAGGCCTATGTTACATCTCACAGATGGACTGCACTCCCAACCCTCCCATACACCAGCACTACCTTCCTCTGCAGTTTACCTGCCACGTGGTCACCACACACACACACACAACAAACCTCCGATGACTGGCTTTTCACTGCCTACAGGATATGGGATTAAGTTCAAACTTCTTGCAGTATTCAAGGCTCATCACAATCCAGCCACAACCTGACTTCCCTGAGCCCCTTCCCTCCAACCTCACAGCCATGTTAGATCTCACCCTTTCTCCCAGATAGGTCACGTTCCCTTATGGCTGTGCAACAAGGCAGCTGAGAACACTGCAAGGTCAAAGCAAGGGCATGGGCTTGGGAGCAGACAGACCTGTTTGAATCACAAATCAAGCAAGTTGTTTAACCTCTCAGAGCCACCTCTGTTTTCCCACATAAAAAAACAAAACAAAACAAAAACACAGTGATAATGCACCTGTCTTATAAGAAGTGGGCTGGACGGCATGTCTAACACATGCCACACAGTGCGTAGGTCACTGTGCACGGTAATGGCATCTGGCAGGCCTTCAAATACAAGTCGTTATTATACCTGTGTCCATGTTGTTCCCTTGAAAATTACCTGGAATTGTTTTTTCTTCTCATCCTGAAAAACGCTTATCCATTCTTCAAGCTCAAATATCACTTCCTCTAGGAAAGTTTTCCTGATTTCTTCAGGCAATACTAATTGCTCCTTCCTCTGCATTTCCTTAGCACTCAGCTCCCACCTCAACTGTAATATTTCTAGTTGCCTTTTAATTTTCTGTCACTTATCTCCCTCTTCCACTAGATCATGAGCTCTTAGGAGATTGTGTATCTACCAAACGCAATACTCAGCACATAGTAAACTGACAACTGTTTGTTGAATGACTTAATGTGTGCTCCCCACCACCAGACATCACTTGTATTTGAATAATGCTGTAAAATTAGACTGAAATCTTAGGCACTGAAGCAGGAACAACAAAGTGGGTGGGTGGAAGGTGAGATCTTTCTCCAAAATCCCCAAACGCTTATGTCCACTCTATGCATAAAGCCATTTTGGTTCCAGAATCTTTGTCTGCAGGTTATACTGGTCTTCCCTTAGGAGCATGAGGGAACTTCTGTGACAGGAAAAGATAATGCTTACAAAACCTTTGCATCATCAACATTGATTATTTATGAACTCTTACAGGAAAGGGACCCTCTGGATGCTGGCACGTGGGAGAAGCCACCCCCTCCCTCAATTTATAATAAATGAATGTTGGAGTAAATCTCCTCATTAACCACAGAAAGGACTTTACACTCCAAAGTAATCGCTCGTCTCTTCAGCCACAAAAGCCCCAAGGACACCTCCTCCTGAACATTCTAACGGGACAGACCTTTGCTGACCGGCTGAGCGCGAGGAAGACTTCGGCAGGTAGACTCCATATAGCTTGCAGCCCAAAGCGAACACACAGCAACACTGCCTGGAAGCCAGTGGGTGGCGCTGGCTGGTGAAAGCCTGTCCTTCAAGCAGCTGAGGCAGGAGTCCATCAAAGGTGTTAACTTTACATGATGTGGCACGGCAAGTTTATAAATAAATAACCCATGAACATTCCCCACGGTTCCTCTCCTCTGCATTTCTGTGTACCTGCTACAGGCTTGGCAACACCAGGAGCTGCTCAGATGCCAGATCGGAATTGCTCTGCAGAAGGTGAGGGGGGAGGCATCTCTGTCGCCAGGACCTGGTAACTCTTGACGCCTACGTCACTGGATCCAGCCACCTTAAAAAAAATCGCCAACTAATCTGCCCTTCTGCGGTTGGATGTGCTCAATTTAAGATTATCATCGCGAGGGGCAAGAACAAAACACAGATGTTAGAGTTTCAGAAAAATGTACTGTGGGGGACCATTAGTAAAAAGTACTGTTTAAAATAGATAGCATATGTAACTATTAAATACATAAAAATCCCATGTACCAAGAGGCAAAACATGATGAAAGTTGTTGAATATTTTAAGTACCTATATTGCTGCATAAAATGGTTCTGTGCGGTAGAATTTTCTATTGCAGGAGATTTATGAAATTTTGTCAAAGTGGTAGATCATGCTGAAGTCAGGGGAAATACTAGCACACTTTAGGTTGCTTTCTATTTTTAATTAAGTTTGAAACTGCATCTTTGCACTTGTGAGTGTGCATATAAATATATGTAAGGGCAGATGTGATTAACAATAATGCCTGCATAGATCAGCAGACATTCAAATTCGCTCACAAGATGACCCCCTCCCACTGCAGAAAAAATTACTTAATTGAGGCTGGGTCTGTGCAATCACAGTGAACTCAGTGTAGAATGGCAAAACTTGACCAGCATGGTTCACCCTCCCTCATTTTAACAGTGTCGGCGGCAGGAATTAAACAAGCCTTATAGGGTCTTGACCTGGATTTGCAACTGGAGATGAGCCATGATAACTGAATGTTACTGCATTTGTCGTGTTTACCTACGTCAATAAAGATGGAGACTAACTGAACTTAGGTAGTTGACTAAAGTCCATCTAATGTTTATTCCAAGGGACTCAGGCTGGAGAAAATGTTTAAAGGCACCCTTGAGCATTAACTGGGGTCCAAGTTACTCAGAGCTCAAAACACTAAGCAAGTATTAACAATGATGAAGTCAAAGGCAAAGAAAGAGGTCAGACAGACAGCAGCGAAAGTCTAAGATGAATAAAGGCAGAGAAAAAAGAGAAACAAAAAGAACACAAGCAGTGGACTCTCTCTAGACACAACCTGTGTCCCTTTTCACCATAAGCTCCCCTCCACCCGCTCCCCACCAACTCCATTCTTCTGGATCAACCTCTCCTCCGAATTATCATTGCACCTGGAGCCCATACCATATAACCTAGCATGTAATTACATACTCTTCTGTTTTCATGTTGTTTTATATGTGTTCATTTTCATCCTAACTAGATTCAAATGTATTTGGAGGTCAGTAACTACATCTCATATATCTGTATTTTCCCCAGGGCCTAGCACAGCTTTAAGCATATTAAAAGTTTCAGCAGTTGCTCATTGATTGAGTTAATATCAAGTCATTTTTGGCCTCTCGCAAAGATTGACAGCAAGTGTCATTCTTTCTTCCTCCATAATGTCACATCTACACCTGTTACAGTGTTCCTGCAAAACATATAAACACGTACTCTAAAATACATGAGGGTATTTTTCTATTTATTATACACTTTATTCTGTAAATTTTTTTACACAACCACACATACAGATTCAACTCATTCTTGCTAATAGTTGCATAAAATTCTATTGTGTGGTTGTACCATAATTTATCAGTCATTTCCCTTGCTGCCATTTATTCCAACATGATAACCAATATTACAGTAAATAAATGTCTATATCATCTCATACGTATGCTTTTATTTCTTCATAGATTCCCAGAGTAGGACAGCAGAGTTAAAAGTTATTTTGCAGGGCTTCCCTGGTGGCGCAGTGGTTGAGAATCTGCCTGCCAATGCAGGGGACACGGGTTCAAGCCCTGGTCTGGGAAGATCCCACATGCCACGGAGCAACTAGGCCCGTGAGCCACAACTACTGAGCCCGCGCGTCTGGAGCTTGTGCTCCTCAACAAGAGAGGCCACGACAGTGAGAGGTCCGCGCAACGTGATGAAGAGTGGCCCCCACTTGCCACAACTTGAGAAAGCCCACGCACAGAAACGAAGACCCAACACAGCCAAAAATAAATAAATAAATAAATAAATAAATAATTTTTAAAAAAAAAAAAGTTATTTTGCAGGGCATCCCTGGTGGCGCAGTGGTTGAGAATCCGCCTGCTAATGCAGGGGACACGGGTTCGAGCCCTGGTCTGGGAAGATCCCACATGCCGCGGAGCGACTGGGCCCGTGAGCCACAACTACTGAGCCTGCGCGTCTGGAGCCTGTGCTCCGCAACGGGAGAGGCCGCGATAGTGAGAGGCCCGTGCACCGCGATGAAGAGTGGCCCCCACTTGCCACAACTAGAGAAAGCCCTCGCACAGAAGCGAAGACCCAACACAGCCAATAATTAATTAATTAATTAATTAATTTAAAATATATATATATATATATGTACTTAAAAAAATTTTTTTTTAAAAAGTTATTTTGCAAAATTGAATAGTTAAAGATACTTCTGGTTTACTTCTCCAAAATATTTAATCAGTCATCCTCCCACCATTAATATATTTAAACATTTGTTCCCTCATACTCTTGACAGCACTGGATATTATCAACCTTTCTAATATTTATCAAGGGTTAGGAACAGGATTAGAGAAAAAATGTTTTCTCACCGTTTGGCTGTGCATTTCTCTGACTGCTAGGGAAGTTAAGTCTCCTCATTGTCCATTTGCGTTTCTCCTTGTGAGAACTGACTTTCATAGCTTCTACCCATTTTTTACATTTACTATATAGGAGTTCTCTGTATACCAGGGATGTTTTTCATTCATATTGTTCTCCCAGATAAATCTTATGTGTTTATATCTTGTAAACTCCTAAAGGATAATGATTGCATCTTAGAGCCTAGCTCCCAATCCCTTTTTGCTAGCAGCCCTGGCATAGTATGTTATAATGTGTTCATTCAGGGAGTTCAGTAAATACATTCAACAACTTCAAACCAACATCAATCAAAAGTGATTAGGTTATACGGTTAGATTGACCAGGCAAATATTCATTGCAGAGTAGAGCACTCAGTATCCTAAAATGTCTGCTTGATCAAGTAAGGCATTTCCATTTTAGTTAAAACTTGGCCCCCAGGTTAATGCCTACCCTTAGCTCCAGCCTCACCCCTGCTTAGTTCCAACACAGAGAAGACTTCAGAGAAAGCATTTGAATCCTAAGGTAATATGTGAAAATACAACTGTTAAAGGATATTTGAGAAAAAATTGAAGAAAGGAATTAAAAGGGAGCTTTTGATACGCACACATATGTGCATGTGCCCGCAAGTGCATGTGTGTGCACATGCACACACACATCCCAATGCAGAGCAGTGTTTTAATTCTAGCACAAAACTATCCACTGTATGGTATGTAGGCCGTCTTTGCTGAGGCAAAGAAGGCAGAACATTTAGATGCATACAAATGAAGACATATTAGAGAAAGATATAAATATAGCAAATATTTATACTATAAATATTAAGAGGAAACTGATTTTGTGCAGTAGCAAGGAAAGTCACAAAATCTTCACTCCAGCAAAATTCGCAACTAGTTCAGGGATTTGAGATCTAGACTGAGGTAGGATGTGGGGAGTTTGGTTGAACAAAGTAAGAAAGTAAACCAGGAAATATTATGTGGGTGTAGGGGATATTTAATCATTGTTTGAAAAGGAAAAGAACTGGTAGATAATCCAGGGTGCTCCCAAGAAAGATTCTGAAGTTTGAGATGGGGCAGATAAGGCGCATACATTCCACCTGAGAGAATTATGGTTGGAGCCACCAGGCTTAGTTATCTTCATCCCCAGCCAATGGAGCCACCAGCATCTCTACCACCAAATGCCCCCCCCCCCGAATGGGTCTGTAGGGACCCCATGAGCCCTGCTACAGAAAACCAATACTTCAATGAAGTAACTTTGTTAATTAGATACCACTGACTAGCCAAGGTATTCCAAGTGAAAGACTCCCTTAAATTGATGTGATATGTATAGAAAGAGGTTGAATTACAGAATTCCATAGAAGAGAATAAAATATAGCAAATAAAATTCATGTTTTCAAGAAATGTTAAATGACACAGGGAAAATTCTCATGATATGTGTAGTGAAAAAAGCATATAAAACTGTATATAGACACTGACTGCATTTCAGTAAAGGACACACATATATTTCATATATAAAAGTGAAGAAAAAAGATTAAAAGAAAATACCACAAAATGTCAACAGTAGTTATCTCAATAGACCTTGCCAATGATTTTATTTTCCTCTTTATACTTCTCTGTATTTTACAAATAATTTTAAGATAAGCATTTGTATCTTTTTAAATCAGCAAAAGCTATTTTAAAATAAATATTCTTTTATGATGTTACATATTCAACTGATCCTTGGCTAACAGGATCTGCAGTCATGTTTTGCGCTTTATTTTCTCTCAGCTGATTAATCTGAAGTCAAACTTCTCCTCACCCCACTTCCCATTCCTTCAGCTCCCATGCCCTCACAACCCTGACTGCCCAAGCAACCCGGACTTGCTCCCAGCATTTCTGTACCACCTCACACGTGGCAAAGACAAAACAAAAGAAGAGAGAAAAAAATATGAAGGTTGGGGGCTTCCCTGGTGGCGCAGTGGTTGAGAATCTGCCTGCCAATGCAGGGGACACGGGTTCGAGCCCTGGTCTGGGAAGATCCCACATGCCACGGAGCAACTGGGCCCGTGAGCCACAACTACTGAGCCTGCGCGTCTGGAGCCTGTGCTCCGCAACAAGAGAGGCCGCGATAGTGAGAGGCCCGCGCACCGCAATGAAGAGTGGCCCCCGCTGGCCGCAACTAGAGAAGCCTGTGTGCATCAACGAAGACCCAATGCAGCCAAAAATAGATAAATAAAATAAATAAATTAAAAAAAAATATATGAAGGTTGTTTTCAGATTCAAGCTTAACCACTATATATCTGTCTTTACCCATGAGAAAATTTTATACGAGAAAGAAAGTTCAGGAAGATTTCTAAGCAATAACTCATAAACTTGGTTCTGACAGTTTGGGCTTTTTTTTGAGAGAAAGAGAAAGAGTGCTACAAACTCAGGCATATTTCAAAATGCCCTTGTATGCCTTAATATAGTATTAAATTAAAAAGTTAAAGCTTTTTTTTTTTTTAACATCTTTATTGGAGTATAATTGCTTTACAATGGTGTGTTAGTTTCTGCTGTATAACAAAGTGAATCAGCTATACATATACATATATCCCCATGTCTCCTCCCTCTTGCATCTCCCTCCCACCTCCCTATATGGAGGGATTTCACCACATGGAAAATTCATACAGTGTTGATCTTCTCTGTGTGATTTTGTGGCACTTAATTAATTATTATTATTTTTAATTTCGATTATGGGAGACATGGTGAAATTTGTCTCCTTATAAAACTGGGGTACATGTAATGGTGCTTCTGCTTATTTGTCACACTTGCAACATGACACAGAAAAAATGGACAGATTATTGACTGTAGCTTCACCAGCAGGAATATTAAATTTTACACATATAGTTATAACTAAAAGTCACTAGCAGGAAGGAAAGGAAGGTGGGATAAAATCATGGTTTTTTCCTCGTCTGCAACAACAAAAAACTGTGTTTTGCTGACATCAATTTTGCTTATGTGGGGGAATTTTCAGATACACAAGAACAAATCCGGATCTTCTTGGCTTTCTTAAAGGGTCATCAGGATGTGTGTGTTTGAACTAATGAAACAGACTGTAAATGGTAGAACCAGAATGTGAGCTGAGCATTCTGGCTCCAGAGCTCACACACTTAATTCCTACACCACAAGGATGAGATAATCCCCAACAGTGTGTGACACACTCTCTACCAGTATTTGCATATAACAGCATCCTGCCCTAACCACTAAGAGATGACTTTCTAATGGTGAAATTTCTGGCACCATTAGAAGTGTTGATCTCCAAACTGGAGAAAGTCAAAAATAAATTCTTGCTTGCTTTTCTTTGCATTTGACTTTTACCTTTGGTGTAAATCGGGTTTGAATGAGAAGCGGCAGAGAACTAAAACTTATCTGGGAATCATGATACTGGGTCTGGTTTTAGTTTGGCCCCCAGACAACTAACTGCTCTTACACAATTGAGACTTCAGGTTTCTCAACCAAATGACCGTCAGAACAAATGATCTCTTGCTTGATAAGTCTACAAATAGACCATGATCACTCCACTGTCTTGTCCTGTCTCCACAGCAAGTGGTAAGAATAAATAAATGTGTATGTGTGTGTGTGTGTGTGTGTGTGTGTGTGTGTGTGTGTATGCATGAGTGTGAGTGTGTATATGCATCACCCATGATTTATACATGTGGAGTAAGATCTCCTCAGAAGGACAGGAAAAGTTGAAAATAGTTTTATGTATATATCTATTAAACTATGTCTCATGAAAATAGGTATGTATCTATTAAACTATGTCTCATGAAAATAGGTATGTATCTATTAAACTACGTCTCATGAAAATAGTTAGGTATGTATCTATTAAACTATGTCTCAGCTTCTTGAAAAGGTAAAGGAGCTTTTTTTTCTGCAAATGCTAAAATTACAGATAGAGATTCACTTAAAATCTACTTTTGTCAATTTTATATTTTTCTTTAACTTCTGACACCTAGGACTTTACATCTTATGTGACAACACTAATTTGAGCAACTATGAACTGTCCACTAAAATAAATGCACAACCCAAAAGTTGAAAATAATGTTTTGGGCTTCCCTGGTGGCGCAGTGGTTCAGAACCGCCAGCCAATGCAGGGGACACGGGTTCGAGCCCTGGTCCGGGAAGATCCCGTGCGCCACAGCTACCAAGCCTGCGCTCTAGAGTCCACAAGCCACAACTACTGAGCCCATGTGCCACAGCTACTGAAGACTGCGCGCCTAGAGCCCGTGCTCCGCAACAAGAGAAGCCACGGCCATGAGAAGCCCATGCAACAAAGAGTAGCCCCCATTCGCTGCAACTAGAGAAAGCCCGCACACAGCAACAAAGACCCAACGCAGCCAAAAATAAAAATAAATTAAATAAATAAATAAATAAATTTAAAAAGAAAATTATGTTTTATTTAGGGCATTACTGAGGACTATACTCCTGAAATGGCCTCTCAGACGGCTCTGAGGAACTGCTCCAAAGAGGTAAGGGAGGAGCCAGGATGTATAGGAGTTTCTGCTGGAAAAAAAATATGTAGTTGAACACCAAAAGATTACTGCTAATCACAAAACAGACATCTCAAGTAAATGATTTTAGTGCTTTTCTATGTATGGGAAGACGCAAGAGTTGGGGCTTATTGAAATCATTCCTTTGATGTGCATCTTAACTATCTAGGGTCAGCATCCTATTCTCCTCCATCCTGAATTCCCCTCAGTAGTTGATGTCTCGATGGTGGGCAACATTCATTGCTTACTGAAAAGTCAAGTGACATTCTTTGTCCACAAGAGGACAAAGTTTTTCTGAATTATCTCATTTCATAAGTAAGAAAAGGCATTACTTGTGACCCTCTAGAGGTGCAAGTATAAACACCTGGTCACTGGTCTGACCCAACCCAGTGAAAACTAGCTTGTGAAAAATTTGTCCAATTTGCCTCTAATTACAGAAAGACCTATCTTTCCTTTACCAAGCCTTGGAAAGTATAGAATTAGACTTTGAGTTAGAGAAACGAGGTCACAAAACACACTATTGCCTTGTACATAGTTTGTGCTTGATAAATATTTACTAATTAGTTATTTGATAGCAGTGGATCCTTTGGCCTACCTAATCCTGATATTGCTTTAAATCTCTACTCTTTCCATGTAGCTGTTAGAATGTTAGCACTACCATGAATTATATAGCAACACTTCAGAAAGGCAGGGTTGGCCTACGGCCAAGAGTTAAGCTGTATGTGAAAAATGCAGAATAAAACCCTTGAAATCCAGCTCTGTTAAGAAGACATGTTTGCTTTTTAACTGACATAATACACCTCCAATTCAACCGTATTTCCCCCCATCATGACAACCAACATTTTAAAATCCTTCTTTCACTATGAATTGCTTATATGTGTCTGTTTAAGGCCACTTGACTTCATAGTCCTGTCAAAATGCAGTTCAAAGCCACTCACCTAATCCATTTCTTCTAAACAATGAGCCTAGTTTGACTGTAGAAAAAGAAATATTGAAAAATCTTCTAGGGAGGCTTTGAACACTCCCAGGGAAAGGGTGCTTTCAAGGAATGGTTAAGTACTTTGAAAACCCTAAGGAGCTTTGTAGCTAGAGATGATGACCTTATAACCTCTCAACAGCTTTTTGCAAACAATATCTTTCAAGCTTCATCTAAAAGACTGGTGAGCAACAATTTGAAGAATGAGGTTTTCCTTTGTGTCAGATTACAGAGCTCAGCAGTTCTAACCTTTTTGTTCTATTATGTTTCTGATCTAAATAAGGAATTATTTATTACCAGAAAATGGTGGTATTCAGATCACAAGCCTCCTCAGAGCACTGACTTTGATCCTCAACCACATGTAGAGATTTAGGAGGAGAAGCCTACTTATTTGGAGAGTATCCTAAGAGCCACTCAGAAGCTGCTTTTCCAGGCAGAAGGCACTGGAGGCTCTGGTCACTGAGAATGAACCTGTCTGACAACTTCTTGATTTCAATTGGTTATTGTAATGCACATTTTCTCAGGACCTTCAAGTTTCATTTTCCCATGTGGACGGCATTTCTTCTCCATGCCAAGAAATAAATGGATTTATTAGTAGTTTAATTCAATGTGAATTTTTTGACAAAATTACTGAGGGATTAGTTTATATTCCTCCATTAATGTTTCCTGGTAATAGTCTAGGGAATTTCACAACACAACAGAAGACAGACTCCTGGGAATGTATATGCTACACAATGTTTTGCTCTTCCCATGCAGAATTGAGATGCCATTTTGAAAACTGAGCCCTAAAGATGTTTACAATCTTAAGGTAGCTGGGAAACTGTCATTTAAAAGCAATATTTAATATTCTTTGCATACTGCTTTGGGGACAGACTATTCCTTGAATTCTGGAAAAATCATCCAAACAGTCCTTTCAGCTTTCAAATGTAGAGCAAAGACACTCTTCTGAAATAGAGATATTTGGGACTAATGGCTACAAAGAGCTAAACTGGCCTGGCTGGTCATATAAAGTTGCCTCTAGTGTAGATAGCACTGGATCTCTGCAAGTTATGTTTCCTTCAGAGAAATGTTCTTTTCCTCAGTATGGACTGAGTTTCTCTGTGCTTGTTCTGGGAGTCTGGGAGAGGCAGAGGTAAGATGGCAGGGGGAGGGGGAGGGGAATAGGAAGTGGGACG
This sequence comes from Balaenoptera borealis, assembly GCF_965194805.1. Lineage (NCBI taxonomy): Eukaryota > Metazoa > Chordata > Mammalia > Artiodactyla > Balaenopteridae > Balaenoptera > Balaenoptera borealis. The sequence goes on from NC_138877.1 coordinate 52,282,370, forward strand.
GAGAGGATGGGAGAGGATGGGAGAGGATCAGTTGCTGTCCGGAAATCTGCACCTGTGGGCCCAAGGCTGAAGGAGGAAGTGTTTTCAGAGGAAACTGTGAGACATGGGGAAATGTGGAAATGTTGTGAGTATCTGTATGGGGAAGTGGGGACCCCAAATCATTAGTTTCAGTATTAACGGAAATGTGACTTCATTTAAATATGCCCGTACTTTATTATCACAAGTTGATGCAACTTAAACATACATGTTACACAACCAAAAGAATAAAAGATTCCCATGTTACAGATCTTTTTACCAAATTAATATTTGACCTGTTTTAGTGGAGGAGAAAGTATGATAGTTTTGCACTAACATGTTGTAGGTTATACTTAGTCCAAGAGATTAGTTGATTATATTAAGCAGATTTTTAAGTTTTAAGATATCTAAAAAAAAAACTGCTTGGGTTAAGGCTTTCATAATCTAACAATTATTCCATAATTTGACATTTATTTATACATATAAAAAGGATGGACTCTTACGTGGTTACTCCAGCAGTTCAATAAGTATACTGATTCCCTGCTGTGTGTCAGGAAACATGCTGGGTAAGTCCTGCCATTTAGGAGTTCACACTTTCTTTGGCAGGTAGAAGTGTGCAGAGATAATGACAGGACAGTACGAAAAGAATCATAACTGAGATAGTCATGTATGTTCAGGGAGTCCTGAGGAGGGTGGCACTACAGGGTCCTGGTGTCATTGGGAGCTTACAGTGGGGGGCAGAGGGAGGTCAGGAAGGTCTTCCAAAGGTGAAAATGGTGCAGTAGCATTCGCAAGGCCATGCAGCGGGAGTAAAGTGTTTTAAGATGGAAAATCATGATTGATGCAAGAGGTCATGAAAATGCAAGTGAGTGTGTAAACAGAAAGTGACATGGCTTGATTAGAGCACAGGCCAACATGTCTGAGAACTTGGAAATAAAGATAAAATCCCTGCATAGCTAAGTAGATGCCATATAACACAAAGCTGAATCTATGATGGTCAATTTGCTGATGGTACAAAAAACATCTAACACGTTTTGTCACTCATTCTAAACCCATAGTAGTTTAAATCAACAAGTAAGTTTTTATACGTAGGAACCCTGAGAGCAAGGAAGAAAAAACTTCTCGCTGACAACAGAGTAAGAAGAATGATAAAGAGCAGACATAAGAACCTAAACAGGGCTTCCCTGGTGGTGCAGTGGTTGAGAATCTGCCTGCTAATGCAGGGAACACGGGTTCGAGCCCTGGTCTGGGAGGATCCCACATGCCGCGGAGCGGCTGGGCCCGTGCGCCACAACTACTGAGCCTGTGTGTCTGGAGCCTGTGCTCCGCAACAAGAGAGGCCGCGATGGTGAGACGCCCACGCACAGCGATGAAGAGTGGCCCCCACTTGCCACAACTAGTGAAAGCCCTCGCACAGAAACGAAGACCCAACATAGCCATAAATTTTAAAAAAAATAAATAAATAAATAAATAAATTGATTAATTAATTAAAAAAAAAAGTTTAAAAAAAAAAAAAAAGAACCTAAACAGTCTCCAGTTTGGGTCATTAGTATAGTCTGCTCCACAGATTGACAAACTTCTTCCATAAAGGCCAGATAGTAAATATTTGAGGCTTTGCAGGTTGTACGGGATCTATCACAACTACTCCACTCTGCCACTGTAGCACAAAAGCAGGCACAGACTACATACAAGTGAATGGGCTTGGCTCTGTTCCAATGAGGCTTTATTTAAAGAGTAGACAGAGGGCCACATTTGGCCTCCACCTGTAGGTTACCCACCCCTGGCCTAATGACCCCTGAAGGCAGTGCTGTATTGAAACACAATAATATAACTGATGTTTATAATTGTGGCCTTAGCTCGGCAAGTAATGTTTTGCTCATGTTCAGTGTTCTCCATTTAAGAAGTCAGGAAAATCTGTAACGTGTGTTAGAAAACGTCTATAGAATTAGAAAGAATTTTGGTGGTTAGGGGATAAATACTAAGCTATATGGGAGAAAATAATCGAAAAAAATTAGCATATTCCATATATGTTTGCATGGCTGAAGGTTCTGCTCCCGTAGATGTCTGTGCCGGCATGTGTACAGTATTTATACCTGTGGTCTAGACCTGCACCATCCAACACAGTAGCCACCAGTCATATGTGACCACTGAGCACCTGAAATGTGGTTATTGTAACTGGGGAACTGAATTTTTGGCTTTATTTATTTTTGCGTTAAATTTAAATTTAAAAGCAAATACTCATTTCAGTGACTGGAAAATTTTAAAATATATTTGCTACAACTTGGGTAAACTTTTTCAACCTAATTTTTGGAACTCTAGATACAGATCAAGTATTTCTTATTAAAATGTAGCATTCAACTTGAGGTGTGTATTGCATTACACTTCTCTTGGACAAAATCTCCAATATATACTCTATTGTGTACAGTATCACAGTAAGGGAAGTCAGCATGTTTCCTGCTGCATTTGAAGAGCTGCGAAAGATTAGACAGTCACGAGCGTGCGCCGCAGTGAGTTCATGGGAAAGAGGCAACTGCATCCACAGTCCTGCTACTCCAGCTCTTTGGCTCACCCTACTGAACTGTAATGCCTTAATGACTCTTAATGGAATCAAACCTGAGATATCTTTAAATCCACATTATTTGGCTAATGTGAATCCTGATATTTGTGAAGAGACCAGTAGCTAGAGTGATCAATTGTAATCCCCAAGAGATAGGGTCCCACATCGTCCTCAGACCATGAGATTGAAGGGGTGGCCCAGCACCAGTAGTTCAATCAAACATGCACATCCTGGTAACCCTTTGAGAAAGAGCAGACAAGATCCATATTTGCTCCTTGTTTGTCTGAAAATTCTTCCACATAAGCTAAATGCATGTCAGCAGAACTAAAACCACACCCACGTGTCCTGACTCCCAGGTAAGTTTTGTTTTGTTTCTCTGCCATTTCTCATTCAACTGCAATTCACACAAAAGGTAAATTCAAAGGCAAAGAAGAGCAAGAATCTTTTTTTAACTTTCTCCAATTTGAGATCTCAGCAATAACATTTTGGACAGATTTACGACAAAAGTTATAATTGCACCTACATGTCTTCCCTGCCTGAAGCCAAAAAAGTGATAATCAAAATATAAACAGGTTGCACCACCTGATCATCCACCGATCAGAATGAATGCTGGCAGAGCAGGAGCGAAGTCTGGGCATCCACTTTATCTCCAGGCCCCATAGTTCCTTACCTCCTGCCATGTTTGCATTATATCCCTAGCCTAGAGTTCCAGACGACCTCCAGAGAGCTGCACGGAGCCTGCAGCCACTTTGACAAGGGCTCTGGAATCCTTTCTCGCTCTCCCAGATCCTCCTGCCCCTGGTTTGGAAGCTGGCAGTCATTGCGTCAGGCCTGCAGTTTCTGGTATGGGTCTTACACTTGACTGTTCATCACGCAGAAGCACAGCACTGCCTGACTACAGTACCACCCATCACCAGGACTTTGCTGAAGGCTCTCTCCCATCTGTCCCATCCAACTCCATCTTCCTCCTTCCCCATGGCTGCAAAGCTACCCTTGGGGGCAGGACTTGAACTACCCAGCTGCCCTTAAGGAGGCTTGCCCCATCCTTCCCCCTCTCTACCCTTCCTGCCCCCCACACCCCTGCCAGACTAGATCGCAACCTCCCTCCAGTCTGAGTCTGCCCAAGTTCTAACAGATGCTCGCGGTGCGTGAAGGCTTCCCCTATGCTCGCGTACCTTTATTCTCGTTTGCCTGTGGAGGCTGAATGGATGGCATTGTGTTCCATGTGGCAGTTATTCCCCACGTGTTATATTCCTTCTGTATTTGTAGCTTGACAAGAAAGAACTATAGTTAATAATACTGTATTGTATACTTGAAAATTGTTAAGAGAGAAGATCTTAAAATTTCTCATCACAAGAAAAAAAAATTACTATGTGTGGTGATGATGTTAGCTAGACTTACTGTGGTGATCATTTTGTAATATATGCATATACTGAATCATTATGTTGTACACCTGAAACTAATATAATGTCAATTATATCTTAATTTTAAAGTAAATTTAAAAATAAAATCTAATAAAAAAAGAAAGAAAAAAACTTAAAAAAAATACAGTGTCTTTTCTAACCTAAGTATCTGTCACAAATAGGCTCATAAACAAAGGCTGAATTGTGAAATATTCATTCCGCAGAGTACTATTAACATACACACTAACAATAAATGAACTACACTACCTTCACCAATGTGGGTTAGTTTCACAAACATAATGTTGAATGAAAGAAGCTAGACTCAAAACAACACCATTTGTCTGATTCTATTTGTGTATAGTTCAAAAGCAGCCAAGACTAATCTACAACATTAGAAGTCAGAGTAGTGGTTACCTTGCAAGAGGAGGAAGAGGAAAGGGACTTATGAGGTGGTTCAAGGGGGGATTCTGGAAGTTGACAGCATTCTATTTCTTGCCCTGGGCAGTGACTACATGGAGAGTCCACTTTGTGACAATATATTGAACCATACGTTTATGATTTGTGCATTCTCTATACATGTGTTACACTCTCCAAAAAGTCAAGAAACTTGTTTTCTAATAAATAAGAAATAAAAAAATAAATTATATTCAGTATTCAGTGACAAAGGCTAATGTTTCTCCGGTGTAAAATAGGTAACGATTACCTTGATTTGATTTGAGGAACCCAATCAAAATTTCTAGTGGTGCCAGAAATTTCACCATTAGAAATTCAGTCTTTTCTGTTAAGGAAGATCCTACTATACACAAATACTGGTAGAAAGTATGACACAGATTATTGGTGATTAGTTCACCATTACAGTGTAGGGATTAAGTGCAAGAGTTCTGGCATCAGAATAGCCAGCTCACCTTCTGGTTCTACCACTTTCTAGCTGTTCCAGTTACTTCTGTTACATAACAAACCACCCCAAAACTTAACTTTAAACAACAACCATTTCATTTTGCTCAGATTCTGTGGGTTAGGGATTTTTGGAAGTGCTCATCTCAGTGATTTTTTTGCTCCTTGTAGCACTGACTAACATCACTCAGTGATGCTCAGCTGGCCAATAAGCTAGCTGGTCTGGAGGGTCCTAGATGGTTTCCCTCACAAGTTCGGTACTGGAGATAAAACGATTCAAAGGCTGTAATTGCCAACCAGAGCGTCTGCATGTGACCTCTCCGTGCAACTTGGCTTCTTTACAATATGGCAGCCTCAGGGTAATCAGACTTCACACATGGCAGCTAGGGGCTCCAAGCACAAGTGTTCCAGTGATCAAGGCCAAAGTTACATTGCCTTTCATGTTCTAGATGCAGAAGCCAAGTAGTGTCACATCAGCCACACTCCTTTAGGTGAAGGTCGTAAATCCACCCAGATTCAAAGGGAAGAGACATAGGACCTGACCCCTTAATGGGAAGAGTCACAAGGTCACATTGTCAAAGAACATGCAGGATGAGAGCTCTTGTTGCAGCCATCTGTGGAAATTACCATCTACTACGCTTGCTGTGTGACCTTGGGCAAATCTTTTAAAATCACCAAGACTCAGTTACTTCATTTGTAAAATGATGGTAATAATAATAGCCACTTCATGGAATTACTTTGAGGACTGATGAGATAATACACGTTAAGTGCTTAGCAGTGCCAGGGTCACAGGGAGAGATCAGGAAATATTATTTATTTACCTTCCTGTGAAGATAGCAGGAGCTGAGGAAAGTGGAGAAGGTCAGAGAGATGGCAACGCCAGGATAAAAGTCAGAGGGCAGGTCTGGGAAGAAGGGCACAGAGGGGAGGAAGAGGCACACTGCACAATAAGGGATGCTTCCCAAGAAAGCAAAACGGCTCAGAAAACAATGTGGGCAAGAACAAAAAACAAACTTTCTCAGCTTCCCGATTTTCCCTAGAATTGGCCTCAGTATTTTGTCAAGCAAGCTGTGGGAGATGACTTGTTTATAAAAGTCACTTTCATTAGAAACATCAGATTGTCTTCATTCTTAGGGTTGCCAAGTAAAAATAAAAGAGGGACCCTGCTTTTGACACATCCTGACACTGACAGCAAAGAGTAATCTTCCTTAAGTCTCTAAACAAATGAACAACAACCTTTCTAGGCCATAGTGGTGCTCTGGGATTTGCTACGGAAATGGAAGGATGTAACAAACTTAAAGTGAAATAAATGGATCTCTTCCAAACAAGTCCCAAATGAGCCAGGTGAAGGGGATCTGTATTATGGGATGTTTTATTAATACTTAATAGAAAGAGCCAAAAACCCTTTGCCACTTGGCAGTTATGAAATAAACCTTTTTAGCAAATGATGAAAACAGGACGCTATGTAAATTAACACTTTGCAGGGAACTAATATAAGATTTTCAACCACAGAACTGACATGATGCTTCAGTTGACAAGGCAAATGATGTTTTATGCCATTTTTAATTGCAAAATACAGAACTATATGAAAGACAAAGTAGATAACATTACTGCAGGTTCTCCGCATATGTTTAATGCTCTTTCCGCTTGTTAATCAAGAATACTTATTGAGGGCTTCCCTGGTTGTGCAGTGGTTAAGAATCCGCCTGCCAGTGCAGGGGACACGGGTTCGAGCCCTGGTCTGGGAAGATCCCACATGCCGCGGAGCAACTAAGCCTGTGCACCACAACTACTGAGCCTGCGCTCTAGAGCCTGCGAGCCACAACTACTGAAGCCCGTGCGCCTAGAGTCCGTGCTCCACAACAAGAGAAGCCACCGCAATGAGAAGCCCGCGCACCGCAACAAAGAGTAGCCCTGCTCGCCGCAACTAGAGAAAGCCCATGCACAGCAACGAAGACCCAACGCAGACAAAAATAATAAATAAATAAATAAATATTTATTGAGCACCTACTGGATACTAAATTTGAGTTGTCTGGGAGCCATGTTTTCTAAAGTCATGCAATGAATATACAAATTTGAGAATTCCAAAGTCATGCTAATTGTGATTCTACACTGGAGAAGCTGATTGTAATCTGGGACTTCGAGCTTTCAATCAAATGAACAGGAAAAAAACCCCTGCAAATATTTACTTAGTACCTACACAGGCACAGACCTTGCTATGTACAGTGAAATATACAAAGTTGAGTAAGATCCAAACACTGTTGTTATGTCATAATCTAGTACAGGAGACAGAGGCATAACATCAATAACTCTATTATGAAGCTCATAAAGATCAAATACCATAGTAGAGATAAAAAACATCATTCTTTGGGGATGCTTGGAACCGAGTGATTCATTCCAGCAGGGGTGTAGTGAACAGAGAAGGCTTATTAAAGAAAGTGAAATTTCAAAGGGAGTCTTAAAGAATAGGTAGTGCTTTGAAGGAATATCCAAGGTCTAAGAATATCCAAATAGCATGAGCAAATTAAGCAGGCTCCAGAAGCAGGAGAATACAGGGAATATCCCAGGAAGAGGAAGTTGACTGCACTGTGAGGTTCTTAAGAGTCAGGGAATGCTTTTGTTTACTTCCAACACCTTGCTGGCACACAGTAGAAGCTCAATAAATGTTAACTAAATAAATAAGACATTGGGCTATGGATATAGAATGAAACTGACAGAGAGGAAAAAAGAAGATATTGGAAGTCCGGTGTAAAAGTTCGGACCTCATTTTGCATGTAAAGACATGACGGATTGATGCTATAAGACAACTCAACCACATGGTACATAATGAATGAGAATAAGAGGAAAGATAGTGGCAGGGATGAACTTCTCCTCTGTTTATTTCCCATCAATTGGATTTATTCTCATGATGGGTATTCAGGAGGGGTGCTTGTCTAATACAGTAAAAGATAAGACTGAGAGGTAAGGTATCATGATTTTATTTCCATCTCTGTGGTTAGGCTTTCTCCACTATATTTTCAAACTATATGCCAGTTCTTCATAGAGATTGGACTGGCTAAGGATGACCAGCTGAAGGTTCATGGGTTTTAAGTGCTTTTGGCGCACTGAAGCTTAAGTGAGGATTTCCTTGGGATGAATAGAATTTCCCTTCTGTCCCTTGTCACAAGTTTAAAAACCTCACAGCTTGTATAATGTAACCATTTGGGGTCAGCTTTTAACTTGGACTTGTGTAACTCCATGCAATAAACTGAAAAGAGCCATTAAAAAAAAAAAAAAAGAACTTGATCTAATCCATCTTGAAAGAGAGAACTGTGATAATGTGTGAAGCCTTTAACACAGAGGGAAAAAAAACACTACAAAAAGATCAACTCATTTGACTACATAAGAAATAAAAACTTTGATACAAGTTTTTTAAAAAGCCTAAAAGAAAAATGCAAACAGACAGTAAAAAAAAGGTTGCAGTAAATAAGACAGATAAATATATAATGTATTTATTATATAAAAAGATCATTCAATTTGGTAAGAAAAATACTAAGAAATCAATAAATAAATGATCAAAGGACTCAGATAACTAAGAAATGTATATCAAAATGGCAAGTTTTCAACCTGGACAGTAAGGAAAAAAATACATGTTAAAACAGTGAGATGCCATTTTCTAGGTTAACAAAAACAATGTTTTAACATTAATAACCAATTCTGCCAAGGTTGCAATAAAATTGTTATATTTACACATTGTTATGACATTATTAACTGGTGCAAATCTTAGAAATCTACTTGACAAAATATGCCAAGAGCCATCAAAACTGTGAATCCCACTCATGGGACTTTACCTAAGAAAAATTCAAAAGAAGAAAACTTTATAGGTTTGAAGAAATTAATTTCAGTATAATTATAACAGTGAAAATCTGAGAAAGGCAAAGTAAATTTAACAAGCAGTTATTAATTGACTCTCTACATCGTGCACTGTGATAACAGTGAAGGAAGCCAGGAAGATATAATTGCTGCCATCGTGAGCTCACCCACGGCAGAGCTATACTGTCCACGTTCAAAAATTAGAGAGTCGTTCAAAAGACAAAAAAGGGAAGCTTTGAGCCTGCCATGAGCCACATGCTCCTCTAACCTCTTAAAGCCAAGGTTCTGATCATAGGAAGCCCCTCAGAATTACTTGCAACACTTAAAATATACACACGTCTAAGTCCCATCATCAGGAGATTCTGACTTGGAATCTATGGATTTCAGTTGTTTTTTTTTTTGGTCCAGTTTACTACACTGAAAAGGTGTAAAGAAAATACACTTGCATCCAGATGTGTCTGACACTGCTAATCAGATCATTATGCTTGTCAAATGCTCTATAAAGGAATAGTAATGCACGATCATGAAGAATTAAGTTGTTATAAAATTTGGCCTCCCTTCTTAAGGTGCTGGAGACTATAAGTTAACATCTTGTTTGCGTGAATGTTGAAAGTTACTGAGAAAGCGTCATCATAAATATAAGTGGTAAATTTTGTATTGGCCGCAATAGAAATGAATGACTAAAATCTAAATTGATTTTTATGGTTATTCTTTGCTTTTACTGCTCTAAAAAACTTAGTGTCTATTATTAAAGTTATTTATAAAAATATATAATTAATCTAAAACTCAACAGCATCCCTTCCTTCCCTCTCTCTCTCTCTGCCCCTTACATATTGTTCCCAAACAGAAATTCCATTTTCTCTATATCGTATAAGAGTACCCTCTTAACTGTTTCCTTTCTCCATGCTGTAATTCTCAAGTTGTTTCCGATGTGTGCGATATTAACAAATCCTAATTGGTTGTATAATAGGAGCAGACAGCCTATACAGTATTAAGCCACTTCTACACCACCTATTTTCTGTATGCAAATCAGACAGAAACAAATGTTTGGTCCCAGCTGGGCAGAATGTCCCATTTAGAATTCTTTTCCCTTCTTTGTTCTTTGATGTTCTGCAAATGAGCTTTAGAACTCCACTCTTCACACAATTCAATTTTACAGACCCATTATCTGAGATATAATGTGGAGGTTAAATATATCAGGGCAGCCATTATGTGAAAATAATTAACAGTAATGAATAATGCACTAATTCCACTGATGAGAGATGGTTATATGTGTAATGAAGTGTTGGGGCAGCCCTGACAAATGAAATTAAAATATTTAAACACTGTTTTATGATATTACTTTGCTCATATAATTTCCTTTACCTACAATGAGCCACTTGGATTATCGTCATTATCTTGACAGCTCTGAAGGATGAAATAGTGCAGGTTAATGTGACAGCGATTAGTCAGAGTGAAAATCCATCAGCCAGGGCAGAACAGGCTGAGGCAGAAAGGGCCTCTACACTGTCCTGTTTCCAACACGAGAAGAATGATACTATCAACATCACTTCAATATTAAATGGATAGAATTATCTTGTCATTCAGTTACAGCCTCTGAAGAACTATCTATTTGTACCTGCAAAGGAAAGGTCAGCCTTTCTTAATCACCCATAAAAATATGTTGATGGATCCTTTATATCAATAATAGTGACAGGAACAGAGACAGGAGAGAAGCATGACAATTTAAAAGCAGGAAGTTTCTCCCTCAAGTCCTTACAGTTTTTTCCCTGTAATTTCTCCTTAAATTAAAATTGAATTTCTGAGTCCAGCCTGTTGAGAAGGACACTGTCGCCTGCTTACTCTCTTGCTCTGAGATTATTACGTCAGACTTCTTCTTTGAAATCAGATTCCACCTCTGTTGAACTTTATTCCATGAATAGTCCTTGGAACAATTATTCCTAAGCCTGCGTGGAACAGCCTTTGAAGACACAGCAAGTTTGAATTTTCAAAAACTGGTGATGTGATAATCTATCTGCTCTTTATTAAACTTGATGCTAAACTTTACTTTAAAATAGATGAAGGGACAGGAGGTCACTGGTAACTTAAGTGGGAACTATTCCATCACCACTATCCACTCGTATTGTCATAATTTTAGCTTATAAACTGACAAGAGGGGTATCGTGTCCAGAAATCTTTTATCTATACAAAACATGTAAAAGCCTTAACATCCTATTTTTTTACTTTCCTTTTGCTTCAGAACGATTGTGAAGAAGTGGAGAAAATGCTGCAATTAGCCAGGGACTTTCATTCTAGTTTTCTCTTTACCTTTGGTTACAAGATGACTTGCTTTGATTCTGCTCCCGTGAGAGGATAGAAAGGGCATGCTCACTAAAGAGTAAGGCTTAAGCTCTGCTCCACTTTCCCTTAACTAGTTCCTATGTAACGAGGCACCATTATTTAGAGTGTGAAAACAGCATGTTTCATTTGCTTATACTTAAAGTTGAGTTTGAAAGTCCATTTCCTTTATTTCAGGCCAGAATTCACTGGAGAGCCAAAAGCACAATATGATAAAACCCTTGTTAACATCAATACTGGGCGAATAAGACACTATTTGTCTAAAGGGTAAGATTAACTATGCAACATTAGTCCATTCACAATTGAGCCTGCAGTTAAAATAGCAAGGCCCCTTATGCTTAACGGGTGGAGTTATAGTCACTTGATAGATTTATGTAGATATCTAATCTAATTGGCAACGTCACTTTTGAATGCTAATTCATTACCAGCTCCTATGCTACCTCAGCTATTCTTAAGGAAAAGCCAAAAAGCAGAAAAAATATGCCCCACTCAAAAATAATCTATGTATGCAAATTTGAGAAGTATACAACATTGTATATATGTTTCTATCCTAATGAGAAATAACCCTTGAAAACAATATATCCCTTTCCTGTACCTCTTGCATTTGGTTTGAAAAAAATTACAATTCACTTCAATTATCTGACAATGAAGTGCCTCAGTAATAAATCTAACATTAAAAAATCATTTCCAGCAAATTACTCCAATAAAATCAATGAAGGTCAGGCTCAGCTGTAGCAACAAATAAATGACATGCTATTGACAGGCTAGATGGACTTAACTGTCATTTATAAAGGTTAAGGGGATAAAACAATCTAATAGAAAGCAGATGTTTACTAAACAAAAAACAAACAAACAAATGGAGACAACTGAGATAAACTGAGTAAGTCAGGCATGAACAACTTCAACATTCTTCTGGCCTGGTCCCAGAGCAAAAGTCTGCGTTAGATTCTAAGTCTCAGCAGCATGCATGTTTGAGTCGGTCAATATTTATCTGCTTCGGGGCTGCTTTGTGATCTTTCTACCTTTTATATATTGAAGTCATGAAACAGATCTTCTACTAATAGAAAATGAAGAATTGATAAAATTGAATAACAGTAGCTAGGTTAAAAGCAGTTGACCCATTTCAAAATTCTAGTAACTGCATCTTTGAGAACAGCAAACAGAGAGAAGACAGTTTGCCGTTTCTCTGATATGAGAGCAGCTTGTTAATTGTGACAGTTCTTTACCAGACATAAACCTAGATTCTAAACATTAATATCTTGTTTAAAATTCATGTTTGCAAACACCATGAAACATAACCAAATAAATCTGGAAGGATCTTTTTAGCTAACAATTGCAAATGTTAGCAATGCTTACAAATGGCACGTGTCAAACTGCTTTGTCTGTGCAGATTTCTCAGAATAGACTCCAAAACTTGCCTTACCTGGAACTGTCCAGATCTTCCCTCTGTATTGTAAGTGGCTCTCAGCCATTGCTTTAATGGAAAAGGGAACATTTTGAAGAGATTCGACTCTCCTGAAACCACAGCTTCATAGAATCTCTAAAAGAGAAAAGGACCATAGATCACTGAATCCAACCCTTTCATCATTTTTCAGAGAAAGAAACACAGAAGCAGAGAAAGAGAACTAGCCCACCAGGTCACTTGACTCCCAGGGCAATGTTTTTACTAAAATGCTAACAGGGCAGAGGATGTACTGTCTGCTTCCTACGGGCAACTGTTTTATCAAAATATGTGATCTGGTGTTCTCAAGTGTGCCCGCAATTACGTTCTTCATTGGTTAAAAGAACAAGAACCAAGTTTCTCAAATGAAAAACTTTTCCTCTCCTCCTCTCCTCCAGAAGCGCCTGGTCCTTCTCACATGGAAACCTCAACCACTCGCAAGCCTTTAAAAAATAAAGGAATAGAGAGCCAGACAGACAGACAGACAAGAGAAGAAAGAGGAGAAAGAAAAACAGAAACGAGGGAAGGAGGGAGAGAGGGAGAAAGAAAACTTCAATTAAATGTAGTCTCTGAAATCAGCCTAGCTATCTCAAATTCCTTGCAGAAAAGAAATAAGCAAATAAAAACACTCCCACAAGAAAAGAAGATAAATGTGAATTTTATGTGTATTTTTGTAATACCTGAAAATTATTTATTCTTATCTTTTAGGCCATTTCTTAGAGAAAAACATAAGATGGAATTTTCTCCTGTTTTTTAATTGAAGTATAGTTGACATACAATATCATATTAGCTTCAGATGTGCAGCACAGTGATCTGACATTTATACACATTATGAATTGATCACCACAGTAAGACTACTAAACATCTGTCACCATATAAAGTTATTACAATATTATTGACTGCATTCCCTAGGCTGTACATTACATCCCCATGACGTATTGATTTTATAACTGGAAGTGTGTACCTCTTAATCCCCTTCACCTATTTTGCCCACACTCCCTCCATCCTCCCCTCAGGTGACCACCAGTTCGTTCTCTGTATCTATGAATGTTTCTGTTTTGTTTGTTCATTTGTTTTTCAGATTTCACATATAAGTGAGATCATGCAGCATCTGTCTTGCTCTGACTTGTTTCACTGAGCATAATACTCTCTACGTACATCCATGTCCTCACGAATGGCAGTATTTCATTCTTTTTATGGCTAATATTCCATTGTATATATATATACCACGTCTCTATCCATTCATCTATGCATGGAACCATGGTTGCTTCCATATCTTGGCCGTTGTAAGTAATGCTGCAATGAACATAGGGGTTCAGATATCTTTTCCAGCTAGCGTTTTCATTTTCTTCAGATAAAAACCCAGAAGTGAAATTGCTGGATCATATGATAGTTCTATTTTTAACTTCTTGAGGAAACTCCATACTCTTTTCCATAGTGGCTGTACCAATTTATATTCCCACCAACAGTGCACATCCTACCCAATGGATGTTGTCTTTTTGGTGATAGCCATTCTGACAGGTATGTGGTGATATCTCATTGTGGTTTTGATTTGCATTTTCCCAGTGATTAGTGATGTTCAGAATCTTTTCATGTGTCTGTCTGTCTCTCTTCCCTGAAAAGATGTCTATTCAGGTCCTCTGCCCACTTTTCAATCAGATTTTTTTTTCTTTGATATTGAGTTATGTGAGTTCTTTATATATTTTGGATATTAATCCTTTATCAGATATACCATTTGCAAATATCTTCTCTCATTCAATAGGTTGGCTTTTCGTTTTGTTGATGGTTTCCTTAATTGTAAGACCTGAAACCATAAAACTCCTAGAAGAAAACACAGTATGCTCGCTGACATCAGTCTTGGCAATATTTTTTTGGATAAGTCTCCTTAGGTAAGGGCAACAAAAGCAAAAATAAACAAATGGGACTACATAATACAAAAAGGTTTTGCACAGGGTCAGATGAAAATTTTTGAACTGTATTTTAAAAAATAAAAACAGGAAAATGACATAATGATATAACTTAATTGGCACATGGATTCGATATTTTATTTTCTTCTTAATCACTTTCCCCAGTATTAAGAAGCTAAAATCCCTAAGCTTTCCCTCAATTATTAATAAAAGAATGTTCAAAATTCAAGCATTAGTTCCTACATTTTTTTGCTAATAGACCTTATTTCATAAATTTCATTTATAATAACAACGTTAAAATAAAATCACCAAAAATGGTTGTATGCACCAAGGCACAATTTGTAACAGTCAGTGGGGACTATTAAATATTAGAGTAGGGGATCACTTAGGCAAATTTCTGGTGAAGCAACTACTTGTTAAGAGAACTTCATCTTACACCTATGCCTAAGGAGTATTTTCCTGGAGACAACTAAGACAGCAAAAGGGAATTTGTTCTTAAAAGGAAAGCTATATTATAAATGTTTAATACCCCAAAGTAATACATCTTCCTCGTATGTGGGAAAATTGAATTCTGGAGGCTAAGGCTCAAGGGAGTTGAGGATAATTTCTAACTCTCAGTAGCCTTGTTAGTCCCATCTATAAAGTGGAAATAAAAATTATTTTTTCATCTTCTTATTCCAGTTGGACTTCTAAAGATGGGTAAGTCCAGTTTGGCACTCCCAGCACATAGGGGCTAAAGACATAAAAAAAGGGTTGCACGAGATCCAGGCTTTAGTTGCTTCCACTTTACACCTCAGCTCCTCAGCTTTACCACTCTACGTGACCCACTCCCAGACACAACCGCCATGAGAAGCCAGTGTACGAATAGAGAGCGTTTATTTAGCTGTCTGCGTTCCAACTACGATGCCAATATAAAAGATTTGCAAAGCTACAACTCAAGCACTGATTTCTCTTCCTAGATTACCATCTCCTTTTTGATTTCTACCAAAATGGCTTTAAAATCAAGCTTGGGATCAGAAATCACTTTCCACCAAACAGATGTCTACTGGTCAACTGCCTGTTTCTCTTGATGGCACTACCATCCGGACTTCTACTTCTCCATCGTTTTCTCTTCACCCCAGCAATCACATACCACCAATTCCTATTAAATGTTGCATGATGATTAGCATGTTTCCTTTTCTTTTTATTTCCACCATACCAATGTGGCTTAGCCCTCTTTACTTAATAGAGAAGCAATGTCCCAAGAGACTGGCCTCCAATTTTTTCTCCAGTGCCCCCAACACTGTTTACCCTGCACATGGCCTGCAAGATTCGATCCCGACTACAGAATCCAAACACTTCAGTCTCCACTCCAAAGCACTGCAATCTGACCCCCATCTTCCCTAATATAAAACGCTGTCCTCCCGTTTCAGCCACAAGATCCCTGTCCCTCGTCACGCATCACTCCCCACACACCTTACAAGTTCCCTCCTGCGTGCCTGGCCCTACAGGATAGAGATCCCTTTAACTGCGCATGTTAAATGCGCATGTTCTGAAAGGGCCTCTCTCTCTCTCTCTCTCCTCACTCAAATCTTACCCATTTCAGGACCAGCTGCAATGTCTCCCCCTCTTGCACCTTTCCACTCAAAAATGATTATTTATTCTTGCATCCATTCATATTTGTTTAATCAGTGTCTACTGTGCAAATGATACTGCTTTAGGCACCAAGAGAAGATGAAACAGAAGGGCTTGGAAAAGCCTCTTAAGGTCACAGAGCTGTGAGGTAGACAAGGCTAGTTCTTAACTCTCTCTCTAGTATAAGATAGAAAGTGAGAAGCACCACAGGAAAGAGCTGCTGAATGCCAAGAGGCTCAGAGGAGGGAAAGAGCCCTTTAGCTGGACAAAGTAGTGGTGACATTTGCATTCAGAAATGAAAGACAGGCAGCATTCGGGCAGGAGGAGATGGAGGGAAAAGGCCTCTTCTGTGGAGGACACTGGACACAAGGGTGCTCTAGTGAAGAGCAAAGTATATGTGAAGGGCAGTGGCTTTCCTGTAAGTACCCTAACACTCGTGGAGTTTCCATGTTTAGAGCCATGTTAGAATTATGTTTGTGCATATTGTACTTTCCTAAACAAACTATAAGTTTCTGGGAACAATCATTGCTTTATGTGATAAAACCTATTTATGTGTCCTGTATTTTACGTTATTGTCCTGACTCTGCAAAAGTATTATCCCCATTTAACAAATGAGAAGATAAAATGACTTAGCTGAATGAGTTCCTCATGGATGTGTACCTAGGAGGGAAATGTCTCAACCACAGAACACGTTCGTAGCTTACAAAATCATGTCAACTGTTTTTCAAAATGGATGTAGCAACTGACACTTTTTCTAGCATTCCTGTCACTGTACATCTTCTCTAACACTTGGTATTATCAGACTTCTTCATTTTTGCATTCAGAGTAAGTGTTAAATATTATTATGTAATGGTCTTGATTACAAAAAGATTGGAAATTATTTTTTAAAATGACTAAGCTGAGACCACACATTTACTAAGTTCTATAACTATATATTTTAAGTTCTATAACATCTCTATAAGTGAAATTTGAACTTGAGCCTAATTCAAAAAAGCTGGATCATGGATCATACATTAGTGATCATACAAAGGTGAATAACATACAACTCTTACATCGAAGGAAATCTTGGTCCAGTGGAGGAGAGAGCAATGCTCAGTATGTATTACCTGCTGCCTAATATGCTGGGTGATGGCAGCTAGGAAAGCTTTACTTCCATTGTCTTACTTTAAGCCCCTGTCTTGTCTGGGTGAGTCTAAAACCATCCTAACTTGTCTGCTTGCTACAGCTCCAATTCTGCACACTGCCATCAGAGACAGCTTTCTAAAACACAAATAAAAATATACCTCTTCCCTGCTCAAATGCCTTCAGGGACTCCCCTTAACCTGTAAGATAAAAGTCCAAATCCCACAACCTCACCTACGAGTCAAGTATCATGAGACTAGTCTAACCTACCTTTCCAGCACTATACCCTCCACAGGCAGCCCACAGATCAGCCAATGCCCCGTCTGTGTCATCAATGCCGTTCCCCCTTCCTCAGTGCCCTTTCTCCTCCTTGTTCTCCCTAAGAACTCACCATCCCTCAGTGTGAAGTTTAAATACTATTACCTTGAGAAGCTTCTCTGACTCTGCTCACACATTAATCAGCATATGTGATCCTGTCACATACTTATTTGTGGATTTTTCTCTCCTATATTGGACCATGGAGTCCTTTGGACATACAACATGTAACTGAATACCAGACCCACCATAGGTCCTCAAAAAGTGTTAGCTGAATTAATTTATGATAAAATGAATGGCACGCTAATCAACAGATATTAAAGTTGAAGAGGGAAAAGTTTAACTGTGTAAATACAAGACAGGGAATATGCTGCTTTTCACGACTGTACTGTTGCTAACAGCTAGAGATGTGGTGAGGCTAAGAGAAATGGGCTTAAAGTCTTAAGAGTTCTGTGAAACTTAGTATTCCATTCCCCACTAAAGCAGCACTAGACAACCCAGGGAACTCTCTAAACCATACCTCGGGGGTCTTTTTACTTGGTACTCCGTGAAGATGATGAGATGATGGAACATGCACTCTGTTGTGATAATTACGTTCCTAAAAGTGAACCCATACTCTCTGATGACAGTACTACTTCACTTATCACATATAGATACAAATTACGAAGCACAAAGGAGGGGGTCTCATGCCAGTTTCCGGTTCCTCCTCAGCAAGAACAGCTGATGATGCTTAGCCAGTGTGAGTTCCATGGGGATGCTCTCCTGTGGGTACCAAACTGCTTCTTGCCTCTCACGGGTCTACACTGGGACATCTGCTTCTGGCCTCCATACTAACGACTGCAGAAGTTTCTTAGGCTTTGCTAATGCCCTTGTTCAAAGGGCTGTCAGTAAGTACTTAGTCTATATCAAGCAGATTCGAAGAAAAGGTTTTGTCCCTCCAATAGGTTTTGATTTTCTACGATATGCTTTAGTAAATGCTGGCATCTGCTTTGCTAAGTCTAAGGAGCAGCTCTGTGATGCCACAGCTGCCTGCCTCTCTCTCCAACCCAAGCATTCATTAGCTGAGCATGCAGTCCAGCCTGTGTTCTCCTAGTCACTGGCAAGGTTCCTCCACACAGAACCAGGAAAGGATTTAACACCTCATTTGATGAAAAGGATAATTTCCTGCTTGGGATCTGAGCTGAAATCACCTTGGCACTGGACCTCTGATGTTGGTTCTTTCATAAAAGCAGCAGCTACTAAAAGCTTTTGTTGTGGAGTCATTTCATGATTAATATTGGTAGGCTATGCAATCACAACTTAGAAAGATTTGATAATGAACTATAAGCCCTCAAATATCAGTATCCGTGCAAAACGGTACAATTTTTAAACCTGCCTGATTGGAGCAACTTTAAAGTAAATACTGTGTTCAAATTACAGGCTCCTTCAACATGTAAGAGTAGGAAATGTGATGTGATTTTTTAAGGAAGATGCTATACCCTGTACCTGAATACGCTTTGCTTGATGCAGGTAAGGTGAGTGTAATTATGATAACTTGCCTGCAAAAGGGAAGACTAAGTCATCACTTGATAATTGTCATGCAAAATGACATGTCATGGAGCATGTGGCATAGGGTGACACAAATAAGCTAAGACATAACCCTGAATCCCATTCAAGCCACGAACTTTTAAAATATTAATTATATAGGCACAGGGAACATGTCAGCTGTAAGTTTAGCGCAGGTTATACAAAGATCATTCCGATTCCCACTGTTCTCAAGTCCAGTCTTCTGCAGCACAACCTGACCTGGTGATTGGCAATTTGAGCCAACTGAAGGAGATAGTTGTCAGATAAACACAACTGCTCATCTCCATAATCAGGTTTCTTAGAGGGAGAGATTTGGTCCATATAGATTTAAATGACCAGGCAGAGTGCCTCAAAGGCAAGCTGGTATTGACTGCATCCTCCCCGCACCACAACTTGATTGGATATCGTGGCTCTGCCACATTCTCTGTGTATGTCAACAATTTTTCTACTTAAAATATAAATAAATAGTAGACGGATTTGAGGGGGAAATTCATCTTCAACCGAGACTTAAAATTTTTTTGCAGTTTATTCTGTGCCAAATAAGGTCCTCAATGCACACTAAATATGATTATGCTATTTGATAAGAAAGACTATGGTCCAAAGAGAGCACCTTTCACTCTACCCAGTACCATGTAAACAGAGGAGTCAGAATTGCTCATCAATTTTTTTCTAATGCCTACACCAATTCACTAACAAATAAGAAAGTGAATTTACATGAAAGGCATAGTGATGCATTCAGAATGCCCAAAAAGTGCACATTAACTTATTCAATGATGAAATTAGGATTGCCCACATATACTGTATTTAAAGATACATTTGACTACAACTATCAGAAAGCCCAATTAATAGAGGCTAAAATAATGAAAGGTATTTAATTATCTCATAACAATCAATCTGGAGGTGAATGGCTCCGGAATTGGCTCAAGAGCTCAATGAAGTCAAGGAGCCGGCACTTGTCACAGAAAGAGAACTACTTCAGTTCCAAGCATCTCATACTCAGAGAACAGAGAGTTGAGCAGGACAAAAGCCTGGAACTATCAACGCTGCTATACAAATAACACTGGAATTCTGTTAGCAAGAAGGAAGGGAGGATGGCTATCCTACAGTGAGACTCACAGGGCCTAGGGATACTTCGACTTCCGAGAATGTTCTCAAAAACCTCCCTTGAAATCAATAAACCCCTCATGTCTGACACTACAACACCCCATTCCACACAGCTCTTTGAAAAACCACAGTAGAATCTCTCCATCCAGCAGCCTAGTTCCCTTTTTCTAGAAGAAAAAGAAGAGATAAACTTTCAAGATGAAGTATTTCTTTATCAAAGTTAATGCTAAGAAGCAGTGGCGAGTTCAAAATAAGCAACAAGATAGTTCATAATTCCATGGAAGAGGCTGTGAATTTATAGTTTACTGGGGGGGTGGGTAACATAGCTTTATGAAGATTATAGAGATACTTGGAGGCAAAATTGATAGCAGGGCCAAAATAGCTACAATTACCACGCTATACTCATACCTCTCTATCAGTTATCAATTCACATCTCTCGGCTCACACTTCATCATCAATGCAAACATCAGCAATCAACACTTCCACCATTTTGAAAAAACTATATACATATATACACATATACATATACATATATATGTGTATATATATCTCCCCAATAGTAAACTGGCAATTTTACACTTATTTATTTTTTTCCTGGAGTTGTAAAATTGTTAGACAACATGTGTTTACTGAGGACATTTCCCAACAAGGAAAATATAGAAAACATAGATAAGTTATGATTTATGCTAAGAAAATTACTTTTTAAAAGTTGTAAATATATTTTTGACATCTGAAACTATATGAAGGCCTGAGGTTCTGGAACATCCAGAACTAAAATATATTATATTTGAAAAATGTAAGACAGTTTTCTAGGAAAAAGTATAATCAGAAGTACAAATATTCGATAAGATGACACTATTGCTAAAAGAAAGTAAAGGTGACAGTGGCAACAAAGTGATATTACTTTGGAAAAGCTATAGAAAAGGTCAGTAGCTAATCCAATACTAACCAACAATGACTCAGAGACACTTATTTTTTAAAATTCCTCTTTTGGTAGTTAAGAAAACACAGCCTCCTAAAAAATAAATCTTGTCTTCATATCAGTTGTTTTATTCAGAACTCAAGACTCATTCCTCAGAAGCAGCTTCAGGATGGTATTGGTGAAAATGTGGCACAGATTTTAAGAGTGGATCAGCTATGCAGCTAGGCTGCGTACAGAATGCATAAAGTGTGGACTTTGGGGAGATGTGGATTTGGATGCCAGCTCTACCAGTTACTGTTTGACTTAAAGCCAGGTAGGTGCTTAAGTATTCTGAGCCACTTTTGGTATTTGAAAAGTAAAGGTGAATAAAATAGTTATTTGAGGGGTTTGTTATAATGATTGAATTTAATAGTACATATAAATCACTTGCACAAGCTAGGCTCTCAAAGAGTAGCCATGCTTAATAACAGAAGACAGTGTAGATTTTCAAAAAGAAAGTTTTGCACTTCCTACAATTATGAATGGATGTCTGCAGGAGTAGGGAGCCGTTAAACAGAAAAGTACCTTAGAGAACCAGGCTTCAATACGTTTTGAGTTTTTACCACATGAGGTAGATTGGATTATTTAGAAAAATTCTCTCCCTCCCGGTCACTTCTAAAGGAGGTACCCACTTCCCCTTTCATTGATCTTGGGCCTGACCATGTTTCTTGTTTGGGGCAACGGGATGTTAGCAGACATGAGGCGAACAGAGGCATGAAGCACTCTTGAGCTGTTGGTGTGCTCTCCTTGCCTCTGCCACTGACCTTAAAAGAACACATCTGGACTAGCCCACTGATCCCAGTAGCTCCAAGAGAGACACCTGGAGCAGAACTAAGCTGCCTTCAGTGAGCTCAGCCTAGATTTTCAATTCTCGACACACAGACACATGAGTGCATCCAGCTGAACCCAGTCTAGAGGAGCCAATAAATGATTATTGTTTTAAACCACGAACCATTTTCTAAGCAGCATTTCTCTGGCAGTGACTAACTTATATACCACCCTTTTGCTATTGTACTTGGAGAGCTACTGTGGGTACATTCATTTAGTCATGTCATGATGTTTATTTAAGACATATGTCTTCAGTATTTACCATGTGCCAGGCACAGGATTACAGTGGTGAACAAATGTGCACAATCTTGAGTCTAGGCGTGTATTAGGATCACTGGCTTAAGTTAGAAAACAAATTCTTTGAATGATTCCTGTAGGTAAACAGTGCCAAGGATTTTAAACACCAATTAAAAAAACAAGAAAACAAATTAAAAACGCATAATGTATTCCTTCCTTCTCCCTGGACAGAATATAATGTAACAGCGAGTTCCTCTCAATTAAGCCCTTTGTACCCCCCACGACAGTAAATACTCTTTGTCTCTCAAGTTAATTGCAGGAGGTTAGTTGTTCTAAGTGAACAAAAGCAAACAATTTGAGCAAATACTCAGAGCAAGGTGAATTGTTGATTAAAATACGAAACAAAAAAGTAGATCATAAATAAATCACTGGAAATTTACTTCTTTCCTTAATATATTTTAAAGAAAATAAGTTTGCAAAATCTACTTTATTTTCTTTAAAAAACTGTTTAATTCCAGTGCTGGCATCATGGCAGATTGAGATAGCAAGCATTTCCCTCTGGCTATAACCCCCAGATGAAATAAAATTTGATAGGCTAGATTAAAGATACTAAAAATTAAGTTTGAAAACATAGCCAAGCTGGAAAAAAAAAGAAAAAAAGAAAAAAAGGATAAGTCTTCCAGATACAGGAATGAAGGGAGAGCTCAAAGTCAAGGCAGCATTTACATCAAAAGCTCAGGTACCCAGATACATTTTAAAGCCAGATATGATGCTAGGAGTTGTGGATCTGTGGTTTTAATGCCAATGTAGGGACAAGCAAAGTGATCTTAGGAGAGAAGCTGAGTTGAAGAACTTATAAAACCAGGATCCTCAAAAAGCTCACCCAGTTAGTGAAGAGGACTAGAAAAAACCCCACCTACTTGCTGGTAGACATAGTAAACAAGATTGCTATATGCCCTTGTTTCCGGGAAGGAAAAAAAAAGTGTTCACAAAAATGACAATTCCTACCTTTGTACCTTGCAGAGATGTGGAGAGCTAAATTTATATTTAGCTAAATTTCCCTGTGCTGTGGGAATTCCAAGTTGAAAACTTAAAACCCTTAGGATTCTGGCAAAAATTGTACAATTACCACATTAAAAAAATATTTAACCCAAAGCACATGAAACTTTCCAAGAAAAAACAAAATCCTTTGTCAAACATGGGGTCAAAATAAAAAACCAAACAAACAAATCACCATGATGGAGCATCAGCAGGTGTAGCAAATGAGAAGTGGCACTACAAATAACACAGTTTGAAGAAAAAAATTAAATGTACATCTAAAATAATAAGCATAAAACAAAGAGAAACCATGATGAAATAGGACCAAACAATGAACTAAAAATAGGCAGACTTGAATAATAACAAAATAGAATTTCTAGAAACAAATCTTAAAAGCTATCAGGGGAGGAAAAAAAAGATTACCCATAAAAAAGTCAAGAACAAATTATACTGATAGAAGCCAAAAAGGCACTGAAATGATATCTTCTTATAGCTGGTGAAAATAACTGTCAAACTAGAATTCTATGGACAAGAAAATTTTAACTTTAAATGAACAAAAATAAGAATACTCTAAGACAGAGAAGCACTGAAAATCTTACTATCTACAGATAATCCACTACTAGACACATACCAAAAAAACAAAGGATGTATTTCTATTAAAGAGAAATTAAACTCAGAAGGAAGGAATGGTATGCAAGGAACATGATGTGGAAATGAATCATAAAAATGTAGGTAAATCTAAAGAAAAAATAACTTAAAATTCAAGAATCTTATTTATAATAGTCATCAAGTATGCTGAAGGCATTATAAACAAGGTGCAAGTAAAATACTGAATAGCAATAACATAAAATATGTCAGCAGTTGATTGGAATTAAAATATTCTAAGAACCTTGGTGTTCCAGGAGGATAGAGACACTCATTGTTTCTTAATATTTTAAAGTCAACTATGGATGGTAAAAATATAAGGGTAATTACAAAAAAATAGTCATGGAATGTGTAACTTCCAAATTAAGAAAGGGAGATAAGTGAAAAATTAAAAAACAACAAAAAAAACTCAATGAATTAAAAATAGAAAGGGGAAAAGGAAACAATGAAAGACATGACAAATATAAAATACAAAATAATATATTATAGAAAAAAAATAATAATATATTATAAATTAGCTCCCCAAAAAATCAGTATTCACACTAAATCTAAATAGATTAAATTTCTTTGTTGAAAAATGGAGATACTCAGACTAGAATTAAATAAGAAATAATCCAAAATACATGTCTATTTACAAAAAAAAATGCCAAAATGCAGTGAAACGAATGTATTGAATATAAAGTAATGAAATATATATATATATATATATAAAATAAAACTAACCAAAATAAAGCTGGTCAGGTATTATTAATATAAAACAAAATAAACATTAAGGCAAAACCTATTCTTATGGTTAAAGGGATACATTTCTGAAAGATGAAAGAAAAATTCCTCAGACAGGTGTAACAATCCTGGATATTTATACATTCAACAATAGAGCTTCAAAATATATAAAGCCAAAACTTCCTGATTATAAGGAGAAATTAATAAATCTACAATCAAATTGGGCTTTTTAAAAAACACATTTCTCCCCAAAATATGTAGATCAGGCATTCAAGAAACAAATAAGAATGAAGAAACAACACATTAAAAAGCTCAAACTAGTAGACATATACATTGGGTTGGCCAAAAATTCATTTGGTTTTTTCCATAAGATGGCTCCAGTAGCACTTAGTGGTCTGTAACTTCATTTGAAACAATTTTGTTAGATTGTATTGTGACAGCCGTCATATCAGTGCGAATTTTAAAAAAACCTATCAAAATTGGTGAATTTTTGTGTAGCCATTTTAATATTGAAGATGGAAGAAAAAAAGTAACATTTTCGGCATATTATGCTTTATTATTTCAAGAAAGGTAAAAACACAACTGAAACACAGAAAAAGATTAGTGCAGTGTATGATGAAGGTTCTATGACTGATCGAACATGTCAAAATTGGTCTGTGAAGTTTCATGCTGGAGATTTCTCACTGGACGATGCTCCAGGGTGGGAGAGACTAGTTGAAGTTGACAGCGATCAAACTGAGACATTAACTGAGAACAATCGACGTTATACCATGCAGGAAATAGCCAACATACTCAAAATATCCAAATCAAGCGCTGAAAATCATTTGCACCAGTTTGGTTATGTTAATAATTTTGGTGTTTGGGTTCCACATAAGTTAAGCAAAAAAAACCTTTTTGACCGAATTTCTGCATAGGATTCTCTACTTAAACGTAATGACAATGTTCCGTCTTTAAAACAAATTGTGCTGGGTGATGAAAAGTGGATACTGTACAATAATGTGGAATGGAAGAGATCGTGGGGCAAGCGAAATGAACCACCACCAACCACACCAAAGGCCAGGCTTCACCCAAAGAAGGTGACGTTGTGTATATGGCGGGATTGGAAGGGAGTACCCTATTATGAGCTTTTTCTGGAAAACGAAACAATTAATTCCAGTAAGTACTGCTCCCAATTAGACCAACTGAAAGCAGCACTCAAGAAAAAGTGTACGGAATGAGTCGACAGAAAATGCATAATCTTCCATCTGGATAATGCAAGACCGCATGTTTCTCTGATGATCAGGCAAAAACTGTTACAGCTTGGCTGGGAAGTTTTGATTTATCCACCGTATTCAAAAGACATTGCACCTTCGCATTTCCATTTATTTTGGTCTTTACAAAATTCTCTTGGTAGGAACCAAGATGGCGGAGTAGAGGACGTGCTCTCACTCCCTCTTGTGAGAACACCAGAATCACAACTAGCTGCTGGACAATCACTGACAGGAAGACACTGGAACTCACCAAAAAAGACACCCCACATCCAAAGACAAAGGAGAAGCCACAATGAGGCGGTAGGAGGGGCGCAATCACAGTAAAATCAAATCCCATAACTGCTGGATGGGTGACTCACAGACTGGAGAACACTTATACCACAAAAGTCCACCCACTGGAGTGAAGGTTCTGAGCCCCACGTCAGGCTTCCAAACCTGGGGGCCCGGCAATGGGAGGAGGAATTCCTAGAGAATCAGACTTTGAAGCCTAGTGGGATTTGATTGCAGGACTTCAACAGGACTGGGGGAAACAGAGACTCCACTCTTGGAGGGCACACACAAAGTACTGTGCACATCGGGACCCAGGGGAAGGAGCAGTGACCCCAGGGGAGACTGAACCAGACCTACCTGCTAGTGTTGGAGGGCCTCCTGCAGAGGCAGGGGGTGGCTGTGGCTCACTGTGGGGACAAGGACACTGGCAGCAGAAGTACTGGGAAGTACTCCTTGGCGAGGGGCTTCCCAGAGTCTGCCATTAGCCCCACCAAAGAGCCCAGGTACGCTCCAGGGCTGGGTTGCCTCAGGCCAAACAACCAACAGGGAGGGAACCCAGCCCCACCCATCAGCAGTCAAGCGGGTTAAAGTTTTACTGAGCTCTGACCACCAGATCAACAGTCAGCTCTGACGACCAGATCAACAGTCAGCTCTACCCACCATCAGTCCCTCCCATCAGGAAACTTACACAAGCCTCTTAGATAGCCTCATTTGCCAGAGGGCAGACAGCAGAAGCGAGGAGAACTACAATCCTGCAGCCTGTGGAACAAAAAGCACATTCACAGAAAGACAGACAAGATGAAAAGGCAGAGGGCTATGTACCAGATGAAGGAACAAGAAAAAACCCCAGAAAAACAACTAAATGAGGTGGAGATAGGCAACCTTCCATAAAAAGAATTCAGAATAATGATAGTGAAGATGATCCAGGACCTCGGAAAAAGAATGGAGGCAGAGATCATGAAGATGCAAGAAATGTTTAACAAAGACCTAGAAGAACTAAAGAACAAACAAACAGAGATGAACAATACAATAACTGAAATGAAAAATACACTAGACAGAATCAATAGCAGGATAACAGAGGCAGAAGAACGGATAAGTGACCTGGAAGACAGAATGGTGGAATTCACTGCGGCGGAACAGAATAAAGAAAAAAGAATGAAAAGAAATGAAGACAGCGTAAGAGACCTCTGGGACAACATTAAACGCAACAACATTCGCATTATAGGGGTCCCAGAAGGAGAAGAGAGAGAGAAAGGACCCGAGAAAATATCTGAAGAGAATATAGTAGAAAACTTCCCTAACATGGGCAAGGAAGTAGCCACCCAAGTCCAGGAAGCGCAGAGAGTCCCATACAGGATAAACCCAAGGAGAAACACGCCAAGACACATAGTAATCAAACTGGCAAAACTTAAAGACAAAGAAATATTATTGAAAGCAGCAAGGGGAAAACGACAAATAACATACGAGGGAACTCCCATAAAGTTAACAGCGGATTTCTCAGCAGAAACTCTACAAGCCAGAAGGGAGTGGCATGATATACTTAAAGTGATGAAAGGGAAGAACCTACAACCAAGAATACTCTACCCAGCAAGGATCTCATTCAGATTCCATGGAGAAATCAAAAGCGTTATAGACAAACAAAAGCTAAGAGAATTCAGCACCACCAAACCAGCTCTACAACAAATGCTAAAGGAGCGTCTCTAAGTGGGAAACACAACAGACGAAAAGGACTTACAAAAACAAACCCAAAACAATTAAGAAAATGGTCATAGGAACATACATATCGATAATTACCTTAAACGTGAATGGATTAAATGCTCCAACCAAAAGACACAGGTTTGCTGAATGGATACAAAAACAAGACCCATCTATATGCTGTCTACAAGAGACCCACTTCACACCTAGGGACACATACAGACTGAAAGGGAGGGGATGGAAAAAGATATTCCATGCAAATGGAAATCAAAAGAAAGCTGGAGTAGCAATACTCACATCAGGTAAAACAGACTTTAAAATAAAGAATGTTACAAGAGACAAGGAACGACACTACATAATGATCAAGGGATCAATCCAAGAAGAAGATGTAACAATTATAAATATATATGCACCCAATAGAGGAGCACCTCAATACATAAGGCAACTGCTAAGAGCTACAAAAGAGGAAATTGATAGTAACACAAAAATACTGGGGGACTTTAACACCTCACTTACACCAATGGACAGATCATCCAAAATGAAAATAAATAAGGAAACAGAAGCTTTAAATGACACAATAGACCAGATAGATTTAATTGATGTTTATAGGACATTCCATCCCAAAACAGCAGATTACACTTTCTTCTCAAGTGCGCACGGAACATTCTCCAGGATACATCACATCTTGGGTCACAAATCAAGCCTCAGTAAATTTAAGAAAATTGAAATCAAATCAAGTATCTTTTCTGACCACAACGCTATCAGATTAGAAATGAATTACAGGGAAAAAAACATAAAAAATACAAACACATGGAGGCTAAACAATACATTACTAAATAACCAAGAGATCACTGAAGAAATCAAAGAGGAAATCAAAAAATACCTACAGACAAATGACAATGAAAACACGAAGATCCAAAACCTATGGGATGCAGCAAAAGCAGTTCTAAGAGGGAAGTTTATAGCTATAAAGGCCTACTTCAGGAAACAAGAAAAATCTCAAATAAACAATCTAACCTTACAATTAAAGGAACTAGAGAAAGAAGAACAAACGAAACCCATAGTTAGCAGAAGAAAAGAAATCATAAAGATCAGAGCAGAAATAAATGAAATAGAAACAAAGAAAACAACAGCAAAGATCAATAAAACTAAACGCTGGTTCTTTGAGAAGATAAACAAAATTTACAAACCATTAGCCAGACTCATCAAGAAAAAGAGGGAGAGGACTCAAATCAATAAAATTAGAAATGAAAAAGGAGAAGTTACAACAGATACCGCAGAAATACAAAGCATCCTAAGAGACTACTACAAGCAACTCTATGCCAATAAAATGGACAACCTGGAAGAAATGGACAAATTCTTAGAAAGGTATCACCTTCCAAGACTGAACCAGGAAGAAACAGAAAATATGAACAGACAAATCGCAAGTAATGAAATTGAAACTGTGACTGAAAATCTTCCAACAAACAAAAGTCCAGGACCAGATGGCTTCACAGGTGAATTCTATCAAATATTTGGAGAAGAGCTAACACCCATCCTTCTCAAACTCTTCCAAAAAATTGCAGAGGAAGGAACACTCCCAAACTCATTCTATGAGGCCACCATCACCCTGATACCAAAACCAGACAAAGATACTACAAAAAAGGAAAATTACAGACCAATATCACTGATGAATATAGATGCAAAAATCCTCAACAAAATACTAGCAAACAGAATCCAACAACACATTAAAAGGATCATACACCATGATCAAGTGGGATTTATACCAGGGATGCAAGGATTCCTCAATATATGCAAATCAATCAATGGGATACACCATATTAACAAACTGAAGAAGAAAAACCATATGATCATCTCAATAGATGCAGAAAAAGCTTTTGACAAAATTCAACACCCATTTATGATAAAAACCCTCCAGAAAGTGGGCATAGAGGGAACCTACCTCCACGTAATAAAGGCCATATATGACAAACCCACAGCAAACATCATTCTCAACGGTGAAAAACTGAAAGCATTTCCTCTAAGATCAGGAACAAGACAAGGATGTCCACTCTTACCACTATTATTCAACATAGTTTTGGAAGTCCTAGCCATGGCAATCAGAGAAGAAAAAGAAATAAAAGGAATACAAATTGGAAAAGAAGAAGTAAAACTGTCACTGTTTGCAGATGACACGATACTATACATAGAGAATCCTAAAAATGCCACCAGAAAACTACTACAGCTAATCAATGAATTTGGTAAAGTAGCAGGATACAAAATTAATGCACAGAAATCTCTTGCATTCCTATACACTAATGGTTGAAAATCTGAAATAGAAATTAAGGAAACACTTCCACTTACCATTGCAACAAAAAGAATAAAATACCTAGGAATAAACCTACCTAGGGAGACAAAAGACCTGTATGCAGAAAACTATAAGACACTGATGAAAGAAATTAAAGATGATACCAACAGATGGAGAGATATACCAGGTTCTTGGATTGGAAGAATCAATATTGTGAAAATGACTATACTACCCAAAGCAACCTACAGATTCAATGCAATCCCTATCAAATTACGAATGGCATTTTTTACAGAACTAGAACAAAAAAATCTTAAAATTTGTATGGATACAGAAAAGACCCCGAATAGCCAAAGCAGTCTTGAGGGAAAAAAACGGAGCTGGAGGAATCAGACTCCCTGACTTCAGACTATACTACAAAGCCACAGTAATCAGGACAATATGGTACTGGCACGAAAACAGAAATAAAGATAAATGCAACAGGATAGAAAGCCCAGAGACAAACCTATGGTCAACTAATCTATGACAAAGGAGGCAAGGATATACAATGGAGAAAAGACAGTCTCTTCAATAAGTGGTGCTGGGAAAACTGGACAGCTACATGTAAAAGAATGAAATTAGAACACTGCCTAACACCATACACAAAAATAAACTCAAAATGGATTAGAGACCTAAATGTAAGACTGGACACTATAAAACTCTTAGAGGAAAACATAGGAAGAACACTCTTTGACATAAATCACAGCAAGATCTTTTTTGATCCACCTCCTAGAGTAATGGAAATAAAAACAAAAATAAACAAATGGGACTAATGAAACTTAAAAGCTTTTGCACAGCAAAGGAAACCATAAACAAGACGAAAAGACAACCCTCAGATGTGGAGAAAATATTTGCAAATGAATCCACCGACAAAGGATTAATCTCCAAAATATATAAACAGCTCATGCAGCTCAATATTAAAGAAACAAAAAACCCAATCCAAAAATGGGCAGAAGACCTAAATAGACATTTCTCCAAAGAAGACATACAGATGGCCAAGAAGCACATGAAAAGATGCTCAACATCACTAATTATTAGAGAAATGCAAATCAAAACTACAATGAGGTATCACCTCACACCAGTTAGAATGGGCATCACCAGAAAATCTACAAACAACAAATGCTGGAGAGGGTGTGGAGAAAAGGGAACCCTCTTGCACTGTTGGTGGGAATGTAAATTGATACAGCCACTATGGAGAACAGTATGGAGGTTCCTTACAAAACTAAAAATAGAATTACCATATGATCCAGCAATCCCACTACTGGGCATATACCCAGAGAAAACCATATTTCAAAAAGACACATAAACCCCAATGTTCATTGCAGCACTATTTACAATAGCCAGGTCATGGAAGCAACCTAAATGCCCATCGACAGATGAATGGATAAAGAAGTTGTGGTACATATATACAATGGAATATTACTCAGCCATAAAAAGGAACAAAATTGAGTCATTTGTTGAGACGTGGATGGATCTAGAGACTGTCATACAGAGTGAAGTAAGTCAGAAAGAGAAAAACAAATATCGTATATTAACGCATGTATGTGGAACCTAGAAAAATGTTACAGATGAACCGGTTTGCAGGGCAGAAGTTGAGACACAGATGTAAAGAACAAACATATGGACACGAAGGGGGGAAAGCCGCGGGGGGGTGGGGGGGGGTGGTGTGATGAATTGGGTGATTGGGATTGACATGTATACACTGATGTGTATAAAACTGATGACTAATAAGAACCTGCTGTATAAAAAAATAAATTAAATAAAATTCAAAACTTCCAAAAAAAAAAAACTAATACTAAACTTTCTTTGGGTTATTTGTATGGAAATATGTTAATATAAATGTTTCAGACATTACATGAAATTCCTAAAAATCTTATATGTCGTGGTATAATGTTGTAAGTCATAAGTCTTGTTATTATTTTAAAATGTATGTCTCAGAAATAACTAAATTTCCTTGTCAATTGCATTATTATGAACTTTCATCAAATCTTTAACCGTGGTCATTTTTAAGTCTTTTGTCATTTACAAATGACAGTTCTGGGTGTACTCTGATGCTGTTGCAAATATGTTCCTATAAAAGGGCTTCATCTTCAATGAATTCATGGAAAAGACTCTGACCAGTACAGGTTTCTGGTAACTGACTATACTGCTGAACTGAATGAATAAGCATTTTCAGAACTCTAATGGAAAACTGATGAATTCATAAAAGTGCTAACAAAAGATCAAGATGAAAAAAAAATAATTACATGGGACTGAGTGAACTGATGAGGATGATTATAACTTTTGTGACTTTCTGTTTGAATAAAAAAAAAAAAATCTCTTAGTGGAAAAAATTTCAAATCCCTGGAAGACTGTAAAAGGCACCTGGACCAGTTCTTTGCTCAAAAAGGTAAAAAGTTTTGGGAAGATGGAATTATGAAGTTGCCTGAAAAATGGCAGAAGGGGGCTTCCCTGGTGGCGCAGTGGTTGAGAATCTGCCTGCCACTGCAGGGGACACGGGTTCGAGCCCTGGTCTGGGAAGATCCCACATGCCGCGGAGCAACTGGGCCCGTGAGCCACAACTACTGAGCCTGCGCATCTGGAGCCTGTGCTCCGCAACAAGAGAGGCCGCGACAGTGAGAGGCCCGCGCACCACGATGAAGAGTGGCCCCTGCTCGCCGCAACTAGAGAAAGCCCTCACACAGAAACAAAGACCCAACACAGCCAATAAATAAATAAATAAATAAATAAAATAAATTTAAAGAGCCAACATGTTTCTTTAAAACAAAACAAACAAACAAACAAAAAAAACCTGGTAGAGTATTAGCTAATACTTTAAAAAAAAAATGGCAGAAGGTAGTGGAACAAAAGAGTAAAATAAGTTGTTCAATAAAGTTCTTGGTGAAAATGAAAAATGTGTCTTTTATTTTTACTTTAAAAAGCAAAGCAACTTTTTGGCCAGCCCAATATAAAACCCCATATCTAACAATTAGTGGACACATATTTTTTAAGGCATACATGGAGCACTTTTAATGACTGACTATATTCTAGGTGATAAAGGAAGTATCAATAAACAAAGAATTCATTTCCCCAATGACATATGATGTAGAGCATCTTTTAACTTCAGAATCAGTTTGTCCATATCTTCGAAATAACTTGCTCAGATTTTGATTAGGATTGCACTGAATCTATAAATTGTTATTTTAACCTGAATTCTCCCAATTTCAAAGTTTATATGGAGAAGGAACAGACCCAGAATAGTTAATGCAACATTGAAATAAAAGAACAAAGTCTGAGGACTGATACTACCTGACTTCAAGACTTACTATATAGAGTAATCAAGACAGTGTGGTGTTTACAAAAGGATAGACTAAACAGCCAATAAGACAGAACAGAAAGCCCAGAAATAGACCCACATGAATATAGTCAACTGATCTTTCACAAAGGAACAAAGGAAATACAACAAAGAGAGCCTTTTCAACAAATCGTTCTGGAAAAACTGGATATCCACTTGCAAAAAACTGAATCTAGACACAGACCTTACAGCCTTCACAAAAATTAACTCAAAATGGATCACAGACCTAGATGTAAAACACAAAACAATAAAACTCCTAGAAGATAACATAGAAGAAAATCTAGGATGACCTTGAATTTGGCAATGACTTTTTAGATACATTGCAATCCATGAAAGACACAATTGATAAGCTGGACTTCATTAAAATTAAAAACTTCTGCTCTGCAAAAGACAATATCAAAAGAATGAGAAGACAAGCCACAGACTGTTAGAAAATCATTGCAAAAGATGTATCTGATGAAGGACTGTTATCCAAAATATACAAATTCTTAAAACTCAACAGTAAGAAAACAAACAACGTGACTAAAAAATGGGCCAAAGACCTGAACAGACACTCACCAAATCAGATATACAGATGGCAAGTAAGTATATGAAAAGATGTTCAACATCATATGTCATTAGGGAATTGCAAATTATAACAACAATAAGATATCACTACACATCTATTAGAATGACCAAAATGCAAAACACTGACAACACCAAACACTGACAAGGATGTGGAGCAACAGGAATTCTCACTCATTGTTGGTGGGAATGAAAAATGGTACAGCCTCTTCAGAAGAGAGTTTGGCAGTTGCTTACAAAACTCGACATACTCTTACCATACAATCCAGCAACTGAACTTCTTTGTATTTACCCAAAGGAGTTGAAAGCATGTCCACACAAAAATATGCACATGATGTTTATAGCAGCTTTACTCATAATTGCCAAAACCTGGATACGACCAAGAAGTTCTTCAGTAAGTGAATGATAAATAAACTGTGGTACATTCAGACAATGGAATATTATTCAGCAGTAAAAAGAAATGAGCTATCAAGCTATGAAAAGACATGGAGGAACCTTAAACACATATTAATAAATGAAAGAAGCCAGTCTGAAGATGCTGCAACCGTGTGATTTCAACTGTATGATTCTAGAAAAGGTAAAACTAAGGAGACAGTAAAAAGATCAACCAGGGGTTAAGGGGGAGAGAGAATGAATAGGTAGAGCATAGAGGATTTTTAGGGCAGTGAAACTACTTTGTATGATACTATAATGATTGATACATGTAATATTACATTTGCCCAAACCCACAGAATATACAACATCAAGTGAACTCTCAATAAACTATAGACTTTGGGTGAAAATGGTATGTCAGTAGGTTCATCAACTGTAAGGAATGGACCACTCTGCTGGGGGATGTTGAGATAGGCTATGTATATGTGGGCGCAAGGGCTACGTGAGAAATCTCTGTACCTGCCACTCAATTTTGCTGTGAACCTAAAACTGCTCTAAAAAGGAATCCATACCATATAGATGATATTCTATGACAGCAATATCAATAGTGGTATCAACAACAAAATATAGTTTAAATAAAAATCATTTGTAAAGTAAAAAAAAAAAGTGTTCTAAAGAATTCATTGCTTACATAAAAACAATAGAAACTGGAAGATGCTTAGAACTGAATATTACAAATAAGCATACGTGGCTTCTACAGGCGGTCAAAACCACCAAGATTAGGCACAGTAAAGGTGCTTATAAGTAGAACCCTGTGCAAATTTATGTTGCAAGGTCTGGAACTTAATTTTCATGACTAAGAATTACTGTAAAAACAATCGTCTAACCAGGAAATTTTTTTAATCAACAGACTGAGCATAACGTCCAAAGAAAGGAGAACAAGCAAATCCAAGACAAAAAGTCTGGCAAAAACTTCTCAGGTATTTGTAGTCAAAATGTAATCTTACCTTTTAAATAAAGGCTGCTTCAGAGTGACTGGAGGTTCTTAGAAGAAAATGCAGTTACCTTCACCCCCCACTTCCATTTCAGTTCTGTTAAGCAAACATGTATTAAGGGTCTTTGATGTCCAAGATACCAAAATAGGTAATTGGGGCACACAGATGAGTCAGACCAGTGCCTTGTCCTCAAAGAGCCTTCAGACTACTGAGAGAGAAGCTCAAAAAGGTATCTATTGAATAAAATGTGGTGAGTGCACAGAAGTTTTCCCTTGTGTTATGGGACCACAGAGGATGGACACTTGTCCCAACCAGGAGTTCAAGAATGGCTTTTGAAAGAAAGGGTCATCCAAGTTTTCCAAGGTATCAAATTACTTTTTCTATGCACAACCTAACCCTCACAATTTAAGCAAAATGTGCTAAAGAATTTAAATGTCTCTGGATTTCCCTGAAATATCTAAAACAGGCTCACAAGTAATTCATCAACTTCTCGATTGCACTGCCCAAGGCAATTCAAAAAAAGAAAAAGGAAAAAAAGAAAAAAAACCCAGTTACTTATTAGTAGCCCTAAGCAGATGTAGGGACTGAACTGGGACCACTCTTCCAAGGTCCTTGCAAAGCTGAGTAGAGCTTTCAGAAACAGCTGCCCAGGGTAAGTGCCAGCATATGACAGCACAATGTTCTTTTTTTTTCAAATCTAAAAATTACCATTCCAACCATCAGACTGGAAAGAAGACCAGGATGCAGGTTGCCATTATAATGGCTGCTTGCTCCTTGCCCTCTCAGTACATAGCACGATACTAGGTACTTCGGAGGAAAACAGAGATTGATCTGGAAGAACAAAGTCCAACCTCATAGAATTAGCTGCCACTGGGCAAAAAGAAAGTGACTAGATCATTTGAAATATTTTATTCAATCAGCTGTCATTTTAAAAGCAAAACTGATTAAACTCACTCAAGTAAATTTTCAGTCTTACCTCATTCACATCTGCCCATTCATAAGGCTTAGTGAAATCCCCCTGGCTCCAAAACCAGAATGAAAAAGTATAAATAAGGAAAGCAGCAGACAACACTTTTGTTTTAACAGATCTCAGCCACCTTGCTGCCATGAGGTTCTCCTGGGACATCCTAATTCTGAAAATGAATGGGGCCCATTGGAAAAAATATCACCTGACCCAGCAATGTTTTCAGAGGCCAAGCCTCACTCAAATGGACCATCTGGTATGGTGGGTGTTTTAACAGCTGCTGCTTCACAAAGGGCTTCTCCGTTACCCATTCTTGCCAGAGCTGCTGGCTTTCTCTAGCTTATTTCCTCTCAGGCTTTTCTTCTTTGGAGAGTGGTGTTTGTGCAAATCTGGTGCTCAGTTAATTGTATTTATTTTAGGTATTTTCTACTTTGTATGTGTTAGGCTAGTTTGGGAGACATCATGCTGCTTTGGGGGCCCAGCTACAAAAATTTTAAAATAAGTTTTCATACTTTGAAATATGTATAACTGTGTGTCTGTGCATGTGTGTGAGCATGTGTGTGTGCATGAGTGTGTTTTGGAATTTGAGTGTTGTAAATAATAAGTCCCTCAGAGTGTGTTTTGTTTGTTTTCCAGAGCACTAAGGGCTTTTGGAGTTTGGTTAATTTCCATGCCAAGAGCTCTGAGGAGTCAAGAGGCAGCACCTCCTCTGGGAAGCCAGTGGAGTTCTCTCCAGGGATGCTCAGTGAAAAACAAAATAAAAAATTATACAGTGCACAGAAACTCACCAGCACCCTGCCAAACCAGACCCAGGAATTTGCCACTTATTTCTTGGAATTTAGATTGTGCTGGGCTTTGGGGGCTTTCTGTTTCTTTGCCTAGTCTTTGTTCTGTAATTATTGAAAATTAGACCTGATTTTGCTTGGCTTCCCTTGGTTTTCAAGCATGATCATTGTTATTATTTTAAACAAAGGTCAACTCTCCCACTGGTTAGGCAAAGGAGAGAAGCATCTATTTTTCTGGTGGCAGTAGGATGCTCGGTTCAGTTTCTATAGTTAGCGTGAAGGAATGGGTAAAATTGAAAGTAAAAAGGCATATTTAAGTATCTCTATAATGTGAACGTAGTTTTAGAAGAGGTTTCTATACCATACTAAACACATTTGAGAGGGGATTTTTATTCTAAGGCTTAAGTCAGCTCCAAGCTCTTATTTCTCCTTAAAGGAGAATTCTCCAATCCAATGGCATCTAAACAGAATCACACCATATATGTACAGATATACATATACCTCAAGGAAAGGAAACATGTAAAAATGTCCTTTTTTAATCTGGGCTAATAAATTCCGATTATAGTATCAATAGTTTTAAAGGAAAGGAAAGGGCTTCATTAATGTGAATTTTATAATTACAGGCTCTGGAGTCACAAACAAATTACTTTTACAAATTACATTTTAGCAGTTAGTCCACTTAGAAAAGAACTATCATAATGAAATTCAATTGAAAAATGGTAAACAGCATGATGGATGTAAGATTCTACATTAAAGAAGATGTCAAAATAGAAAGTTCATCTTCACTCCACCTAGATGTAACTTAGAATTTTCATGCAGTGGTGGAGAGAGAAACCAGTGAGGGGAAGGGAAGGATTATGAAAGGACTAGAGTAGTAAAGCAGAAGGGAAAGAAGCTAAGTTGATTTTTTGGAGGACTTGCGGGTCGGGGAGGGGCAGGGAATGTTCGTATAACCAGTTGGAGGTGGACATGACAAATGCATGTTTGCAGAGGCCCAAAATGCAAGAGAATATAACAGTGGTCTCCCTTGAGCTTTGAAGTGAAAAAGCCAAAGGTCTGAACTCAGTCTCAGTCATTTACCAGCTATGAAGCTGGGCCAATCACTTCTCAGAGCCTTATTTCCTCATGTGAAACACATGAGACAAGCATTTCTTTCTTGAAGCTTTGTATGAGGATTAAATATCATAACTGGCAAATGGGTTAGCATGGGGTCTGGCACATAGCAGACGGTCATTACATATTAATTTTCTTCCTTTCTGCTTTCTCTGCCCCAGTGCTCACCATTACCACTTGGACTGAAAGTGAGAGTTTGGAAATTTCGTCATCTGAAAGAACAAATTCCATAAACCATGGGTACACTTTACAGCAAAGCTATACAGTGTGTAATAGAGTCAGCCAGCCATCACTCTCATCACCTATTTTAATAAGACTATTTCGAATCAGTCTCTTGCTAGGAATTCTGTAAGCGAGCTACAGTGCTTCTAATCAGTGTTACTGATTATACAAGGTTTCTGGAAAGTGGAAGAATTGTGAAAGTGCAGAGCTGAAGCTGGTTCAGTTCAGTGGAAGAACAACTGTGACATCTAAAGGCAGACGGCCAGGATGAAACACAGCGCTAGTCCAGAGCTATGAAAAAAGCCAGTGTGCAAATGGCAAATGTCATTACTGTGCACTGAAATAGGGGCTAAATATTCTTTTCTGCTATTTCTTTTAATGCACTTTCCTATTCAGTACAGATCCCTTCTGCAATAAAACCACGAAGTCTTTCTGAAAGTAAATATGTCCTTTCATTTATCACCACTTTCCACTTGCTTTTCGCGACTTCGCTATCGAGAAGTCTGCAGCGCCGCAAACCTTTGACTCGTGAGCTACCTTGATTAAGGCACAAAACGTTAAAAGCAAATTACTGTGAAAGTATGAAACAATTTGCACTTAATGTTTCAGTCATATCTGTAAAAAATATGACTTAAATATAGTTTTATTAATAATACATATTTTAATTAAACGGCTGGAGGTGCATCTAAGGAAAAATTGAATCTTCTCTGGATTTCACATACTGGTATGATTCATGGGCAGTAAATATGCAAAGCTTTATGCCCATAAGGCAATCAAACTCCAAAGCTGATATGCATGTTTTTATCTAAAAGAATGAAATCTAGTACGGGCTAGAAATAATAATAATAACAGACTGCCAGAGCAGTCTAATGAGTTGGTTCTAGCCAACAGTATCCTTTCCCATATAATAAAATCATCATTTCAGCCATAATTACATCCACTCCGACATTTATTATGACTTCCATTATTCTCATTACACAAGGAAATCCTATACATGTATTTATGCATATTGAAAAACTGCACAAATATTAACAATAAAATCCTGGGATATGAATGACCGCCTTCACAGAACAGAAATGTTTTCTATTACAGACTATTTAGGTGTTGCTTAGTTCCAGAAGGCCTCCACTTTACTCCTGCTGCTTCCCTGACATTTACCTAGTGTATTACTTTGCTAGGGCTGCCATAATAAAGTACCACAGACTGGATGGCTTAAACAACAGAAATTTATTTGCTCACAGTTCTGGAGCCTACAAGTCTGAGATCAAAATGTCAGGATGACTGGTCTCTTCTGAGGTCTCTCTCCCTGGCTTGTAGATAGATGGCTGTCTTCTCCCTGGGTCTTCACATGGTCTTTCCTGTGTGTGTGTCTGTGTCCTAATTTCCCCTTCTTATAAAGATGGCATTCATATTGGATTAGAGCCTATCCTATGACTTCGTTTTACCTTAATTACCTCTTTAAAGACCCTATCTCCTTATACCCATATTCTGAGATCCTGTGGGTTAGGATATCAACATAGGAATCTCAGGGAACACAATTCAGTCCCTAAAACCTGGAAATTATTTTCCATTTGCAAAATGTTACGTTACCTATTTCTATGCCACTAGGCATTGAATTTTGCCCTAAAGATAAGCCTGGTAAATTTATAAAATAATGCAGAAGAGGTCAAATAAAAGCTATAAGGTTTTCATTTATTTATCTTTAATCTGAATTTCCCTGAAAAAAACTTCACTGCATTTGTAGTCATCACTGTAAAACACCTGAAAAATTAAAAGTGAAAAGTTGACTACTTTTTACTTGTTTTCATTCGTTCTCCTACTGGGAAGAAAAGTGATCTCCTAGAAGAGATTACTGCCTGGAAACTAACAATGTCATGAATAAAATGTCCTTCAAAAGCTAGTTAGCCACGGGCGAGGGAATATCAGCCCTCCTAACTTTATGCCTGACCCAACTGTGACTAGGGGCCCCAGGTGTCACCGGCACTAAAGCCAGGCCGAGGGTGCCTTGCAGGGACACAGCAGGCTTGGCACTGCCTTCTTCAAGGTGCCCCAACGATCCGGAGGGTGTGTTTGAAGCCCTATTATTAGATGCATACACATGTATAATTGTTATGTCTTCCTGATGAATTGTCTATCATTATATCTCTATCTCTGATAACACTCTGAGTCATAACATCTATTTAATCTGAAGTTTTAAAAAGCCACTTTAGTCTTGATATGCTTACTGTTTTCATGGTATATTGTCCCACAATTTACTTTCAACCTGTGTTCATATTTAATATGTATGTCTCGTAGGCAGTATGTAGTAGGGTCTTGTTTTTATCTACTCAGTCATCCTCTATTAATTTTAGCGTCTCAGTCATTAACAGTCATTAACATTTTATACAATTATTGATATGCTTGGATTTAGCTCTACCATTTTGTTGTTTTCTATTTGTCCCTTTGTGTTTTGTTTCTATGTTCCTTTTTTGATGCCTTCTTTTTGGTTATTTGAAAATCTTTTATTATTCTATTTTAACTTATCTACTAGCCTTTCTGCAATATCTCTCTGTATTATATTTAGGGGTTACTCTAGGTATTATATGTATCTAACCTTTCACAGTCTACAGAGAGTTAATATTTACCATCTCCTGTAAAATGGAAAAACCTCAAAATAATACAGTCTTTTTATAGATATAATAACTGCTTTAAAGTCTTTGTTTATAGTCAACATCTGAATCATCTTGGATTGGCTTTATCTTGATTGTCCATTCTGTTGATTGTCCTTTCTCTTGAGAATTGATTACATTTTCCTGGGCTTTTTGTATTTAATTTTGGATTGTACGCTTGACCTTATGAATGTTATATTTTGTAGACTCTGGGTCCTATTACAACCCAAAATATTATAATTGTTTTAGCAGGCAATCAACTCATTTAGGTTCAGATTATAAATTTTGTCTCACCTTCTATGAGCAGTGGTTCAAATTTCAGCATTAAGTCTCTAAGCCTTGGTATGCTGGTTTGGGTCTGAACCACACATGCATAGTTTACGGGTTAATCTGAGACCTGTGTGCATTCACACAGAAATAAAGGGATCTCCTTTTCCAGCTCTCCTCTCTCCAACATTCCCCCATACTCTCTGGCCCACAGATGCTCCTTTCTCTGGTTATTCTATCCAGAAAGACAGGGTTTTTATCAGAGCTCTGCAACTGAGGCCTACCCTCAGGACAAAGTCATAAAAGAAAAAAAAAATAAATGAAACAAGGAATAGCTCATTGTCTCTCCCCCCCATGAATTGCCCCTTCACAATCTGCCTGCTTTTGTTAATTTTGATTCTTGGGTCTTTGATAGTTGTTTTCTGTATTTTTCTCAGAGTTTTTAGTTGTAGTCAGTGGATAAGATGGGCTGTAGTGGAGTTGTATCCCCTTAATGAGACAAAAATTCCCTGACTTATCTGGAAGTTGCCTTTGGGATACAGCAAGGGAGACAAATTGTGAGGTCTTTTCCTGTGTAGCTGCCCTCCCTCCACCTGGATCATTCAAGAACCCCAGAACTTACCTGCAATTAGCAATGGATATGGAGCAAGATTGCCCAATAGCTCCACACTCACCTAAAGAGGGAGCTGACCCACCCAGCTCTTTGGTCAGGTTTAGGAGTAGCTGACTCCCTAATGGCCCAGATATACGCATTCAAGTAACTTTTTTGATATTATGGATTTAAATGTACTACTCTGATATCCAGGCTAATTTTAAACAAATCTGCCCAACAAAAATAAGAGCAAATAAAGAACACAAAAACAAGTACCCTGAAAAATAACACTTTCAACCATTCAATAATCCCATTCAACCCAAAGAGCAAGCCACACGTAGACCAAAGTCAGGTTCAAAGATGAAGGGTTCATTTCTATGAGTTAGTAACTGTAATTATAAATTAGTAACTGTAATTATAAATTAGTACAAAGTCAGGGAAGTAACTGTAATTATAAATTAGTACAAAGTCACAGTATGAGTATAAGCAGGGCCTGAAAATTCAGCATTCATTCAACAAATATCTGTTGAGCACTTAAGTTTGCCAGGCACCGTTCTAGGCATCAAAATTATCTTGAGAGCGAGATAAATGACAGATTCTGAAATTTGTTGCAAACTTCTCAGTAAGCAACAGTTCTCTTCCTCTCTTCTCAGACTGTTACATTATTATTTCTGCAATTCATCTTTTGATTTATTGCGATGTATTTTTCTGATTTGATTAGCGCACTTTATATGAGGTTGCAGTGTAGTTACGAATATTCCCAAGAGGGTAGCAAGTCATTGATCTGATGTCAGGATGACGGCTCGGTGCACATAGGACTCTTCATTGACCGTTGCGGCCGTGAGACAGCTACTAGTAATTAGAATTACAGTGAATACGTACAGAAGTCCTAAAGAAAGTGGTCGAGCCAAGTCATCATTCCTTCTACCAGAACCAGAAGAGCAACACGGTGCTCTCAGCCCCTCCTCCTCAACCTCCCGCTTTTTTCCACTACTTGGAGTGCAGGAGGAGTTGGGTCTTGCTGAGTCTCCTGGCCAGCAGCCTACAAGAGCCACTTCCAAGATCAGTAATCTGACAGTAGCCATCCTGATTCATCAGCCTGCTCTCCCCACTCCAGTGGCTGAGCTGGGTTTTCCAGGTCTTTGAGAAGTGTCATGCTTGTACACTCCTGAGAAAGAAGGGTAGAAACTCACTGATTCACCTGAGCATTAAGCCAAAAATCAATGTTTGATAAGGTACAGCTGGCTAAGAAGTTGAGGGCCGATTCGGATATTTAGTGATTTACAACCACTGTATCAGCCCTCCTATTCGGCAACTTTGGACTTTCTCCATTCTTTCCAGGGTCCTCGCTTTCTTTTGATAACTTTTAGTTCATATGAGTTCTTGGTTTCAAGACATTTAAAAATAGTTTTGGGTGCCATCATCCATTCAGTTAACATGTGTTGAGGACCAGTTTTGTGCCATGCACCGTCCTAGGCATGGGAATAAATAATAAAGAGAGAGAGACTGAACATCCCAGCGACCAGGAAGATTTAACCCTGGATCACAAATAGACTTGTTGAGACCCTGCGTCTTTTGTGCTCTGTCTTCTTCACAAAGACCTGCCAACCCCTGAGGCTGCTGTGGGGGATTGTTTGCTTCTCAACTCATATCCTCCTGTCTTCTCTGCCACCCCCTCCTCTGCCTCAGGAAGGGGAGACTGCTGCTGAGTCCTGCCAAAGTGTTTTTTTTTTTTTTGGTCACCATGTTCATTAAAAAGAAATTAAGTCCCAGACTTAATTCCTGCTCTCTCAAAGCCTACAGCATAACAAAGAGCTTATTCCACAGAAATTAAAAGCACAGAAGTTACAAAAGTACTAAGTTCAGATTTTTCATGTGTCCTAGATCAATGAAAGTAAGATGCTCTCCCCATGGACA
Organism: Balaenoptera borealis; assembly: GCF_965194805.1. Classification (NCBI taxonomy): domain Eukaryota; kingdom Metazoa; phylum Chordata; class Mammalia; order Artiodactyla; family Balaenopteridae; genus Balaenoptera; species Balaenoptera borealis. Next base: position 52,326,240 of record NC_138877.1, read on the forward strand.
TTAATTCAATTTTAATTCTATTTGTATTAATAGTCTGTTTTTCTCAGGGAAGAAAGACAACATTACTGGAGGGGAAGTCTTCAAAAATCATCTCCCTTTCCCCCTCCCTGACCCCAACAGAAGGCGCCGAGTTAATCTGTGCTAATGAAAAGTTAAATTCCTTCAACTTGCCCTGACTCAGCTATCCAGAGTTCAAGCCCTTGTACGTACTAGATTCTCGTAACACAATGTACCTCTTCTTCTTCGCACTTATCACAGCTAACATTCAGCTTTTATTTGTGTGAGTCCTTCATTAACGTCTATTTCTCTTCCTAGACTGTATATCCCATAAGGCTAGGGACTGCATTTTTTTTTCTTTCTTCTTTTTTTTCTTTTCTTTTCTTTTTTCCCCCTAACCATTACATCTCCAGTGCCAAGCACAGTACTGGTATATTGTAGATGCTCGTTAATTTATCCAACAATTATCTATCTCTGAACTAACTAATTAATGCCCACATCTTCACCTTAGGAATCTAGTGGATGCATTAGATAGGCAGTCGCTCTACAGGTACACTCTCCAGCAGTATGGATGGCAAGGAACATGCACATTTTACAGCTTAGCAGAGTAGGTGTTCAATTAATGCTCCATGAGCAATTCAATGATTGACTGGCTGGCTGACTGATTGATCAATGCTGGGCTGACAGGAGAGAATCACAACCTCCAAGAACCTCCTCTGATGTTTAATTCCAGGAAATAAAGGCTGCACTGGTTGGCCCCAGTGGCTTTCTCTAGCCATGAATCAACTCTCAACCTCCAAGATCCCTGGAGAGAAGACAAAGCCCCAGAACGTGGAGGGGCCAGGTTCCAGGGAGACGGCAGAACCCACAAGTTGGCCCCAGTGCTTCTCCATAACTCCACAAGACTCCTTAACTCTTTTAGCCCATTTCTAAGGGTTTCTCTAAATCCCCAGGACATTAAGAGACAATGTGCAAAAACTGTGGACGTTAAAGACGCAAGTTCTAGCTTTGCTTCAGACAATTAATAACACAGTGATCCTAGGCATATCACTCATCTTCTTTCCAAGTTAATTTCTTTACTGGTAAAATGCAGTGAATAATACTTCCCCTGGTCTTCCAGAGGGTGGATATGAGGTCAAAATGAGACAGTAATGTATAAAACAGACTGAACAAGCAGAATACTTGCAATCTAAACCAGAAGCCTCTTGGTTTGTCTTTTTTTTTTTTTCTTTTTCAATCTACCTCTTTAAAACTTCTCAGTGGACTCAATACAGGTAGCTATTCTCTTGTCTCTGGAGGAAAACCCAGGGACAGACCCATTATTTTGTAGGCCACTCTTAGAGATTATAAAGTCCTGTAGATACTTTAGCTCACAAACCAAATGTCAGTTCAGTAATTAAAATTGTCCAGTCTCGTGTATTAATCAAAACTATGACTTTGATTTAAGAATTAAAAACGTTCTCCCCTTCCCAATAAAACCCTGTAGCATGCAGGCCCCTGACATGGTAGGAGAGGTGTGGTCTTCCTGTTCTCTTTCTCCATCTGATGTTTCCACTTCTTCCTAACTGAGCTGACTGTACGTAAGCTGCCTGCCCCACCTTGCAACAGGGTGTGAAGCTTCTCTCTCCCCTTTACTTACCTCCTCCTCTTCTCCCTCCCTTCCTTCCTTCCTTCCACGTTTCTTCTCTCTCTTACTTCTCTTCTCTTCCACTTGCCAGTCCTGTTTTTGAAAGAGAGAAAGGACAAATGAATGGGGACAGGATAGTTATTACTTGACTGGTACTGTCAATGATGGCCTCTCAATGTCTGGGCCAGAGAAATGTTTAAAGGGAAATTTCCCCATGTGGGTTACTTTCACACATTCTGCACAGATTCCCAAGCATTAGGTAGACTCCTGAAGTTCTCTTGACAAAGACAATGCATTTTATTCCTCCAGCCACTGTGCTCCCTCAACCCTCAGTTTGCTGGGAGGTACATGCCAGACTTTCTCTGTTGGAATCTCATTGCCTTTCTCTAGGAGTCCTCTTGAGCAGAATTTTCTAAACTTTCTATTACGGATGTTTGCAAGCATTCCCGAAGTAGAGAGAATGATACAGTGACCCTTCGTGCACCAAACATCCAGCTTTAACAATTATCAACATTTTTCTACCTCCCTTTTTTCCCTTGGAATATTTTAAAGCAATTCCCAGATTGTTTGTATGTGTCTGTATTTTACTGAGTAAAATTCAAAATGGCTCCATGCCAGCTCCTGCATGACCCTCATCTGGTCCAAAGGAAACATTCATACACCCTAAATCCTGATCAACTCTAGGGTGCAGGTCAGTCCTCACCAGCAGCCACACTCCTTCTGCTGCCAAAATCATTCAACAGTACATCTCTCTTGCCGTTTGGATTTCCAAGGCAGCATGTCAGAATGCATACCCAAATACATGAGTTACGCAGTAAGCATTATGGGTAGATGTAATGAGGCCACTCTCCTCAAGCTTGGGTGTAGGAAATAGCACTTATCCACATCTTCACCCTGTAGACGATAGGATTCACAGAAAAGCTCTCTCTCTCCAGAAAAAAAATTTTTTACAAATAGCTCTCTCCATCTGTACTCTCTCAATAATTTTATACCCTCAGTGGATGAAGTAGTTCAAGAGACTTCTAACCAATTTTCTCATGCCTCCTTGGTAAATCCTGCATATGGTCCAACATATCCATTGGGATGTAGCAATTATTGTAACTTGATATCTTGCCTAAAACTTCAACTTAATATTCTGATTTAACTCACTTCCAAAGGAGTTGCACAGAGTACATGCCTAGCTGTATCTGTTTCAATGACACTGAAGCTACAAAAACTTTATTTTATCTTTTAGTATTTTTATTATCTTAAATTACAGTATTTGTAAATGTTTTTTCCCCTTATAGCTACTACCAAGTCACTTTATCCTGACACTAATCTGTCAGCAGTAGACTATTATTGGTTTCTCATTTAATTCTATTAGTACTCTTACTTTTGAAATTAAAACATGATTATCTGCAGAAAGGGCTATGCTCATTGACATTAAACATGATTAGTCTCTGAGCAAGTGATTAGTTACAATTATGTCCTATTGTTACAGTTCCACTGAGATTTTCAACTTAACTCATGAAATACAGCTAAAACTAACTGAATCATTGTGTGACAATGAATAAATTCACATTCCCCTGGTTAATTTCCTTCTTGTATAGAGAAACATGCAGATATGGGAGGGAGACAAGACCCCTTAGCCTTCTTCCCACCTTATCCTTCTTTCTAAGTTTTACTCTCATACAAATTTAGACTAAAGTGGCTAGTCATTGAAGCTATAATTCCCACAAGTAGCATTGCCAAAGTTCTGCCAGGGACTTGAGGAGAGATTCAGGCAATCACTTTCTCCTTCCCAAAGGTTTTCTGATCTACACAAGATGTCAGGCTCCCCAGGGCAGAAGTAGTGCTTACCTTACTCCCTTCTATACCCATGGCCTGATCTAGTGTCCAATACTTGACAGGTCCTCAACAAATCTGTGTCAAATGAATGTGTATATTGAACAATCAGGACTAGTGAAATTTAATTATAATACAACCTAATTTTGTCTCCTACTAGCCCTTTAAAATATATGATGCAGGGAAAGATTCCCCCCTCTTCCGTTTAAAACCTTGGGCAGTCTTTTATGACTATGCCAGTCACTCTCAGGTAATTCAAAGTCCTACACTGACTTTAAGTCACCAAAACTACTCTCAGCTCTGCACTTTGAATTTGTGGTCCCATGTTGTTGCCAAAGCTTCCATCTTTATTTCAAGTTATATCTTCATTTTGGGGTCTGCTGCAGGGAGAAAGTTCTGACAGGTAAGGGGTGTGGTCAGCTTTTTCTGTCTCTCCCTGCTGCTTCTTTCTCATTTCGTTACCCAAGGTTTCTGACTATTCTGGGGAAAAGAAGCAGGAAGGGAGGAGAGGGACTTGGAGCAAGAACTTCTTATTTAACAAGCCAAAAACTGAGAGACAACACATACAAGCGACAAAAAATTAGTATCCAGATACATTTTTTTAATTCATGGGACAGGAATAATAAAGAAAGGACTAACACCTATTAGAAAAATGAGGAACAGGCAGGAATAGACGTTTTACCAGAAGAGGAAACACAGATGGCCAATAATCATATAAAAATAGAATGAAAATTGGTACAACCACTTTAGAAAATAATTCAGCCTGACCTACTAGATGAGAAAATGTATATATAGTATGATCCATCAATTTCCTTCTTAGACAATATTCAGAAGAAACCCTTATATATGTGCATCAGAAGACATGTACAAAAATGTTCATAGCAACCATATATGGTGCAGCAAAAATGTGTGAAAAATCCAATGCCTATTGATAATAGAATGGGTTGATTGTGGAATATTGATACCTCACATAGTATTAATAAAATACTAAGCAGTGAAAATGAAAAACTGTAACTACAAGCATTAAAATGAATCTCAAATGTCTAATGAGTTCAAAAGTAAAACATCACAATAAATATACAGGAATAACTACACATATGATAAAATCATGAATAAAAGCGAAGGAGTGTTAAGTATACAATTCAGGATAATGGTTCACTCTGGGAGGGAGGGAGAGAGATGTGCTCCAGAAAGATCAAGATATTGGTATTGTCCTATTTGGCAAGCTGGGTTCGTTGAGTATATGGATATTCCTCTTCTAATTATTTTAAATTACATGTATGTATTATTACTTTTTTGCATATATATTACATATGTCAATTTTTTAAAGGTTAAAGAAAGTAAAACAAAGAAAGAAAATAATCTGAACAATTCAGCTCAAGTTTACTGAATCAATAATGATTTAATTCTCTACTTTCACCAGTATAGGCACACATTCTCAAGTAAGCTCAAGGGAGATGATAGAGAACAAGAACAAAGGCTGTCACATTTTGCCCAGACAAATGCTTATGAAGTACATAATGACCCTCTGGGTCATATAGCACCGAAATCTATATAACATATCATGTAAGACAAAAAGAAACTATGCAGAGTTGTCATCAGGATTCTTTGTAAACACTGCCAGTGGAAAGAAAGCTTACTATGAGTTAAATGGAGTCATTCTCCACCTCTTTTCACACTCCATGTCCCTTTATGGCCAATGTCCTGTGGTCAACAGCAGAAAACAACCTTTGACAGCAGGCAGAACTAACCTTTATGCCCAGTTCTATGACACACTTATGTGACCTTGGACAAGTTCTCCTCTAGCTCTCTGTGCCTCTTTTCCGTCATCTATATAATGAGAATAATGCCTAAACTACAGGGATGGGAAGGTTAAGTGGCACCATGTATACATGGCAGAGAGTGCCAACGTGCTCATTAGGTACAAAGAACTGAGAGCTGTTACCATCATTATCGTAAGCACCAGCATCATCACACACCACCACGTGATTGGCAGAGAAGAAGAAGCGAAAGTATGTATTAATTAACTTTCACAAACATGGTTTAATATGAACTTTAAGGGTTGCTCAGAGCATCTTTGCAGTTCTGTAAATTTTTAAAACCTCATAATATATATATAATCTATATACATATATATGTATATATATAAAATTACTAATGCAGACTCTATAAAAATCCTGTTATATTTATTATATGTTCATACATCAAGCACCTGAACTAATAAAATGGTATCAATGGCTATTTACATTAATTTATCATTGTAAACTAGACCTTTAATTTCCGTAATAAAAAAGAAAGTGGCTTCTGCAATTTCCCATTCTTATTTTCCTATGGAATACAGTAGCTCTAATATAATATATGACTTTGTGAATATTTCCAGGGCTGCTAATATTTTATCTAATATTGTATCTTATGTTTTTTGATCTCTGACCCCCGTTGATACTCCCAGAACCCTCATGAGCAATGTTTGCTACGATAACCCTTGGTAGAAGAAGCAGGACTAAAATCGAAGTTAAATCATCCATGGCTAGAATCTTCCAAAGAGGCCTCTCAGGGTCAGGAGTGATTTTTTCCATGTATATTTCTCCACTTAAAGAATGTTTCTTAAATATTTGATTCATCAGGACTGAAATATATGTTTTATTTTGAAATAGATCACTAGTAAACACTGTAGAGTACAAATATGACCCTAAATTCTTCTTGTTTTTTTTTTTTTTATTTCCACATTGTTCATTATATCAATATATATTCTTACACCCTCTGGGGAACAACAAAATGGAACAACAAGAGCACAGAAGAAAATTATGAGACAATACAGCTTTAAAAGATGACAAAGGTAATTTATTGACAGAAGAAGAAATAGAAAAATATTATTTTTAAAATTAAATTGAATCGCTGCCTCAATATTTACAAAAGGTGATGAGCATTTGAAACCAAAAATGGATATACTTTCCTCAAGGGAGAAAAAAGAAATATTAGAGAGAACTGGGATCAGGCGAAGACCAGATTATGAAGAATTATAACACATTAGGAACAAACACAGGAGGTTATGATATAAATGGTAAATGGGCAGAAAAGGATTTAAACAGTCAATGGAAGCAAAAAAAGAAAAGACATTAGCAAAAAGAAACATTAGTACAAAGGCCAAAAAATCACTTGGGTAAGCTTCAATTTAGAAGAAAGAACAACTGGAATTATTGCTCAGTGACAACTTTAAAATACCAAAATATACCAAGCTTCCTGAGTCTACTACCCAAATCAATCACTGAGTAAAACTAATAATGTAACATCCCCACTTACCTGCCAAAGGACAAGTGGCTTTCAACTTCCAATTCACAGCAATAGCTTCCTGCACCTCAACAGTCTCCATTCTTTCTCCCATCCCCACTACCTACCACTTTCCTCCTCAATATCAATACATTGTTTCTAAAATGTAAATTTGATCCTAAGAGTTTCCCATTTAAAATTCTTTGCTGGATCTCCATTAGCAACAGGTAAAGCCCAAGTAAAGCCAAATTCCTCAACTCAGGATTGTCCTTGATTCTTTCTCTACTTGTCTTTCCACTCTCCTTCGCTTTCACTTCCACAATGGTGCTTGGCCCTCCAGCTAGACTGAAACACTCACAGCTGCCAAATGCAGACATTCCTGTTTCTCTGCCTGCCGTTGTGCCTGCCTCTTCCCTCCACCTGGAATATCCTTCCTCCCCCTGTCCATCTGGAAAAGTTCTCACCCTTCAGGACTCACAATCCTCTGAAAGGCAGTGAGCCTGCTTCTCTCTTCTTTGCACATCCCTAGGACATAGCAAGGTGCCTGGCACAGAAAAGGGGTTCAGTAAATGCACATCAGATGCATGACAACAAGTAATGTTCAAAGATTTCATTAACAGGTTCCTCATTTTCAGCTGCCACTTCAGTTCAGAGTAAATCTGTTTTCTTTTTCCTGAAGAACTGAGATGTCATGGCTTTAGGCATCTTACCACAAACATATCAAAACTGAGAAGGTGACAATGAATAATGGGTGGATGTAGGAGGGTGCGGGAGGAGAGATAGTAGTAGACTAGGAAGAGCTGTCTCTTACTAGTTATATGACTTGGCTCAAATTACTTAAAATTTCTCAGCCTCAATAGCCTTATCAGCAAAATGGTGATACTCACACAGTGAATCGTTATGATTACAAAATGTGATTTTGAAACTGCTTGTTTGCTTCTTTGCTTGTTTGTTTGTTTCTAAAGACATCACCTCTCCTCCACTTCTGATTAATTCTGGTCAATGAGTTCCCTCATTTGTGGTCTATTTTTATACGTTCAAATAGGTCAGGGTTATTATCCTATCATCCCCAGGGTTTTGGTACTGCAGTAGCCCTTGAGATCAGAGTCATAGGTAACTGGTAGCATTAAAAGGTTAAGAATTTGTTCTTAATCAAACAGTAAGACAGTAATGGTACTACAAATAGAACCACATTTTTTATATTCTCATTTCCTTCCATGGAAATGAGCATACTTTTCATTTGCTAATGAACTACACGAAGGTCATGGCCATCGTCATATTGAAATAGACACTCATCAGGTAATGCACTACAGAAGTGTCTATAGGTGGAATAATTATTTAATCAATCAACTCACCATTAAGTGAGTGCCTTGTCTACACAAGGCATTTTGCTTCATCATGTAGCAGACACAAAGAAGTATAAGACACATTCCCCACAGTCGCAGAGCCCAAAACAGATGAACATACACTTTGAAAAAACAATTATCCCTTATAATATAATATCTAAAGGACAGCTAAACAGAATTGCCCATGAAAATATATACTGATATGTTTTTGCCAGATGTGGTATTATCGATATGATCAATGATTCAGCCTTAAAGAAACTTTTTTGGGTGGTTTAAAATCATCCGAGGTAGACCTAGGCCCAAAGCTTCAGCCTGGACTTATTCAGTCATTTACATCTTCATTCATTCATTCACATCTTCATTCATTCATTCAACTGTAATGGGTTGGCAGTATGTTTATTACCAGAATTCCAGGAAGTCATAAAAAGTCATACCTACCTGGCTGTTAACATGGCAGGGAGAGTCATGGGTTAAGGAATTAAGGCAGCAGAGAATAAGAAAAAAACCAGGAAGAAAGAGGATGGGAGGCTGTGAGTAACATGATCCCTCCCTAAGGTCCTCAAGACTTTAGTAAAATTAACAAACTCATGAAATCATAACTGAGGTAGGATTTTTGAGAGAAAACAGAAAAAGATGGGACATAGGGTTAACCAAGATGACAGGCTACTACGCAGAAGCAGAGAGAGAAGGGACCAATGCGTAAATAATGGCTAGAATTAGAAGGAATTGCAGGAAGAATGCTAGACCTCCAAAGGCCATGGGTGGCAAAAGGACAGAGAGGCCCCAGTGACATCTGGGTTATATATCAAGTATGTATTAAGCACCTACTATGTGCCAGGAACTGCAGTTGGTGCTAGGAATAAAAGAACAAACATCCCCTGATTTTACAGTGGTTATAAACTAGTTGGAGACACAGAGAATGGAATAAGTGATTATCCTAAGAGTGGTGAGTGTGTTAAAACAGTGCTATGGTTTGAATGTTTGTGCCTCCCAAAATTCATATTTTGAAATCCCAACCTCCAATGTGATGGTATTAAGATATGGGGCTTTGGGGGATGATTAGGTCATGAGGAAGGAGCCTTCATGAATGGGATTAGTGCCCTTAAAAAAGAGACCAAACAGAGATCCCTAGCCCCCTCCACCATGTAACACAGTGAAAAGATAGCTACCTATGAACCAGGAAGTGGGCCCTCACCAGACAACAAAGCCAGTGACACAGTCTTGGACATTCCAGCCTCCAAAACTATGAGAAATAAATGCTTGTTGTTGATAAGCCATCCAGTCTATAGCATTTTATTATAGCAGCCCAAATAGACTAGGAGAGAGGCAGTGTGATGTGCAGATGAACATAAAGGAGAAAGGACACTTGTGGAGGAATGCTTTCTGGAGCAGATGATATCTAAAGACAATAAGCTCCAGAGGGAGTGAGAGAGACCTATGTTAAAATCCTAACCCCTCCACATAAAGGCTCCATGACATTGGGAAAATGCTTAAAGTCTCTAAGCCTCAGATTCTTCATGTGTGAGAATGGGATAAAATTTCTCACCTCACAGGGTTGCAGAGAAGATAAAGTGGGAGGATGTATTTGAAGCACTTATCAGAGTGCCTGGCACATGGTAAGCAGACTCTGTCTGCTGTCATTAACATTGTTTTCATTGACATTATTGCTAGTGTTGCTTTTGTTAAGCAGAGACCTGAAGGATAAAGAGCAGTAAGCTAGTTAATAAACAAGAGTGTTCTAGTTAGGAATTCCAATATGCAAAGACACAGAACCAAGAAAGCATGGTGTGTTCAAGTAACTAGAAGAAATTCATTGTGGCCAGATAACAGAGTTGGAGGGTTGAGAATAAAAATGATTTTGAAGCCACTGGATCTGCATTTTCAGAACTGTGGCTCATTACTAACAAGGAGGTCTTGTAAATGTTTTCCAAAACTAGAGAAGGGTCGATGGAGACAGAGAGTGATGGAGTGCTTTGAGGAATATTTTAGAATTTGGGAATTAGAGGTGGAGGTGGGGACAGAGAGTAGAGGAGTCAAGGACAACTCCCTATTTCTGGTTTGAGCAAGGAGAGTAGCCTAATTCCTTGAGACAGGTAATACTGAGGGGAAAGAATCCTAGGGTAACATCTTAGGCATGGTGGGTTCATTCTGGTTGTATTTCAGTGGAGGTGCTTGTAGGGTCTCCAGGTGGAACATCTAGTAGGCAGGTACATATATGAATCTGAAGCTCAGGAGAGAGAGCTGTTTGACAGTCATCAGCAAAAAGATGATAATTAAAGCCTAGAGAATGTTTAAAACTACCCAGAGAATATGTGCAGAGCAGAAAAGGGTCCAAAATAGACAATGAAAAAAAAATGCATTTAAGAAACAGGTAGTTTTTTTTTTTTAAACTAAGAATTATGTAAAGGAAGATACTTTCTAAAACACCATTCTAATAGAAGAGTAATTTTCTTTCCTAGACAAACCACATGCTGAAATTAAATGAGTATCATCTCTGACTTATTGTTAATTTCAGTAAAAAATTATTTAAGCATATAACTGTTTATTATGATCTTTGTAGCTATTTTCTGTAATAGTTTGTATCATACAAGTAATTTCCTTCTATTTCTTTTATAGTTAACATTCTTTGAGATAATTGCTGATTTTTTTAAAGTGACTAACAACTATAACTATAATCATATGAGTTATCTCATTTAATTTTTTGATGTTGTTATGGTATTGAATCATTCATGCATTCCTGGACTAAACCCTACTTCTCATATTTCTTATGACTCATATATTAGCATTTTATTGAGAACATTTATTTGTATCATAAGTCAAATTTTTATCTGTATTTTCCATTTTGTACTATTTTAGTAAGCTTTTAGGTGATTTCCACTTACTCAATAAAAAAAAAATATTAAATAATTCGTATAAATATTAGAAAAAGAACAACAAAAATGTCTTTACTTGACCCATGAAACTCTACTATCAAGCTGCAATAAGAAAATTTGGGAAGACATCGTGGTGCAGAATAAATACACAAAAATCAATTGCTTTTGTCTATACTACTAGTCACCATTTATTATTTGAAATGGTAGAGGGTTCCATTCATAAAAACCATGAAACTTATAACTTACCTAGGAATTAATTTAATAAGAAAGATACATGACCTATAGGAAGAAAGCTAAGAAGTCTCATTAAAAGATGAAGAAAAGAACTGAACAGAGAGACAGACCGTGTTCTTGGATGGGAAGACTTGGTCTCATAATGTGGCCAACCCTTACCAAATGCAATGCAACTTCAGTCAGAATTCCAATTTGTTTTTTTAGTACTGAGCAAAATTATTTTAAATTTCATATAAAAAATACAATTTTGAGATAGCAATAAAATCTCTACTATAAAACCACCATTAAAATAAAGCATACTATTAAAACTATAAAAAGTATTAAAAACTTTTATAATCAAAACAGTCTAGATTTGCACAAGAATAAAATAGAAAAGTAGAAGAAAGTAGAAAGTCAAGAAATATATCCACTTATATAAGAATGTAATGTATTACAAAATACATTGGCATTTCCATTCACAGGGAGAAAAAATATTTTTTGGGTGCTGATGTTAATCTAAAAAAAAAAACAAACTTAGAGTCCAATTTATTTCACATACAAAACAAAGAAAAATTTTTTTAATATTTCTATAACCTTGGCATGTTACAGAACTTTTTTTTAAGGTTTTTTTTCAAGTGACAGCTGTTGTTGTTGTTGTTGTTGTTTTAATTAATTAATCAATTTATCCTTGGCTGAGCTGGGCCCCCACCGCTGCACGCGGGGTCCCCCCTACCCGCAGTGAGCTGGGGCAACTCCACTCCGCAGCGCACAGGCCCCCCACCAATGCGGCCTCCCCTGCCGCAGAGCACGGGCTCCAGGCACACAGGCCTCAGCAGCCATGGCTCACGGGCCCCAGTGTGCAGGCTCCACAGCTGTGGCGCACAGGCTCTGCCGCTCCGCGGCACGCGGGACCCCCCCCGGCCCAGGGCCTGAACCCACGTCCCCCGAATCAGCAGGCAGACTTCCCACCACTGCGCCACCAGGGAAGCCCTAGAGAACTTCTTAAACAAAGAAAACCTAGAAGCCATAAAGGGAGAGAAACATAACTTTCTTATATGTATCTTTTTTTGTGATTACATGACAGGAGATATAAACAAAGCCAAAATATACACTAGAGAAAAATATTTGTAACTTATAAGAAGGATAAAAGGTGTAATGGATATCTATAAATTGTGATACCTAAACTCTTTTGAATATTCATCCTACATATTAATAGCTTACCACATGACCAATTTTAACCCACCTTCATACAGTGGAATTCAGAAACCCCACTTTCCCAGTACCCCTTGCAGATGGGCCACAGCCATCCTACCTGTATTCAGCCAATTACATACAGCTGCATGAATCTTAAGATTCAGAACTAAACCACCTGAGGGAACAGGCTCTGTGAGGTTAACTGATTTTGCAGAAGCCAAGAGGGGTTGAGAGGGCATCAGAGGCCACACCATAGTAGTGAATGTTCTCCCCAGGCCAGTTCTTCAGTGCTGTTTCGTGTGCTGCTCCTGAAAAATTGGTCTCAAGTGTGTTTATCAAGACCTTCTACTGATTCTGTGAGCTGCCCAATATCGTTCAGCAAATTCCTGACTGCCTACAACAGGCAGTTTCCACTGTTACCAACTGAAAGCCCATGATAAAGTTGGATTTATTCCAGGGAGGCAAGGATAGCTCAATATTCTCAAATCAATCAACATGATATACAATGCTAACAAAAGGAAGGAAAAAATTCACAAGATCATCTCAATATATACAGAAAAAGCATCTGACAAAATTCAATATACATTCATGATAAAAAGTCTCATCAGAGCAGGTATAGAGTGAATATATCTCAACATAATAAAGGCCATTTATGACAAACCCACAGCTAACATGATACTCAAGGGTGAAAAGCTAAAAGCCTTTCCTCTAAATTCAGGGACAAGACAAGGATGCCCACTCTCACCACTTCTATTTAACATAGTATTGGAAGTCCTAACCACAACAATCAGACAAGAAAAAGAAATAAAAGCCACCCAAATTGGAAGGAAAGAAATAAAACTGTCACTACTTGCAGATACATAATACTTTTTGTAGAAAACTCTAAAGTCTCCACCAAAAAACTACTAGAACTAATAAATGAATTCAGCAAAGTTGCAGAATACAAAACTAGTCTACAGAAATCTGTTGCTTTTTATATACTAATAATAAACTATCAGAAAGAGAAAGTAAAAAAACAATCTCATTGTAATTGCAACAAAAATAATAAAATACCTAGGAAAAACTTAACCAAGGAGGTGAAAGATCTAAACTCTGAAAACTATAAAACACTGATGAAGGAAACTGAAGATGATACAAAGAAATGGAAGATATCCCATGTTCTTGGATCAGGAGAATTAATATTGTTAAAATGGTAATATTATCCAAAGCAATCTACAGATTGAATGCAATCCCTATCAAAAAACCCGTGACATTTTCCACAGAACTACAATAATCCTAAAATTCATATGGAACTATAAATGACCATGAATTGCCAAAGCAATCTTGTGAAAAAAAGAACAAAGCTGGACGGATCACCCTCCTAGACTTCAGACTATACTACAGAGCTACAGTAATCAAAATAACATTATATAGAGGGCAGACAGCAGAAGCAAGAAGAACTACAATCCTGAAGCCTGTGGAACAAAAACCACATTCACAGAAAGATAGACAAGATGAAAAGGCAGAGGGTTATGTACCAGATGAAGGAACAAGATAAAACCCAGAAAAACAACTAAATGAAGTGGAGATAGGCAAACTTCCAGAAAAAGAAATGAGAATAATGATAGTGAAGATGATCCAGGACCTCGGAAAAACAATGGAGGCAAAGATCAAGAAGATGCAAGAAATGTTTAACAAAGACCTAGAAGAATTAAAGAACAAACAAACAGAGATGAACAATACAATAACTGAAATGAAAAATACACTACACAGAAACAATAGCAGAATAACTGAGGCAGAAGAACGGATAAGTGATCTGGAAGACAGAATGGTGGAATTCACGGTTGCGGAACAGAATAAAGAAAAAAGAATGAAAACAAATGAAGACAGCCTAAGAGACCTCTGGGACAACATTAAATGCAAAAACATTCGCATTATAGGGGTTCCAGAAGGAGAAGAGCGAGAGAAAGGACCCAAGAAAATATTTGAAGAGAATATAGTCGAAAACTTCCCTAACATGGGAAACAAAACAGCCACCCAAGTCCAGGAAGTGCAGAGAGTCCCACACAGGATAAACCCAAGGAGAAACACGCCGAGACACATAGTAATCAAAGTGGCAAAAATTAAAGACAAAGAAAAATTACTGAAAGCAGCAAGGGAAAAACGACAAATATCATACGAGGGAACTCCCATAAGGTTAACAGCTGATTTCTCAGCAGAAACTCTACAAGCCAGAAGGGAGTGGCAAGATATACTTAAAGTGATGAAAGGGAAGAACCTACAACCAAGATGACTCTACCAGGCAAGGATCTCATTCAGATTCCATGGAGAAATCAAAAGCTTTACACACAAACAAAAGCTAAGAGAATTCAGCACTACCAAACCGGCTCTACAGCAAATGCTAAAGGAACTTCTCTAAGTAGGAAACACAAGAGAAGAAAAGGACTTACAAAAACAAACCCAAAACAATTAAGAAAATGGTCATAGGAACATACATATCGATAATTACCTTAAACGTGAATGGATTAAATGCTCCAACCAAAAGACACAGCCTTGCTGAATGGATACAAAAACAAGACCCATCTATATGCTGTCTACAAGAGACCCACTTCACACCTAGGGACACATACAGACTGAAAGGGAGGGGATGGAAAAAGATATTCCATGCAAATGGAAATCAAAAGAAAGCTGGAGTAGCAATACTCACATCAGATAAAACAGACTTTAAAATAAAGAATGTTACAAGAGACAAGGAATGACACTACATAATGATCAAGGGATCAATCCAAGCAGAAGATATAACAATTATAAATATATATGCACCCAACAGAGGAGCACCTCAAAACATAAGGCAATTGCTAACACCTATAAAAGAGGAAATCAACAGTAACACAATAATAGTGGGGGACTTTAACACTTCACTTACATGAATGGACAGATCATCCAAAATGAAAATAAATAAGGAAACAGAAGCTTTAAATGACACAATAGACCAGACAGATTTAATTGATATGTATAGGACATTCCATCTCAAAACAGGAGATTACACTTTCTTCTCAACTGCGCACGGAACATTCTCCAGGATAGACCACACCTTGGGTCACAAATCAAGCCTCGGTAAATTTAAGAAAATTGAAATCATATCAAGTATCTTTTCTGACCACAAGGTTATGAGATTAGAAATGAATTACAGGGGAAAAAACGTAAAAAACACAAACACATGGAGGCTAAACAATACTTTACTAAATAACCAAGAGATCACTGAAGAAATCAAAGAGGAAATCAAAAAATACCTACAGACAAATGACAATGAAAACACGAAGATCCAAAACCTACGGGATGCAGCAAAAGCAGTTCTAAGAGGGAAGTTTATAGCTATACAAGCCTACCTCAAGAAACAAGAAAAATCTCAAATACACAATCTAACCTTACACCTAAAGGAACTAGAGAAAGAAGAACAAACAAAACCCATCAATAGCAGAAGGAAAGAAATCATAAACATCAGAGCAGAAATAAATGAAATAGAAACAAAGAAAACAACAGCAAAGATCAATAAAACTAAAAGCTGGTTCTTTGAGAAGATAAACAAAATTGATAAACCATTAGCCAGACTCATCAAGAAAAAGAGGGAGAGGACTCAAATCAATAAAATCAGAGATGAAAAAGGAGAAGTTACAACAGACACCCGCAGAAATACAAAGCATCCTAAGAGACTACTACAAGCAACTCTATGCCAATAAAATGGACAACCTGGAAGAAATGGACAAATTCTTAGAAAGGTATCACCTTCCAAGACTGAACCAGGAAGAAACAGAAAATATGAACAGACCAATCACAAGTAATGAAATTGAAACTGTGACTAAAAATCTTCCAACAAACAAAAGTCCAGGACCAGATGGCTTCACAGGTGAATTCTATCAAACGTTTAGAGAAGAGCTGACACCCATCCTTCTCAAACTCTTCCAAAAAATTGCAGAGGAAGGAAAACTCCCAAACTCATTCTGTGAGGCCACCATCACCCTGACACCAAAACCAGACAAAGATACTATGCAAAAAGAAAATTACAGACCAATATCACTGATGAATATAGATGCAAAAATCCTCAACAAAATACTAGCAAACAGAATCCAACAACACATTAAAAGGATCATACACCATGATCAAGTGGGATTTATCCCAGGGATGCAAGGATTCTTCAATATACAGAAATCAATCAATGTGATACACCATATTAACAAACTGAAGAATAAAAACCATATGATCATCTCAATAGACGCACAAAAAGCTTCTGACAAAATTCAACACCCATTTATGATAAAAACTCTACAGAAAGTGGGCATAGAGGGAACCTACCTCCACATAATAAAGGCCATATATGACAAACCCACAGCAAACATCATTCTCAATGGTGAAAAACTGAAAGCATTTCCTCTAAGATCAGGAACAAGACAAGGATGTCCACTCTCACCACTATTATTCAACATAGTCTTGGAAGTCCTAGCCATGGCAATCAGAGAAGAAAAAGAAATAAAAGGAATACAAATTGGAAAAGAAGAAGTAAAACTGTCACTGTTTGCAGGTGACATGATACTATACATAGAGAATCCTAAAAATGCCACCAGAAAACTACTAGAGCTAATCAATGAATTTGGTAAAGTTGCAGGATACAAAATTAATGCACAGAAATCTCTTGCATTCCTATACACTAATGGTTGAAAATCTGAAATAGAAATTAAGGAAACACTCCCATTACATTGCAACAAAAAGAATAAAATACCTAGGAATAAACCTACCTAAGGAGACAAAAGACCTGTATGCAGAAAACTATAAGACACTGATGAAATGAATTAAAGATGATACCAACAGATGGAGAGATATACCATGTTTTGGATTGGAAGAAACAATATTATGAAAATGACTATACTACCCAAAGCAATCTACAGATTCAATGCAATCCCTATCAAATTATGAATGGCATTTTTTACAGAACTAGAACAAAAAAATCTTAAAATTTGTATGGCAACACAAAAGACCCCGAATAGCCAAAGCAGTCTTGAGGGAAAAAAGAGGAGCTGGAGGAATCAGACTGTCTGACTTCAGAATATACTACAAAGCTACAGTAATCAGGACAATATGGTACTGGCACAAAAACAGAAATATAGATCAATGGAAGAAGACAGAAAGCCCAGAGGTAAAACCACACACCTATGGTCAGCTAATCTATGACAAAGGAGGCAAGGATATACAATGGAGAAAAGACAGTCTCTTCAATAAGTGGTGCTGGGAAAACTGGACAGCTACATGTAAAAGAATGAAATTAGAACACTCCCTAACACCATACACAAAACTAAACTCAAATTGGATTAGAGACCTAAATGTAAGACTGGACACTATAAAGCTCTTAGAGGAAAACATAGGAAGAACACTCTTTGACATAAATCACAGCAAGATCTTTTTTGATCCACCTCCTAGAGTATTGGAAATAAAAACAAAAATAAACAAATGGGACCTTATGAAACTTCAAAGCTTTTGCACAGCAAAGGAAACCATAAACAAGACGAAAAGACAACCCTCAGAATGGGAGAAAATATTTGCAAACGCATCAACTGACAAAGGATTAATCTCCAAAATATATAAACAGCTCATGCAGCTCAATATTAAAGAAACAAACAACCCAATCCAAAAATGGGCAGAAGACCTAAATAGACATTTCTCCAAAGAAGACATACAGATGGCCAAGAAGCACATGAAAATCTGCTCAACATCAATTATTAGAGAAATGCAAATCAAAACTACAATGAGGTATCACCTCACACCAGTTAGAATGGCCATCATCAGAATATCTACAAACAACAAATGCTGGAGAGGGTGTGGAGAAAAGGGAACCCTCTTGCACTGTTGGTGGGAATGTAAATTGATACAGCCACTATGGAGAACAGTATGGAGGTTCCTTAAGAAACTAAAAATGGAATTACCATATGATCCAGCAAGCCCACTACTGGGCATATACCCAGAGAAAACCATATTTCAAAAAGACACATGCACCCCAATGTTCATTGCAGCACTATTTACAATAGCCAGGTCATGGAAGCAACCTAAATGCCCATCAACAGACGAATGGATAAAGAAGTTGTGGTACATATATACAATGAAATATTACTCAGCCATAAAAAGGAACGAAACTGAGTCATTTGTAGAGACGTGGATGGATCTAAAGACTGTCATACAGAGTGAAGTCATTCAGAAAGAGAAAAACAAATATCGTATATTAACGCATATATGTGGAACCTAGAAAAATGTTACAGATGAACTGGTTTGCAGGGCAGAAGTTGAGACACAGATGTAGAGAACAACCGTATGGACACCAAGGGGGGAAAGCAGCGGGGGGATGGTGGTGGGATGAATTGGGCAATTGGGATTGACATGTATACACTGATGTGTGTAAAACTGATGACTGATAAGAACCTGCTGTAACAAAAAATAAATAAAATTAAATTAAATTTAAAAATTAGCATTATACTGGTACAAAAACAGATACATTGATCAATGGAACAGAACAGAGAGCCCAGGAATAAACCCACACACTTATGGTCAATTAATTTACGACAAAGGAGGCAAGAATACACAATGGAGAAAAGACAGTCTCTTCAATAAGTGAAATAACATTTCCTCACACCATATACAAAAAATAAACTCAAAATGAATTAAACCTAAATGCCAAAAACAAAAATACAAAAAAAACCGAACTACATGTCAGGTCTGAAACCGTAAAATTCCTAGAAGAGAACATAGGCAGAACACTCTTTGATATAAATCATCGCAACACATTTTTGGATCTGCCTCCTAAGGCAGAGAAAATAGAAGTAAAAATAAACAAATGGGAACTAATTAAACTTAAAAGCTCTTACATAGCAAAGGAAACCATCAACAAAATGAAAAGACAACCTATGGAATGGGAGAAAATATTTGCAAATGACGGGACTGACAAGGGGTTGGTATCCAAAATATATAAACAGCTCATACAACTTGACATCAAAAAAAAAAAACCAAACCAAACAAATATCCCAATCAAAAAATGGGCAAAAGACCTGACTAGACATTCTTCCAAAGAAGACATACAAACAGCCAACAGGCACATGAAAAGATGCTCAACATCACTAAGTATTAGAGAAATGCAAATAAAAACCACAATGGGGCTTCCCTGGTGGCGCAGTGGCTGAGAATCTGCCTGCCAATGCAGGGGACACGCGTTCGAGCCCTGGTCTGGGAGGATCCCACATGCTGTGGAGCAACTAGGCCCGTGAGCCACAACTACTGAGCCTGCGCGTCTGGAGCCTGTGCTCTGCAACAGGAGAGGCCGCGATAGTGAGAGGCCCGCGCACCACGATGAAGAGTGGCCTCCGCTCGCCACAACTAGAGAAAGCCCTCGCACTCGCACAGAAACAAAGACCCAACACAGCCATAAATAAATTTAAAAAAAAAACCACAATGAGATATTGCCTCTCACCTGTCAGTACAGCTATCATCAAAAAGACCAGAAATAACAAATGTTGGCAAGGATGTTGAGGAAACAGAACCCTTGTACACTGCTGGTGAGAACGTAAATTGGTGCAGGAACTATGAAAACCAGTATGGAGTGTCCTTAAAAAACTAAAAATAGAACTACCATATGATCCAGCAATTTCACTCCTGCGTATATATCCAGAAAAGACGAAAACACTAATTCAAAAAGATACATGCACCCCAATGTTCATAGCAGCACTATTTACTATAGCCAAGATATGGAAGCAACCCAAGTGTCCATCAACAGACAAATGGATAAAGAAGACATGCAATATATATAAAATATTATATATATTATAATGGAATACTACTCATCTATAAAAAAAATAAAATTCTGCCATCTGCACAACGTGTATGGACCTGGAGAATATTATGCTTAGTGAAATAAGTCAGACAGAGAAAGACAAATACTGTATATCACTTATGTGTGGAATCTAAAAAATAATACAAATGAATGTATGTAGCAAAACAGAAACAGACTCACAGATATAGAAAACAAACTAGTGGTTACCAGTGGGGAGAGGGAAGCAGGGAGGGGCAACATAGGGCTACGGAATTAAGAAGTACACACTACTATGTATAAAATAGATAAGCAAAAAGGATATATTGTATATTATAGGGATATATAGCCATTATTTTGTAATAACTTTTAATGGAGTATAATCTGTAAAAATACTGAATCATTATGCTGTACACTTAAAACTAAAATAATATTGTAAATCAAAAAAATACAATTGATAAAAAAATATTTTAAATAGCAAGTTACTGAATAATCTGTACAATATGACCCCATTTTTTGAAAAAAATACATATAATATCTCTTCTCTATAGTTACCTCAAAGAATTATCATTATCTAGAATATGTGATGAGGAGCTTATTAACCTTTGCTTTCTATATTCTGTATTGTATATTTCTGTATCTCTCATTGTTCAATGTGTTACAATAATCAAGTAATGCTTTTGTAATTTTTAAAAATCTAGTAAAGTGAAAAGGAAAGGAGGAAGAAGAGGGAGAAAGGGAGAGAGGCAGGGAAAGAAAGAGGGAGGGTGAGGGGACAGATTCTAAGCAGCTGTAGAACCTCCAGGTTAGCATTATGTACTTTGTCTGCACAGCCTTCCCAAGCAAAGACGGACCGGCAACTCTCCTGTGTGTGCCTATGACACTCTGTACTTGCCACCTCTGTGTCAAATAGCGCCTTGTATAAGTAGGGCTTGCTCACTTCACCATATACCCTCGAATGCATGGAGGATTACCTTATTCACACTCATGTCCCCTGTACTAATCGCAGTGCCTGTCACAAAATAAATGCTCAGTTAATATTTTGGGGAAAATGGGTAACATATTTAAAGTACTGGGAGCAAACGGTAGGCAGCCAATAAATGTTCATCACCCTTTTTCCCTAGGAGGTCTTTTACACTTACAAAAACTGCTATTTTGATAAAATACAGAGATTTTTTATTGCTCAAAATGATAACTCTTTTTTCAATTTTACCTGAATGAAAATAACATCGTTATTTATTTAAAACAAAATGCTACAAGGCTAGTCAAAGCACCTGAGTAAAATTAAAGTGGACACAAATTCATTAATTATATTTTCCAAGTGATTACAAAGGATGTAATATGCACATGAAATGGACAGAACAGAATCTGGCTTCTTATAGGTGCTCAATGACTGTTTAGTCCCAATCTAAAATATAGTAGACTGCGCGTGTAGTTTAGTTTGAGTAATGCACAGAGTAGACCCTCTTTGGGGCTTTCTTGATTAGGGTTGGCAATGTTAATGTAACATAAATAGCACTCAAACACTAAAGGGAGGTCAGAGAAATTGAAGATTTTTTAAAACTAAAAAAATTTCTTTGGCTTTGGCATGTAATTAAAACAATAAAATTTCCCCAATATGTATTTTAAAATGCTATGGAAAACTCTAGAGAAAACTGCACAAAGGAGGTAGATTTAACAATTCCCTTACTAAAGAAACTGTATTCGCGGCACTAAAATGAGCTGGTGAACAAAAGACTCTAAAACAAATCTGCTTTTGAAAGAACGTTAGCCTAACAGTTATTAATAAAGTAAATAACAGTAACAGTAACAATAATATGAGCTATAATTTAGACTCCAAGATCTTAAGAAGAAGATACCAAGCGCTCTGCAAGCCTTCAGATCAGTTTATTCCAGTATGAGCTGCCTTTGAAACTTATTTCTTATGAGTGAGGAATGAACACAGGGATTCAATTTAATGGGAAATAGTTGGTGGGTGAGTGGATGGATGTGACTGAACACCTCCCAACTTCTGTATCATCTGTGAAGAAACAGTAGAGAGAAGTCTAGTTCTGGGTAGAAGTAGAGTAGATAAAAGGCAGCTCATTCTTTAAAGTTGGGCAGCAGGATCTTTATCATACCTATTTCTACCTGAGCAGGTTATTAACATCATTCACAGCCAGGTCATGCCACATTTCCCTGTTGATAGTATATGTTAAAACCAGACATTTCTTTGGAAACTTCAATGCAACATTACTTTTAGTTAATCTAACATACACTGAGTTTTGTCACAGCTTGTTCACTACCCTAATCAAACACAAGATTTAAATAATGTAAAATAAAATTATTAAGATGAAGGTAATGAAAGAATGCTGTTGATTCCTTCATCCTAAAATAAGACCCATGAACTTAATGCTCTTCCCCATCAAAATGTACCACGTTGAAAGTCAAAGTGAGATGCTATCTGTACTCCCATTGCTTTTAAATGCTTTGATAAGGCTTTATCAATGTTATTTTTCTTAGAATGAGGCCATTACTTTAGTAATGCAGAAAGCACCACTTCATTCTTGTATCACACACACACAAATGGAAATAAAACTTGATTTCTCTTCTTTCATATATTACAAACATGACGTTGTCAAATCAGAGGTGGCAGGTGTGCTCTCCCTTTCAGGAGTTGTAACTCTTCTGGGCTAAGGCAGGTCATGTGACATTTCCCACTTATTTATGTTTTTCCTTAATGAAAGGATGCCTCTTTGTGCTGCAATAGATAGTTTAGATTTTTTAATATTGTTAGTGTTGAGAGATAAACACTTTGGTACATATTGGAGAGTAATAAATTGTGTTGAACATTGATAAACTAACGCAATTACCAGCAAGGTCAGAGAGTCAGCTAATTTAGAAATATCAGTCCTAGGATTTTGAGTTGTCCCCTGGAGAGTTGCAGCCACTTTATTACAGCAGGAGGGTGAGGAGAAAATGGTACATTAGGATTGATCTTTTGATCTAATTGTGGAACTCTGCCATTCCTTGTTTGACCAAAAATGCTTACCAAGCAAGAGAAAACAGCACAACTAATTGAGGACTATCCCTTATAAACCAGACAAAGTAAAGGAATTCTGGGAAATAAGGGACACATCGCGCTTGGTATCATTGGTGTTTGTTGTCACTGAGACGCACGTGTGTCTCTTTTCCAGAATGTCTTTTAAATCGTAATTCCAAATCAAATTCAATATTTTTAATCAGTTTAAGATAAAAATTCATTTTCACAGTCATCACCTGTGCTAGTAAAACTGTAACAAAATTTGAATGAAATGTTCAGTGCCCTTCTTTCAATATGGGGCTTAAATTAACCTTAAGGGTACCTCGTTATCAAAAGATTTTCAGTGCAAGAAAAAGTTTGATTCACTTTATTTATTCCTCAATATTTATTGCTTTGCCAATCAACACAATGTGAACTGCTTAACTTATATCTAAAGATACAATTATTCTAGAACATCTAAATTCATTCTAGAACTGTAAGTCTAATTTTCTGTTTTCATTAATATTGTTACTCTTAACATGATTTAGTTTAACCCTCACCCAGTATCTCTCAGGTCCTGGACCTTTAGGGATAGGGTAATTTGACTGATTGTGTTAAAGGCTAACTGTGTAACATCCTGATTCAGAGGTCTTAAATAGAGTTCAATTTAAATAAGATTCCTGTTTAGCTGCCAGGCACATCATAATCACCATCAAATTGTATTATTTGGGAAAGCTATTTCAAATGTAGTCCCTTTTAATATGTAACCTCATTTGACAAAGGAGTTCCGCACGAAGCACTAAGACTGAAAAATGATTAAAGGGTGAATATGCAGCATCTTGGAAAGGCATGGAATTGACAGCCTTTCAGAAGTTCAGATTCTCACACTGGGCGGTAACAAAAATATCTTAAAATTTTGCCCTAATATTTGCATGCAAGTGTGTAAATTACTTACAATTAGTAAATTCTAATAAGATAATAAGGTTGGATTATATCTGAAAACCTTCCCCTCTGGTATTATGTTTCCAAAGCAGGAACCCTTTAATACATGAATTTTTGTTCAACTGGTTGTAATAAGACAACCAGGAAACACAAGTAAAAATACTGACATTGTTTACTGCAATTCCCATTTCAAACGGAATCAAGTTTTCCAAATGGTAAGGTAATTAACAGGAAGGAAAAAGTTCTTAAGAAGCTGAGCGGGGGGGGGGGGGGGGGGGGGGGGGGAAGGCACCACCGTTGAGTGATTAGAGGACACTTTCTGTTCTTTGTCAAGGTTCAACTCAGTGCCTGTAATTTTCAGACTCACAAACACTTGTCTTGCAGAATCCAGAGCCTTTCCAGCTTCACTGAGTTTTCCTTCTACATCTTCAGTTGCTATGAATTTAACTATATTATTGAGTTCTTAAAGCCTACTGAAGGATGTTAATATTTTAAAAACTGGGTCTTGAGACTACAGCTAGAACGTTTACAATTCTGTCCTGTGGCAGCAGATTGTGCTAATGTACGTAGCAAATAACCGATGTCAAATTGATGCAGGCGGCCCAGCTGTCTGCCCTTTGTCTGTAGGTTTAATTCCCAGAATGGGACTGGGGTAATCCCTTTGTGATACAATCAGCTCTAAGGGGTTTAGCCACTTATATTACATTATTGAAAGGATGATGAGCTGACGATGGGCTGATAACAGAAGACTGCATGAGGCAGAATATTAGCCCAAACACCTCTGAGCCGCTTAGCCATCTCTGCTGCGGGAACATTATACACAGTTTCTAGTTTTGCTTTTCAAAAACAAGTGGAAACTGTCTTTGGATAAATCCTAAGTTGCTTGACTTGCAGAAGGGTGGGGCACAGTCCGTATTTAGACTCTATAAAGAAGAACTACCTCCTATAAAGAAGAAAATGTGCACAGTAAATGGATAACAGAGAAAAAAATTGGAATGGCGAGCACATTTATATGATATAGCACGTTACATAAAATATATATATATAATATATACACATATATACACATAATAATAGAACATTTTGTAGCCACATAACCTAATAGATTTGTCATAAATTGAATCATGATTTAAAACACTCATACATTGTGAAAGGAGTCCCACAATCAAGTTACAATTTTGTCAATTAAACCTCAATAAAGCTGGAAAAAATAAAATACTGACCACTTTAATTTCATAAATATGAAACAAATTTCACTTTGAACACTCTTTTGAAGCTGGCACCATAAGATAATGCCTTTCCTCTATCAAACTCACCAGCAAAGGCATTTATGCTTCAATTTTCCAAGAGACACTCTGGAATAATCTCTGGATTATTTTAGCTGCCCTGTGCCCTTTGATCTTACGACTCTTTGAGAGTGAACACTTCAGAATTTCTGGCAGCAATCTCTTCTAATACTACTTCTCCTAGTCTTCAAAACAGAACTCCCTCAAATAAATTGTTTAATTGCTTTTAAAAAATCATTTAGGACATTTTTTTTATTCTAAAATTATATTGTTTTTTTTAATTGATGAGTTTATAGTATGATGATTGTCAACGTGTTCATCCATTCACAGACACCTCCAGGTGAATTCTTCAGAATGAAAATAGCCCAGAGATAGTATGAGTCACTTCTGGGAGCGTGTGAGGTAATGTTTATTTTGGGAATTTGTTCTAGGGAAGGGGAGGGGAGGAAAGAAGTAAACTGGACCTTCTGGCCACAGAACCTCTGTCTAATGGCCTGTCCAGCGCTGCTAATGGGTAAAAATCCAAAGTGGGTTTATTTTGCTATCCCAAGGCCTTGAATATTTTATTCTCTTCTTTTTTTAAATTATTTATTGATTTATTGATTTATTTTTGGCTGTGTTGGGTCTTCATTGCTGCGTGCAGGCTTTCTCTAGTTGCGGCAAGCTGGGACTACTCTTTGTTGTGGTGCGCAGGCTTCTCACTGCGGTGGCTTCTCTTGTGGAGCACAGGCTCTAGGCGCGTGGGCCTCAGTAGTTGTGGCATGTGGGCTCAAGCAGTTGTGGCTCGCGGGCTTAGGTGCTCCTCGGCATGTGGGATCTTCCCAGACCAGGGCTCAAACCGGTGTCCCCTGCACTGGCCGGTGGATTCTTAACCACTGCGCCACCAGGGAAGCCCCTCTCTTCTTTTTTAAAGATGAGGCATCATCCCTCCAATCAAGAGTCTATGGGTCTTCCTTTTTGGTATCGGGCACAATGATGTTTGCAAATAAATAAACTAACATGCTTTTTCTCTGTTTTTTCAACCAAGACCTGTTATCACATTCTTTCCTCAAGTTGAAAAAGAATATCTTGCTTCTGTTAATAATTTACACAACCATTTCTAAGTTTAGGTCACTAAGATCTTTAGGCACAGATATTTTGTGATTTGTAAGTAAAAGCAAGTACAGTTAGCTTTTTGTTTTTGTTTTTAACTTTGAATATTTATTACGTTAGTTTTTTTTAATAAAAAAATTTTAGAGCACTTTTTGGTTCACAGCAAAATTGAGCAGAAAGTACAGAGTTCCCATTTACACACTGCCCCTCCATACACACAGCCTTCCTCACTACCAACTCTGCCACCACAGTGGTTTGTTTGTTACAATCTGTGAACCTACACTGACACATCATTATCACCCAAAGTCCATATTTACATTAAGGTTCACTCTTGGTGCTGTACATTCTACGGGTTTTAACAAATGTATAATGACAAATGTCCACCACTGTAGTCTCATACAGAATAGTTACACTGTCCTAAAAACCCTTTTTGATGTACCTATTCATCTTGCCCTCCCTGCTAACCCCTGGAAACCAGGATCCTTTTACTGTCTCCACAGTTTTGCCTTTTCCAGAGTGTCATATAGTTGGAATCAAACTGTTGTAGATTTTTCAGATCAGCTTCTTTCACTTAGTAACATGCATTTAAACTCCCTCCATGTTTTTTCATGGTTTGATAATTCATTTCTTTTCAGTGCCGAATCATACTCCATTGTCTGAATGTACCAACATTTATTTATTCACCTACTGAAGAACATCTTGGTTACTCCCAAGTTTTGGCAATTATAAATAAGGCTGCTATGAACATCCATGTGCAGGTTTCTGTGTGGACGTAAGTTTCCAACTCCTTTGGGTAAACATCAAGGAGCATGATTGCTGGATTGTTTAGTAAAAATATGTTTAGTTTTGCAAGAAACTGCCAAACTTTGACATATATACACTACCAAATGTAAAATAGATAGCTAGTGGGAAGCAGCCACATAGCACAGGGAGATCAGCTTGATGCTTTGTGACCACCTAGAGGGGTGGGATAGGGAGGGTGGGAGGAAGACGCCAAGAGGGAGGGGATATGGGGATATATGTATTCATATAGCTAATTCACTTTTTTATACAGCAGCAACTAACACAACAATGTAAAGCAATTATACTCCAATAAAGATGTAAAATCAATAAATAAATCAATAAATAAATCAATAAAAATTAAAGAAAAAAAAGACATTGCCAAACTATCTGCCAAAGGGGCCGTACCACTTTGCATTTCCACCAGCAGTAAATAAGAGTTCCTGTTGCTCCACATTCTCACCAGTATTTGGTGTTGTCAGTGTTCTGGATTTTGGCCACTCTAATCAGCATGTAGTGGTATCTCGTTGTTTCCCTGATGACATATGACATGGAACATCTTTTCATACATTCATTTGCCATCTGTATATCTTCTTTGGTGAAGTGTCTGATATGGTCTTTGGGTCATTTTTTAATTGGGTTGTTAGTTTTCTTATTGTTGAGTTTTAAGAGTTCTTTGTACATTCTGGATAACAGTTCTTCATCAAATATGTCTTTTGCAAATATTTTCTCCCAGTCTGTGACTGGTCTTTTCATTCCCTTGACATTGTCTTTCACAGAGCAGAAGTTTTTAATTTTAATGAAGTCCAGCTTATCGACTGTTTCATGGATAGTTCCTTTGGTGTTGCGTCTAAAAAGTCATAGCCATACCCAAAGTTATCTAGATTTTTTTCCTATTCTATGCTATATAAGTTTTATCATTTTGTGTTTTACATTTAGGTCACTGATCCATTTTGAGTTAATTTTTGTGATGGGCATAAAGTCTGTGCCCAGATTCATTTTTTTGCATGTGGCTGTCCATCACTATTTGTTGAAAAGGCTATCTTTCTCCATTGTTTATTTCTTTTTTAAATTAATTTTTATCGGAGTATAGTTGATTTACAATGTTGTGTTAGTTTCTGCTGTACTGCAAAGTGAATCCATTATACATAAACATATATCCACTCTTTTTTAGATTCTATTCCCATAAAGGTCATTACAGAGTACTGAGTAGAGTTCCCTGTGCTATACAGCAGGTTATCTATTTTATATATAGCAGTGTGTATGTGTCAATCCTAATCTCCCAATTTATCCCTCCCCTACCTTTCCCCCTTGGTAACCATACATTTGTCTTCTACATCTGTGACTCTATTTCCGTTTTGTAAATAAGTTCATTTGTATCACTTTTTTAGATTCCACATATAAGCGATATTATATGATTGTTGTCTTTCTCTGTCTGACTCACTTCACTCAGTATGACAATCTCTAGGTCCATCCATGTCACTGCATATGGCATTATTTTATTTTTTTATGGCTGAGTAATATTCCATTGTGTATATGTACCACATCTTCTTTATCCATTCCTCTGTCGATGGGCATTTAGAATGCTTC
This sequence comes from Balaenoptera borealis, assembly GCF_965194805.1. NCBI lineage: Eukaryota > Metazoa > Chordata > Mammalia > Artiodactyla > Balaenopteridae > Balaenoptera > Balaenoptera borealis. Next base: position 52,355,094 of record NC_138877.1, read on the forward strand.
CATGTCCTGGCTATTGTAAACAGTGCTGCAATGAGCATTGGGGTACATGTATCTTTTCGAATTATGGTTTTCTCCAGATATATGCCCAGGAGTGAGATTGCTGGATCATATGGTAGCTCTATTTTTAGTTTTTTAAGGAACCTCCATACTGTTCTCCACAGTGGCTGTACCAATTAACATTCCCATCAACAGTGTAGGAGGGTTCCCTTTTCTCCACACCCTCTCCATCATTTATTGTTTGTAGATTTTTTGATGATGGCCATTCTGACCGGTTTGAGGTGATACCTCATTGTAGTTTTGATTTGCATTTCTCTAATAATTAGTGATGTTGAGTATCTTTTCATGTGCCTCTTGGCCATCTGTATGTCTTCCTTGGAGAAATGTCTATTTAAATCTTCCAACATGTGGATGTCCATCACTATTTGTTGAAAAGGCTATCTTTTCTCCATTGTTTATTTCTTTTGTTCCTTTGTAAAAGATCAACTGTATTTGTGCGTGTCTATTTCTGAGCTCTCTATTCTGTTCCATTGATCTACTTCTCTGTTCTTTCATCAATACCAATATCACCAAGACACACTGTCTTCATTACTGTTACTTTATTGTAAGCCTTGAGTTTGGATATTGTCAGTCCTCTGGCTTTGTTTTTCTCCTTCAATATTTTGTTGGCTATTCTAGGTCTTTTGCCCCACCATAAAAACTTTAGAACACTTTGTCAATATCCATAAAATAACTTGTAATCTTGATTGGAATTTCCTTGAATCTATAGATCATCAGTGAGCTTTTCCTATATAACAAACCATGCCAAAACTTTGTGGCATAAAACAACAAACATTTTATTTAGTTTATAATTTTGTGGGTTGGCTAAGCCAGTTCCACTGATCTCTACTGGGCTCTCTCACATATCTGGATCCAGCTGGCAAATCGACTGGGAGTTAAATGATCTAGGATGGCCTCTCCCCATGTCTGTCATCTGGCTGGCTGTCAGTGGAGTGATGGGTTGGTTAACTGGGCTATGTGTCTCTCACTATCCAGCAGGCTAACTTGAGCTTATTCACATAACTGTGCTTTCAGGGTCCCAAAAGCAGCAACGATTGAAGTCCCAATGTACAAGTACTTTGCAACCCACTTGTTGTGATGTATTTATTCATGTCCCATTGAATGAAGCAATCTCATATACTCAGATTCAAGGAGCAGAGGAAAAAAAATCTCCTTGCAAAGTCACCCTGGAAAGAGTCATAAAGGATGAGAAGAATTTGTGGCTACACATATCATATGCTTTTAGGACCCATGGCAAGCTAAAACAACTTTGTAGTTGCTGACTCTAGTACACATGTGTTAGTGTTTTTGTCCACACAGTATCTAACTCCTCTTCCTAGTTTTGGAGAATTCCCTATTGTGCCAATTACATAGGCGTGGTGGAATATCGTTCCCCAATTTGTGATATAAGATGAAAATGTTCTAAAGGAACAAACTTCTAGTTATAAGATAAATTCTGGGGATGTAATATACAGCTTGGTGACCATAGTTAACGATACTCTCTTGTGTAAAGTTGCTAAGAGAGTAGATCTTAAAAATTCTTATCACAAGAAAAAAACAGTAACTATGTGAGGTGACAGGTGTTAGCTAAACTTATTGTAGTAATCATTTCACAATATATACATATATCAAATCATTATGTTGTATACTTTAAACTTATATAATGTTATATGTTAATTATATCTTAATAAAGCTAGAGAAAAATAAATAAATGCTCGGGTCTTTAGAATGCATTTCAAAGTCCCTCTAACCGGGTCCTTCTAATCCCTACCCCACCCCTATTGGTCTCTGACCTTATCTCTCCCCACTCTCCCAATCCCTAGCTGTTCCAACCACATTGACTTCCTTGCTGTTCCTCAAACACATTTGTGTCTTACAGCCTTTGCATTTGTTATTTTCTCAGTCTGGAACACTCTTCCTCCATACATTCACATGACTTCCTATTTTTTTCTTCAGTTCTCTGCAAAAAAATGCCACACAATCTGTGGGAGCCACCTTGAATATCCTATATCAAATTGCAGCTCAATGCCTCCAACTCCTGACACTTCATAACCCTTTTACACTTAGGGATAGAACATATTTTCCCCGTTGCATTTATTATCATCTGACATATATTTACTTCTTTATTTATTATGTCTCCCTCCTCAGAGTGTGAATTTCAAGGGAACAGTGACAACTGTATTTCTAGTACCTAGAAACAGAATCTAGCATGTAGTAGGTGCTCAATAAATATATACTGATTAAACATATGAAAGATTGAATGTCTTGATTCAGTGGCAGTGGTCTTGGAAGCAATCTCATCCTAGACAGATTGTCCCTGCTAGAAAATAACTTTGTGCCTTTCACATCCCGCTTCTTGACACCTCTGAAACTGCCTTGGTTTCTGACTAGTTTTCAAGCATAGTCTTCTAACCTCCCCTTGATTCTGTGATCCTTGATATCCTTCCGATCAATTCTCCCTTCTCCCCCCTGAAATACCTAGCGTTGGTTTCAGCTGCATGTAGCCAAAAATCTTAATTGGTACACTAATGTTCTGTGCCATCTGTCACTACATGCCTCAAATTTTGTTGCACAACATTCATTTCCTAGAACTCTCTCAACTGATCAAATGCAATCAAAAAATTAGATATGTAAGACATTAAACTGTTTTTTTATCTTAAATTGAGTATGGAGTGAGAATTAAAAGTTTCTCTTTCCCAAATTCAAAAAAAGTACACATGACTAACTGTTCTTTGGCCTTTTTCAAGTCATAAATTACTAACCACGGAACAGTTTTAAACTCACCCAAATCTATCAGTCATAGATTCCCTTCAGTACCTCTTAATGTCAGCAGTACCTAAACTCCATACTTCCTCAAAACCCACTATAAGGTCACTCTTTGCTTTGTTCAGAGAGACTGTATTCTAAAAAAAAAAAAAAAAAAAAAAAGTTCCCTCTTGCATAGAAACTAATAATAAATTATAAAACTTAGCTTTCTTTCTAATGTATTTGAGTGGTGTTCTCATCCTTTAACAGAGGGCATTGAAGAATAAAATACTGTCAGTGGAATTCAAACTGTTCATAAGCTATCAACCTTTGTTAATCTTCTCTACTGAATATATTTTCTGAGGAAATCAATTTAGAAGGTAGCCATCATGCAGAATATCTGGGATTTTTCTTTTAAAAAACTGACTAGCTACTAGATATTAGGTTTGGTGACATATAATTGATCATGATGCTGAAGAAACATCTGTAAAGAACTATAATAAATGCCAGAATAACACAGCAACGAAACCTACTTCTATAGAGATCAATTACTAAAGTGTCATTTGTCACTGGTATCCAAACTGATACTCAACATTTGCAAAGGGTTTTCAATTCCTTCCATAAAAGATACATACAGATCCCAAGTGTTATGGTTTAATAAAACAATCCCAAAGGTAATGATAAATTTCATCAGAAAAGTCAATATATGTAGTTTGTATTTGTAATTCTATTGTTAAGATGTTGTTTTGTTGGCATGCACAGGCAATATCAATATAAATAACTTCTAATCTTATATTACAACACACAGTTAAATTAATTAAATAAGTTATAGGTATCTACAATATGTATAGGGAAAATACAAATCACTAAAAATCTGTATTTTTCTATAAGTGCAAAATATCATTATGATGCTATATATTAGCTTGTATTTTGACTCTGTACTTTCATAAGTATAATTTTCAGAAATCAAGTTTTTTCAGGATCGTGTAAATGTCATATAAATAACAACCATATTATTTTTGGTTTTTCTCTGCTTTACAGTCATTTGACAAACATTTAAAAATATTGAGCACCCACTCGGTGCAAGAAAGTGCTCAGTACCAAATGAAACTAGCAGCACATTATTAAAGTGATCTACATATAGGCTACTTCTTGAACTGCACTAAGAGAATCAAGACCATATGCTACCACACGAAATAAAGGACTTCATTTTAACAGATAGTTAAAAAGAAAACTTATTTCAAAGCCCTTTTTTTTTGCTCTTATTTACTCTCCTTTATGAGCAAAACAGTGTTTTGCAGCAAATGATAACTCAAATGACTAAATTATAAAGGAGATGGGATGTGTCGTATATTATCTCACACTGAAGTGTTGGTGTAAGATGATTTGCTAGAGGTCATGTTTTGCAGGTTCTAAGGCCTTGAGTATAATATGCTCAGAGATTCCATTGTGATACTACTTTAACTGACACTGAAATGAATGGTGCCTATACCACAAAGGAATATGACATCTCTTACTCAAAGTACGAAGTCGCTTTATTATATCATCATCCCTTCTTCATTTAAAATTTTGATATTTTGTTCATTGCATTGATTTTGATTTTTTTAATATTTCATTAAAATATTATTTGGCTTAATTACTGAGTTTGGGGGATCCTCTTAAATTCTGAGCCAAGACAAGTGCTGCACATGCTTCATTCTAGTCATGGCCGTGGGCATCACCATCTAAATGTCACTTGATAAAAACTATTATTAGCTGTGGGGTCTGCCCTCGATTGTTTGCAGGGGCCAGTTTTGGCTATGATACTGGCTGCATAACGTCTTTTTTTTTTCTGAGCATTCTCTGGGTCTGGTTCTTTGCTCTTCATAGCAATTTCATGAGATCCCAATTACCTTTCAATAAATGCATGGTTTAATTGTCAGCCAGAGACCCTTTCTATAGTTTGAATCTAAGAAGAATAAACAAATGGGGAAAAGGAGGAAGAATTCTCAAAAATATACCACTGAGAAATCATCCAATGCCTGAAAATCTTGTTCTGACATCTAGAGACAAGAATTTTTTTGTATTTATCAGGAAGTTTCTGAAGTTTGATATTCTTTATAACATTCCCAAATAAAAGTACTCAAGGGCTTCCCTGGTGGCGCAGTGGTTGAGAATCTGCCTGCCAATGCAGGGGACACGGGTTTGAGCCCTGGTCTGGGAAGATCCCACATGCCGCGGAGCAACTAGGCCCGTGAGCCACAACTACTGAGCCTGTGCGTCTGGAGCCTGTGCTCTGCAACAAGAGAGGCCGCGATAGTGAGAGGCCCGCGCACCGCGATGAAGAGTGGCCCCCACTTGCCGCAACTAGAGAAAACCCTCACACAGAAACGAAGACCCAACACAGCCATAAATAAATAAATAAATAAATAAATAAATAAGTTTATTTAAAAAAAAAATAAAAATATAAAAAAAAAATAAAAGTACTCAAGTTTCAGACAAAGTAACAAGTTCAGGTATTTACTGACCATGGTACAAACTTCAGTGCAGGCCAGTGGGAACTGTTTAATGCACCATGGTGGTATCATGGTATTTATGTATTACAAGCTCCTGCCTCTATGTCAGGGAAACCTGCGTGAATTCTAATTCCTGCAACTTATCAGTTCTATTACCTTGAACAAGTTCGTTATCTATCCAACCTCAATTTCCTCATAATATTATTGTGAGGATTAAATAAGAAAAATGTAAATTACTTAACACAATGCCAGGCACACACTACATGCTCAATTAGTGTTTGTGGAGGTAGAAATGGTAATGGTAAATTTTGGCTCCTTGTTATACAGAACAGCTAATCTCAAGAAATTGGGCTACTCCACCTAACAAATTTATATCTGGTTAACAGAAAATATCTCTACAGCCTTTCCTGAGAAACAAGCATCTTACTGGTCATTCTGTGCAGAACGCCAGCTCCAGGTGCCGTGCAAATCCAGGGAGTGCCATTTACATTGTAGTCCATAGAAATGGTGCTCCCTGGGGTGGTGCAGTATACAGCCTACATGCCTGTGTGCAGCAACTTTGTTTCAGCTTGTGCTTTTAACAAATAACACAATGGCCATGAGCTACAATTCCTTTACTCTTTAATAATCCCTTTATCTTAGAACAAGCAATAATTAATATAATATCAGAATAGCAAATATAGATTCAACATTTTGTTGCCTATGTTTTCTTGTTAAAGATAGACATCAAATAAATATTTTTCATTTTCAGAATGTTGGTGAATATTTGCTAAAATGTTGGATTATTTTTCTTCAGATTGAATAGGATTTGCAATTTTGTCTCTTTATCCAGAATGGATATTAAATTTTTTTAGGTTAGATTTTAGGTGATTGAGTACCTAAAATTTTGTTAATCTCACAAATGATATGTCAGGCTTATCACTAACAGAAAAACCTCAACCAACATGCTATGTTGAAAATACAAAATGGAAATGCATCTGAATTCAAAAATAACAAAAAATAATATAGTGGTTTTCCTTGAGAAACTTTTACTTGTTAAAAAAGGAAATAGTATTCAATTTTGGCAACACATGTTGAAAATCAGTTTCCTCAGTTCTCATAGGATTTCTAGCTGAATGATACTTCTTCAAAGGAATATGAAGCCCTGGTGTAACTTGTGATGTGATAATCAAGATATGTAATTATTTAGCAGGTTCCTTTTTATGTCTGTAAGCATAGGATTGAATATGCAGTATAATCCCTCATTTAACAATTCTGAATACAGCCTAGTCTGAGAAGCCTTTATTATTCCTACAGACCTCTAACAAAATTGAAGTTTGGTGAGTCAATGATGATAGTTCAGAAAATAGGTTCCACAGTCTGTATTTGTGCCAGATTTCATGGGCGACAGAAGGCAGGAGAAGAGGAGTCAGGAAAATACCCAGACATAAGGCTCTTAAAAAGCACTATCCTTGTTCATATGAGCAAAAATATGAAAAAGAGCAGATAACTTGAGTCAATTTAACCCTAAGAATCAAAACCAGAATCTTCTGAAAGAACTGAGTATCCTGCTTACATCTGTCTTTCTGCCTTGTCTTTTTTACTCTGCAACACTTTTATCACCACCTAGGGGCAAGCCAAACAAGCAAGAAGCTCCTTTTTCACCACTAAGTCATTCCTAAATTATGTGCTATCTGAATCAAAAAGACTTTTACGATTTCAAATGATTGCTTGAGTTTTTTCCCCCAATAAAAGTCAATCTTTTATTATGTATTTCTTCTTTGTCTCAAATGTGATTTTAAAATATAAACTGATTTTTGTAATACATGAATACCATCTTTTAGTTTTATCTTTGTGTTTCTTCGTGTATGTCAACTTGTCAAAAACTTTTGCACTTACTCTGAGCAAATTTCAACTTAAAAGAATAAGTCTACTTTTATAAATGTTCACACTTAGTCCTTTCAATTACTACGAAGACACTTGCAAAGTGTGCAGGACAATAACTTTGTATTATATAATATCAAATCATACTAAGGAAAAACTCTTTTGCTAAAATTATTCAAAAGTAATCTAATTTCAAATGATACCAAAAACAAAATTATTATTTTCAGGGTAAATAATAAAATTTCTCAGTTTAAAGTGTTTTTACTTGATGATACTTATAATCAACAAGCTCATATTAACAGATTAACATGAATTAAAAATAGAAGTAGAAGATATTTGTGATTTATGTATGAGAGCATAATGCAATTTCAAATCATTTGTTGACCAAACTATTATAAAATACAAATAATACCCAGAAAAACAAAACTATAAAACACTATACATTCAGGAAACCTATGGCATTTTTGGTAGCTAATCAGGAAATTCCAATTTTGCAGAGTGCTGAGGCAGTTTCATAACACACACAAGCAAAGTCTGCTCTTCAGATGTCAATCAACAAATAAACACAGTTTCAAAAACTCCAAACTAAGCAACCCTTCTCTAGTTCTTTTATTGGCTAAGGTGTAAATAGCTTTTCACATAGTTAAAGAACTTACATTTTAAAGATTTTTGATGGAACTGTGCTCAATATTTATTAATATTTTATCAACAAATGGCAAAATAAAAATAGCATTGTGAATATACCTATCATATTGCAACCAAGCCACTTGTCTTCAATTGCCCTATCTTAATAAATGCCTTTGAAAATGTACATGACTCAAATATTCTATTTTTGTTGGATTCCCAACAATTTCTTATTTTTCAACAGTTTTAATTAAACCTTCAATAGAACTTTTAAAATCATTAGTTAATCAACAGAGTTCCCTGCAAGCATGATTTTTCTCTCCCCAAGGAATACAAAAGCGAACCTGAGCACTCAAAAGAAGAAGAAATAAATTCAAAGTCACAACCACAAGTAAAAGACACAGACTTAAAATTTAGCAGGTCTAGCCATGTGCCATGCTGCCTTGTTCATACATGTAAATTTTCAACATGGACATATACAGTAAAGAATTTCCAGACGCCAACTCCCTATAAAGTGCTGTCATTTGTAGAGTTCCAGTGCACAGATTTCCCTGACTCAGCTCTTAAAGCCAATATTTTACATTTTGAGAGTATTTTTGAATAGTACCTCCTCAAGCCCAACTGTAGGCACTGAAGAAGCCAGACTGACAAGGGAATTGCCCTCTGAGAGTGAGACTTTCTTCCATGGGAAAGAAATGTTAGCAACTAAGGATATGAGGCTTGATCAAAAACAAGCAAGTACTCAAAGGAGGGGGAGAATCTGCTGTTTTGGTTTTTAGGGGAAACTGGAAAAAGACAAGACTAAGTCTAAATAGTCTACAAGGGGATTGTTGGTAGGTTTAATTATTAGAGCCAAGTTCTGAGCTAAAGACTCTTTTTCAGTGCTTCCCACTAATGTGTGTCTATTTGTCACCAGCCCACAGCAAATTAAGTACAGAATTTGAGACTAAGAGTTAAAATTCATAGCAATTTGAGAGCGTAATTTCATATCTATGGATCTAATAACAAAAAACCCAGGCTTGTCGTTTCTTTTTTAATTTTAATTTTTCCATAATTCATTTTTATTCTATTTTACAAAAGTATTGGTCTATGACAGTTTAGAAATTTTTTAAAATGGTTCTTTAGCATAATAGTGTGAAAAACTCTGATTTATGTGTGTTCCTTCATTTACTCTTCATGTGAAACTTACAATGTAGGTGCCACTATTTTCTCCATTTTCAGTGAGAAAACCAAGCTCGGAAAAGTGAAATAGTTTAGTAGCTGTCAGCGTGTGGATTCAAATCCAGACTCCTGACTCCAGAGGACATTCCACACTGAACCTTATTTCTCCATTTTGGATAATATTGCCATACTGGACACCTGATCTCAGTATTTTCTTCTAGTGGCATATTTTATTGTTAAATGTCATCAACAGAATTATGAGTTACAGCCCAAACAGCACTTTTGCCTTTATATGTAAATCATTAATTAATCACCTGTGAACTTGTCTATGCCTTTCTTATACCTATTTATGTTTTCAGCTCCTTCCATCTCCTAAAGAGTCTTGCAGACTTACCATTCACAATACTAAGTAACATTTCCTCTTATTCCCCATAAATTTAAAGCACACTGCTCCCCAATTTCACCATTCTGCAAATCTTTTGTCTGTGCTTTAGTCATAAAGGGTTGACTCTTTTGTTAAAACTTCTTATTTCAGAAAATTAGACTAATAAAAAATTGCAAAAATAGTAAAGAGAGGTCACATGTACTGATCACCCAGCTTCCCCCAAAGGTAACATCTTACATAACTATAGTACATTATCAAATCCAAGAAATTAACATTGACACAATAAAATCAACAGATCTTACTTGGATTTCACTGATTTTTTGCATGCATTCATTTCCTACCTGTTGAACTTTATACATTTTGCACTGTTTAATTGGACTGTCCTTTATTTTTATAAGCAGCAGAACAATGTGCTTTGCTAATCTCTGTTCTCTTTTTGGGCAGTTCTCCAGATCTACATCTCAAGGATCCATATCATCATTGAATTTATAATTACAATAGCAGTTCTTAGTCACATAAAAATCCCACTCTTGCTCAGGAGTACATGAACATTGATACCACTGGTCTAATATTTCTGATCTCATTGACTCCTTTGGCCACAATGACAGGAAGCCATACTGATTAGAGTGGCCTTATGGTCTAGCCAGACCTCAGCCTGACTATCATAACTCACTAGTATGCTTTGACAACTCCACAAACTTTTATTAAGATCCAGTTATTATCTCATTTTCTGAGATGCAGAGATGAATAATTCACTAACCATGCCTTCAAGAAGCTCACAGTCTTAAAAAGGAGAGAGAAATGAATTTTGGATTCTGTTAAGAGGATGAACCACCACTGCCTGAGGCATTTATCCCTGAAAACTACTCTCAGGCAATTAAAGAAGAAAAAGGTAAGCATGGATCTGGGAAACTAAGATAGAAACAGCAAGAAAGCCCTTAAGAGAGAAAGGCCATCAGGGACTAGGGTCAGGCGTACCTATAGTATGGAGGGGTAGGACAATGACATAGGCCAAGTGGTAGGGGAATGAGAGGGAAAAAGCTTTCAGATCTGCCTTTCCTTCCCCCGTTTGTCTTGGGGGAATGATGTCTTGCTCTTTTGCCACTGGTAGATAGAAATCGGCAATCAAAGCCCAGTCCTCCCAACATATTGGGATACTTGGGCAACACCAAAGCCCTAAAGAGGAAGTGAGGAGTGATGAAAACAGGTGCAAGCTGATCAACCATACTCATCAGTACTGTATTTATTCCATGCAAGAGAAGACCTTGCCCTTTGTCATAAAGAACCCACAGACCACCCTCTAGACCATATTACAGGTACTCATATGGCCCTGAATTCATTAACAAAATGTCAATAGTAACCCCTACCTATAAATAATTACTTTAAATGCAAACGGATTAGTTTCTCCAATCACAAGACTCAGAGCAGCTGAATGAATGAACAACAAGATCCAACAACATCCTGCCTACAAAAGATACACTAGCTCTAAGAACATGCATAGGCTGAAAGTAAAGAGATGGGGAAAAAAAAGATGTTCCATGCAAATGTTAACCAAAAAGAGCAGGAATGGCTATACTTATATCAAACAAAATAAACATCCAGTCAAAATTGGTCATGACAGACAAAGAAGGCCACTATATAATGATAAATGAGTCAATTAATCAAGAGGATATAACAATTGTAAATATATATGTACCCAACATTGGAGCACCTAAATATTTAAAGGAAATATTAACAGAACTGAAGGGAGAAATAGACAGCAATATAATAATAGTAGGGGACTTCAATACCCCACTTTTAGCATTGGATAGATCATTCAGATAGAAAATTAGTAAGATAATAGCAGACCTGAATAACACTGTAGACCAAATAGACCTAACAGACATGCACAGAACATTCCTTGCAACAGCAACAGAATACACATTGTTCTCAAGCACTCACAGAACATTCTCCAGGATAAATCATATGTTGGGCCACAAATCAAGCCTTAACAAACTTAAGAAGGTTGAAATCATATCAAGTATCTTTTTGGACTACAGTGGTATAAACCTAGAAATCAATAACAGTAGGAAAATGGAAAAATTCAAAAATACATGGAAATTAAATAACACACTCCTGAACAACCAATGGGTCAAAGAATAAATAAGAAGGGAAATCATAAAGTATCCTAAGACAAATGAAAATGAAAACACAACATACAAAAACCTTTGGGATAAGAAAAGGCAGTTCTACCAGGGAAATTTATAGTGACAAAGAATTACCTTAAGAGAAAAGAAAGATCTCAAATAAGTAAATCAACTTTACACTTCAAGGAATCAAAAAAAGAGAAAGATTTAAGCCCAAAGTTATCAGAAAGGAAATAATAAAGATTAGACCAGAAATAAATGAAATTGAGGCTAGCAAAATAATATGAAAAAACATAATAGAACAAAGATAATAGGAACAGGGCTTCCCTGGTGGCGCAGTGGATGAGAATCTGCCTGCTAATGCAGGGGACACAGGTTCGAGCCCTGGTCTGGGAGGATCCCACATGCCGCGGAGCGACTGGGCCCGTGAGCCACAACTACTGAGCCTGCGCGTCTGGAGCCTGTGCTCCGCAACAAGAGAGGCCACGATAGTGAGAAGCCCGCGAACCGCAATGAAGAGTGGCCCCCGCTCGCCGCAACTAGAGAAAGCCCTCGCACAGAAACGAAGACCCAACACAGCCAAAAATAAATTAATTAATTAATTAATTAACTAATTTTGAAAAAGATAATAGGAACAAAGACAATAGGATAAAAAGATAATGGGAACAAAAAGTTGGTTGTTTTAAAAGATTTTAAAAGTTAACAAACCTTTAGCTTTATACTAACCATGAAAAAAAGAGAGGACTCAAATAAAATCATAAATGAAATAGGAGCAATTACAACTCACACCACACCACATAAAAACAAAGGATCGTAAAAAACTACTATAAACAATTATATACCAACAAACTGGACAACCTAGAAGAAATGGATAAATTCCTAGAGATATACAACCTACTAAGACTGATTCATGAAGAAAAAGGAAACCTAAACAGAACAATAATGACTAAAGAGATTCAAGAAATAATCAAAAACCTCCCAACAAAGAAAAGCCCAGGACCAGATGGTTTCACTGGTGAATTCTACCAAACACTTACAGAACTAATGTCAATCTTTTCAATTTTTTATAAAGAATTGAAGAGAAGAGAATGCTCCCAAATTCATTTTAGGAATCCAGCATTACACTGATACCAAAGCTAGATAAGGACAGTATAGGAAAAGAAAACTACAAGCCATACCTCTGATGAATACAGACACAAAAATTGTCAACAGAATACTAGCAAAGTGAACTCAACAGCACATTAAAAGGATCATACACCATGATCAACTGAGATTTATCCCTGGTCTGCAAAGATGGTTCAACATCTGCAAATCAATAAATGTGATATACCACATTAATAGAATGGAGGAAAAAATCACATGATCCTCTCAATAGATGCAAAACATGCATGTGACAAAATTCAACACCCTTCATGATAAAAGTTCTCAACAAACTGGGTATAGAAAGAACAAACCTCAGCATAATAGAGACTACATATGACAAACCCATGGCTAACATCATCAACATGTCAATATCAACAGTGCAAAAGCTGAAAGCTCTTGCTCTAAAATCAGGAACAAGACAAGGGTGCCCATCCTCACTACTCTTATTAAACACAGTACTGGAAGTCCTAGCCAATGCAACCTGGCAAGAAAAAGGAGGAAAAGGGCATCCAAATAGGAAAGAAAGAAGCAAAATTATCTGTTTGCAAATGACATGTTCTTATATACAGAAAACCCTAAAGACTCCACCAAAAAGCTGTTAGAATAAATGCATTCTAAAGTTGCAGGATACGGGGCTTCCCTGGTGGTGCAGTGGTTAAGAATCCACCTGCCAATGCAGGGGATACGGGTTTGAGCCCTGGTCCCAGAAGATCCCGCATGCCGCGGAGCAACTAAGCCCATGAGCCACAACTACTGAGCCTGCATTCTAGAACCTGCGAGCCACAACTACTGAGCCCACGTGCCACAACTACTGAAGCCCATGTGTCTAGAACCCATGCTCCGCAACAAGAAAAGCCACCTCAGTGAGAAGCCTGCGCACCGCAACGAAGAGTAGCCCCCGCTCGCTGCAACTAGAGAAAGCCCACACGCAGCAACGAAGACCTAACGCAGCCAAAAACAAATTAATTAAAATAAAATAAAATAAAATAAAGTTGCAGGATACAAAATCAACATACAAAACCCAGTGGCATTTCCATATACTAACAATGAACTATCTGAAAAAGAAATTTAAAAAATAATCCCATCTACAACAGCATCAAAATAATAAAATACTTAGGAATAAATTTAAACAAGGAGACAAAAGGTCTGTACACTAAAAACTGTAAGACGTTGATGAAAGAAACTGAAGAAGACACAAACAAATGAAGAGATATCCTGTGTTCACAGATCAGAAGAATTAATGTTAATATGTCCATAGTACACAAAACCATCTACAGATTCAATGCAATCCCTATCAAAATTCCAATGGCATTTTTCACAAAAATAGAACAATCTTAAATTTCATATGGAACCACAAAAGACCCCAGATAGTCAAAGCAATCCTGCGAAGGAAGAACAAAGCTGAAGACATCACACTTCGTGATTTCAAACTATACTACAAAGTTATATTGATCAAAATAGTATTGTACTGGCATAAAAACAGACACATAGACCAATGGAACAGAATAGAGAGCCCAGAGAAAACCCATGTATATATGGTCAACTATATTGAATAATCTATCCTTTCACCACTAATTTCTACTTCTACCTCAAATATAGATCTAGTTTTCATGTATGCACGATGTGTAGGTTGGATCAAGAAAAAGGATTTGGTCAGGTGGTTTAAAGAGTTGTTAATGAAAAGAAAACTTAGAAAAGGACAGTGTTAGGACACAGATGTGGAGGCACCTGGTGACAGCAGGAAGTCTTGTCTACCCCTGACAAGAAAAGCACAGAAAAGAAAAGAGGTTTGGCATTACTAGATCCCTCTGAAATCTGGAGTAACGGAGGAAAGCTGCCCAGTAGAAGCTACAGCGGTAGAGAAACAGAGCTGCTGCCCTAGAAGCAGTCCCCAATCTCCTCCCACCTTCTGATTCCCTGCAGGTGCCACTCATCAGTCAAAACAAAACTGAAGGCAGAGGTCAGGGAGGCTCAGTAAGGCAATCTGCAGATTTCAGCTTCCTAAAAAGCACAGGGGGAAGTAGAGATGAGTGGAGACTAGAGAATGGGGGTGGGGGGTCACCAGCATAGCCCACCTCTTTTGCCACTTAGCACCTATTCTTGCCCTTTGCTAGATGATGAAAACCTTATCCACCAACAGGGAATCCATATAGTCCCATCCATTACAATATCATCAAGGGGTGATGTTTATTCAAATACACACCTGCCTGGAACCTCACTTAAAACATTAGCCTCCACCTGTTATCTTCATAAAAGGTAGCACAAAAAGGTGGGGTAAAAGAGAAATCATCATTTAATGTAAGATATGCAAGGCTTCTTTGGTCCCTGCTCTGTATCTGGTCATCAGGTTAAAGTTGACAATCATAACTTCCTCTCTCTGCCACCTATTCCCTCTGTCGTCACTTTGGCTGCAGAGTGATAAAACCTAAACCCCTTCTTTCTCCCAGGATCTAAGGCCTTAGGACCCCTTTCAGTAATGGATTGTCACGGTTTTTCATTGAGAGTGATCACTGGAGATTCTAATGGTGAGAGGTGCTCTAGTGAATGCCCTGAGTTTTAGAGATACTATTTCTTTTTCATCACATAACAGCAACTTTAATTTTCTTAAGAATAAGGGTTGATCACTCTGGCAAGAACAGCAAGCCCTGCTATCTCTGTCTGACTATTTAGCACCATGAGGAAGGAGGCAGTAGTCTCAGCTTCCACATTATTGGAGCCATCACCGTGTTCAATGGTGAAAAAGTTTCTCCCTTCACAACTAAGAGCTCTAAACTGTTGAGCCACAAGTTGCAATCACAAGAAGCAAAACTTCTATAACTGAGATATTAGGTGTGAAACGAGACTACCTCACTCCTGGTACCACTTACATTATCAGACAGGATCACAGGAGAAAATAGATTCACATTGATGGTTTAAACGAAGATATTTACAGAGGTAGGGGTGGGGTCAAGGCAAGAATCAAGGGGTGTGAAGGCATCCAGGGATTAACTAAACCAGGAATCTACTATCAAGGAGAGGAAACACACTTACTGGAATCCAGTGAGAGCTGGAACCAAGGGGGGGGAAGCTTCCCGTAGTAGCTGAAATTGTAGAGGAACACAGCTGCTGCCAGGGAAGTAGAGGCAGCAAGGAAGAAGTGGGAAAAAAATACTCTGACCTTTTTCTCCTGCTGTCCAGTCATCCCCTGCTGGGGCCTCCCACTGTCAATTGTCCAGTGCAGTTGGAAAAGGATCCCAGATGATGCTTCCCAGGGAACAGAAAAGAACAAAGAAAGGCAGAAAAGAGGTTGAGGGGAGGGAGGGTTCAGAAAGATAACTGTAATGCATGTATCTGTTTCTGGGCTACTTTGTTTCATTGATCATTTTTATATGTCATATTACAGTGTCACAAGTGTACATTTACATTTTCTTAATGATCTGAAATGTCACTGTGTTACTAAATTTTAGCATGTGCTTGTGTCTGTTTCTGAAGTCTCTATTCTGCATTGTACATATGTGCACCAATATCACATCTTTTTCATTGCTATATCTCAGCAACATATTTTTTTTTAATTTAAAGTGGGTTTCTTCCCTCTTGCACTGTTGGTGGGAATGTAAATTGATACAGCCAATATGGAGAACAGTATGGAGGTTCCTTAAAAAACTAAAAATAGAATTACCATATGATCCAGCAATACCACTACTGGGCATATACCCAGAGAAAACCATAATTCAAAAAGACACATAAAACCCAATGTTCATTGCAGCACTATTTACAATAGCCAGGTCATGGAAGCAACCTAAATGCCCATCGACAGACGAATGGATAAAGAAGCTGTGGTACATATATACAATGGAATATTACTCAGCCATAAAAAGGAACGAAATTGGGTCATTTGTTGAGATGTGGATGGATCTAGAGACTGTCATACAGAGTGAAGTCAGAAAGAGAAAAACAAATATCGTATATTAACGCATATATGTGGAACCTAGAAAATTGGTACAGATGAACCGGCTTGCAGGGCAGAAATTGAGACACAGATGTAGAGAACAAACGTATGGACACCAAAGGGGGGAAAGTGGCAGGGGGTGGTGGTGGTGGTGTGATGAATTGGGAGATTGGGATTGACATGTATACACTGATGCGTATAAAACTGATGACTAATAAGAACCTGCTGTATAAAAAAATAAAATTTAAAAATTAACAAATAAATAAATAAATAAAGTGGGTTTCTTTTTTGGTTTTTTATAGATTTATTTATTTATTTATTTTTGGCTGCGTTGGGTTCTCATTGCACGTGGGCTTTCTCTAGTTGCGGCGAGTGGGGGCTGCTCTTCTTTGTGGTGTGCGGGCTTCTCATTGCAGTGGCTTCTCTTGTTGCGGAGCACGGGCTCTAGGCACACAGGCTTCAGTAGTTGTGGCTCGCAGGCTCAGTAGTTGTGGCTCGGGGGCTCTAGAGGGCAGGCTCAGTAGTTGTGACGCACGGGCTTAGTTGCTCTGCAGCATGTAGCATCTTCCTGGACCAGGGCTCAAACCCATATCCCCTGCATTGGCAGGCGGATTCTTAACCGCTGTGCCACCAGGGAAGCCAACTGCAATATATTTTGATACCTGATAGGGTGTGTTCCCTCATTGCTTGTTTTTCATTAATTTTGATGTTTTATTTTCTTCA
The DNA here is from genome assembly GCF_965194805.1 of Balaenoptera borealis. Classification (NCBI taxonomy): domain Eukaryota; kingdom Metazoa; phylum Chordata; class Mammalia; order Artiodactyla; family Balaenopteridae; genus Balaenoptera; species Balaenoptera borealis. The sequence continues at coordinate 52,372,323 of NC_138877.1, forward strand.
CAATCTGTTCTTGATTATTTCTATTTTCTTTTCAACATAAAACAGTGGATCAACTTCCATCAAAAAATATCATTGGCATTTTTTTTAAAATTTACATGGATTTATAGATATATTAAAGGAAAACTTAATGTCTTCATACTAGTGAATCATCTCATCTAAGCACGTAGTATTTTTTACATTTTTTAGGCTTTTTATATTGTTTAGTAAGGTATTATAAGTTTCTCAATATGGGTCTTACATGTTTATTTTTGTTTATCCCTTGGCATTTTTAGGCTCTAATCTTAGTGCATTTTCTAACTGGTTACAGCTGTTGTAGAGAAAATCTTTCAATATTCATATTTTTGGTTTTCTACTTGGCCAAAATACTAAACTCTCTTATTAGTTCTAATAGTTTATCAGTTAATTCTCCTGGGTTTTAGTGTAAATATCCTTATCTTCTACAAATGGAAACTCTAGAAATCTGCCTTTCATATATATCTGTATTTCTATATCTATATCCATATATCTTGTCTCTTTTTTTAACTGATCAGACATCAGGAGCAATTTGGAACATTAAGAGTGAGACCTGAGGGGATCAAGATGGTGGAATAGGAAGATCCTGAGCTCACCTTCTGCCACAAACATATAAAAACTACAACATACAGAACAACTCTCTCTGAGAAAAACCGGAAGACCAGCAGAACAGCTATTCTACAATTAACGATATAATGGGGGAAAAAAACACATTGAGACAAGTAGGAAGGGCAGAGATGTGATCTAATCAAGACCCACACCCCCAGTGCAGCAACCCACAAAAGGGAGGAGCTATCACAAACTTAGAGGTCTTCCCTAAGGAGGGAGGGGTTCAAGCCCCACACTGGGCACTCAAGTCCTAGAGACTGGCACCAGGAAGTAGGGCCCCCGCTACCCCCATAACTGGTTTTGAGAACCAGCAGGGCTTATGACCGGGAGATACTGAGGACTGCAGAAAACCAAGACTCCACTCTCAAAGGGCTTGTGCACAAACTCGCATACTTCAAGTCCCAATGCAGAGGCAGCAGATTGGAAAGCACCTGGTTCTCTAGCTAGCCTGACAAGACTGCCCCAGCATGCCCCCTGCCCAGCTTGCACCCAGCTTTTATTCAGTGTTCAAACTTAAGCAACCATTAGCTTAAAACAAATAGCTATATGTGTAGGTCAATATATATGGACCTCAAGGTAACCACAAGACAAAAAACTACAATAGATATACAAAAAATAAAGAGAAAGAAGTCCAAACAAAACACTAAAGAAAATTATCAAACCACAAGGGAAGATGCTAAAAGAAGAAAGGAACAGAGAACTACAGAAACAACCAGAAAACAAGTAACAAAATGGCAATAAGTACATAACTGTCAATAATCACTGTAAAGGTAAACGGACTAAATGCTCCAGTCAAAAGACACAGGGTGGGGCTTCCCTGGTGGCGCAGTGGTTGAGAATCTGCCTGCCAATGCAGGGGACACGGGTTCGAGCCCTGGTCTGGGAAGACCCCACATGCCACGGAGCAACGAGGCCCGTGTGCCACGGTTACTGAGCCTGCGCGTCTGGAGCCTGTGCTCCGCAACAAGAGAGGCCACGATAGTGAGAGGCCCACGCACTGCGATGAAGAGTGGCCCCCACTTGCCTCAACTAGAGAAAGCCCTCGCACAGAAACGAAGACCCAACACAGCCAAAAATAAATTAATTAATTAATTTAAAAATATATATATATTAAAAAAAAGACACAGGGTGGCTTAATGGATAAAAACAAGACCCATCTATATGCTGCCTACAAGACAGTCACTTGTAGGCTAAGTGTAAGACCTGAAACCATAAAACTCCTAGAAGAAACAGAGGCAGTACACTTTTTGACATTGGTCTTAGCAATATTTTCTGAGTCTGTCTCCTCAAGCGAGGGCAACAAAAGCAAAAATGAACAAATGGGAACACATAAAACTAAAAAGCTTTTGCACAGTGAAGGAAACCATAAACAAAACAAAAAGGCAACTTACTAAATGGGAGAAGGCTTCTGCAAATTATATATCCAGTGAAGGATTAATATCCAAAATATATAAAGAACTCATACAACCCAGTATCAAAAAAAACCAAACAATCCTATTAAAAAATGGTCAGAGGACCTGAATAGACATTTTTCTAAAGAATATATACAGATGCTCAACAGCCACATGAAAAGATGCCCAACATCACTAATTTTTACAAAACGTAAATCAAAACCACAACGAGGTATCACCTCACACTAGTCAGAATGGCAATCATCAAAAAGACAAGAAATAAAAGTGTTGGCAAGGATGTGGAGAAAAGGGAACCCTTGTGCACTGTTGGTGGGGATGCAAGTGGTGGTGCAGCCACCATGGAAAACAGTATGGAGGTTCCTCAAAAACTTAAAAATAGAACTACCATACCCTCCAGCAATTTCACTTCGGAGTATTTATCCAAAGAAAATGAAAGCACTAATTCAAAAAGATATATGTACCCCAATATTCTGTTGCAGCATTATTTACAACAGCCAAGATATAGAAGCAACCTAAGTGTCCACTGATAGATGAATGGAAAAAGAAGATGCGGTATACACAATGGAGTATTACTCAGCCATAAAAAAGAATGAAATCTTGCCATTTGCAACAACATGCATGGATCTAGAGGGTATTATGCTATGAAATAAATCAGACAGAGAAAGACAAATACCGTATGTTTTCACTTACATGTGGAATCTAAAAAAAAAAAAAAAAAAAGAACAAATATAACAAAATAGAAATAGATTCACAGATACAGAAAACTAGTGGTTGCCAGAGGCGAGGGAGCCAGGGGTATGGGCAAAATAGGTGAAGGGGATTAAGAGGTACAAACTACCAGATATAAAAGAAGTAATTCACTGGGGCGTAAGGTACAACACAAGAAATATAGTCAATAATGTAACAACTTTGTATGGTTATGTAATGTACAAAAATATCGAATCACTATGTTGTACACTTGTAAGTAATATAATACAGTAAGTTAACTACACTTCATTTTACCAAAAAAAAAAAAAAAAAAAAGAGGGGAACAGACATCCTTTCCTGATTTTAAAGTGAACGTTGCTAATGTTTCCCAGCTAAGGATGATGCTTGCTCTATCCATTCCTGTCTTTGCACTGATACTTTTCTTCCCTTGCTAAAAGCTTTTCTCACGAATGAATATTGACTTGTATCACATCTTTGAGGTATAGCTGGTCATCTATTAAGATGATTATGTGGATTTTTTAAATCTTTCATCTCATGCAAGCTCCAAGAGATCTTGTCTGTCTTGTTCACACTTTTACCCCAATACCTAGGATGGTGTCTTCCTCATTGTAGGCACTTTAGAAATATTTCTTGAACAAACACATGTGTTAGCAAATAAATAAAAGTATTTATTATTGTGATTAATTACACTGACGGAGCTCTAATAGTGACTAATACTTGCATTCCTAGGATAAACCCTAATTGGTTATGATAACATTCTTTTAATACATTCTGAATTTAATTTGGCACTTTTTAAATTTAAAGTTTTGGTATCTATGTTCATAAGTTAAACTGCACAGTTTTCTTTTAGGAGCTATGCTTATCTAATTTTGACACCAAGGTTATCCTTGTAGAATAAAGTGGAAAGTGTTTCATCTTTAACTTTTTCTGTAATAGTTTCTTTAACGTTGGAATTATCTTTTTCTTGAAGGACTGGTAGACCTCACCCATTAAACTGACCTTGTCATTTTCTTCTATATTTGTTGGTCTATTTACATTTTCTTATCTCTCTCTGAGCAATTCTTAATATACAGCCCGTGAAAACCACTAATTTTGTAAGATTTTCATATTTATCGATATAACATTGTACACTGAATTCTCTCAAAACTTTAAAGTCTCCACATCTGTAGTTTATGTCATATTTTTTAACCCTGATTTGTATCTTCTCTCCTTTTATTCCTTGATAAAATTCACCAAATATTTTTAATAGTTTAGTGATTATTTCAAAGAAAAATTTTAGGGTTTTTTTGTTATTTACCATTTTTATTATGCTTGGCTTAACTTTATATGACAAATGCATAAATTTTATTTTTTTCTACTATACTTTTCTACACTTTGATTTCCTTTTTCCAACATCTTGAGTTGAATGCCTTGCTTATTTATTCTCAAACTTTTAATCAATGCATTTCAAACTCTAATCAATGCATTCATGTCTATAAAATTTCCTAAGTATAGTTTTCCTAAGTACATGTCTATAAAATTTCCTACAGATTTGATATATAGTTCACTTACTGTTGTTTATTTCTAGATCATTTATAACTACAGTTTTGCTTCCCTATTTAGGAATTTTTAGGGTTTCTTAAAACTATCTTTTTCTTATTTACTTCTAATATTATTTGCATTATGAACAAATATTGTGACCAGTATCATTTCAGCTTTGGGAGGTTTTTTGTGTTTTTATTTGTTACTTAATACACCATGAATTTTTGTAATAGTCTATGTATTTTGAAAAGAATGTATATGCTCTTAATGTTTTGGATATGTAATAGATCAAGCATGCTGATTGTTATTCAAATATTCTATTTTCTTATTTATTCTTTATCTATTGATTTTTAGAGACATGTATATTTTTCCCTGTCCTAATTTTTCACTTTCTCCCATAAAATATACAAAGAAGGACAAAATAGCTTGTTCACCATCGACTCCCCAGCACCTAGAACACTGCCTTCAATACGCAAATGGACTGAGTAAGATCCAGACAGTGTCATCTGTCTGCCAAGTTAATGAAACAAGGAGGCCACTAGACTGAGGTGGTTCTAATGCCTTAGCAATCTATGTAAGCAAACCAAAACCTAAGCCTGTAACATCTCAAGGTTAAGAAATCAAAATCTAAGGACAACCAATCATAAACAGTCAACTAGGCTTTCTCAAAGTAACCCCTCAGCCAGTCAAATAATTTCCTTGCTTTGCTTCCACAAAAAGTCCTGCCTCTAGCTCCTGTTGGTGGAGCATGCCTGACCACTTCTAGTCTGGTGCTGCTCAATTTAGGGTTTTGCCCAAATAAACTCTTAAAAATTGTAATAGGTCTCAGTTTATCTTTTAACATGCCTTAAAAGACTTATTAAAGTCAGGAATATTGTCCTATTCATCCATGTATCCTCCAGAACTCACACTGCTTCCTGGCACATAGTAGGTGCTGAATGAGTGTGAAATGAATGGATAAATATTTAGCCCACCAGTATATAGATGGGTCATTTTCAAATGTCACAGTGCAAAACTTGATTTCATTTTCAACTCAGGTGCCCTTTATATATATAGGACCTATGAAACAGTTTTTGATACCCAGAGCAAAAAAGCTAACCTTAATCAAATTGGAAATAAATATTCTGTTGTGATCAATGTCATCATGTAGATGGGGCTACAGAAAGAAGAACTAAGCTTCCTCATTCTTTAGAATGTTAAAGCCTGAAATCCTCCAGATCCAACTGAGGCTGACTCCCAAACTCTGTTTTCTAGGCCAGGTAGTGAGGCCTGAAAGAAAGACCAGGGACCATCTATTCACCTCAGACAATATTAACAATTGATTCAGATCACCAATAAACTGACCCAACTTTGGCTGTCAGTATATATTAAATATGAAGATGGGCTAAATGAACAGATAGGTCTGGTTTTCTCACGCTTAGATAGCCTCTTGACCCCCTTCCCTATTCATCTCTTGGGTTCTTATCAAGCACCTAAAATTTGGAAGATGCGTACAAACAGAAAGAGCATTAGTATTTTTTTTTTTTTTTTCTGGAACACCTGATGTTAAAACAAGGTTTTGTTTTGTTTTGTTTTCTTTAATTTTTATTTTTATTTTATTTATTTATTTATGGCTGTGTTGGGTCTTGGTTTCTGTGCGAGGGCTTTCTCTAATTGCGGCAAGTGGGGGCCACTCTTCATCGCGTTGCGCGGGCCTCTCACTATCGCGGCCTGTCATGTTGCGGAGCACAGGCTCCAGACGCGCAGGCTCAGTAATTGTGGCTCACGGGCCCAGCCGCTCCGCGGCATGCGGGATCTTCCCAGACCAGGGCTCCAACCCGTGTCCCCTGCATTGGCAGGCAGATTCTCAACCACTGCGCCACCAGGGAAGCCCGAGCATTAGTATTTTTCACCTCTGCTTCCCAGAAGCCAAAACCTGCTTTCCTTTGTGCACTGCTGAACTAGCCCTAGGAAATCTAGAACCAGCCTGCCCCAGGCCTCGTGGATATGCACTATCCAGACCACATAAAGCCTCTTACAGGCCACTGGATTTGTGTGGCTTGTCAATAAGGAGCTTAGGACCCTGTGTAAAGTGATACCTCAGGTGCCCTGGTTACTCAAAGCTGAAAAGAGAATTAACTTTTAACGTATTATCAAGCTCCCATGCTGTTTCAGGGTGACCTCCCTGGGAAGGAGGCTCTGAGACAGAGCCTATTGTACAGGATATGTATTAAGGAAGGACCCTGGAATTAACACATTAGGAAAGGAGGGAAAGGACATAGCAGTGGGCAAAGGGAGAAGTTAAGCACTGATGCAGGCCATTTGACACCTCATCTGATCCCACAGGGAGCTCTGGTACTAGAATGACTGTCAGAGTCGTTCTGAGTTGGACAAAGATGGCCATGCCCCTATACACATGCATCCACCAGTCACTAGATGCAGGCCACCCTGGGAAGGGACATGACCTTGGGTGAGGTGGCTCTCTGCAGCTGAGTTGATCTCAGCTGAAGATGACTGAAGGCTGTTGGTGGCAGCACTCCCAAAGCAACTGGGGTAGTAAGTCTTTCCTTCAAGGGGAGATCTGGGCAGCATATCACAGTGTCATACATGAGTTATCTAGGCTGGAGATTAGGATCTCTCTAGTTAGAAGACAGAACAGCAATAATCAAACTTTTTCATCTCAGGATTCCTCTCCACTCCTACAAACTATTGAGGGCCCAAAGAATCTTTATGCAGATTATATCTACCTTTAAAGAAATTAAACTGAGGAAAAATGTATTTGTATATTAACCTATGTTAAAATAACTGTATAAATCTATTACTTACTGAAAAATAAACCCTATATTTTCAAAAACAGAAAAAAAGTAATTATAATGACATTGTTCTACATTTTTTACTTAAAAATCTTCATGTCTAATTTAATGGATGACAGCTGGATACCTTACTTCTGAAGTTAATTTGTTTCAGTAGGTTTTTTAGTTGAAGTATATGAAAAACATCTGACCTCACACAGATATGTAGTTAGAAAAAAGGAAAAGTGTTTAAAAAGCCTTTTCAGGTCGTTGAGGATATTCTTCTTCAATGCTACACCAAAACTCAACAAGTATTATTTTCTTAAAAGGTAGTTGTAACATGGAAACAGAAACCATATGAATGAACTTTACAACTATGACTGCTACTGTGTTACACTGAAATACATTATTCTTTGTCACCTTTCAATGAATCTTTCACTCCTGTATGATTTTGTAAACTCATGCATTGTACCTCATGCATTCCATTTTACAACAAAAAATTACATTTGTTAATGTCCCACCAATCTTATCAGAAAGTCTTTATATACTAAAGAGCTAAGTTCATGGTGGCATATCCAAGTTTTCCAAAATTTTAAGTTTTGCTTTCAAGCTTTAATTTGATCATTGGAAACAAAAACCGTCAGTCATTTTCTTCAAAGGGACAGGTTCATTTTGCTTATTTTTAAGAAACGTCTACCAAATAATCAAGTCTGAATAACCGTGGTTTAGCTGTCAGTCATTCATTCAAGTAAAAACTGTGTTTCATGGAAAAAGGAGCTAGTTGAGCTCTCAAGGCACAGCATCACGCCAGTTCGCTTTCTTGAGATATGCACAGTACGTTAGTTTGCAGCAGCGGTAGGCTTATGGGTACTTCCCATTTATCAATAGAATGTTAAAGAGATATACTTAGGGTTGAGATTTAATAATGTCAGTAATTTGTACTGTTTCATCAAAGACATTCTGTGAGTTAGTGACGGTGAAGAACACAATGATTCTGTCACAATTGATGCCCTGCCTTTAACTCTGCTGAGGCACTAGCACTTTTAGCCATCATTGCTTTTACATCATCAGTGCAAATGTCAACACAGTGAAAAAGGCAAATATTGTCTTCATACTATTATATCAATAATACTGACTATGCAGACTCCTGAGAGGATCTAGGTGAACCCCCAATCATTCGCAGACCGTCCACTGACCAGAACTGAGAGAGAGTATCCAAAACCCAATACAAGAAGGCTCAAAAAAGTCACTATGATAAACTGGACATGTAAGTCCAGTGAACTTCTGTGGCCTTGATTCTGGATTTTTTCTTACCCCATCCCTAAAAAATGTGTGAAAACTATGTGAATAAGTATCCAGGATAATACATTTTTCCCTCTCTCAAAGGGAGGATGCCTTTGGGAGTTTTTCCCTAGAAAATTCTAAGATGGCTTTGAGACCTTCTTCTAGAAAGCACAAGATGAGGTTGAGTGTAGTGTGGTCTTAGCAGAAAATCGTGAAAAATGCCATTATTTGTGCTACAGAAAATCCTAGAACCTGAAACCCAATGTAATTGAAATTTTTCAAGTGGAGGGAGAGAAGGTAGGGAGTTTTGCCAGGTGTTTGGTCTTTAGCAAAGCAAAGCAGTGCTAAGCATTTGCTCTTTAAATCTAAATGAAGTAGTTTGGGGTCTAATTTAACTCAGAAAAAAAATCTCTCCATTAATAGGTATAAAAAGAAATTTGTAGCTGCTATAATGACATAGAAAGCAACCAGAAATAAATTTGTTTAATAAAGGAAATTGAGCATGTTGTATATATCTCTAGATATTCTAGCCAAACTATCTCACTAGCTTAATCTAGTTACCTAGTAGTAAGGCAATTCCACAATGAAGATTTAGGGTTGGTGTATATTTAGAGTTCTGTTGTGATCCTGGATGCTTATAACAAAATACTTCTCGTAGGAGAGCAAGCCCCTTGGCGATCTTTGCATTGTTATATTCAATTAAGCAACAATTTACTCCGTTTTTAATGGGACTCACCATTTACTGTCACTACTGGTCCACCAGAGAGGACACTTTAGTGTTCTCTACTTTTCTCTTCAGAACAGAATCTGCACTAAAACATCAGAGTTTGCTTTTCTAGCAATGAAAACGCTTGTGACTTATGGACAGCCGGCTCCATCTAGCTGTCCATCCCGTATCATTCCTCCATCCATGTTCCATAAATATAAAATAATATATACAAGCTATCATTAAAATAACATTTTCTTCTAAAATGGACAGATCAGTGACCTCATGTATAAATAATTTTAAATATATAGCTATGTATCCATTTATTTCTATCATATTTTTCTCCTTTTCGTCTTCACTGAAAATAGAGCTGGTTATTCTAAGCAAAGACTCTTAAGATCAGCATTATATTAAAACACACACTCTTTACTTCCTTTATTAAGTTTGAAATCTAGTTCTAACATTTCATGAAAGTTAAAAGGTTACTAGATTAAATGTTCAAATGATATTACATGTGAGGTTGTTTATTGAGTGCATAGGGGGTCTTTATCAGAAATATGCTAAAATAGTTCTCCTGAGACTTCTGAAGGAATGTTCTCCAATCTCTCATGTTGAAATCAATCTAAAAATATTTAGCACTGTGTAAATCTTATAATAGCCTCATGCATCTTTATTAGGTCATGCCAATATTAAAGAGATTTACCAAAAAAATTGAGTTCTTGTAGCATATAGTTTCTATATTATTATTATTAAATTATTCTTAAATTGGAAAATTAATAAACCCTATAGTTAATCTACGTTCTTGGATGAGGTTAGGAATTTCCATTGTCACAGCAATTTTATCACTAAAAAGATGTACTAACATCTTTATGAATTCACTTAAAACCATTATTTCACTTCAAAGAGCTCTACACACATTTCAAAATATGTTGCTTTAACACATTTTCAGTGCCATTTTCACCAATATTTTATTCCACTATCACCCAGCCTTACCTCTAGTCACAAACAATAAAGCAGGGTAGTCAGGCAGTAACACAGCTTGAGTTCAGCAACCAGCTAACACTACGATCTTCATTCAAATCTCAAAATGAACTCTAAGGGACAAAAAAGAATTGATTCACAATTGGAACATATGACTTTATAAACTGCTCAAAGTTTAAAAAACTCTGAACACACTCTTCATATTGGACTTCTTAGAAACTACCATATTCTATTTGACTCAGAACGTACATTTGTACAGATAGCATTGCTACTCATAAAGAGTAAAAAGAAGGATATCACAAGTGGAAATCCACTTAAACTGCCCTTCTGCTGAGGCTGAATACTGCCTATCAACTCATTCATTCATCCTCACAGTACAATTTGCAAGTCTGCTATACACATGTAACTCTGCAGTGTGCTATATCCTTAGATTCTTCAAAGAAAATATAACCTGAATTTTCCCACCTGCAAGCACTGTACAGGCAATGTAAAGAGTGATGACAAGCTTCATATTTCTGCCACTGGTTCTCTTCAGGGTTAAGATATAAGCCTTTGTTAAAAGACAGTGATGGCCACTAATACCATAGCATGATTTTGTTTATCAGAAGAACCAACAGAAAGAGATACACTGAGGAAGAGGAATCAGGACTCATAACTCTATCAGAAGCATGACAACCAGTCAGAATGGCCAGCATCCAAAAGTTTACAAATAATAAATGCTGGAGAGGGTGTGGAGAAAAAGGAACCCTCCCACCCTGTTGGCGGCAATGTGAACTGGTGGAGAACAGCATGGAGGTTTCTTAAAAAAATTAAAAATAGAGTTATCATATGATCCAAGAGTTCCACTCCTGGGCATACGTCTGGAAAAGATGAAGGCTCTGTTTCGAAAAGATACATACACCCCAGCGTTAATAGCGCCACTATATACAATAGCCAAGACATGGAGACAACCTAGGTATCCATCAACAGATGAATGGATAAAGAAGATGTGGTATATATATATGTATATATACATATATATATACATATATATATATATATATACACACACACACACACACACACACACAATGGAATATTACTCAGCCATAAAAAAAGAATGAAGTATTGCCATTTGCAACAACATAGATGGACCTAGAGATTATCATACTAAATGAAGTAATTCAGACAAAGACAAATATTATATGATAACACTTACATGTGGAATCCAAAAAAATAATAATAATACAAATGAACTTATTTATAAGACGGAAACAAACTCACAGACATAGAAAAGAAACTTATGGTTATGGCGGTAGGGGAAGGGATAAATTAGGAGTATGGGATTGACAGGTGCACACTACCATGTATAAAATATTCATAGATAAAGAAAATGTATTTACTGTATAGCACAGGGAACTATATTCAATATCTTGTGATAATCTATAATGGAAAAGAATCTGCAAAAGTATATATATATATCCCCAAATCACTTTGCTGTACACCTGAAACTAACATAATATTGTAGGTCAGCTATGCTTCAATAAAATTTAAAAAAAGAAGACGGAGAAGCAGCAGCAGCATGACAGAGCACCAGGCAAAATCTTAGCTAATGATGAACAACATAATGAGTGGTACAGAAAGAGTGCGTGTCTAGAGTCTAGTGTCAAGCACGTGTGTTGACTCCCAGCATCACCACCACTGACCGTATGGCAATAAGTGATGCATCTTGTTTTGCTTAATTTCTGTTTCTTCACAGGCATACTAGAAAGAATAAAAATTTTTCAAAGGGCTAAAATGAGGATTAATGAGATAACATATGTGGAACTACAAGGCACTGACAAAACACCGAATTTTGTAGCTGCTTTTCCCTCCTTTCTTTGGGATGGACACAGGTGTGAAGCAGAGGGCTATCAGAAGATAGTAGGTGTTATGGAGGTGGGGAGGACTAAATTTGGGTGATCAAAATTCTATCATTTTAGGGGCCTGAAAACCAACTTCAGACTTGCCTAGGACACGGACACACCCTATCTTAGATCCAAAAATCAAAAAAAAGTTTTGGTAGAGCACACAAAAGAGGGCTTTATAGGTCCTTCTAAATGCTCTAAATATTTATATGTACCCCAGGTATTCCCAAAATCAATTTGAGCCTCTAAAATGTGTTCTTGGGTCTCCCTGGTGGCGCAGTGGTTGAGAATCTGCCTGCTAATTCAGGGGACACGGGTTCGAGCCCTGGTCTGGGAAGATCCCACAGGCCGCAGAGCAACTAGGCCCGTGAGTCACAATTACTGAGCCTGCGCGTCTGGAGCCTGTGCTCTGCAACAGGAGAGGCCGCGATAGTGAGAGGCCCGCGCACCACGATGAAGAGTGGCCCCCGCTTGCCACAACTAGAGAAAGCCCTCGCGCAGAAACGAAGACCCAACACAGCCAAAAATAAAAATATAAAAAAAATTTTTTTTTAAATAAATAAATAAAATGTGCTCTTACCACATCAGATTCGTCCTTAGTCGGCAGAACACTCTCAAACTCAACTGTGGCGCTTCTTCCTTCTTCCCTCCTTTCTCACAGCACATCTCTTTTTATCACCTGCTCTACGCGTCTTTAAATGGTTCCTACTCCTTCTTGGCCTGCGTAGTGCGTAGTGCGTCCTCTCGTAAAGCGACGCGCCTAAGAGTGACGCCATCCGCGGGCGCCGCCGCCAGGAACCGCGTGCGGGAGGTCGCACCGAGAAGCGCGCCTGCGACGAATGCTTGAGTGGCTGGTTTGCCGCGAAGTTCCTCCACGGGGAGAGCTCCAAGGCCGCGTGCACCAACCTCTTCGAGCACTACCAGCAGTCCGTTCAGAAAGCAGTGGAGGAGAAGGAGGTTCCCATTGAAGGACTGGAGTTCATGGGCCGTGGCAAAGCTCTTCTCGACCTTGACAGTCATCTTGAAAATGGAAATTAGGAGATTGAGGACTCTGGATTGTGTCAATTAAAGCTGTGAAGATAGCGATCAAGCGATTTGATGAGTTTAGGAGGGAGAAGTTTCCTTTCCACCTTCTTGATGTTTTTCTCTCACTTGCAAAAGATGATGAACCATCACTTTTTGCTTTGAGACGATTTCTGGCTTTGGCTTCTCATAGAAACTCAGTGTGCTAAATAATGGGATTTTTTGGGATTACGGTTGCAATACTTGGTCTGGGATCAATTTTAAATATACCTTGTATGTAAATACTGATAAGCTTGTCGGGATGATCAAGGTTGCCTGACCTCTCGGGTTAGGCTGTGAAGGACATTACTACACTGTTATTGTTCATGGAAACCACTGGTTAGGACCTCTCTTTTCTCTCACGGAGCTAATGCTCTGGAAAGGGTTCCCAGCACAACAGTTGCAACCAATGCTTGGGAGCACAGTTCTGGTTTTATATAGTAACTTAACTGTTAAGGTTGCTGGTGAATGGGGTTAGCCAAGAGGAAGACAACTTTTAACAGTTCCCTGCCTTAACAAGAGGTGTCAGATCTCAAGATGTGAAAGCTTCAAGAATGCTGCAGTGAACAGCATTTCAGAACACATGGTGTAGTTCGGGAATTGAGATCCTTTAAGTAGCTATGGAGGAAGATACTAAACTGCAAAGATTTGCCGTAGCTAGCTTTTAACCCAAGTCAATGAATTAAGTCAACCTGTATATCATAAAAATGCCAAAATGCTGCATCTGGTTAAATGGGGGGAGAAAAGAGTTTGCTTTATTTTCCTTGTTTACCCTGTCCTGTAATGCCTGTAATCATGAAGATGAAATAAACTGTAACATTTAGTTCAAATAAAAAATAAATGGTTCCTAGTATAGAAGTTTGTGGAAAACAGAAACATTCCCCTTTCCTTAAGTTTCAGGATGCTCAAGAAGAGTTAAAAAACCAACTAGACATGCTAAGTGAAAATGTTTCCAGAGGAAATTTAATCATCGTACAGATCAACTAAATTCAAAACCTCCATGAAACACAATAGATTAGAAACTATCTCCTCTCTTCTCATACTCGTCTGCTTTTATGAGATTACTACCATGGAGGCTCACACCGAGTAGAATATATATATATTTATTTATTATATTTATTATATATCTATATATAATATTACATATATATTATATATATTTATTTTATATATGTATATAAAATAAACATGGGCAAATTAGCCAAATCACTGGGTTCTAAGGCCTTTGGTTCATCTATTTTATCTAGTCCAAGCACCTAAAAATGTGGAACCAATCTCTATGGAGACATATAGGGTGCCAATACACAATTTTTCCTTCCATTCCTGAATTTGGCAAATATCTTGAGCACTGTTATAGCTGACACTTCTGCAAATTAGCAATGTCATTTTTTTGTCCATAATTAAATCACTTGATCTTCAGTTAATCTACCATAAGCTTTCATTTATTAATATATAAACTCTCACTAGTCTTCTCTATGTCCTTAAAGTTTGGGAAACTCTGAAGAGGCTATTTGTGAATAACGTTTAATTGATATTGAAGAAGAACCTTTAACCTAGTGGTACCAGAAATGACCCTGCTAATCCCAAAAGACGTGAAACAGGGAAGATTACCTAAACTATAAAATGATTGACAAAGCCCAGAGTTTTCATCCTCATTTGTGAATTTTGGTAAATGTGGTTTGATTTACTCTAATACTTTTTATTTACAAAATCCTCATGCAGTGCTCACTACATGCCAGTCACTTCTCCGTGTGCTTTGCAAATATATACCATCTATGCCAAAATTACTTTTCTAAAACATGATGTTGAAACTGCCTTTTATTTGAAAGACAGACACAATAGTAAAAGCTCTCTTCAGCTACTGTGTCATGTCAAGAACAAAACAGGAAGCAACTTAGCTTTGATGGCACTGGTTCTCATTTCTATTAGAATCCCCTCTCTTGCTACTCTTACATATTCATAGCTTTGTAACAACTGATGATTTCTAAATTTCTTTAGAAATCAATTCAGATTATGAAACTTGACTCTCAGAATACCTAGCTGTTACCAATCTGACTTTACCCACGGGAACAAAGTGTTGTTTCATTACGTTTCTACCTTACATTGATCTCGTTTCACGGTGAGAATCAAACTCCAAGTTGTTCTCACCTCCTAGGGAGATTTCCTTGGAGAGCCATTTGCTTCATCTTTAAGTCCCTGCAGCTCCCATAAGCCTCACAGGGGCAATACTATAGAGAGGGAACTGAAAGATGAAGGAGGTGGCTCCCAAAGACAAATATAAAGGCTAATTTAAATGGCTCATAGTAATTCACCACACTGCAGTGGGGAGACCAGGTAAACAGGCTATCGCTTCCACATTCACTATGCTGAGATGCAAGCCCATCAACACTGCACCTGACAGAATCTACCTACTCTGAATACCAAAGAGAGCTGAAAGGTGCCAAAGCAGATGGCAATAGCATCAAGGACTCGAAAGCACCTAGTTTCTACACTCTTCTGCATTCTGTTTCAAGAAATGTGGTCCATCTATAAGCAAAAACAAAACAAAACCAAAAAATTAAAAACTGGAAGAGCTAAGATGAGAATAATCAGAGGGATGGAGGCTAGTCACACTTAAAGTCTCTGCTGAAAATCTGAGAAAGCTTCAATGCCCAAAACAAAGGACAAAGCAAAAGTTGAAGATAAAAAGACTGAAAAGTAACACCATCCATACTTATGTTTAGACTTCTGTTTAAAAAAAATAATAAATTGAGAGTAATTTATTGGGGAGAGGGGAAGCTTTTCTCTTGCTTATTTCTTAGGCTTCCTTACTGTGAAGCAAGGATATTAGCATCTTTCCAGCCTCTTCCTGCCCCCTTCCTCATTCCAGTCCCAGGGAGGAAGAGTGGCTCTGTGCTTGGTAAATGTGGAGAAGAGTTTGGTGACTTATCCTTGTGTAGTGGCCTGCCCCAATCTAGTGCTGCCAAGATGGGGTGTAGACAGCAAGTCTGCCCAGTTCTGGGTTCAAGATCAGAAAGGTCACTATAGTAAAAAGCCCAAAGCTCTGAACTCTACCAGTGGCAAAGAGAGTTGTTTTCTGTTTTTTGGTTTTTTTATATCCCATATTTACTCTCTGTTTTATTTATTAGTTTGCTTGGAACCCAGGTGAGGAAAAGGGCTGCTGATTATCAGAGGCCACCTTGGAGCTTCCTTACACCTACGCTGTTCAAATAAAATATGACTCAGAAGGCATTCTTGCACACACAGGGCTACTTCTAGAAAAAATCCAGTCTTTAGCTTGTTCGAGGTCCCCATCCTTCTAATTCCCCACTCCCCTTTCACCAGTGACTCTCCAGCCATCTCTTTCCCAAGCTCCTCCTACCCTCTTGCCTCTCAACTTCCTGTCCCTATCAAAACCTCCTTCCATTTGCTTCATTCACACCTATATGTAAATGACTGATAACAATTTATAGTGTATTCGCTCGTCATAATCCATCCCTTTGTATCCTGTGGGATTCTTTAACCTACCAGATCCGGAAGACCTCAAAAGTAAACCTGATATCCCTATAGGAAATGCAGTGGCAATGGGACAACCAGAAATAACAAATGCACCTGAGAAAAGTTACTGATTTTAACCACTGTGTCTTTGTGGGAAGGAAAAAATCTGGGACTATTCATTTCCAAGTGTATTTTTACCGTATAAGCAAATAACTGAGAAGGAGAGAGACTAGGTCAAAATATTTTTTTCTAGCCAATTTGTAGTCATTCTTTAAGAGTGATTTTAAATGTTGCCCTATTGTTAAGATCTGATCCAATTTTCCCATGTATGGCAAGGTTCTTCCTCATCGGTGCCCCTCACAAAAGCCACGGGGCTCTTCTCCCCCTATTTTCTACATTGCTTTGGATTGTCTGCATATGTGTCTGCTTAAGCTTAAGGTCTCCTCAAGGATACAGGCATGTCTGGTTGTCTTTGCATTCTCAATCTGCTACCCAGAATTTTTTTATAAATATTTGGGGAGTTGAATGGAATTGTACCAAATAATCAGAGCTCAGTGAAAAAAAGAAGGTGGCTCACATGTCTTGAAAAATTAAACTTTTCTTGAGAAAACAAGAAGTATCAGGGAAATTCTAGGAGGCAGAAGAGAGCAGAAAAATGGAAAGAGAAGAAAAGTTGAAGAACACAATAGAAATAACTTCAGAGACAGATGAGAGCATGACAGCCACATTTAGAAGTGTCCGAGGGGTTGGAATATCAGAATATGACAGCAGAGAGGACAACTCCCTTGGGGACAGAAAAGAGAATGACCATGCAACAGCACAGTCACCACAGCTGTGGTGGCAGTACAAGGACAGCAAGGCAGATGATTAGGACCACTCAGACCCGGGAGCAAACGGCCACAGCCCAGGACCTTAAGAGGTCCGTCTTCCACTATGTAGGAAACATGGCTGTAAAAAACTGCTCACTCTCTCAAGCAGTATAGCCAAGGTCAAAGACCTGTAGCTTTAAGCTAAAGAGTTAAAACACCCAAAGAGGAATTTTAATAAGTATGAAAGAATTTGAAGACATAGCAAGGTCTTCCATTTAAGGAATTGGATCTTTTGATTAACAAAAAAAGAATAAAGACAAAACTGAATAAACATTCAAAAGTCAAATTTTCCTAACTTTTATATCATGCAGCCTTAAAAAAGAAGGAAATTCTGATACATGCTAAAATATGCATGACCTGAGGTAATTACGCTAACTGAAATATGCCAGGCACAGTTGGTCACAAGACAAATACTCTATGATTCCATTTACATGAGGTATCTATGACTAGTCAAATTCATAGAAACAGAAACACAGAAACCAACATAGTAGAATGGTGGTGGCCAGGGGCTGAGGAGAAGGAGAAATGGAAAGTTGCTTAATGGGTATAGAATTTCAGTTTTACAAGATGAAAAATTCTGGAGATTAGTTATATAAGAATGTGAATATACTTAACGCTACTGAACTGTATACTTAGAAATGCTTAAGATGGTAAATTTTGTGTACTTTTTACCACAATAAAAAATACAAATTTTTTACATTAATAACTTCGTTATAAACCAATAATGTCACAAGTGATTTTCATTCAATTGGCTTCAAAACAGAGAAGAAAGGAAGAGAAACACTTCCATTATAGCCCACATCAGATGAATATATTGGAATCAATCAACCATTTTAAATTTTCACAGAATTAACAACCATTCCTCTTTAAAAAAAAAAAATCAAAAGTCCAAACCAACAACCAATATGCTTTTAGTTTATTTCACAGCTAAATCTTGAGTTTGGTTTAAAAAACACAACGTAAAAAATTCTCTGATACTGGAAATATTCAATATTTCCCCACCTACCCCAAAACTAGATAAATTCTGCATTCTTGTACATTTCTTTCTGATTTTATGCTTAGATTACTTTTTTCTTTTGGCCTTTCAAAAGCACCTGAAACCTTATACCTATGCTGTAATGAGAAAGAAAAAAATGCATTTGTTTAATTGGAAATATTTAGGGCTGAGCAGAAAAATTTGCATTCCTGCTGATAATTTCTGTACTGAGTTTGGTCCAGTGGGATTAGAAGTCTCTGAGATATTAAACCCTGGAAAGAAGAGTTTGTAATGGAAAGGCTGAAAGAACTGAATTATAGCCACTAGCACCACTTGAATACTTTAAGCATACTCAAATGTGCTGTGTTATCATAAGAGCTTTAAAAAAAAACGCACACACAGAAATGATGGAGGTTATGGAACAGACATTAGACATCGCCGGAGAAGCAGCTTCACCTCTGGGTCATTTGAGGTGGCCAGCCTAACCACAAAGGAACATCTGCAGTGCTACTCAGGGAGCTAAGAGAGATGCCACACTCATTTAGACTCCTGAGATCGTTAAATCTGACAATGACTTTGGTTAACCCCTCACAGGCACCTCACTCCGGACACCTGTCCTGCGTGTATCTGATGTCTAGACTGGGGAGAATCAATTGAGTTTCTCCTCTTTTAAAGTAGAAGACACACATTGAAAGGTCTTTGTGTTTATTTGCAAGAAATACAATTCTCTTATAATATATCCCAGAGTTGTCCTCCCTTTCAGCAGAAACATCTTTCCAAGTCCACCTCTCTCAGTGGCCCCTCTGAGCTGAGAAATGTGATGATCTGCTCACAGGAAAACACAAGAACATTCCTGAATTTCTCACTTTCCTACACACACCCCAGCTGAACACAGGGTCCTGCAGGAAGGATCTATCCCAAACTTGTGTGCGCCCGTAGTGCTGGGGAATCAGTTCCTACATCTGGCAAGATGAAAATAGTCTTTAACTCCAATAATTCCTGTGTAAGAATAATTAGACAAGTCCTATTTTCTGAAAGGTGCTCTCATTCTTTTGGCCCTTGGAGTTCCTGAAATCCAATCCCTTATCTATCTTAACCACCTTTCCTACAAGTTCTTTCTCACCTTGATTGATTTCATGACTATTGTAGCTTTAGCTTCCTTTTGTATCCAAGACCACAGACTTCTGAAGTCAGCTTGATTTCCTGGGCCCCAAGCACATGCTGCAATTCTACCCATTAATTGCCATTAATCTTATGACCACTGATACTCTTCCTCTTTCCCAAAACTTAGTCCAAACTCTCAATAGCTATTAGAACTGAATTTTCTGGGGCCTGAACTCCCCCAACACACACACACCCAAATCCTTCCCATTTCTGATTCCTTGCCTGAATCCCTCTCTCTTCCATTCCATGGACTAACACATCTTCTCATTTCTCATGGGTTTCTAGAATCTGGGGGACGGAAGTTGCAGATAATTTTCCATGCTCTTTACATCAATTCTGAACTCCAAAGTTGCGAAAGTAACACAATGAAGTCCAGATTAAAGTATTCCCTTCATCATTCAGGTAAATTTCCACAGTCAGTTGGTGTGAAATGATTAAAGTTGTAACCAGGAGCAAACTCCAGGCCATCTTGCCGGCCTGGGAAACCTTTTTAATGTAACAACTTCAGAGCACTCTGTCCCTGGAGGTATCTTTCTTACACCTTTAGCCCATAAAGAACACCACTGATAGAAATGCCTTCCTAGAAGACAACTGGAAAATAGAAGAAATTTTATAAAAGATAACCTCGGCCATGGGGTCAAATAATCTCGAATCTACCTAAATAAAAAAAAAGTCAAGCCACTCCCTTCTTAATATATGTTATTTATTTCTATATATTCATGTTTTTCACTATGGAATAGACAGCAACTAGACAGGAACCCTGCCCTCAAGGAGTGGACCCCTCATGGCTGTCTGACTTACTTGACTAGTTCTTTTCATTCTTTATCTTATTCACTGGTCATATCAGGAGCAGCTGTGAAACCAATTTGTGATTGTAGCTACTTAGTGCTAATCTCTTCATTCATTATGTACAGTCTCTTTTCCTATCAGTACTTCCAAGTTAAGCTTATTTTTTTGTACTCTTTATATGCTTTTCCAAAATAAATTGCTCATTTTGAGGCCATTTTAGCATCACAAAAGACACTTTCGTGACCCTCCTTAAAGCTGTCAATATGTACCCAGCAAGCCAAATGTATCCTGTAGATACTGAGCTTCATATACTGCTCTGAATATAAAATGATGTAATACGGTTTCAAATAGGTTTGCAAGGTCATCTTTCATTGGAGGGCATTGGTTAGCCTTTAAACCAAATTAAACCAGACCAAACAAATCACAACAACAATACAAACACTTTGTGAACAGAAAATACAGTAACTCTTACACACTCTGTAGATGATCTGAATCAAATTTCTCATACAAGCAACCTTTCCTTAACCTTTGAGCCATATTACCTTTCCCCACTCTTACCTCCCCCCAATGTCAGTCAGTATGATTTACAAAAATACACTCATTTTTAGTACTAGCCTAGAGAGTGAGGGTGATAAAAAATGCATATGATGCAGTTTAAAATCAAAATATGAGATTTTTAATTGCCTACCCTAAGAATTTCCTGTGATGTGGTTCTGTTTCTAATAGTAAGTATTTTACGAAAATTAAAATTTCTAAATAATAACTCTTTAAAAAGAGAGAGAAGAGGTACTTCCTTCTCATGCAATAGCATGAGAAGGGTCCCATGGCAACAGCACATTCAGGCTAATGAAGATGGGGACTACTGTTTATTAAAAGCCTTAAAAATTGCAGCACCGAAGGTTCGCCATTGTGGTCTTATTTATCTTCACACAACCCTAGTAAGTAGATATTAATATCCTCCTTTTCTAGATGAAGAAACAGAGTAAAAAAAAAAATGAGAGTAGATTAAAATTAGTCTTAAATTAGACCTTATTAGTAACATTTTCTTCTTCTCCTTCTCTTCTCTTTATGTCACCATTCCCTCCTTAAAACACACACACACACACACACACACACACACACACACACACACACCCCACAACACAGTGTTAAAGAGCTTATGTTATCCACATACCTACAAAAAAGTCAAGTTAACATTAAAAAATCACTTCATTGTGCCAAAACTGTGAACCAAAGGCAAACTTATGGAACTAGAAATTAGTGTATTCTCAACTAACTTGAAAATCCTCACTCTAGACTGAAAATCAGATTTCCAGTGATGAACTTCACATATGCACTTCTTGGGTGGAATACAGGGAACAGAATAGCAATACAGTGTTCCTCTGTTCCACATAGATCAAAGCAACACTTTCCCTGCCTCATAATTCCCATGAAGTTTAAACTCACCTCCCTCGGAATTAATATCTTTTTCTTTTCGCACAGTGAGGACATGCTGCCAGTGAGATGACCCAGGCAGAGGTTCAAGGCCTTGGTACTCTGTGCCTCAGGCCTTTCACTAAGAAAACTGAGTGTGAGAACTTTATCTCCAATAGTTTCTGCCTATTGTGACATCTCTCCTGGGTCTCTTCGCCCCTAAATTCTTCATTTCTTCTCAGAATTTAGCTGAAGAGCACTTTTCCCCTGCCTGTTTATCTCAATGTCTGTCTCTCACTGCTAGTATTTATTGCATATCACTGTAAGTCTTTATTGAATGTAATCTGTTTGGGGATATAGTTGGCATGAAAGATGCTTCACCAAATGAAGTTGTAAAGTATTATACATAAATACTTAATTCCTGGATTTATTTATTATCATCATTACTTATTTACCACTATAGGCACACAGGACACCTTTGAAAGAAATAAATCTGGTCAGTTACTCTCCCAAATTTTATCAGAATATTCTTTTATCAAAATGTCTGCCAAATTGTATCAAAATCTCTTATAAGATATAAATTAATGCTAATATATAGTAATTATCAATATTCTTCACACACTATAATTTACAAAAACTTGTGCACATATAACGTGAGTTATTTTATAATTTAATCTCCCAGCTATCCAATGCTAGGAGAGTTTTTGTCTCCATGTGACAGGTCAGGAAAGTGAGACTCTGAAAGTTTGAATGATAACCCAAAGGTCAGATGAATAATGAGTTTCAGAGCTGGCTTCAAACTCAGGTCTCCTACTTTAGGTCCTAAGTGTTTCTCTCTCCCACAGCTGCCTATAGGATCAGCAGGATGAAGGGAAATCAAGCAAGGGTCAGGCTGAGAAAATGAGCTCCATTGTCTCCTTTGTGAGGCTTTCATAAGAGTCTACGGTTTGCTGTGGATGTACGTATCACATGCTGCTACGTTAATTCAACTTGATATTTAATTCGGGGTTACTGGAGACTGAGTTTAAATTTGAAGTCCCCAAACCGAATTAATTTTTATTTGCAACAGTAGGCATTCTGGAAAGGGTCATTGCAATTAGCCCTAATTAATGTAATTTTTCTCTGGGTGCCCAAGAAATTCTGGAGATGCCTGGGCTACAACGATGCCATGAAGCAGAAAGACCCCAGCAAGTATAGGATTGGGATCCTGATCAGAGAGAGATGCACCAGCCAAGGGGACACAGATCTGTGTGGAATACAGAAATGGTGATGTTGGTTCATATGAGTGGATATGCACATTTGGAAGTCTAATGGGCCTTGGAATTACAATCAATTACATTCATTTCATCCCGTACATCCTCACTCTCCCAATTGTGGATACAGAGAAACAGAGGCAGAAACTCTATGCAGTAATACTTTCCATGGCTAAACAGGGAAATAAATTTTAGAGGATCCTTAGAAGCACCTCATTGGGATGGTAAACTCATAGCCTCTTGCAACTTCCTTTCTCTGGTGTGTGTATACCTCTCCTTGTTCACAAGAGTTTTCAACATGGCAAATTACTTCTCCATCCATTTTTTTGGAGGTATTCCAGATTTTACCATCTTTTTCAGGAAGATCCCTACCTCTCATTCAGAGATTCCTACACTAAATCCAGTCTCACATCCTCACTCAGGGAATAGGAAAAGGAATGTGGGTTGCACATTCCTGTGGGAAGTCTGCTGAACAAACCAAAAGAGAGAATTCAAAATAACGTTTGCTCCTGTTGCTGGCAGTTATGCAAACAATCTTTGCTTATATAATACTTTTCAATATAATTGATATTACAATGAAACACCAGCTCTAGAATCCCTTCCTAAAGAAGCATTTAACTGCAAAACCCAAAGGCTGTGGACATGCTATTCCATAAGAGGAATAAATTAACTATCGAATCTTACACTGGAAGTCCATGGAGTACATTAAGTCACCACAAAATACACTGCCTGGGAAATTTGACTCAGTTCATAATAAAATAAATTGTCACCTCGAACTGAAAAATAATTACTCTTGAACTAAGTATAACAGACCAGACACATCCATTTTGGACAAGAAAAACAAAGAAAAAGGAAGAGTAGAGGGTTTCCCTGGTGGCGCAGTGGTTGAGAGTCTGCCTGCCAATGCAGGGGACACGGGTTCGAGCCCTGGTCTGGGAAGATTCCCACATGCCACGGAGCAACTGGGCCCGTGAACCACAATTACTGAGCCTGCGCGTCTGGAGCCTGTGCTCCGCAACAAGAGAGGCTGCGATGGTGAGAGGCCCGCGCACCGCGATGAAGAGTGGTCCCCACTTGCCGCAACCAGAGAAAGCCCTCGCGCGGAAACGAAGACTCAACACAGTCATAAATAAATAAATAAATAAATAAAAGAACGTGAATTTCTTTAAAAAAAAAAGAAAAGAAAGAAACACATAGACTGAAAACTGGATACCAAAATAACTAACTTATTCTTGATGTCAAGTGGGTAAAAATTAAGCTATTATGGTGAGACCTGTAATATGTTAATCTACAAGTCATTAATAGAGTTAGTAGTGATTTAATTTACCGTATTTATTTATATCCCAAAAAGAATGGATTATAATAATAACCAGGATTTGTGGTGATTTACAACAAAGGTTATTTAGACAAATATAATAAAATGGAAAAATAAAAATAGGAAGTCAAGATTTGAGATAGCAGACAAGTTATGCTAAGTGTGAAAACTATAACATTATTACAAATCAATATACAAATTTGGCTCTGAGTGTCCACTGAACTATGAAAGAAAGGAAATATGATAAGACGTTTCATGTTCATTATCTCAAAGAGGGAACACCAATTTCTTCGAGGTTACAATGTATTTCTGGGCACTAAATCTTTTTTTTTTTTAACACCTTTATTGGAGTATAATTGCTTTACATTGTTGTGTTAGTTGCTGCTGTATAACAAAGTGAATCAGCTATATGTATACATATATCCCCATATCCCCTCCCTCTTGCTTCTCCCTCCCACCCTCCCTATCCCACCCCTCTAGGTGGTCACAAAGCACCAAGCTGATCTCCCTGTGCTATGCGGCTGCTTCCCACTAGCTATCTATTTTACATTTGGTAGTGTATATATGTCCATGCCACTCCCTCACTTCATCTCAGCTTACCCTTCCCCCTCCCTGGGTCCTCAAGTCCATTCTCTACATCTGCGTCTTTATTCCTGTCCTGCCCCTAGGTTCTTCAGAACCATAAATCTTTAAATAATGTTCTCAAGTAGACTTATACAGAGTACTCTGAGTAAAGTAATGGACAAAAATCCTCAATAACAACAAAACAAAAATTTTTTTTGTTGTCTGTTTAGAATTGCAGAAGTTTTCTTTTTCAGATTGCTTTTATTTGTAATAAATCTCAAAGCCCATGTATTAAATAAATGTAAAATGTATTAAAGGCAATTTCGTAAGAACTACAGCAATATAGCCAATATATTAGCTTTCTGGTAACCTAACTTGGTCTAAGATTAGGAAAAGCATGTTCCTGAGACTGCCTTCTTTAAATATCACGTCTCTTCAGTCAAGTTTAGCATAAGATCCAAAAAACTTATTATTGGAGTTTATAGTACCCCAAAATGGGGCCAAAAGCTTTTTAAAAAAATATATTTTATAAAGTACAATTTTCAAAATCAAAAAGGAAACTTCATTGAGCCATGCCATCTGTCTGCAATCCCCATTTCTGAGCTTTTTCGTTGTCAATAGCAGCTAAATTTTTCAAAGTTTGATTCTACACAGCCAAAATGGTTTGACCATTTTATCTTCATTAACTGGCTAATATCTAATAGCTAGTGTCTGTGTTGATTAAATTAGCTTTACCTACTACAGTAATAAATCTGATTTGGGTTTACTCAAGCAAACTGAACTGAAAATAACTGTGTGAATTCAACTAATTTGAACACATTTTAGGTTTAATCAAACAGCCAGTACGCAATCAATAAACCCGTAAATATGGTAAAATTTGATCCTTTGTGTCACATCTGGCTTAAACTGTACTCTGAAAGAAAGGCCAGTAGGTCTCTGTGGTAAAACCGATTTTGATGCCCCACCTAGATCCCCTTTACTGGGATAATACACTCCCTCCAAGAGATCAATTAGTTAGTTAACAGCAAATTGCTTGCACCAGACTTCTCCCATCCTGGAAAGGGGAGAGATGCATTCTAACCAGGATTAACACACACAGTATAGGTTTGCCTTTCTTGTCCACAGGTTCTCAGCCAGTCCCACTACCCAAGGGCTCACATTATGTCTGACTCATGGAATTCTGCGTGAAGTCACTCCAGATCAAGGGACCCCATTTTATGGCCAAGAAGGTGTGGCAGTGGGCATATATATCTATATCTATATACAGATATAAATATAGATACATATATATGGGATACACAGTTCTACCACTTTCTATACCATCAAAAAGCTCCTGTGCAGAGAGAGCGATGAAACAGCCTCTTAAAGATATAGCCAAGACACCAGCTTGAACCAGTTTAATTAACATTTTGAAGTTGTAAACATCCTTGGAATGATAGGTGCTATTCTGCATGATTTGATAAATTCCTTCAAGCAAGGTCCTTCACGTGGGTTGTGTCTCCAGTAAACAGAATATGTAGATCCAGGTATCAAGCAGTAGAGACGCAGGAGTACCCCCGCTCACCAACACTTCCAGTGACTCACTTAAAGAACACGTGCCTCCCATTTCCATATGTTTACAGTCTCTGGATCTAGGTATCCTGATTGCAATATAGTGAACAGGCCTACCCAAAAGACATAGTAAAACAAACTCCAACCACATTCAAAGCAATGGCCGCTACAAGTCACACTGGGCTCCTTACGCCAGTGGTCCAACAGGTACAAGAAGGAGCTATCCTCATCTAATGTCCAGGAGAATCAACCCTCATCATTATGAGGAATTAGAACCACCACCTCATAATAAGGACATAAATGAATATGTCTGGTACCTCTGCTGGGGCATTTCCTGGCACATTCATGCCATCTGTGGCAAGCACAGCAAGCCCGGGTTCAAAAAGGCATGGTAACCAGAGACTTAGACTCCTCGGAGATGACAGCTGCGTCAACCCCAAAGGCAAGACACCTAGATCAGTCAGAGTGCTAGCTGGGGGTGAGGGGTGTCAGAAACGGGTGGTAGAGGAGGGAGATGATGAGCATCGATTAGGACACTGGTACCAGTTGCAGTAGCGGGAGCTGTAGTTTATCCCACCAACCCTCCTCTTAAGTGTCCCTAAGAACTGTGATCATGGGATCTGTATTATCAGAGTGAACTTAATGTGAGAAGCAAGTGGACCTGAGCAATGCAAGGGGTAGACTGTGATGAATGCTGTTTTAATGCCCCACCCAAATCCTCTTAACCAGACCAGGGCACTCAGGTCCCAGGTGTTGTAAGTGTTGGCTGCCAAAGGGTTCACAGCTACGCCCTTGGCAGCAAGATTGCCCTCTGCTCACAGGAACTGCCTCACCAGGGAAGGTCTGCACCATCTCTGCCACCCTCCATCCCGATACAACCCATGACTTATGACCACTTGAAAGCAGAGTATTAAATACTGCTACCCTTGCCTCAAAGGGGGACAACGCCATAGCCCACCTCCTGTGGATGAGATGAAGGCTAGACTTTACCCAAGACCACACCATTGCTCAGCCCTTTTCTCTTTCCCTATCCTGCTTCACTCTCAACCTCACAGATTTTTCTGAAAAACACTGCCTCAGTATATCATGTGCCATGACTAAAACCACCCTGTTGAAGGCTCCGATTTTAAAGAAGCAGAACCAAGAAAATCTCAAAATTATTGTTTATAAGGATCAATAGGAGAGATTATCTTAAATGCACATTCTTTGGCCCTGCCTCCAGAGAAGTAAATTTAATAGGTGTACGGTGAGCCCAGGGTACAGCATTTTTCACAAGGACTGAATTTGGATTCAATACCGTTGTCTGCCAAACACTCTTTGAGATGCACAGGGCTAGACCATCAGCACACACCATCCACAAAGGAAAGCTAGAAGCATCGCTGACACAGCAATATTTTCCATCCCTGCACGTGAGAATAACTTTCTCTATAGTTACTCTCAGGACTTTCATATTCCAACATACAACAAACCCCTAACCTCAACTTTGTGATATGGCTGTCATTCTACTCATGTTTACAACTTCAAAATGTTAATAAAACATGATAAGTGCAAAAGTCAAAATAAAGTAGAAGTAAAGTAGAAGAGGTGGCATTTTAAGTAATGGACTGCACATTCTTAATTTAAATCATATATATTTATTCACTCACTTGGTAACTGGATACTAACCAAATGAATTTGTAATATATTCCAGTCTAGTTTTATTAGGATTTGTACTGTATGTGTAATGTGAAAACAAAGAAAATATATTGCTATATCAACTTACATTATTCATGCATATAAAGTTCTGTGTATCTGCTCCTGCCATTGAGAAGATGCATTAGGAAGTCGATTACAATAACAAGAAAAGGTTATTTGAGTCAAATCAAAACCATAAATGGCTAGAGAAAGATTGTAAAGTATTTGTTTTACATTTTCCTCCGGTGACACATAACACATTATCTCTTTTCCTAAGCGATTATGAACATTTCTACTCTGTCGTACGGCATAAAGTGGAGATTTGTTTAAAATCATTTATGTCTGGAAGGTCACACAAGCCTCCTTGTACTTCAGAGAAAGTATATTTTGGATCACCTCTGTTGTTAAAAACTAGCAGCTTTTATTTGTAGTTTTACTAGGTGAAAATATAGAAGCTGTTTTAACCAACCTCTAATTAACTAATTTATCAGGTTCATCACACTTTCCATTCTCTCTATAAAATATAGCAGTGGTTGCTGGGAGTATGTAGAACAATCTCAAAAAGTTTGACTTCTCTCTGCTATGCCCATCTGTTTCTTCTCCTCCAGGTAGGTAGTACAATTCATCAAGAGTCAGTTGTGTTAAACTAGTGGTTACCAGTGGGGACAGGGAAGGGGGCAGGGGCAAGGTAGGGGTAGGGGATTAAGAAGTACAAACTACTGGGTATAAAATAAATAAGCTGCAAGGATATATTGTACAGCACAGGAAATATAGCCAATATTTTATAATAACTATAAATGGAATATAAACTTTAAAAATTGTGACTCACTATGTTGTACACCTGAAACATATAATATTGTACATCAGCTATACCTCAATTAAAAAAATAAAAATAAACATTACACAGAGTTGAAACCACCTTCTCTCTCTAGAATAAACCCTCTTCTCACTTTCCTGATGTTGAAACGTATCACTTGCCTCCATTTTTTGTATATATAAAACAGTACTATACATAGTACTATTTTATGTTTTGAACTTTGCATACATGATACCATGCTATTCTTATTCTTCTGTGATGTTTTTATTCTATATTATAGTTTCATGATTTATCCATGTTAATACATACATATGTATTAATGTATATGGCTTATTTCAACAGCATTCCATTATATCCTAATTTATTTATCCATACATTTGTCTGTAGATATGTAAATAATTTGCAAATGACAGCTGTTAAAAACAATGCTGTAACAGCCTTGCACACACATTCGAACATTTCAACATCAGGAAAGTAATTATTCTAGAGAGAGAAGGGGGCTTCAACTCTGTGTAATGTCTATTTACTGAATAAAAAAGATCGGTACACTGTTGATGGGAATGTAAACTGGTGCAGCCACTGTGGAAAACAATATGGAGGTGCCTCAGGAAACTAAAACTAGAACTACCATATGATGCAGCAATTTCACTCCTAGGTATATATCTGGAAAAGAACAAAAACACTAATTCAAAACCATGCACCCCAGGGACTTCCCTGGTGCCACAGTGGTTAAGAATCTGCCTGCCAAAGCAGGGGACACAGGTTCGAGCCCTGGTACGGGAAGATCCCACACGCCGCAGAGCAACTAAGCCCGCGAGCCACAACCACTGAGCCCGCATGCCGCAACTACTGAAGCCCATGCACCTAGAGCCCGTGCTCTGCAAGAGAAGCCACTGCAATGAGAAAGCCACGCACTGCAACAAAGAGTAGCCCCTGCTCACCACAACTAGAGAAAGCCCATGCACAGCAACGAAGACCCAATGCAGCCAAAAAATAAACTAAAGAAAATGCACTCCAATGTTCATAGGAGCACCACTTACAATAGCCAAGATATGAAAGCAATGCAAATGCTGATCAACAGGCATATATTAATGCTGATCAACAGTCATAATATATATTCCATATACAATGGAATATTACTCAGCCATAAAAAAGAATGAAATAATGTCATTTGCAGCAACGTGGATGGACCTAGAGAATATTATGCTTACTGAAATAAGACAGAGAAAGACAAATACTGTATAATATGACTTGTATGTATAATCTAAAAAGTAATACAAATGAATGTATATGTAAAACAGAAGCAGACTCACAGATATAGAAAACAAACTAGTGGTTACCAAAGGGGAGAGGGAAGGGGTTGGGGAAAATTAGGGGTATGAGATTAAGAGATACAAACTGCTATGTACAAAGTAGATAAGAAACAAGGATATATTGTAGAGTGCAGAGAAGTATAGCCATTATGTTCTGATAACTTTTAATGGAGTATAATCTATAAAAAAACACTGAATCATTAATATAATATTGTAAATCAGCTATCCTTCAACAAAAAAGAGGTAATTATGAGACAGCACTTTATAAAGTGGGATGTGCCATATGAATTCCAGTTACTGTTACAAATATTAATGTTTTTATCCCATGAAGCAAGAAACAGATTACAGAGGATTTGCAGAAATGTTGTTTTAGGCTTACTTATAAAAACTGGAGAATACTTTCTTTTGGTGAAGAGATTCCAAAGAACTATTCTTAAACACACTTTCATAGCAATCATTGACTTCAATGATCTAAGAATACTAACAAATACTACATTAGAGGTAGAACTTTAAGGATCAAATGTTCACAAAAATATTTTCAAGATTTTAGTGCTATATGTTATAGTTTTGACTTTTAAATAGGGGCAATCTACCTGTATTTTAGGTTACACCAACTCAAACTTATTCTGGAATCTGAAGGTATGAATTTAATACCAGTTTTTATTAAATATAGAAAAATAGAAAACAGGAAAATCTTCCTATTTTGGTAGTGCTCATTATATTTGGGGTCTTTATTACATAACAAAATTTACACTTGGCTCATTTATTTTTTTAAAAAAGTATATAATAAAATATTGGTGGGGGAGACCTTCAAAATGGCAGAGGAGTAAGACGTGGAGATCACCTTCCTCCCCACAAAAATATCAAAAATACATCTACAAGTGGACCAACTCCTATAGAACACCTGAATGCTGGCAGAAGACCTCCGACTTCCCAAAAGGCAAGAAACTCCCCACATACCTGGGTAGGGCAAAAGAAAAATGAAAAAACAGAGACAAAAGAATAGGGATGGGACCTGCACCAGCGGGAGGGAGCCGTGAAGGAGGAAAGGTTTCCACACACTAGGAAGGCCCTTCACGTGTGGAGACTGCGGGTGGCGGAGGGGGGAAGCTTCGGAGCCACGGAGGAGAGTGCAGCCACAGGGGTGCAGAGGGCAAAGCGGAGAGATTCCCGTACAGAGGATCGCTGCCAACCATCACTCACCAGCCCAAGAGGCTCGTCTGCTCACCCGCCGGGGCGGGCGGGAGCTGGGAGCTGAGGCTCGGGCTTCGGAGGTCGGATCCCAGGGAGAGGACTGGGGAAGGCGTGAACACAGCCTGAAGGGGCTAGTGCGCCACAGCTAGCTGGGAGGGAGTCCGGGAAAAAGTCTGCAGCTGCCGAAGAGGCAAGAGACCATTGTTTCGGGGTGCATGAGGAGAGGGGATTTAGAGCACCACCTAAATGAGCTCCAGAGACGGGTGCGAGCTGCAGCTGTCAGCGCGGACCCCAGAGACGGGCATGAGACGCTAAGGCTGCTGCTGCCGCCACCAAGAAGCCTGTGTGCGAGCACAGGTCACTCTCCACACCGCCCCTCCCGGGAGCCTGTGCAGCCCGCCACTGCCAGGGTCCCGTGATCCAGGGACAACTTCCCCAGGAGAACACACAGTGCACCTCAGGCTGTTGCAACATGACGCTGGCCTCTGCCGCCGCAGGCTCGCCCCGCATTCTGTACCCCTCCCTCCCCCGGGCCTGAGTGAGCCAGAGCCGCCAAATCAGCTGCTCCTTTAACCCCATCCTGTCTGGGCGAAGAACAGATGCCCTCAGGCGACCTACACGCAGAGGGTAGGGTGCTGGACACCCTATGCCAAACAACTAGCAAGACAGGAACACAACCCCACCCAGTAGCAGAGAGCTGCCTAAAATCATAGTAAGTTAACAGACACCCCAAAACACACCACCGGACACGGTCCTGCCCACCAGAAAGAAAAGATCCAGCCTCATCCAACAAAACACTGGCACAAGTGCCCCCCACCAGGAAGCCTACATAATCCACTGAACCAACCTTACCCACTGGGGACAGACACCAAAAACAACGAGAACTACGAACCTGCAGCCTGTGAAAAGGAGACCCCAAACATAGTAAGTTAAGCAAAATGAGAAGACAGAGTAATACACAGCAGATGAAGAAGCAAGGTAAAAACCCACCAGACCTAACAAATGAAGAGGCAATAGACAGTCTACCTGAAAAATAATTCAGAGTAATGATAGTAAAGATGATCCAAAATCTTGGAAAAAGAATGGAGAAAATACAAGAAACGTTTAACAAGGACCTAGAAGACCTAAAGAGCAAACAAACAATGATGAACAACACAATAAATGAAATTAAAAATTCTCTAGAAGGAATCAAAAGCAGAATAACTGAGGCAGAAGAACGGATAAGTGACCTGGAAGATAAAATAGTGGAAATAACTACTGCAGAGCAGGATAAAGAAAAAAGAATGAAAAGAACTGAGGACAATCTCAGAGACCTCTGGGACAACATTAAACGCACCAACATTTGAATTATAGGGGTCCAGAAGAAGAAGAGAAAAAGAAAGGGACTGAGAAAATATTTGAAGAGATTATAGTTGAAAACTTCCCTAATATGGGAAAGGAAATAGTCAGTCAAGTCCAGGAAGTGCAGACAGTCCCACACAGGATAAATCCAAGGAGAAACACACCAAGACACATATTAATCAAACCATCAAAAATTAAATACGATGAAAAAATATTAAAAGCAGCAAGGGAAAAGCAACAAATAACATACAAGGGAATCCCCATAAGGTTAACAGCTGATCTTTCAGCAGAAACTCTGCAAGCCAGAAGGGAGTGGCAGGACATATTTAAAGTGATGAAAGGGAAGAACCTACAACCAAGATTACTCTACCCAGCAAGGATCTCATTCATGTTCGATGGAGAAATTAAAACCTTCACAGACAAGCAAAAGCTAAGAGAATTCAGCACCACCAAACCAGCTTTACAACAAATGCTAAAGGAACTTCTCTAGGCAGGAAACACAAGAGAAGGAAAAGATCTACAATAACAAACCCAAAGCAATTAAGAAAATGGTAATAGGAACATACAAACTGATAACTACCTTAACTGTAAAAGGATTAAATGCTCCAAACAAAAGACACAGACTGGCTGAATGGATACAAAAACAAGACCCATATATATGCTGTCTACAAGAGACCCACTTCAGACCTAGGGACACATACAGACTGAAAGTGAGGGGATGGAAAAAGATATTCCATGCAAATGGAAATCACAAGAAAGCTGGAGTAGCAACTCTCATATCAGACAAAATAGACTTTAAAACAAAGACTATTACAAGAGACAAAGAAGGACACCACATAATGATCAAGGGATCAATTCAAGAAGAAGATATAATAATTGTAAATATTTATGCACCCAACATAGGAGCACCTCAATACATAAGGAAAATACTAACAGCCATAAAACGGGAAATCAACAGTAACACAATCATAGTAGGAGACTTTAACACCCCACTTTCACCAATGGACAGATCATCCAAAATGAAAATAAATAAGGAAACACATCTTTAAATGATACATTAAACAAGATGGACTTAATTGATATTTATAGGACATTCCATCCAAAAACAACAGAATACACTTTCTTCTCAAGTGCTCAAGGAACATTCTCCAGGATAGATCATACCTTGGGTCACAAATCAAGCCTTGGTAAATTTAAGAAAATTGAAATCGTATCAAGTATCTTTTCTGACCACTACACTATGAGACTAGATATCAATTACAGGAAAAAACCTGTAAAAAATACAAACACATGGAGGCTAAACAATACACTACCAAATAACCAAGAGATCACTGAAGAAATCAAGGAGGAAATCAAAAAGTACCTAGAAACAAATGACAATGAAAACACGACAACCCAAAACCTATGGGATGCAGCAAAAGCAGTTCTAAGAGGGAAGTTTATAGCAATATGATCCTACCGCAGGAAACAAGAAACATCTCAAATAAACAACCTAAACTTATACCTAAAGCAATTAGAGAAAGAAGAACAAAAAAACTCCAAAGTTAGCAGAAGGAAAGAAATCATAAAGATCAGATCAGAAATACATGAAGAAGAAATGGAGGAAATGATAGCAAAGATTACTGAAACTAAAAGCTGCTTCTTTGGGAAGATAAACAAAATTGATAAACCATTAGCCAGACTCATCAAGAAAAAAAGGGAGAAGACTCAAATCAGTAGAACTAGAAATGAAAAAGGAGAATAACTGACACTGCAGAAATACAAAGGATCATGAAAGATTACTACAAGCAACTGCATGCCAATAACATGGACAACCTGGAAGAAATGGACAAATTCTTAGAAAAGCACAACCTTCCAAGACTGAACCAGGAAGAAACAGAAAATATAAACAGACCAATCACAAGCACTGATATCGAAACTGTGATTAAAAATCTTCCAAAAAAGAAAAGCCCAGGACCAGATGGCTTCACAGGTGAATTCTATCAAACATTTAGAGAAGAGCTAACACCTATCCTTTTCAAACTCTTCCAAAATATATCAGAGGGAGGAACACTCCCAAACTCATTCTACAAGGCCATGATCACCCTGATACCAAAACCAGACAATGATGTCACAAAGAAAGAAAACTACAGGCCAATATCACTGATGAACATAGATGCTAAAATCCTCAACAAAACACTAGCAAACAGAATCCAGCAGCACATTAAAAGGATCATACACCATGATCAAGTGGGGTTTATCCCAGGAATGTAAGGATTCTTCAGTATATCCAAATCAATCAATGTGATACACCACATTAACAAACTGAAGGAGAAAATCCATATGATCATCTCAATAGATGCAGAAAAAGCTTTTGACAAAATTCAACACCCATTCATGATAAAAACCCTCCAGAAAGTAGGCATAGAGGGAACTTACCTCAACATAATAAAGGCTATAGGTTGTGACAAACCCACAGCCAACATCATTCTCAATGGTGAAAAACTGAAACCATTTACACTAAGATCAGGAAGAAGACAAGGTTGCCCACTCTCACCACTATTATTCAACATAGTTTTGGAAGTTTTAGCCACAGCAATCAGAGAAGAAAAAGAAATAAAAGGAATCCAAATCGGAAAAGAAGACGTAAAACTGTCACTGTTTGCAGATGACACGATACTATATATAGAGAATCCTAAAGATGCTACCAGAAAACTACTAGAGGTAATCAATGAATTTGGTAAAGTAGCAGCATACAAAGTTAATACACAGAAATCTCTTGCATTCCTACACACTAATGATGAAAAATCTGAAAGAGAAATTAAGGAAACACTCCCATTTACCACTGCAACTAGAAGAATAAAATACCTAGGAATAAACCTAGGAATAAACCTACCTAAGGAGACAAAAGACCTGTATGCAGAAAACTATAAGACACTGATGAAAGAAATTATAGATGATACAAACAGATGGAGAGATATACCATGTTCTTGGATTGGAAGAATCAATATTGTGAAAATGACTATACTACCCAAAGCAATCTACAGATTCAATGCAATCCCTAACAAACTACCAATGGCATTTTTCACAGAACTAGAACAAAAAATTTCACAGTTTGTATGGAAACACAAAAGACCCCGAATAGCCAAAGCAATCTTGAGAAAGGAAATCAGAACTGGAAGAATCAGGCTCCTGGACTTCAGACTATACTACAAAGCTACAGTAATCAAGACAGTATGGTACTGGAACAAAAACAGAAATATAGATCAATGGAACAGGATAGAAAGCCCAGAGATAAACCCATGCACATATGGTCACCTTATTTTTGATAAAGGAGGCAAGAATATACAATGGAGGAAAGACAGCCTCTTCAGTAAGTCGTGCTGGGAAAACAGGACAGCTACATGTAAAAGAATGAAATTAGAACACTCCCTAACACCATGCACAAAAATAAACTCAAAATGGATTAAAGACCTAAATGTAAGGTCAGACACTATCAAACTCTTAGAGGAAAACATAGGCAGAACACTCTATGACATAAATCACAGCAAGATCCTTTTTGACTCACCTCCTAGAGAAATGGAAATAAAAACAAAAATAAACAAATGGTACCTAATGAAACTTAAAAGCTTTTGCACTGTAAAGGAAACCATAAAAAAGATGAAAAGACAATCCTCAGAATGGGAGAAAATATTTTCAAACGAAGCAACTGACAGAGGATTAATCTCCAAAATATACAAGAAGCTCATGCAGCTCAATATCAAGAAAGCAAACAACCCAATCCAAAAATGGGCAGAAGACCTA
The DNA here is from genome assembly GCF_965194805.1 of Balaenoptera borealis. Lineage (NCBI taxonomy): Eukaryota > Metazoa > Chordata > Mammalia > Artiodactyla > Balaenopteridae > Balaenoptera > Balaenoptera borealis. The sequence continues at coordinate 52,408,768 of NC_138877.1, forward strand.
AAAAGAAGATATACAGATTGCTAACAAACACATGAAAGGATGCTCAACATCATTAATCATTAGAGAAATGCAAATCAAATCTACAATGAGGTATCCCCTCACACCGGTCAGAATGGCCATCATCAAAAAATCTACAAACAATAAATGCTGGAGAGGGTGTGGAGAAAAGGGAACCCTCTTGCACTGTTGGAAGGAATGTAAATTGATACAGCCACTATGGAGAACAGTATGGAGGTTCCTTAAAAAACTAAATATAGAATTACCATATGACCCAGCAATCTCATTACTGGGCATACACCCTGAGAAAACCATAATTCAAAAAGAGTTATATACCACAATGTTGATTGCAGCTCTATTTACAATAGCCAGGACATAGAAGCAACCTAAGTGTCCACTGACAGATGAATGGATAAAGAAGACGTGGCACATATATACAATGGAATATTACTCAGCCATAAAAAGAAACGAAATTGAGTTATTTGTAGTGAGGTGGATGGACCTAGAGTCTGTCATACAGAGGGAAGTAAGTCAGAAAGAGAAAAACAAATACCATATGCTAACACATATATATGGAATCTAAAAAGAAAAAAAAAAGGTTCTGTAGAACCTAGGGGCAGGACAGGAATAAAGACGCAGAAGTAGAGAATGGACTTGAGGACACGGGGATGGGGAAGGGTAAGCTGGGATGAAGTGAGGGAGTGGCATGGACATATATACACTACCAAATATAAAATAGATAGCTAGTGGGAAGCAGCCACATAGCACAGGGAGATCAGCTCGGTGCTTTGTGTCCACCTAGAGGGGTGGGGTAGGGAGGGTGGGAGGGAGATGCAAGAGGGAGGAGATATGGGGATATATGTATATGTATAGCTGATTCACTTTGTTATAAAGCAGAAACTAACACACCATTGTAAAGCAATTATACTCCAATAAAGATGTTTTAAAAATAAAATAAAATAAATAAAAATAAAAAATAAAATATTGGATGCTAAGTTTGAGTGATTACTATAAATTATAAATTAATGTGTTTCCACCGATGAGGTATTAGTATATGAATCCAAAGGAATAAAGCTCTAGTGGTTGAATATAAGGTATCTTTGGCAGGTAGGTGGGCAGATTATTTTTAGAACTTTCTTCTTCTGTTTTGACCTAATATAAAGTCTACCCTTCTAAAGCATTTAAGAATTTTAAATTTCAGTATTCCTGAAGTGAGACTATTCAGAAAAAGAAGATAACTTCGGACTCAGGCTTCATGACATTTAAATATTTAAAGTCAACTTCATAACAACTCCACATTTTAACAAATTACTTGGTGAACTAAAATGTGGTATTGCTTCATTGTTTTATTCTATAAATATTTAGCTCTTGATGACATTCTTGACTACTTTGCCAGCTAGCATAATTCCATATTAAGTAAAATAGCAACACAAAACAATTTTTTTCAGATATCCATTCTCTTTTGAGTGGCCATTTAATCAAGAAAGAGTTCCCAATCCTCAGCCCTGAGGTGAGTTCTGCTTAGTCCAAGCCTATTTTGGTACCACCTTTCCTGTGTCAGTGATTCATTGAAGGCTAGGGATATGACACATTTCTGGCCAATGAGCTGGTAGGAGAAGTCTGATGATGCGGGTGGGGGGAGGGATGAGGGGGTCAGAACTTTAACAAAAATAGACACAGAAAGGAATAAAGGAATGAAACCCTTTTCTTCTGCAGGATGTTGCATGTCTGGTGTGATGGCCACCCCAGAGCCATCCTGGAAATGAAAGAGCAGAAAGATGTGAAGAACTTGAATCTTGGATGATATCATGAAGCTAATGAATCAACCAACCCTGGAAGCACCGTACCTTTGAGCTTCTTACAACGTGAATACAGAAAATCCTTAGTAGTTAAGCCATTTTGAGTTAGGTTGTCTGTTATTTGCTGCCAATAGCACCCTCACCATTGTTGAGTATAATAATATGACAGGCACTATGTCAAGCCCTACAGGTGTAAAGACAAATAGGTCAAAGTTTTATCTTTAAGTTGCTCTTATTCTAGTGGGGGAGATAAAACCTATGACAACGTAATCGTGTTATGAAATGGCAAGAATAATGATGGAGGTGTGTGTGGACACTGTGGGAGAAGTACGGTTAGTGCCTGGCTATGCATAAATTAGTGAATATGTGAAGCCAGCTTGGTTATTTATAAACAGCTTCTTGGAGGTACTAATACTGAGTTAATATTTAAATGTCTTGGGGGTATTGCTCATCCGGTCCTCTTCTAAAAGACTGAAAAATTCAAATTAATTGTAAGTGAAAAGTGCCAAAGAAGATCACTAAGCTATTCCATTCTCTAAATGAAATTACCTGTCCACTCAGCCAGGTCACAAAGGTACATTGTCTCAAAGAATTTAGGTTGGAGAACACATTTTTGTGACAAAGAGAATAAGATCATTAATAAAATGTAAAAGACTGGTTGTCCAGATAAACATTAATCTGATGATAAGAGATTTGATCTTCCATAGGAGGAACTGAGATCATCACCTTTCCTTCAGAAAAAAATTCTGCTACTTTCCAAGCATTTTCACACAGAGAAATTTACTCGGTCCTTACCTTAATCCTTTAAAGTATCTAAATTCAATCCCATTTTGCAGATGAGGAACTGTGATGTCAAAAAAGCGGAGTTATTTGTCAAATTCAGAGTCAGAATTTGAACCCAGGTCTCCAAATTCCAAGGGAAATGCTTGCCCCACCACCCCACTCCAGGATAAACCGCTGACGCTCTCTGAGACTGTCTCTGACAACCTGCTGAAAACGCAGGGATGCACACGGGGTAAAGGATCAAAGTGGGGACCACTCACCGGCCAGAGGATTGTCGGCAGATGTCCCACGGCACATGCCAGCACATTCTGTCAGCCCCTTGAGGCACCAGAGCTTCAGACGACCAAAATGACAGGTTGTACAAAGATCCAGACTCATTACAAATGGCCCTTCTTTTCCTTTTGTTTCGTTCGTTCTGAGCAGCTGGCATCTTTCAGCGAACAGTCGGTATTATATTTAAGACATAGTACATCATTAAAATAAAGCTCGGGGCTAATAATTATGTCTTGTTCAGGTGTTTTATGACTAAAGATTCTGACTTTCCCCCAAGGTCTCCGACTCACTCTTTTCCAAATTGCTTCTCTAAGGGCATTTGTTACATTGTGGACGTGTCCCCAACAATTAAATAGCAGTTTAATCCTCCCCCTCTAGATCTTTCTTTTGAGGTAGTGTCCCGGAGCCTACGCTACTTCCACTTTCAAGACGGTATTGATGGAGTTCTCAATTGGCAGGGCGAGTGTGACTGCACACAGAGGTTCATCAAAGTGGAAAGCCCAGCTCCCAGCCTCCGTGTAGCTCACACTGCACAACTTGATCTGTGTATCAGCAGTACTCCCGCCCCTCTCCGCCCTGCCTCCATCTCAACGGCTGTTCAACAGCTAGTAAGACACTCAGAGCACCACATTTCACTCTCAGGTAGGGAAAAGAGCGCAGGACCTAGATTATACAAGTATTTGAACTCTAAGCCTTATCTTACCTATAAAATGGATGGACAGTAGTCCCCACCATCGAGACTAATTGTGAAGATCAAATGGTTGTAAAATCACTTTGTAACTTGTGAAGAAGTTAGTAAGTACTTGAGAATTGGCAAAAACATCTTCATGTGGATTGCCTCTTCAGGAGTTGGTGAATCCTGGTAGTTTATGGGGGGTGTTGAGGGGAGGGGGGGATGGCCCTTTGCTTACATTTGAAGTAAACACCCTCCTGGACCATCTCCTCCCGGGGCTGGTCTCTAACGTGGCTGTGCTGGGTGTCAAAGCAAACAGAACGAGGTGTGGCAGCTGTGCAAGGCGGCAAGAGCACCAGATTTATCTCAAGGACCCCCGGCTGCTCTTCTCACATCCCTGAAAGAGAGAAACTCCAAATCAGCCTTTCTACACACATTTACTGAAAGCAGGGTCTGTGTAAGTATTCTTTCATAAACTATCGATTTACTTGTTCAACGTCTTAGCTTTCCTACCGTATAGGATTCACAAAAAGCATTTTGACCCAGACATTCAAATTACTGCCCCTTAACCGAGATTCTTGTAGGTTGCTTCTACTTAACCCAGTTTAGCTGGATATTCAGTAACAAATAGCTGAACTACTTTGATTTAACAGTTTTTAATCAGAAATAAATACCTTGATATGGATATCCAAATCTCGGAATAATATACACATACTTTTTTCTTTCTAATATAAGTGATATATTTGATATGCTTTTGTATAATTTAGAACCGTCAAGGAATTTTGAGCCTAGACCATTCCTTAATTTTTTAATCAAATGTTTTCAGCCTCTTTTCAGGGTGGGCGCTTTCCTATAGGCTAAGGATTCAGAGATGAATAAAAACTGAGTTGACCCAGCCCTCCTAGGAACTTGTAGTTTAGTAAAATTATCAGTCTCTTCTGCCCAAGAGGCATTCCTCTCCACTAACTTGATTTAAATGATGATCTTCAGGTTTCATTCAGGTTTGCCAAACTTAGGTAAGTTCAACTAGATATAAGCTAACTGTTATGTTATGAAATATTTTCATGGAAACAGAGTCGACTGAAAAACCCACTTATTCATATTAAGTTCCCTTTGGCAGTTGATTTCGTTCAAATTGATGAAATAAGCAAAATCCCAAACTTTCGTAGGCATTTTGGGTTTGCAAACAGCAACAACTGTTAGATTTGTCTAAATCATATTAGCTAACATTTTTTAAGCACTAACAATGAGGTATGACCTTAACATGGATTCTTCTCCTCAAGCCTCATAATAACACTACCAACATGATGAGGGATTAAGATTATCTCCTTTTTACTGGTGACAAATGTAGTGGGAACTAAACCAAGAATTTCTCACAGCTGTAGCCCTTGACACACTAGTAAAATAATGCAATGTTTCCTCACTCTTACATACTTGTTTTAATTTAACATTTACTGAGCACCTGCTTCATGTAAACTACAGTCCTAAATTGTGGAGAAGGGAGTGAAATTGGATAAGATACAGTTTGTACCCTCAAAGGAGTTGAAAATCTACTAGAGCATAAAGCCACGGACAGAAATAATATAAGACATTGAGCTGGCAGAGGCAGTGGTGGGAGGAGTCCGGTGAATGGACCAAGGATAAAGCTTCCACATGGGAACACAGCTGCTATGGAGGAGTGGGTGCCGGGTACCTTTAAATCCTTCCCCAGTAATAGGGTTAATGGTGTGAAGAGCGTCACTCAGAGTCTTGGACAAGAGAACAGAGAGAGTTAGGAGGGCCTGTCTTGAATCTCTTCCATCGAAATGGCTGATGGAAGGACATCCGACCTCCACAGTTCTCCCAGATCGGCCCTCAGCCGTCTCCCCAGCACCCCTCATCCGCTCTCAGGTCTGCCCTCTGTGGTCCCTCCCCATCAGACCACCTACACTAGGCTCCTTCCTGTGTACCTGAGGAACCCTCCACTTTACCATTTGTCTCAGTCAGTTCAGGCTGCTAGAACAGAATATCACAGACTGGGTAGCTCATAAACAACAGAAACTTACTTCTCACAGTCCTGATGGCCGGGAAGTCCAAGATTAAGGTGCCAGCAGGTTTGGTGTCTGGTGAGACCCACTTTCTTGTTCATAGACCACCATCTTCTCCCTGTGCCCTTACATGGTAGAAGAGATGAGAGATCTCTCTGGGGTCTCTATTTTATGGGCACCACCTCATGACCTAATCACCTCCCAAAGCCCCCATCTCCAAATATCATTACATTAGGGAACTGGTTTCAACATATGAATTTTGGGAGGACACAAACATTCAGTCTTCTTTTTTTTAAGTTGGTCTTTCCCACATTGTAAAAGTAACCTGTGCTTATAATAAAAATTCGAAAGGACAGGAAGGAAAATACAGATTTTGTTGTTTCCCATCTGCTAGCTGCCTGGGGCTAAGTAACAGGCCACTGGGCACCTGTCCCTCTGAGCTTCTCCTCGTAAACACAAGGACACCCACACCGACACCACACACATACACATTTGCCTCAAACACACTGGAGACGAGGGTCCTGCAGCACCCAGAGGCAGGGAGCAAGAAATATCACGGAAGCCTCAATGACTGACACATAACTCCTGAGCAAGGGGACGGCTATAAAAATGTGAATCTCAGATTTTGAAAACAAACTTATGGCTACCAAAGGGGAAACGTGGGGGGGAGGTATAAATTAGGAGCTTAGGATTAACATACACACACTACTATATATAAAATAGATAATCAACAAGGACCTACTGCGTATAGCACAGGGAACTCTACTCAATATTCTGTAATAACCTATATGGGAAAAGAATCTGAAAAAGAATGAATATGTGTGTATGTATAACTGATTGACTTTGCTGTACACCTGTAAGTAACACAACATGGTAAATCAACTATATTCCAAATAAATAAATAAATTAAATAAAGCACATAAATAGCATTTTAAAAAAACAGAAAATAAAAATGTGAATCTCCTGTGCAAAGGCAGGACCTCACTCAGAGCAAAGCATTCACAGTGTGGGCACCAACCAACACTGTGAGCGGGGAAGGGTGCTCTGCTGAGACATTCTCCTCAGGGGATACCAGCCTTACGGGGACACAGGAGGCATCCTATGCCCACGTCTCTCTCCGTGGGCACCAGGCTCAGAGGTGGCATTGCTGGGAGCCATAGGGACAGGGTAGCCACGCATAATTTCCCCAGAAACACGAATCTTATCAAAGCAAGTTGGATCAGGAGAGGGGGAAAATGTTGGAGATGCTTGTGAGTAGAACTACAGAACACAAGACACTCCCTGAGGACTCCTAGGATTGCTGGAAAGAAATTTGCCATGGGTTGTAGGTCCCTCTGAATGCACCAGGACAGAGGCTGAAAAAAATGACTGTTTTGTAGCTGTTATCCTCTCAGGGTTCTGATGTGGGAAATGTGGGGGACAGGAGCAATACAAATAAAATACTCCTGACAGGGCAGATAAGACCTGGAATCTGAGCTCGCCGAGACCTTGACATCAGCGGGCTGTGGAGAACATACCTCCCCCACTGCTCACTGCAGCTGACACCAGATAGCACAGAGACACAGCCAGCCCCAGAGAGTCCAGAACAAGAGCTGCAATCAAACAGTCTGGGGGACACAGACATTTTCCTTGAGGCAAGTCACAAGATGCTCTGTAACAGAATACAACTGCTTAAATAAACCCTCATCACAGCAAAATCCCCACTGGTGAGTTCTACTGCGTAGACCGCATAAGTTTTTAAATAAATCCTCGCCCAAAAAATGAATATTTTTTTTTCTGCCTTGTTTTTTTTAAAACAACAACAGCAACAAAGGGTAAGAATGCAAATTGTACTAAATATTGGCTGATTACCAAGAGTGACCCCAGCTATATGAGATTTCGGTTTACCATGGAAAATGCAAGCAATTAGGAGTCAATGGGAGAGACCGGTCCTTCTCAGGGTATAGAATCACTAAATGAGGTCACGTCCCTACCCCACCTAAGCTGACGTTGCCAGGAGATAAAATATACTTTGCTGAAACAGGTATGTAAATGTTTACATTTTTGTCATCTGATTCATTGGTTTCAAAATTGTATCCATTACCTATTATTGCTTCTGGTAGATTTTTACTTCTAGTTCTATAAAACAATAGCTTGCTTCCTTTCTTAATAATTCAGTTCAAGGTTTCTATCTTGATGTTCGCTTGAGAGGCTCAGGATAACAATGTTGTATCTAAATAGAGAAGAAAACTGACTCTCAGTTTGAAATAAATCTTAGAATGAATCAGAAGTTCCGAGTAATATGGAGCATATCTGGACAGAAAAAAAAAAAATCCCTTTAGCTGGAGAAATTCTACATGAGTAAAGAATTAACTGGCATCTCCTCCAGTCTTCTATCCTTTGATGTCCTCAGGAAAGTCAGACTCACCTTGGTTTGACTTGACCTTATGGAGCCTCTTCTGTCATGGATTGATGCCCTTTGGTTTCAAATACATGTTGTCTTCTGGAGACTTTACTCCTTTTCTGGCCACCATCCCAGTATTGATCAGCGTGGTGCCATTGCCCTATTCTACCTCAGAATGGTGCCAGAGTGATCTCCTAAAACCCAGATTTCATCGTTTTCTGCTGCTTATACCCCTGTGGTCATTCCTTATCAACTCCCAGTTAAAATGCTCAATGACCTTAGGAAGGGCTGAAAGGATCTTCATAATCTGGGAGTCCCAACTTCCATTTTCCAATGAGAAAATTGGGAGCCAGTCCAGTAAAAAAAGCTCACACACGTCATCACTAACTGATGATGGATCCGTTTCCAAAAAGACCCCTGTCACGTGGAACTGAGCCGGGGTTTGTGATTTGAATTTCTTCTCTCAGAAGTTCTGCATTCCCTCCAATGAAAACTGAAAGTTATTTTTTATTTAGAAAAATAGGAATCACGCGCTATTTCTAGCATATTTGTTATTTGAAAACTTTAGTTAGAGTTGAAGCCAGGTCACTAACGACGGTACTCAGAAAGCCGTGCCAACTCGTCAGAAAATAATTTAAACTACGTTCTTTATTTCACCTCCTTCATCTGATAAACTTTAATTTTGTATTTGTTTGCTTAATGCCAACAATCTGGTGGTCTCTTTTCATTGTTCCCTATGAGGCACCATTTCCTAGATCATGATGAGACTCTGGTATTTCACTACCTTTAAAGAAACCCACCCCCGAAGAGCTTTAGGTAGTGCTTTTCACCTTCTGAGGTCATCAGACCCTCAGCAGAAAAAGAATACTGTGGGAGCCCTCCTCATTTCTGCCACCCTCTCCCATCAGTCTAAGGGTTTGCTCTCCAAACTGTGACTTCTGGTTCTGATAATTCCTACAAAGACAATAGAAGACTCAAAGCCCAAGCGTCTCCAGAGTTTGCTCAATGACACACAGGGTCCAGAGCCAGCCAGAGAATAATACTGAAATCACTGGCACCTTTGCCTCTAGAGCCATGCTCCGTGCCCTGCAGGTAGCTGCTGCCCCACGGGCTATCGGGGCTGCAGCCTGTGTGACCTGATGTCTCCCGATGTGGCCAAGACCTGGAAACAAACCCTCCTCAAACGACTCAGCCCCTGGAAGGACCAGCCTTGGATGCCTTTTAGCTCTTATTTTTCTGGGCACATCTAGGTGTAATGCATGTAAATTTGCAACCTACTACGCAAGGGGCCTCTTGCATATATGTGTAACTTCTGAAGCTTCTTCTTCTTCCGAATGAGATTAATTCCCTAGCTTTTCTGGGTGATACTGGGTTTAGATCAGAGAACTCCTCCCAGTTGGTAATACGATAAAGGGTGGAAAAGAGAAGGAAGGGACTCCCAGGAGATTAAATACGGGAGAAAAGTGTTAAAAGGAGAGGTAAGAGAAACTGCATCTTCATTTCCTTAGTGTTAGTCTTACTGAACACTAACACAGGCTTTTTTTTAAATTTCAGTATGTTACAAGTGTGAAACTGGACATTGAGGAAACAATATGAAATGTTCCCAAACGCCGAACAATACAAAATTTCAGGTGCAGTCTATGCCCTGATACCTTCAGGGATTACTCTATGTGCTGTGTTGGTTTTGTGTTGGAACACGAAAGCCACCTCGCACCAAAGAGTCTTCAGGAATTTAGAAACTTCAGATCCTACATCTCACTGTCTCAAGTGTAGAATTATCATGCCCTCCGCCTGCTCTGTCCCTCTGATGACACTGTGGGAAATATGAGAGACACGTGTAATCTGTTTGGGGAATAAGGGAAGGTGTCGGAAAAACAGAAAACGTATTCCCTGGAAAACTATTTGAGTTCCACTAAGCAGAAAAATGTACAAACTCACTCCTAATTCACTCTGAAGTGGTGCATTTCTATTCCCTTGTAAAATACAGAAACACAAAATCGGAATGCGTGTCCCAGCCAGAGCTCTCTTTTGAGTGCTTAGGCCAAACAGAGTAAAACTTACGCAGCCACTGTGCTCTGTAAACCATAGTCTACAAAACACACAGTTCCTGCCTGCCGATTTTTTTCTAAAGAAAAAGCACTATTGTGCCTTATCCACAAAACTAACATACTGTGAGGATTTAAAACAAACCAAAACAAATATCTTTTCGCCGATTCGCCCTTTGGTTCCACATCTCACTGAGCCCACCCCCATCCTCACCATCTTCACCACCATCAAATCCCACCACTGTCTTTGGCTCCTGCCTCTTCTGGACTCCCACTCCTTATCCGTCTTTTCTTCTGTTCCTATTGCCTCTTCCAGAGTGTGGATCTGACTTGGACCTCACCCAGCGGTCTGCCTCTCCTGAGTTGCCCTCCTATTCATTCCTTAGCCTCTCCCCAGGACCATCTTTCCTCTCTCATCCTTTTGGTAAACCGCCCCTTGAGCAACCTTCTTTACACCCAGCTCAGTTGTGTCTCTCCTTGGCTCCGAATCTTGACATACATCTTCCTGGGCCTGCATGACCAGCACCATGGAGGCATTTAATGGTTTCCATGACCTGCCACTAATTCTCTGTGTTTTTCATTTCTTGCCCTACACCTTTACTATCTTTCTCTGCCAGAGTGATACCAGATCATCGGCAGTTACTCAAATACCTACCCACTTCCCAGTGTTTGCAAAGCATTTTTCCTTCTAGAATGCTGTTCAACCCACCTGTCTCCAGCCCCGAACAGATGGAGACTTCTTGAAATCTTACCCATAAGGCAAAACTCAGCTCCAAGAAACCTCCTTTGTGATCCTTTCCTGATTTCCCTGATTGAAATGAATGCCCCCCTTTCCCACGCCTCCATACATTCTGCACCTCCTTGTCGACACTTCCCACTTTCTGCCCTGTAATGCAGATGATTAGCTTCTCTGGTCTTTCCCATTAGATCATAAGCTGCTGCAGTGCAGAGACCATGTCCCGGCAATGTTTGTGGGGTGAAATATATTAGGCCACGTGTTGGTCAAGACTAACTTCATCATCATTATCAAGCCCATAAGTAAAACGAACTTCTTTATCGGCAGGGTAACATCTACTGCAGAGATGTACAAATTACATTTCTTTAAAAGTGCCAAATTTTTACTGAAGTTACTGGTATATTTGTACTTAGTAATGTGCTTAAATGTCCTAACTTTTAAAAGTTTGTATGTTTGCATTGACAATAAAGATTTAAAGTTAAATCAGAATCACTATGTGTTGCAATCTTTTATTACAGGAAATTGTAGGAAGAAGCTGTGGTATTCTAGCAAGACAAAACGCTTAAAGTCAAAAGATCTAAGTTCAGATCTCGCCTCCTCCACTTATGACCTACCTGGTCTTAAGCAAAGCCCTAAATGTTTTTGAGCCTCAGTTTTCTAGTCTGTAAAATAGGGGTGGCGGGGGAGGGGGGAATGCCTACCCACCTCTTAAAGGTACAGTGAGCCAAATAATAGATGTGGCAATACTCTGTGAACTAAAACTTTATTTACAAAGAATATGTGTTAGGGGGCTTCCCTGGTGGCGCAGTGGTTGGGATTCCGCCTGCCAATGCAGGGGACACGGGTTCTAGCCCTGGTCCGGGAGGATCCCACATGCCGCGGAGCAGCTAAGCCCGTGCGCCACAGCTACTGAGCCCGTGTGCCTAGAGCCCGTGCTCCGCAGCGGGAGAAGCCAAAGCAATGAGAAGCCCGCACACCGCAGCGAAGATTGGCCCCCCGATCGCCGCAACTGGAGAAAGTCCACGTGCAGCAACGAGGACACAACACAGGCAAAAAAAATTAAAAAAAAAAAAAGAATATATGTTAGCATTATCCTCAATAAAAGACAGCTAAAGAACTTACTTCAAACAGCAGTCTTCATGCTTTGGATAAAGCCAGTGAAGTAGAATATTGCTACCTGGTAACACTTGAAGGCTGCCTGGTAACATTTGCAAAGATGGCAGTCCTGTCTAGGTGGCTTGCATCCTGCATTGCTATTCCATGCTGGCTGATAACTCTTATATTATACAATAGAAATTTACACAGGTCCAAGGGCATTGCTTATCACAATTTGCAGATATAAATTAATGATAGATAGATAGACAGATTGATCTACTTCTCCCTGCTTTTGCAAAGTCACATAGGATATCCCAAGAATACCTAACATGTGACTTAATTCTGCCTCTTCAATCTAGTCTGCTGCCTCAAAACACAGGATATATAACCTACTAAATCACTCAGAGATTCCACAAATCTTACAGTAGTCATACCCCATATTGAAGGAAAGAGATTAAGAATAGGCCATAGTAGTAAATACCACTAAGAAACACCTTGGTTTGGGAAATTTGGGCAGTATAGAGCTATTGTGGGTTAACAGGATTCCAGATAACTGACAGTTTAACCTTTTGGATGCCAAAGATTTCAAATACTTTTTAATAGTTTAAATGATTTCCCAACTTTCCTGCCTTGGTGAACAGAGTCCCCGGGGCTTCTTGCTGGTCTTTAGTCCATCATGCTTTCTAAAGCCTTCACCTTTGCATGTGCCAGGTGTCCCCACTACCTGGAACGAAATGATCCACCTTCTCCAGCTGCAGAGCTCCCATTCCTCGCGATCTCCTGGGTCTTCTGTAAAGTCATCTCTGACACCCTCAGAAAACTTATTCACTCCCTCCTCTGTGTTTTAAGCAATTTTTCCTACCACTAATTTAGCACTTATGATGTTACAATTTTTTTTCTGTACATCTCTCTCAAACACTTTGCAAATTTCATGATGGTAGAATTTGAGGGTGTTTTTTTATCTTTCTGAACATAATAGTGTCAGGGATGAGTACTTCGTATGTACGTGGTAAATATTTAGAAATGTTTGTTAAATGAATGAATGTGTTATCACTAATGAAAATCAATTATTGTACTATTATATTTAAGTGATGTAACTGAGACTTATGTTTTACTTTTTTCTCTACTGAGTTTACATAGACTGGTTCGCATTTCTATTTAGTGTATTTATTTCCTCCTCCCCCATGAATATTTTCCCCATGTACTTTAGATTCTCTATATGTGAGTATAATCACCGTCCCTGTTCCCAGTTTTAATGACCACTGTTTCTATTCTCTGCTGCTCTGCTTCCTGTTCCCCACTTTGCTTAATATGTCTCTGGTCCTCTTTCTCTTCTTCTTATGAATTCTTGAAAACTTTTTGGCTTAATGTTTCTTGGCTTGGCATATTTCTTTATTTGGTTTTGATAGCTATCATGTGCCAGTGGAAACACATCTTTCTACTAGACAGGATTCTGATATATCGGATTAAGAATCAAAATATCCTAGAAGTCTCCTTTTTTTCTGTCCCCACCGCATCCACCTTTGTTCTGGTTCTACCTGTTCACATCTGAGCTATTATCATAGCAGCCTCCTAACATCTCAGTCTATATCCAATACTCCCTGTTCTAATCAGATCACATATTAATACTATGTTGTTCTTCCTAAAGCACTGCTTTCACTTTATTAATACGATGCACAAGAGCCTTTAACTTCCCTTTGACTATACCCTGGCATTCCAGATTCTCACAGTCTGGCCATATTCTATGTTTCTCATTTCATTTCCCATTTCTCCACTCAAAATGTTTAGTGGGTTACTGTCATTATTGGTGCCAAAGATGTTCACCCCCAAATAACCACACTGATATTCACACCCTTGTGTCCCCTCATTCACCTTTGGCTGGCCCTGTGATTCACTTTTTACCAAAGGACTGTGGTGGAAGTCAGGCTGCAGGACTTTGGAGGCTAAGTCATAAGAAAGCTTAAGCCACCATCCTAACTTAGGCCTCCATTCTAAGGAAATCTGCTTCCTTTCCTAGGACCACCCCAATTTTATCCTAGCCCAAACCACCGTCTTCTCTTCTAGGTCCCATCAACATTGAGAGGGAAAATAAGTCCTTTTTATCTTGTCTTTCCAAATATATTGCCAGAGTTCAGGAAAAATGCAACCAAGCCACCATCTGATTTCCTGGATAGTAATCATGGTTCAGTATGCAGATCATGCGTAGAAAGTCACAGCCCTCCTCCAAGCCTCTTTCCCAAGTTAGTTGTATTGAATCATTGTGAGCTCTCTCTCAGATTGTGGATAAAATTAGCTCTTCCAAGTTGACTGTCTCCAGCTTCAGATCTTAACTAGTTCAATTCTCACTGCCCTCTTCAGACTTCTGCTTCCAGTCAAGATGGAATAACAGAGACCGGATTTACCCCCCCTATCTAAAACAACCAAAAAATAGACAAAATATAAGAAACGAAGATTTTCAAGTCACTCAACATCAGGCAACTAAAGATAGTAATCCCTGAGAAATGGAAACAAATGAGATGAGCCTTATGATTGCCCAGCTTACTACCTTGAGAGCATTGCCAAGCCACAGGGCGGAGGAACTCAGGAATAACCCAGTAATCAACTTGAGTTGAAGAGATGGAGCTAAGAATTCAGGGACACCAAGGAGGCTAGAATTAGAAGGACAAAGTAAAAGACAGGAGCAAGCAGCGCAAAGAAAGAACCTTCAGAGATTTGTAGAGGGTCTCCCTTAAGTATTCAGCTGATCAGAGAATGCATGTGAGGAAACTAAAATAAAGTCAAATGCCTACCTTATGCCATACACAAAAATCAAGCCCAGTAAACTAAATAAATTCAAGAAGCAAAACTCTAAAACTTTTAGAAGAAAATAGAGAACATATCTATCACATTAAAGTAGAGAATTTTCCTAAGCAAGGCACACAAAAGCACTTGCCATGAAGGAAAAAATTAATAAATTTGTGTACATCAAAGTTAAACCTTCTGGACCACAAAAGGCAATATATGAAAAGTGACACTGATGCGAGCCAGACACAGAGAGAAGCTATTCACAGTCCATAAAACCAGTAAGAAATTTTTGCTCAGAATATACAGTAAAATCCTACACATTCATTTTTAAAAGACAGCAACCTAATAACAAAAAATGGATAAATGAAACAAAAAGGCAATTTGTTTAGAAGTGGGATATATATAAAACTCCTCAGGAAAATAAAACCACGATAAGATACCATTTCACACCCACCTCACGGATGTGTAAAATTATTCATTTATTCATCACAGAATTATTAGAACGATGCAATGCTCTATTAGGCACATAGAAACATTAAAAAAGTAAATGAATGACAATCCTTTCATTTACTTTCTTTACTGGAATGAGAACTCAAAGATGCAGGCACTGCTTTTTATTCCTCATTGTATCACAACACATAGTACAGTCCCTGGTATTAAGTAGAAAAATACTTGATGACAGAAGAATGATGCAACTCCTACATAGAGGATCTCACAGTGTGGGGAGAGGGAGGAAGGAAAGCAGCAAATCCTAATACCTCGCAGGGATATCTGGAAATGTCCTCAGAGGAGCTAGATTTTGTTTTGTTTGTTTTGTTTTTGTTCTTGTTTTTGTTTTTAATTTTTATTGGAGTATAGTTGATTTACAATGTTGTGTTAGTTTCTGCTGTGCAGCAAAGTGAATCAGTTATACATATATCCACTCTTTTTTTAGATTCTTTTCCCATATAGGTCATTACAGAGTACTGAGTAGAGTTCCCTGTGCTCCACAGTATGTCCTTATTACTACTGACTTTGAATGTTAATTGTCCCTTAAATGTTACTTTGGTTGTATGAAACACCTACTTCTCTATATGCAACTTGCTATAGTTTGAGTTTTATTTGTCAAATCAAAACCTTTTTTCTCTCATTTGTTATACTTTATAATATTTCCATGCACTAAGTACTATAAGTTATACACAGCCTAGAAAAGTAGCCAAAATTAAAAGCAGTACCATTTCTGTGGTAGCAGTTTATATATATATTTTTAACATTTTTACTGGAGTATAATTTTGAAGGTTGTGTAGTTCTCCAGCACTTTGGTCAGACTTTTTAAAGAGTCAGCGTTTGAAATGGCCTTGAAGAAAAGCTTTCCTTGGCACAGCTTCTTTCAAGTCAGCACAGAACATTTACCATACTACAACACACACACACACACCCCGCATACACACACACACACACACACACACACCCCGCATATACACATGCACACACACACACCCCGCATATACACACACACCCCACATACACATACACACATACACACACACCCCATATATACACACACACACCCTGCATATACACACACACATACACACACACCCCGCATACACACACACCCCCCGCATACACACACACCCCGCATACACACACACACACATACACACACACACCCCGCATACACACACACACACACACGCCGCATACACACACACACCCCCCACATATACACACACACACCCCGCATACACACACACACACCCCGCATACACACACACACACCCTGCATACACACACACACACACACCCCACACACACACACACAAACATACACACACACACCCCGCATATACACACACACACACACATCGCATACACACACACACACACACCGCATATACACACACACACCCCCCACATACACACGCATACACACACCCCACATACACACACACACACATACACACACACCCCGCATATACACACACACACCCCGCATACACACACACACACACCCCACATATACACACACACACCCCGCATACACACACACACCCTGCATACACACACACACACACACCCCGCATACACACACACACACACACACACACCCCGCATACACACACACACACACACCCCCCGCATACACACACATCTCAAATAACTAATTCCCTGATGGTAAAAGGCTTCAGCTTCAAAATGCCAGAATAAGGAAGAGGAAGAGGAGAATAAGGAATAAGGAAGACGAAGAATCAAAACCACGTACATCCACACAACTTACCACGATGCTACCATGGCTTTACTATGGGCTGTCTTCACTCTTCACTAACAGAATTCTACTATTTTACTGTCTTCATTGATTTTACTTTACTACTTCAGAAAACTTGCCCAAGAAGAAAAGAGTTGCAAATAACCTTATTGTTGGTTCCAGGAACTTTATGAAAATCCCACTAATGTGAACATCAAAATGTTCAGCTCTTCAATCCAATGACTGTTAACTCTCCAAGAGCCTTCAAAATTCTCAACTCCACAAATCTTAAACCATTATATCACAATCTCTTTTCCCCTCCCACACTCCCCATACCCTTATCCCCCAAATCCTTCAACCTCCACTACCCCCCAACTTTAAAAGACCTTCCTTAAACCAGATTTCTCTTCTTTATAAGGACTCTGAAAATGTAGTGGTCTCCCTTACTGCAATACAGATAAACTCAGCTTTGTCTTATCAACAGGTTATTCTGGTGCTATTTTCCAAGACCCAACATTCCATCCTCCTCCTCCTCTCCCTCGTCATTATGAGCATGGATTGAGCCCTAACTATACACATCAGGCACTTGCTAAATACATTAGATACCTGATAATCACATCTCTTACACAAAAAAAGAGTATTTTTATACAAGTAATTAAATTGTAGGAAATATACACAAATGCAGATTTAATATTTATATAGAATACCATCCAAAGAGGAGGTTTATATTGTCCACTGTCCTTCTTCATAAAAATAATGGGAGCCAAATGGGCCCAAGTCTGAAAGACGCTCTGGAGCAGGTTTCCTTGGTGAACACCACTGGAAGCCCCCTGTGACTGCAGTGGCATTGGCCTTCAGGGTTCAGCCGGCTTGAGTTCTATTAAAAGAATTACATGGGCTTCCCTGGTGGCGCAGTGGTTGAGAGTCTGCCTGCCGATGCAGGGGACACGGGTTCGAGCCCTGGTCTGGGAAGATCCCACGTGCCGCAGAGCAACTGGGCCCGTGAGCCACAACTACTGAGCCTGCGCGTCTGGAGCCTGTGCTCCGCAACATGAGAGGCCGCGATGGTGAGAGGCCCGCGCACCGCGATGAAGAGTGGTCCCCACTTGCCGCAACTGGAGAAAGCCCTCGCACAGAAACGAAGACTCAACACAGTCATAAATAAGTAAATAAATAAATAAAAGAACGTGAATTTCTAAAAAAAAAAAAAGAATTACAACAATGGAAATAAATGGGCTTCTTCTTTCAACAGTGAAGGGAGGTGACCTTCTCACAGAAAATACTAGATGATGAAATAAATAAAGAAGCCATTAGAAACATGAACAAAATAAAGGTAGGGAGTCTTTAAGGAGGAGAAACAACACCTGTGTTTTGTCTTTCACCTCCAAATAAAGAATAATAGATATTCCCTCGGCAAACGGAGCGAGGGAAATGGGGTGACTGAGCTTTGCAACTAAAAGAACATCAACTATATACTGTAATTTCACTTTTGCAGCAACACAGTTTTGACTCTGTGGCATCGCCAGTAAAAATTCATTTTCAAGCAGCCCATCTGAACAACCCGGGCCTCTGCCTTAATTCACTTTTCCTGCTAAGAGCCAAGAGGAGGAGTAGCCTTGTGTAAGGAGGATGGATGGCAGAGCACTCCATCGGAGCAGGCCACACACTAAATTAATCATGTTCCACCTAGAATTTGCAATTCTTTGAGAGATGCTCAAGATGGTATGAAAAATTTAGAGGTAACAGGGAAAGAAGGAGAGAGGTTGTGAAGCAGAAAGATTCAGAGGGCACTTTAAATGTGAAAGATGCATTATAGTTTCTCACACTTGAACAAGATAGCTTGCCTTACCCAGCAGGCAATAAACAAGGACTGCATTCTCATAGATGTGCCCTGTAAAGAGATGCTCACGCTGGAACATAGAAATACCAGACTTGATGGTCATTTTCAGTGATTAGTATAATATAAAAAATATCCACCTTAAACTTAATGTTGATTCGTCAATGCCAACATGAAAGGATGGTGTCAGTCTGGGATGACAAGGTCTCTTTAAGGAGACCCAAGCACTAGTACTGAAGATGAGTTTGAGGAGTTTTTATTATTGTTATTTTAATGTAGATTTTTTTCTCCCGCTTTCTGCTATATGTAACTTTATTTCTGAGTTCCAAGGAGCTCTACTTTGCGTTGCGGACTTCATCACTGGTTTTTTACATGAATGTAGTCAAATATGGTCTCTCCAATTGTTTCTTCATCTCAAAAATTCCTGATCCATCATAAATAACAGCTATGAAAGGTTTTTTTAAGAAGAGTTTTTCTGGAGAAACTCTTGATTTTTAACGTATTTTTAAAAAATATTTATTTATTTGGTTGCCTCAGGCCCTAGTTGCACCACGCCGGATCTTCGTTGAGGCATGCGGGCTTCTCTCTAGCTGTGGCACACAGACTCTCTCACTGAGGCATGTGAGCTCAGAGTGGCAGCGCAAGGGCCCAGTTGCCCCACAGCATGTGGGATCTTAGTTCCCCAACCAGGGATTGAACCCACGCCCCCTGCATTGGAAGGCGGATTCCCAACCACTGGACCACCAGGGAAGTCCCTAATGTATATTTTTAAAAAGGAATAGAAAAATAAATGCCCTAACTATAATGACAAGAAACTTATCGTGAATGCAATGCAATTTAGGGCAATATTCCATGACCATTGTAAGAAAAACATTGTCCTTCTTTCCTGAGGACACTCGGGTAATATCCTTCGAGAACTATTCTGTCACATTTCACTCCCGATCCCAAACATATCTCTTCCTACTTATGCTGAAATTTCCTTTCTCATGGTAGGAAGTAGTTTCCTGATGACCAGAGTGGAGGAGACTACAGCAAAATTCATACTTAGGAAATTACAAGGCCTCTACCCTCAGTTGCAGATGATGTATCAGATACTCACAAGATGAATAAGTGCTGTGGTTACAGCCCTCTCACCCTCTTACCCTCACAGAGCCACTGACCGCCCAGGTCTAACACGTTCTCCCTTTCTGACTCAACAATTTAGTCCCATCTCTTCTCCGTTCTCTAAAGAAACTTTCCTGCCCCAAATCCCACATTCTTAATTCCCTGCCTTCAACCAGCAGCTATAAATGCATTCCTAGCAAGCTGTTAATAATGACTGATAAGAAGCCCGAAATACAATCCATGTCCCCTCTCAGGAGCTCTGTTATTCCTTGGTTGTGGAGAGACATTTTCCTCTTATCATCAATTAATATTTTATGGGTTGCTGGTTCTTTTTTATTTTATTTTATTTTATTTTTTAATATCTGTCATACCAACTAGACTTTTTTTTTTTAATTTTTATTTATTTATTTATTATTTTTGGCTGTGTTGGGTCTTCGTTTCTGTGCGAGGGCTTTCTCTAGTTGCGGCAAGCGGGGGCCACTCTTCATCGCGGTGCGCGGGCCTCTCACTATCGCGGCCTCTCTTGTTGCGGAGCACAGGCTCCAGACGCGCAGGCTCAGTAGTTGTGGCTCACGGGCCTAGTCGCTCCGCGGCATGTGGGATCTTCCCAGACCAGGGCTCGAACCCGTGTCCCCTGCATTGGCAGGCAGATTCTCAACCACTGCGCCACCAGGGAAGCCCCCAAGGTTGGTGGTTCTTTATATTACCCTCCACCCCAAACAGTTTACTTCTTGAACTCTTTCCCCTCCCCCATCCCCTGCTTCCCAGGGGCTTGCCCACTCCTCCCAGGGAGATGTGCCTTGCACATGGCAAGTTGCTCCTAATGCAGCTCATCACTTCCAATTACTGCAGGCAGCCACTCGTGGCCACTTAAGAGCAGCCCTCAAAACTCATGATCTGAACGAGAAAAAGGAACTGAGTCTTACCTAGCTTTGAGTTTTCTTTTAGCTCCTCCAATGCACCACTCAACTCAACCTCACAGAGCTATGTCACATCTTCCCAGGACAGTGCTCCATCCCCTACAATCCCCAACATCTAACTTGGTCTCATGCTTCTGGTCTCAACATAAACTTTATGACTTCAGGGAGACCTTTGCCACCTTTGCACATACTCACCAAGCTGGCATCCTGTGTGTTATGCTCCCGTTATGTTATGAACCTCTACTTTGATGGCAGCCAGTACAACTGACCCAGCTTCTGTAACAACACCATCACTTATCAGGTTGTCTTCCACACCACACTGTAAAGATCACAGGGTCTGGTTCATTGTTGTTTTGCCAGTGGATAGCAAATGTTTATCAAATGATTGAATAAAGACAAGGATCATGTTTGATTCTTTCTTATATCTGCCATAACATCTAGCAGAGTAACTGAAATATAATAAATATTCAATAAAATGCTCATAGATTAAATGCAAGAATAAGAACGCTGAGGATCAGCTGAATTCAGCACTACCCCAAATCAAGTGGGAAAATCCTTCCTACAATGGTTGAATGGTTGTTGTCTGATCTCTCAGTGGGCTTCTTGCCTTGCTTCTTGGTTCAGATAAAAGCTAGAAAGGACAGCACTACAGGAAAAAAAAAAAAAAAAAAAAGTAATACGCAATGGAGACCAAACTGTCACAGTCAGAAGTAACATTCTTGGGATTCCCTGGCAGTCCAGTGGTTAGGACTCCCCAGCTTTCACTGCCAAGGGTTTGGGTTCAAGTCCTAGTAGAGGAACTTCCCGCAAGATGGGCAGCATGGCCAAAAAAGAGAAAAAGTAACATTCTCATTTTCTTTCAACTTCTGCCATTGAACATCCCCCCATTCCCCAAGAGGGAAAGATCACTGGAAGCACAGACATTAAAAAATGTTACCCTGGTATGATTTTTTACAAGATGTATGCTATTGAAATTCCCATTCATGAATATGTGGCTAATATTGACTAATGGGAAATGTAAAAGGAAGAAAGCTAAGGTTTTTTAAAGCACATCCATTGAAATTAGGGTCATATGTAAGAAATTTGTTTAAAAATTTTTTTCTGAGCCACGTCCAAAACTCCAGAGGGCATATTAAATAATGAAAGTGTAAACTATTGGGATTTGGTACTAGTTAGTATGTTGGCGCAGTATGTAACTCCCTGGGTGGTTTAAAAAATTAAGAAATTTTTTTCCTCTTCCTTTTTCTAGTAGTTTCCAAAATTAAAACAGTTTTCTTTTCTTTGTGGAATAATACAAGCTAATCAAATTATACTCTAATATTTTCATTCAATGACTTGGACAGTCATGAAAATGCTTGTTTGGGGAGTTGCCTATACAGAAGCAGAAAGAAAGCGCCGTATCAAGAGGATTTAAAAAAAAGATAAAACAAAAAATTCCAAGGATTGTCACAATCTGATCTGCATAAATAAAAGATAATGGCTTCAGTGAGCTGGCCAACCTTTTTGTGGACTGATGGGTCTGTGGAGAGCCATGTCTGAGAGGCTGCAGGTCATTATGGCAGGATAAAGCCTATTTCTCATTTATATTAAAGAATCTTGCCTGTTAAGGGCTTGATTTGGACCTCAGACACAAATGCACACAGGGCTGCACACCTAGTTAAGTCAATTGCTACATATGCATTCTCTCCCTAATACACACACAGAGTTTATCATTCACGACTCAACCATTACCCTTAATGTTCTTTTCTTGATTTAGAAAGGATAACTGTTAGCTAGATCAGAAGGACTCATATTGGGGGAATTGGATCATAAAATTTGCTCTTGACATAGAAATTTTTTTCTAATGTTGTATAGAAAATGCTAATTTTCTCCCCCTTAAACAAGACTTGCTACATCAGAAGAAGATAAAATGGTTTCTGTTTTTGCTTTTACTACTGAGCTTGCGCGCCTCAACTAGAGCCCGCATGCTGCAAACTACAGAGACCACGCACTCTGGAACCCATGCGCCACAACTACAGAGCCCATGCGCCCTGGAGCCCCCGCGTCACAACGAGAGAAGAGAAAACCCACGCGTCACAACTAGAGAGAAGTCCTCGCGCTGCAACGAAAGATCCCGCATGCCTCAACAAAGATCCCACATGCCACAACTAAGACGCAATGCAGCCAAAAATAAATAAAAATAAACAATAAATAAATCTTTTATATATATAGATATAGAGACGATACAATAAACAAAGACTGACTACAAGAATTCCATGGATAAACATGGAATAAGAAACCAAGGAGAGGGTTTCCCTGGTGGCGCAGTGGTTAAGAATCTGCCTGCCAATGCAGGAGACACGGGTTCGAGCCCTGGCCCGGGAAGATCCCACATGCCACGGAGCAGCTAAGCCCGTGTGTCACAACTACTGAGCCTGCGCTCTAGAGCCTGCAAGCCACAACTACTGAGCCCACGTGCCACAACTACTGAAGCCTGCGCGCCTAGAGCCCATGCTCCGCAACAAGAGAAGCCACGACAATGAGAAGCCCACGCACCGCAACAAAGAGTAGCCCCTGCTTACCGCAACTAGAGAAAGCCTGCGCACAGCAACGAAGACCCAACACAGCCAAAAATAAATAAATAAATAGATTAAAAAAAAAAAAAAAAGAAACCAAGGAGAGTCATGACTCCTTGGGTCTGAAGAAGAACCATGGGTATAGTTGAAAGGCTTCCTTTGGCTGGGCCTCACAAGGTGCCTGTAGCTGTAGTGGGGTCCCCACTTTATAGGTCTGCAGGTTTAGAAATTCAATGTGTCACGCCCCCCAGGCACAATCAGGCCTGCCTGAACTGATTTACATCAACAATAATAAAAATAATAATTATTTAAACACTGATTTCCAAATAAAAAGCCAATGGATTAATTTATGAGGCAATAATCTTATGCAGGAACGTTCTGGAGAGAAGATTACAGCTCTGGTCCTGATCTACCTAGTTTCCTCCTCTGAGACTCCTTGTGAATCACTTGGAGTTTCTGGATGTTGGTTTTCCTAATCATATCAGAGAGGTATTAAGAGTTAATTCAAACCGATGAGAAAATAGTTCAATAGATAAATGGGCAAAAGACAGGAATAGAGGACAGTGTAGTATGGTGCTATTGTTTTCCAAGAATGTCTGGGCAACTTGGGAGTCCCCAGATCTATCAAAAATGGGAACACGTACCAAGAAATTCCACAGCATAGATGCTGGGATTATCTGAGAGAATATGAACAAAAGGCTCATTTTGCAGAGTATTGCTAAATTTGTGACCTGCAGAGATCATAAACGTTTTATGGGAAGGTACTACCTAATGCAATGGTTTTCAATGGGAATGCTGCTGCCCCCTAGGGGAGGATTTGGAAATTGGGGAAAAGGCTAGTTGTCGCAATGATTGGGGCACTACTGGCATTTAGTTAGCAGGAAGCAGGGGTACTGTATCTTACAATGCACAAGATAGTTCTGCACAAGGAAGAATTGTTCCAGTTCCCACAAAATTTTGCACAACATTGCATGAATGAAGCTATAACTATAATGATCTAATTTTGCTTTACATATAGATATATATATAGCATACATGTAGAATTATTTGGCCAGTTTTAATATGCACTGACTTTCTAGGATGGTAACTGCAAAGTAAATGAAGGAAAAATTATAGTTTGTTATGATTAGATTGTATCAAGAGTTTTCACAGTTTCGAAAATTTTTGCCACTCATGATATTTGAGTCCACAATAGGACAGCTCTTTCAGTCTGCATTCATGGCTATGAGATTCATGGTGATTCTACATACAGGGGCAAACATCTTTTTAGAACAAATCATTTTCCTTTGTTTCTTATAATAAATTTAGGTCATTGTTTTAATACTTACAGTCAAGATATTACAAATATTTGTTACATAAAAGGGGAGCATTGTGTAAGACAGTGTTGAGAACACCGATCTAAGGCAAAGGTAATCTGTGTGGTAAAAAAGAATTAAGGGGGGCTTCCCTGGTGGCGCAGTGGTTGGGAGTCTGCCTGCCGGTGCAGGGGACACGGGTTCGAGCCCTGGTCTGGGGGGATCCCACATGCCACGAAGCAACTAGGCCCGTGAGCCACAATTACTGAGCCTGCGCGTCTGGAGCCTGTGCTCCGCAACGGGAGAGGCCGCGACAGTGAGAGGCCCGCATACCATGATGAAGAGTGGCCCCTGCTCGCCACAGTTGGAGAAAGCCCTCGCACAGAAACGAAGACCCAACACAGCCATAAATAAATAAATAAATAAATAAATAAATAAATAAATAAATAAATAAATAAATAAATAAATAAATTTATAAAAAAAAAAAAAAGAATTAAGGGGAGTTTTCAACAAATATGAATGGGAAGAACTGTACTTTCTGGGAACAGGTAAAATTTTGTCTGCTTTCTGGGGACAAAGTGGGAGGAGAAGTATGACTGGCCCCTGAAGACACAGTAAATATGTAGCCATCCCAGGGAGATGGAAAGTTAAGCTAAAGGCAGGTGCCTCTGGACCTATTTCCCCTTTGGAATCCTGGAGAGATGACACTTTGCACTATGCCCTTACCCAGAACACGGTCATAACAGAAGAATAGAAATGACAGTGGGGCACATAGAGACAGCAAGCCAGAAATGGTGGCCCTGAGATTCCGGTGGCTCCATTTGGAGGTTGTGGAAGGGATACAGACATTCACAGTCTGTACTCTCAGTGAGGGAGCCAATTCACAGACCAGAGCAGCAAGTGAGAAGGTGAGCCACAGGTCACCCTACCAAGGACACAGTGACCCTGAAGCAGAGGCTGTGGTGCGGATGGTTGAAGCCCGGCCAGATGGAAGCTGTGGCTGAGATCAGCAGAGTGCAGCACCTGCAGAGCTGGGAGAAGGACCCTGACTGTGTCAAGGGAATACATCACAGCAGCAGAGTCATCAGGACCAAGCCACCAGGTGAACAAGGAACATCCAAAACAGCCAGCATGAAGACCCAAGACCCAATCCAGTTGCCACAAGGTCAATGTTCCCCAATATCCAGAAGCTGCTCCACATAGGGGAACAAGGAGCAGAGACAGCCAGAAAGCCTGAGTTACCACCCAGAAGTGGTGGAGTTAACCTACAAGAAACTGCTGCCCTGCAGAGATGCAGATAGTTTGAAGGGTCAAGTTTCAGCCTACCCCTCACCAAAAATTCCTACCATCACTCGACCAGACACTACTCAGCAAAGTAAAAAATAAAGAAGCATCCCTCAGCTTCTTTGCTGCCCTTCTCCATCCAGAGCCTGTGGCACCTGCCTCCACCTCCAGGCCCCTGACGCTCTCTTCCTCTCCCGCTTCTTCATGGACTCACTTCATTCCTGTCGCAGGAAAACACGATGGAGAAGCCAGCAAAACTTGGAGTTCATCCACAGTGTGAGTTTTCTCCCTGATGACCTGCCGCATCCTTTCCAGACAGATGTTGGGAGATGACCAGAGAACTTCACTTGAAAGCCACAGGACACAGTGAGAAGGCAGCCGTCTTCAAGCCAGAAGGAGAGCTCTCACCAGGAACCGAATCAGCCGGCACTTTGATCTTGGACTTCCAGCCTTCAGAACTTGAGAAATAAATGTCTGTTGAAAGAAAAGAAAGAAAGAAAGAAAGAAAGAGAGAGAGAGAGAGAGAGAGAGAGAGACAGGGAGAGAGGGAGGGAGGGAGGGAGAGAGAGAGAGAGAGAGGGAGAGAGAGAGATAAAGAAAGAAAGGAAAGAAAGAAAGAAAGGAAGGAAGGAAGGAAGAAAGAAAGGAAGGAAGGAAGGAAGAAAGAAAGAAAGAAAAGCTACAAGTTTTTGGATACATCTCAGTTTTCCAAGTACCACAGTTTTATCCTCTGGAGTGTGTTCCTCTCCTTTTCATGTGCATCAGAAATTGTTCACCCCAAACATGGACTGTAGGAACCAGAACCAAATGTAAGTCCAGCTCAGAGCATTACATTTATCATGAATCTAAGCCTATTAAAATAAAAACAAGAATAAGCATGCCATCTACTGGCATGGAAAGCAGCGAGGGCTCTAACAAATCTGCATGTGGTTTAAATGGAAAAAAGATACAGAAGGTAAACAAGTTTCTTATTACTTTTTTTGTGGAACAGTGATAACAGCCAGAGAATGGAGAGTTCAATATAAGTAGCATTGAGAGAACTGATCACAAATAAATAAATTTTTTTTTCAACTGGTAAATCTTTTACCTTCATTTCTCAATTTTGTATTTGCTACTACAGGCCCCAACTGGACACAAAAGAGGTAAATATAGTGATACAAAAAAGTTTTGTTTTACTGATCTAGCAAGCTGCTTTCAAAGCAACCTAACCTTGCCCTCTATCCAATCTTTTAAAAGATGTATTGATAAATTCGTTTGCCTGTGTAAACAGAATGATAGAGAATGTGACTCTATTTGGCTGTTTTCATTTTCTATATATGACATTGTATTGAATATTTTTTCATATTTTTATAGAAGGCAAACCAGAGACTGATGAACTGTATTTGTCACTATTGATTACAATTTATATGATCATTTGTATGAATTTTCCACAGTTGGTGAAAAAAAATTTATAAATTTTTAAATAAATTTATTTATTTTATTTCTGGCTGTGTTGGGTCTTCATTGCTGCGCGCGGGACTTTCTCTAGTTGCGGAGAGCAGGGGCTACTCTTTGTTGTGGTGCGTAGGCTTCTCATTTCAGTGGCTTCTCTTGTTGCAGAGCATGGGCTCTAGGCGCGCGGGATTCAGTAGTTGCAGCACGCGGGCTCAGCAGTTGTGTCTTGCGGGCTCTAGAGCACAGGCTCTGTAGTTGTGGCACACGGGCTTAGTTGCTCCACGGCATGAGGGATCTTCCCGGACCAGGGCTCGAACCCGTGTCCCCTGCAGTGGCAGGTGGATTCTTAACCACTGTGCCACCAGGGAAGCCCAATTCGAATTTTTAAACTTTTTAAATTGAACCATTTATTTCTAATCATTTATTTAGTATCTGGAAAATCTACTCAAACCATGATATTTTATTAGGTTCTTGATAATGATTCATTAAAATGTCTACAAGGTCAAGGTTCATTTCATTGCATACAAATATCCAATTGTTCCAGCACTATTGGTTGAAAACATTATCTTTTTCCCCAGTTGCCTTGGCACACTTGTTGAACACCAACTGACCATAGGTGTGTGGGTTTAATTTCTGTGTTCTCTATTCTGTACCATTAATGTATTTGCTTATCTATATACCAATTCCACATTTTCTTTATTACTATAGCTTTACAGTAAGTCTTGATATAAGGTAGTGTAAGTCATCCAAATTTGTTCTTTTTAAACTTGTTTTGGCTACTTTAGGTCCTTTCCATATAAATTTTAAAATCAGCTTCTTGATTTTTATTTTAAAAAGGCTGCTGGGATCCTTATTGGGATCAATTTGGGGAGAACTGACAGCTTAACAGTATTGAGTCTTCTGATCCAGGTAACTTTCCATTTACTTAAGTCTTTTAAAAATTTTGCTAAGCAATGATTTGTAGTACAAAATTTAATTCAAAATGAATCATAGACCTAAATGTAATGGTTAAAATTACAAAAATTCTTGAAGAAAACATAGAAAAATTCTCAGTGATCCTAGGTTTAGGAAACAGTTCTTAAATAGGACACACAGAAAAATCACAAACTATAAGATAAAATAATAAGTTGGATGTTATCAAAATTAAAATGTTGTTCTTCAAAAGACACTATTACAAAAAATAAAGGGCAAACCTCAGACTGGGAGTAAACATTTGCAAAGCATGTATAT
Source organism: Balaenoptera borealis (assembly GCF_965194805.1). NCBI lineage: Eukaryota > Metazoa > Chordata > Mammalia > Artiodactyla > Balaenopteridae > Balaenoptera > Balaenoptera borealis. Next base: position 52,437,249 of record NC_138877.1, read on the forward strand.
GAAAAAAAGTGCATCTACATTATATAAAGAATTCTTACAATTCAATCAGAAGACAACTCACTTTTATAAATGGGTAAAAATGTGAACAAGTATATAATCAAAGGAGATATACAGATGACAAATAAGCACATCAAAATATGTCCAATATTAGTCATTAGTGAAGTGCACATGAAAACCACAATGAGATCTCACCGCATTGCCATTAGAATGGCTAAAAGGCTCTCCATACCAAGTGTTGGTGAGGATGGGCAGCTACTGGAACTTTCATATACTCTTGGAGGGAATATAAAATTGTACAATCAATTTGGAAAACAGTTTGACAGTTTTAAAAGTTAAACATACACCCATCATACAACTCAGCAATTCTGTTCTTAGGCATTCCTAAGAGAAATGAAAGCCTATGTCTACACAAAAACTTGGCATAGAAATGTTCATAGCAGTTTTATCCTATTAGCCAAAACTAGAAACAATCCAAATGTCCATCAACTGATGAATGGATAAATAAGTTGTGGTATATCTATAAAATAGACTACTATTCAGCAATAAAAAGAAATGAATTTTCTCAGAAATAAGAAAGAATAAGCTATTGCTACATACAGCAACATAGACGAACCCAAAATAATTATGCTGAAATAAGCCAAACAAAAAGGAGTACACATCATATTATTCCATTTATATAATATTCCATAACATGCAAACAAAACTACAGTGATGCAAAGCAGATCAGTAGTTTCCCAGGGATTGGAAGGAGGTTGGAGAAGGGAGCAAGGGAGAGATTACAAAAAGGCACAAAGAAACTTCTAGGGCTGTAGATACATTCATTTATCTTGACAGTGGTGATTGTTTCATGGGTGTATACATAGGTCAAAACTCATCAAAGTCTACATTTTAAATATGTGCAGTTAATTGCATGTCAAATATACCTCAATAAAGCTGTAAAAATAATGTCACTCAGTTGTGGCAAAAAGCTGGTTAGATAAAATATTAATTTTTAAATGTTTTATTGTTCTTTACTTTGAGGAATTTACTTTTGCTTTGATGTTTCTGGTGTTTTAATTGTCAGTGACATTATCAGCACAGTAGTAATATAGCAGACCTTATACTCTTGTACCTATGCAAAAGGTAGAGTGGCAGAGTAATGTGATTGCATTTACAAGCTGGACCCACCCTCTCAACTAAAAAAAAATCTGTCACTGAACTCTACCTTTATTTTCAATACGTTAATTAAGAGTTCACAGATTATCAATTTTCAATGCAAAGTAAAGGAGCTGTTACAGTGGAGGATTACTGGACTGAATGTCAATATTATGACATAGTATGAGTGTGTTTCATGTTTGGTAATTGCAATCATTGTTGCTTTTGTTGTGGTCATCCATGTACAATGCTTGGTGTCAGTCTATTTATCTCTTGTAAAAATAAAATACAGTGTGTGTGTGTGAAAAAAAAAAAAGAGTTCACAGATTATCTTCGCAACCGAGTCTGACCATTCAATTATTAAATCTACCTATGCTGATAGATGTGAAAATGAAACATTCAGCAACTCCTATGGTTCTTAATGATCAAGTTGATTATGCATATTAAAACACAACCAAACACAAAAACACAGCTCAACCTGAAATAATTGCTAATTATGTTAGTATAAAAATAAAGCCACTTCCCCTCTACCTAGAGTTAGCCATGTTAACAAAGGCAAAGAAGAGCTTTCACATCTTCCTACAGTTTGCTTCCTTTCCATAGCAACTGGGCCTGCTTCCCTTCACTGAGAATCAGGTTAATAACAGTAAGTAGGGATTTTTCATTTGGTCACATGGATATGAGAGGTGAAAGGAGAAGTTTCACCTATTGGGGTTTAAAAAGGAGAGTTTAGAAGTGGCCTAGAACAGCATTGCAATGATACTGTAACTGGTTAGATACCTTACAAGGCATGAGAGCTCATGTGGACCCTTTCCCTCCATCCCAACAAGAAAGATTTGCAGTCTCAAAAGATTGTACTCATTTTAAAATGTCTTCAAATCTTCAGAATAGATACCCTTAATCTCTTTTAGAAATACCATTTTCAGCCAGGGCTCCCATGACTGAAGTTCCAGCCAACTCTAAGGAAAACTCTTTAAGGATCAATGAACTTACTGCTTTTGGTTTTCTCTCACAATGTTCTCTTGTTTCAGAGTCCATTCCCAGCTCTTTCTAAGTCCTACCCATGGACACTTTGTTGGGTCTTCACAGTCTGGCTGCCAAGAATGACTCTTCCTGGGAAGTCCCAGGGAACAGCTTGATGAGCATGATTTTGAGGGGCTCCAAAAGGCCCACCTCCCTGCTCACCCAGGACCTGAGTTCAATAAATACCTGTTAAATGAATGTATATATAAATAGATCTCAGACATAAACAAACTGGACTGAAAACCTTACATTTAGAATCCAAAATTGTGTTAGACCCAACAGCTGAGACTATTGTCTCCAGAAACAGAGAATATCTATTTCAAGGGTCACTGTGAGAATTAAATGAGATTTCTGTGGGTAATTACCTCTAATAGGCAATATCTGCAGGAGAAGAATCTTAGAGAATATCAAGACAATAAAACATAATCACAGAAGTTTGGAGCAACTTGTGAAAGTCACTCAGCTCATGATGAAAAGAAGCAGGTTGGAACTCACATAGTCTGGCTCCCAGGTCAGTGCTCTGCACTTGAGAACGTCACCATGGAACTCCAGGAACCCCATGGAACTTCACAGTAAATCGAAGAGCTTCAGGGTAAAGGAGATACAAAATGGACAGATTTCAGTGGGGGGGTGTGAGAAAAAGAAAGCAGTAAAGAGCATATTTTAGCTTTTGGTTTCATCTATTGTCTGTCTCTCCCCATTATAATTTCTCTATTGTTTGCAACATACAAAACATTGCATTGGGCATTTTATATAGGTTGACCTCTTTTGATTTGCACAGTGGCTCCCTGAAATAGAGATTCTTATCCTGTTTTAATAATAAGGAAACAGACTCCAGGAGGCTGAATAACTTGCCCAAGACCGCCAGTATATGCTGGAGCAAGAGTTACAGCTCAGGTCTGTCACATCCAAGGTCCATTCTTTTTCACCATCTGACACAGACTCTTTATGGTGGGCAGATGGAGCCCTCAGACAAGCATGCCAGCCAAAGGTCTCCACCGTAAACACTCACTCCTCGTTTTGCACATAAGTAGTTATTTCTTCAAGATGTCCCTATTGAAATTCTAACCCTGAAAGCAGAGAAATGTCAGTACTTCTTTGGGGTGAATTAGATGACAAGTAAAAAGAGAACCCGTGACATGGGCATGGTATTTAGGGTAGGAGCCTGCAATGTGTAGAATAGAAAATCAAGGATTACAGAAACACCCAGGGCACTGAGGGGCATAAACACGTTTCACAAACTTCATTTTTCCCAGAGATAAACTAGAACTAATTCAAGGAAAACCATACATACATCACTGCTTCATTCCTCAATTATAGAATTTATCACATGACATAGTAATATATCTGTTAATACACTGTTGTCTTTTTTCACTAGACCGTGAGTCTCTTGAATCCGGGCAATGGAGGGTGATAAAAAAGGAACATTTTTTCTTTTCTCCTGGCTTCAAACACAGACAGTACTACCTTAAATAACACTATTGCAATGGGATTTTAAAGTGATTACTGCATATCACAATAACTAATGTCCCAGTTTAGAGCCATGGGTGATTGGTTCAATACCAAACGACAGTTAATTCTGAGAAAAATGCCTGAAATCCAGGAGCTTATTGGTTAAATATTGGTTTAATTTAAATCTGAATCTTAGCCCATGCACAACACTTCCCTTCACCCATGCAACCCCTTTCTGTTTCTCTCTATTGCATGACAGTGTTTGTATCTGTGTCTGGGTACTATATTACACCATACCATTCTTGAAACCAGGGACCATGGCTTATTCCTACAACCAAAAGAGTAATGCTTTGTAAATAAAGGGCATTCACATAGCATTTGTAAAAACTAACAGCTAGATTTACAGTCTTCCCATCCTCTCCCAACAAAAGTGAGTGAGAATAGGCTTTGAGTATAAGTCAATTGTGATTACTACTTCAAGCACATATCAAGGTGGGAAAAAAACAGACAGGCTACTGGTAAAATAGCTTCAGAAACATCACATCAGACATACCACAATACAATCTAATGGGCCATGTATAAGAAGACAATTAGCATTATAATTATAATAATAATGATATTAATTAACTAACATTTATTGAACATTTGCTATATGTCAGAACTGGTGCTAATGTATTTACATATATCAGCTCACTTAACTTCCCCCCAAAATACAAAATTCATTATGTACAATTCTTTTATGTCCCATTTACTGAATGAGCAAATTAAGGTGTGGAGACACTGAGCAAATCTCCTGGGGTCGTCCTTGAGTGTTGAAGTGGGGAATAAGCAGGTTTGTATGGGCTCAGGGGTTCTGCAGATCTATGATTTTAGCATTATTTCGATTACTTTATTGGGAGTTTGGTTTTTGTTTCTGTTGCCTTGTCGTTTGATCTATTTATTTTTTAATTAATCAGGCTGTTCTTTAGACTTTCATAGATTGTCTTCAAGTGTAGGAGTTGAGAGAGTTGATTTCTTGATTGCCCTGCACTGTTCCATCATTTACAGTAATAATTACAGAAGTAAAAGTGTAATAAAATGGGAGATTTTAACCCATATTTTATGAGTCACAAATGGGCTCTAAAAAGCTGCTATTTTATTATTTCCTTTAGAGATACTTAATAGGTAATGTCAGTAGTAAAGTTTAGTGCCCAACTAGCACTTAATATATTCCCTGCCTCAAGAATTATCAACCATCCTTAAAGGAAGAAAAATCAAAGGAGGTTTGCAATATATACACGTGTCCATCCAATTTCATATCACCTAGATTAATAAACCAAATGTAAAGGAGTAGGAATTAAAGGGCTGCCATCAACTATACAGATTGGGCAACAAGAAAAGGTAGGAAAAGAACCAAAATGAGGATATTATCCAGAAAATTAAAATTGTATGTGGCTGTACATGTAGCATATACCACCTGGAAGAAATGGCCTTAAATTGTAGACACAGCATGAAACAGCCATTGCAGAGTTGGTTAGTTTCACATTAACTCATATAATCTGACCTTCTCTGACATAGTTCAGCACCTAAACATTTTTCATTCCTCTCTAATAAACTAAACATCTCTTCACCTTGGTTCAGCTAGATTTCCCATAACTACCCTTACTAGAAGCTGCTGATTAACTAAATTCTTTGCAGCTCTTGCTTAGCTGTTGGTTTCTTTGCATTTTCTGCAAAACAAGTGTATGTATTTCTATCAAGGCATCACTGGAAGTAGTTTGTCACCTCATAATTCAGCTTGCAGCAAAGCCTATTCATCCCCTTTCCCAACACAACAACCCAAGGTTGTAGACCCATTTGTGCACTTACTACTCTATGTGGAGTTAACCCACACAGCTATTGCTGCTCAAGCATTTATCAGAAAGCTTCAGAACTTTTGAGGATCTGGGAGATGTAGGCTATAGGTCAGTGTATATAATACTGATTTTTTTGAAATTTGTTGAGACTCACTTTTTAATCCAGTTCATAATCATTTTTTGTAAATGTTCTATGTGTGCTTAAGAAGAATTTGGATTCCTTAAGAGTTTGATGCAGAGTTCTATTAAATCAAACTTGTTTATTGTGTTGTGCAAATTTCTATATCTTTATTAACTATTTTTATCTTGGATATGACAATGAAACAGGTGTAATAAAATTTTCACCATTACTGGCAGACTTATCTTCCTCTGGTTCTTTCAATTTTTGTATTATATGTTTAAGATATTTTATTAGAGGCATACAAGTTTAGAGTTGCTATGTCTTCCCGGTAATTTCAGTATTTTATCATTATTTAGTAACTCTCTACATTCCTAATAATGCTTTTCGTCTTAAAGCCTCTTTTGTCTGATAATATAACATACCACTCCTGTTTCAGTTAATATTTGCTTGGTATACTGTCCTTCTATCCTATAAACCATTCTATTCCTTCATACTTTAGATGTAAACTAGTATATTTTAACCTAATCTGATCATCCCTATCTTTAATATGTTTAATCTATTTTTCTTTATTGTATTATTAATATAGTTGGACTTCTTGTTACCATCTTTTTTATTTCTATTTGTTCCATTTTTAATGGACCTTTTTGGATATTTAATTTACTTTTGTTTGCTTATTTGTTGCTTTGTCTGTATTGAATCTATCTGATATTTAACTTCTGAGTCTCTTGCCCTACCTGTCTTTTATTTCAGCTACTGCTGCAATAACCAGTTCACTGTGGGCTCCAACCAGCTTCACACAGAAGCAAACCGACAGCATCTTGCTTCAGCCCCATGGTATATGCTGCTCACTTCCTGCCCTGTAGCTTCTGGGGATGCCACACAGGCAGACCTAATCTGGACATTTTAGGAAGAATAAGGAAGAGGCACCAATGGATAAATTCTTTTCTATTGTTTTGTGTTGTGTTGTGCTGTGTTGAAGAACAATCATGAAATGCATTTTATACAGCCTCTCAACTATATCCCTAATGTGGGGTTAAGCGACCAGTTGCCTGTAACAGTGGAAAAGAGGGAGGAAAAAGAGGAGAGGAGGAGGTTTAAATGAAAAGATCCTGACTTGGGGCTTCTCTGGTGGCGCAGTGGTTGAGAATCTGCATGCCGATGCAGGGGACACGGGTTCGAGCCCTGGTCTGGGAAGATCCCACAGGCCGTGGAGCAACTAGGCCCGTGAGCCACAACTACTGAGCCTGAGCGTCTGGAGCCTGTGCTCCGCAACAAGGGAGGCCGCGATGGTGGGAGGCCCGCGCACCGCGATGAAGAGGGGCCCCCACTTGCCGCAACTAGAGAAAGCCCTCGCACAGAAACGAAGACCCAACACAGCCAAAAATAAATAAATAAATAATTTTTTAAAAAAATCATGAAAGGGTGCCACCCTAAACCAATTAAATTAAAAAAAAAAAAAAAGATCCTGACTTCTTATAGTTCAAGAAAACCATTGGCATTGGACAGATGTAGGCAAGTCATGAGCCTCCATAGTTTTATAATATAGAGACAATAATGTTTACTTACCTCACAAGATTCTTATAAGAACTAAACATGTAATATAGATATACTTTCTCTATTTATAAAGTGCCTTCCTAATTTTAAAGTGCTAGTTTATTATGAAGGAGTGTGATTTATTATCAGCAATATGCTTGGGGTAATAAATGATTTCCATAATTTCTGAAGATGCCTCTTAATACTGAGCAAAAGCAAAATATTACTTATATGCTACCACCAGCGGACTTGAAATTATCCCACTTATCAATTTATTTCACAAATATTTATTGAGCACAATGTTGACATTAATGCTTCCATTTGGGAACAAGTTAATTCCTGGCTCCACACTGTACTATGCAACATGGATAAATTACTCAATATCTCTCAGCCTCAGTTTTCTTTTCTCCTCTTTCAAATGGCAACAATAACAACAACAACACTACCTTGTATAATAATTGGGGAGATGAAAACTAGCTGTTTTGACTCTACACTATTGAGGCAAGAGATGCTCAGATCAGTTCTGAATGCTTCCTTAAAGAAGGTTTTAGGAAATATCATAACCAGGAAGGACTTTTGGTTTGGGATGGCCTGCCCCTCTTATTACCTCTTCTACCTTACATGGGCAGAAAGGCTGTAAACAAGAGTAAGGGCTGCTGGAAGGAATTCACTACTTGAATGCCTCCTGAAGACTCTCCCAGCAGTGAGGTGCAGGCTCAAATCCCCACAGTTGGGGCTATGAGGGATGGCATATGTGTGAGTAACTGCCAAGACCTAAGTACGGAGCCACTCCCAGAGAGCATTACTTATAATTAGTGCCCGTAGGACTAGACACCTATCTGTCTGCTCCAAAGACATGAAATGCCCACAATTTACCTCCTATGCCAGCATTTCATCAAGAAAGGGCAGCAGACACCTGTGTGCTTGAAAAGCTCAGCAGAACCACTCCCTGTTGATCCCTGTCCAAGTTTTGAGTTGATGCAAAATTTCCATTTTCCTGGTTTTATCTTTTTTTTTTACGGCTGGGATATGTTATCTAGATCTTTGTACTACTCATATTAAGGTAGTCTCTAAACACAAGTCAAAGTTCATTCTCTGATCCCCAAAGAGCTTATAACTACTTTAAAGAATTTCTCTCCACCAATTCTTTTTTCAAGGGAATCCAGCTGGCAGACTAGAGTTATTTCAGATGGTTTAGATACAAAATTTTATGCACACATTTGTTTTTATATATACTCCTAGGTGTTCACACATATCTTTCACCTCCTTCAACATTTAGAGGGAATAAAAACACGAGCCTTGAGTAAATCATACAAGATCTACTGTCTGGCACGTCCTTTGTTCAGACCTGTCTCCCTTCCATGTTTCCTTCCTTGCCTAGTCTATTTTATTCCATTTGAAGAGGCCAGTGTAAGTGCCTTCAGTTTTCACTCACTAAGGACCTTGTACCCTTGTATAAGCTGGGAAAGTGATCTGAAAACCAGCTCTCTTTCAGGACCTCAGACGCACCAAACCACAAAAAACTCCACAGAGGGAAGCAACTAGAATGGGGAAACTGACCGATATTTCACTCCCATTCCTATGAGGAAGACAGCAAATGAAACTTGTTTACACACAAGTCAGTACATCCAGAACATTCTTTATGCTTTCTGGGTAGGCTTAATACGGGATTACAAGATGAAAGAGAGCACTGCGGCAGTCAAAAGATTTACCAATAAAACAGCATTCAGCCTGAAAGAGAAGGTATGATTCCAGCAGTGTTGCCTAGCCTCTTTGGCAACTAAACTGTGCAGTATCAATCACATTCCTTTATAACTTTAGTTTTAAATGGGACAATAAATTTACATGGTATAAAAATATCACCATGTTTAACATTTCCTGTTTGTACTGACATTTTTATTATTCCAAACATAAAGCAGTTTGTATGTAAATTGTCGTATGCTCTTAAGTTAAACTGATAGACTCCTGTCTGTGGAGGACTCGTCGTTTTGTTACAAATATATGGAAAAAACTCATTACACAAACACTTCCAAGAAAAAGAGAAAAAGTGTCACATAAGAGTAGCAAACAAACTTTGCGCCTAATTCAACTGGGTCATGAATAATATTTTGCGTTTGTCTCTGATAATAGTCTAACAATAACCATGTTCTCTGTTTTAAATGAAGGGCATTAGGCAGTGAAGCATTTTTCTTTATTAGAAAATTTAGATTAAACGCATGCTACGTGGATCAGGCAAAGCCTGCACCTTCCACTGTGTAACTGCCCCAGCTTCTAAAACAACGTGCACACATACACACATGCACATGCACACACGTGCAAGGCACAGAAGGGTACCTACATCTTTACCACAGCTCATGTTCAAAGTAAACTTTCTATAAGATGAAATAATTTAACTCAAATTTATTCCCCACTAAAAACACCATGACAGAGTTCTGTTCATAAAGAAAGATTGTTTTAGTTTTATAGAAAAATCTACAATAGCCATATTTAAGTAATTTAATCATCTATTTATTATACACTTTATTCCATTATCCAACATTCTAAACTATATTTAAATAAATTGAACAGGGCAATAGAACAAACTGCATAACACTAAATTTTTATATATTTAAAAGATCCATGGGAGAGTGGTTATTTAGGATAAGGCAGGAGGATGAAGTAAGCAATGGTACCTGAAAAAACAATTACAGGATCCCAGGAGTGCTTTCAAGATCATTCATTCATTCGTTCACTCATTAAACATTTCCTAGCACCTCCTAAGTACCAGGCCCTCTTCTAAACACTAGTGATATGGAGGCTGCTACCGACTGAATGTTTGTGTCCCTTCAAAATCCTAATCCCTAGTGTGGTGGTATTAGGACATGGAGTTGGTGATTAGGTTATGGGAGTGGAGCCCTCATGAATGGGATTAGTGTCCTTATAAAAGAGACCCTACAGGGGCTTCCCTGGTGGCGCAGTGGTTAAGAATCCACCTGCCAATGCAGGGGACATGGGTTTGAGTCCTGGTACAGGAAGATCCCACATGCCATGGAGCAACTAAGCCTGTGAGCCACAACTACTGAACCTGCGCTCTGGTGCCCGCAAGCCACAACTACTGAGCCCGCATGCCACAACTACTGAGCCCACGTGCCACATCTACTGAAGCCCACATTCCTAGAGCCCATGCTCCACAACGAGAAGCCACCGCAATAAGAAGCCTGCGCACCGCAACGAAGAGTAGCCCCCGCTCGCCGCAACTAGAGAAAGCCCGCGTGCAGCAACAAAGACCCAAGGCAGCAAAAAATAAATAAAAATAAAAATAAATTAATTAAAAAAAAAAAGAGACCCTACAGAGTTCCCTCACCCCTTCCACTATGTGAGGGCACAGAGAGAAGACAGTTGACTATAAACTGGAAAGCAAGCCTTCACCAGACACCAAATCTGCCTGCATCTTGATCTTGGACTTCCCAGCTTCCAGAACAGTGAGAAATAAATTTCTGTTGTTTAAGCCACCAGTCTATGGTATTTTTATTTCAGCAGTCTGAATGGTAGAGGTAAACAAGACCAGCAATATCCCTGGCCTCATGGAGCTTACATTCTGGAGGTAAAGAATACAATCAAATTAGCAAAGAGTGATATAATGTCCCATTGTGGGGAGGTGGTGAGTGCTATGAAGAAAATAGAACAGAGCAACATGATGCTTTTAAGCAAAGTACAGCATTATCTCATTTACATTCTTAAAGTACCATTTCGTCTACTGTGTAAAGAATAAACTACAGTAAGGTGACTATGGAAGCAGGGGCACTAGTTAGAAGGTATTGTCTTAGACAAGGCAAGAGAAAAGAACAATGTGAATTAGAGTGCTAGTGATGAAAGAGATAAAAAAAGGGTCATATGGGAGTTCCCTGTGGCCTAGAGGTTAGGATTCTGTGCTTTCACTGCTGCGGCCTGTGTTCAATCTCTGGTCGGGGAACTGAGATCCCACAAGCCACACAGCACGGTGAAAACAAAATAAAATAAAATAAAAATGGTCATATGTGGAATCCATTTTAAAGGAAGAGGCAACAGGATTTGCGAATCGATTGGATGTGGAGTGTGAGAAAAAGGTGCCAAGGATGATTTCAAGGTTTGGAGATGAAGAAATATTGGCCGTAAGAGGAACCATTTACAGAAATCAGGGATGCTGGGGGAAGAATGGGTGTGAAAGGGAAAAATCAAGAGTTCTCCTGGGCACATTAAATTTCAGAAGCCTGTTAAGCAGTTGAGTGAAAAAGTTGAGCAGGTAGTTGAATATGCAAGTTTGAGGTTCAGTGGAGAACAAATATTGGCATCATCAGTACAGAGATGTATTAAAGCCTCAGAAATGGCTGTATCATCTAAGAAATAAAAATTCAAAAAGGAAAAGAAGTCCAGGGACTGAGCTCTGGAGCATTCCAGTATGAAGAGGTCAAGAAGAGGAGAATGATCTGGAAAAGGAGTCTATAATGGATAGATAGCCTTATGAAAGAAGAAAATCCAGAAGGGTGCAGTGTTTCTAGAAGAAGGAAGAAACCAGCAGAGTGAAATTCTGCTGAGAGACTGAGTAAATGAACACTGGGACTCGCCCAGTGGACTAGGCAGTGGGGCAGCCCTCAATGTTCCTGATAAAAGTAGTTTCAGTGGAGGGCTAAGTGCAAAACCCTGATGTGAGATGATTCAAGAAATCATGTGAGAAGGAAAGTGAAGAAAGCAAACAGATACCACTCAAGCAACTTTTCTGTAAAAGGCGGGAGAGAGGTAGAAGGGTAGGTAGATGAGGGCTCAGCAGTCAAGGCAGGAATTTTTCTTTCTTTAATGAAGAATACCATTCCATGACGTATGTTTATGAAGTCCTCCAAGAGAGAAGGAAAAAATGATGATACAAGAGTCGTCAGGTAGGCAGAAAGGGCTGGGATCCTGTGTCCCGAGGTGGAGTTCACCTAAATTAGGATCAGGGACAGTTCATCCAGTGCAACAAGAGAGAAAATAGTGTACATGGTATGGGTACAGGTCAGTAGATTTGGTAGAAGGATGTGGAAGTTCTTTTCTGGTAGCTTCCATTTTCTCAGTGATAAAAGAAACAAGGTCATCAGTGGAGCATGAGTGGGGAGAAGAGAGTGTTCAAGTTGGAGGAGAGCAGAGTGAGTATAAAACATTCATCTGGGAGAGTGGGAGCCAGAAAATGGAGTGACATCTGGGTACAGAGGTGATCAAGACTGGGAGTGACACATAGACTGTGAGGCACCAAAGAGAGAGCCCAGTAGAGAGGGTGAGTAAGGCACAGGGAGCCTGCCTGAAGAACAGAAAAAGAAAAGGGGGATGTCCTAAATAGTCAGCGCCATCCGGAGGCTGTGTGTCTAGGAATACAAGCAAAGCAGTAAAAACATGAGAGCAATGTTGGGCCCTACTGATGTACTAAAATGAAGACAACATGTCTTTCACATGAAGAAGAGGTACTATGGCACCACAGAATATGATAAGGTTCAAACACAATCTGAGCAACTTACCTATCATATGATGTTGGATCTATCACTTATTTCTTCCGAACCTCGGATTCCTCATTTACAAAGTAAAGCTGTCTGGGCATTCCCTGGCGGTCCAATGGTTAGGACTCCATGCTTTCACTGCTGAGAGAGCAGGTTCAAACCCTGGTCGGGGAACTAAGATCCTGCGTGGCCAAAAAACAAAACAAAACAAACAAACAAAAACAAAGTAAAGATGTCATATCTCCTTTTTAAGATTGTTGCGATGATAAGATACCTATAAATTATCTTACTGAGTACAAGTGGGACTACTAATAAGTTAAATAAGTTAAATGTTTGGACTTCTCTTTAAAAACATGTCAGTTTAAACATACATATCATGTTTTTACTCTCTCAGAAAAATCACAAAAACAACAGAGAAAAAAAAAAGAAAATCATAAACCCATAGGGACAAAGAGAACAGAAAATGCAACGCTTTTGAAGGTGTTCTATCTGACTTATAGGAGTTGTAACCTGCATATCTTCCAACAAGAAGCAAGCAGTTTCCAGCCAGAGCCCCAGAAAGTCTCAATAATTGGCGATATCAAGTACATATCAAGTGGAGGTTAGACATCGGGTTGAAAAAAGGTGCAATGGATGAAATGCCCAAATAACCCATCTCTACTATATGGCACCAAATTAACATTCCTCCCCAACCCCTCAAGACAGTTTATCAAAGCATTTGAGATCTGGGTAAATTGAATCATAGAGGCTACAGTCACCAAGGACAGGTTGAGGTGAAATATCAGATTGAAAACAGAAAGATCCCAGCCCTTCAGCAAACCCTCAACCCTTTGGTCACTAGATCTCTGATAATGAAGTTTCTACTCTACAAATAGGTGTTTGGTGAATTCTGTGCTTATATGACATTATTGCTTTTGTTAAGATGTTCATTTTTTAAAACCGAATGCTTTAATGTCATACAGACCTAGTTTTAGAATTGAAGTTGTTATTCTATTTCAGATGCTGACCATGTGGAAAACTTACTTGGCACATAGAAACTTTTGTGTCTACCAAACTCCATCTTTTGAAAATAAAGATGAATTTAAGAGTCTCATATGTAACATAAATCTAAGAAGGGCAGATAATCCCCAATCCAGTTCAACAATCCTGTGGTGTATGCTACTGAATAACCAGTATTAGTATTGCCTTCCTGCCCTGTGTGGTTCAATATAAAGGTATGTGTTTATGGGTATTTAGAATTTTAGGAAAGGAAAGAAGACGAGAGTGGAATAGTTGGAATAGAAAATTAATTTCAAAAATTAATTTCTGTTTTTATCAAAATAATACACATAATTTGAAATATCAAAGTTTTTTATGAAAACCACAGCCATCTACCCCTCTGTCCTGTTCCCCAGAGACAACTACCTTCAAGCCTTTGTGTTGTTCCTTATGGTCCTTACCTCTGTATTTCTGGATAATATGCTCATATTGCTATTATATTTTCTTAAATTGATTTAATCAACTTTAAATTGATTAACCACTATTAGAACGATCTATTGACCTGCTACCGTGGTAGATGAGGATATAGTTCTCTTCGCTCTCCTCTCCCCCAATCAATATAGTTATATCACCTACCTTCAATATAGTTATGCCATAATTTTTATTAAAAACTTTATTGTTTACATTATTCTGACAATGTAATTTTTATTGCTGAGCAAAATAGTGTACTACGATTAAATTTCTTTTCCAATAAAAGTTATTTTCCTGTTATTAATGATTGTTACTTTTTTCTCTTGCTAATTTTTCTGTGTTATTTTCATTAATTCTTCCCAATCCTACCAACATCATCTCAATACAATTTTTAAAGTGATCAAATATATCTGACCATCTAGCAAATCCTTCTTCTTCTTGCCCTACCCCCATCCTCACTCCTGAAGTGCTTCATTCTCCTACTCCAGTCTAGGAATCTTTCTATCTCGATTAATGCTATCATCCTGTCACATCTGGGATTCTTAAATTCATATCTTTGTTTTCAGAAAATGCAGTTTGGTAGTCATAAAAGTTTCTATGTTCCAAGTAAGTTTTCCACATGATCAGGATCTAAAATAGAATAACAACTTCAATTCTAAAACTAGGTCTGTATGACATTAAAGCATTCAGTTAAAAAAAAAAAAAAGACTAAACATTTTAACAAAAACACAAAACTCACCAAACCCTTATTTACAGAATTCCATAGAAGGTTATTTTTATGAATCAGTACAACCTAAAAGAAAGGTCTTGTTTTTCTCCATACAGGGAAGCTCACCAATACCATGAAATAAAATAGAGAATGAAACAATAGGTCCATTGTCTGGAATATCATTTCCTTAAATCTGAGAGCATAAAGTGCCTTTTGTGTCTTAGAATTAATCTAAGTAACCTACATTCAGATGCTGGAAAATACCTGACAGCTCTTCCCATAAAGATTAAAATCCATCTTTACTCTTCATCCTCCCTAGATCTTATGGAGGTTTTGTTTTGTTTTTCGTTCAGGATGAAAACAGCACTGAAAATTGATAACAAATCAAGCCAGCCTAATTTTCAGTCTCAAAGTTAACTGACATTACATTAAACAGATGATCAACCATCAAAATTACTACAGCACTGTTTATTTTCCAGATCATATTTTGTAGTCTTTGAAATGTCAAATACGCATTCCCACTGAGAGGCAAATGTGGATACACATATGCAAGGGTGTCATCAACGTAGAGAAGATTGAAAGCAAATTAACAAGAATTCATTGCAGAACTAATCCTTCCTAAAATTCGGATTAAACAAGGAACTGACAGGTTGCTGGATTTGGGGGGGATTCGAGTTATTGATTACTGACATAGGAACTTGAGCTCCTCATGGTCTGATGAAACGGAACTTCAGATTTGAAAGTGTGTGGCCTCTAGATAAAGGACATTCGTTTTGGGTGTGCTGTATTCAAATTAACATTATACAGTCTCTTCCTACCTATAACAGACAGAGAGCTGTCACCTGAAGAGCTGTATTTCTTTTTATCACATTAGAGAGCAAAAGGCCACAGACATGCTCATTAATGAGTCTGAAAGTCCCTTGAAAACATATAAATCTTTTAGAGCAATGATGGGAAACATTATCTCAGACCTCTGTGCCAATTAGTCAACCCAAACACTTAAATTTGCCTTTGCTTTGTGGCTTAGCCAACCCTCCACCTCCCCAACCTACCCCAAACACACACACTTTAAAAAGTGTCTGTAAATGTGTTTAACCATGACACACAAGTGACCGATCTCTCCCGGCAACCACCCTCCTCAATCTGTCTTGTCTTGCCCCAAGTCACAAAACACAAGGCACTAATTGGGAACAATGGCTCTCCTTCAGACTCCTTGTGCCTTTGTCCTTACACTATGTGTGAGGACAGTGGCACAGGTTCCTCTTTTTAAAGGGTTCATCGTTTATGTGCCGAACAATTCAGACAACTTCTGGGTAATAGCTGAGGACTAGAAGAGACTAAGCGTGAGGGAGGAGCAGAGGGAAGGAAGGTGCTCACTCGGGCTCCAGTAGAGACTGCATTTGAGGGCAGCCCTGAAGGTCAGGGCAGGCAGGGGCGCCAGCAGAGGCCAAGGGCAACATTCCAGTCTGGGGAATAGCATCTGAACAGGCTTCTCAGGAACCCATAAATGGGTTCCGTGTAACTGAAGCCAAAATGCATTGGTAGAAAATGAAAGAGATGAGGCTGCAAAGTTGTAGGAATAAATGACAAAGGGTCTGGACTTCCCTGGTGGTGCAGTGGTTAAGAATCCACCTGCCAGTGCAGGGGACATGGGTTTGAGCCCTGGTCCAGGAAGATCCTACATGCCACGGAGCAACTAAGCCCACGTGCCACAACTACTGAGCCTGCGCTCTAGAGCCCGCAAACCACAACTACTGAGCCCGCACGCCACAACTACTGAAGCCCGCACCCGTAGAGCCCGTGCTCCACAACAAGAGAAGCCACCACAATGAGAAGCCTGCGCACCGCAACAAAGAGTAGCCCCCACTCGCCGCAACTAGAGAAAGGCCTCGCAGCAACAAAGACCCAATGCAGCCAGAAATAAATAAATAAATTTATATATTAAAAAAATGACAGAGTCTGCTATGTGGAGCTAAGGAGCTTGGATTTTTATCTTGTAGGCAATAGGGAACCATTCAGAATTTTTAAGTAAGAGAATATAGTTCTAGAAGTTTCAAGATTAATCTGCTTCTTCATGTTTTACCACAAATTCGCCTAAGAAAACTCTGAAAAGGCTCTTCTCTCCATTTTAGAGTTGATAGGAGGATTCACTCACCAACACAAATTTCTCTCGTGGCCTAAGATCAAGGACCCATAAACGGAAAGAATGCTTCTCTTCTGTGTGCTTTATACTCCCTCTAATTCCGCTTAGCCCTAAGCAAGGGAGCCTTAAGTGCATGCTAAATCTATTCCTAGAATTTCCTAAAGTAATCCACAGCTTCAGTCTTCTACAAATAACTTTCGCCAAAGAAAACTTTCAGGAGCCTCTCATCTTCAGACTACATACTGCTTCCTTCTCTAGGGCTGATGTTTCCCAATAGAAAATTTCAGTGCATTTGGATTTTTTGCGCTTTTACCAATCCAATTGGTGGTTATGTGTCATGACAATGCCTCCATTCCTTCACACTCCACCTCAGATGCAAACATTTGACCCTGGGTCACATACTAAACACAGACGAAAGTCATTTTCTTGCATTCCTGTGAAAAGAGATCCCTTTTAAAAAACATAGTAAGTGCTCAACAAATGCTAACTGCCGGACTTGTGAGCACCTCCTGCTCATTTCTCAGCAGATTAGAGGAGCAGCGGATCTCCGGACAAGGCAACGTTCCCGGGGCAGATCTAACTAGAGCACACCAAAACCATCAGCACTAAAATTAGCCTTAGCTGAATGCCGGCTGGAGATGGTTCTTTGAAGAGCTGAACCATACAGCGCCAGATGGACAGATGTAGCTTATTCAGAAACCTCGCCAGAGAGCTCTAGGCTAAAAATTGCCACTGGGGCTCAGGAGAGGTCAGTCCAGGCCTGGAGGCCACTGGCCCAAGGCCAGTGCACGTCACACTTACAGCTTGGGCTTCTCATGTTGTAGAGAAGCAGAGGGAGCAAAAGCCCGGCTCCCACCCCACGTCAGAATCTCCCATGCAGCCCCCCTGAGCCAGCCAGCACCTGTTGGCAGTGCCCTCGGCATCCTGTGGATGGAGATGCTCTCTGGGGAACGTCACCACCTCCAGACATGGCCACACAATTAACTCTACATTGATTTTTTTTAATTCCTCTTTACAATTTTTAACATTTTAAAGGTTATTTTTCAGCCTAATTAAAGATAGGGAATTAAACTACTGTTTAAAGCACTACTATATGTTTATTCCATGCATATAACGTACATAGCCTTTATGATAAATACTGTTCCCATTCTACAGATGAGGAAAATGAGACTCTGAGAAGGTAAGGGACTTGCCCATCACACAGCTTTTAGGTAGTGGAACCAGAGCCACCTCTCAGATTGTTCTGTTCCCTTGGCCAAAGCTCTTTTCTCTGTGCTACACTCCCTCTTGGGACTTGCTGAGGCAAGTGGAATCAGTGAGAAACTCAGGGACAATTGGAGAGTCCCTCCTGGAGACCGCTTTCAGGTGTGTGACGATGCCCTGATAGAGAGGAGGGTGGAGGGGGAGAGAGACCGAGTAGGGGGGTGAAGGGAAGAGGAGGGGAGGGGAATTTAACTTGCTGATTCCCACCCCTCCAAGTAGATCCTATGAAATGTTGGCACAGGATGTAGCACATGTTTCCTAATTAGAAATATGTCTAGCTTCAGTCAAAGGAGCTAGAGTTTACAAATGTGTTAGCATCCATTTCAGGATTTTAGAGTGATTTTTATCAAACTAAGTGTTTGGGGTATTGATTTCCCTCCCTCTCTGCCATTGACCACTGTTGCCATTACTGATCTGATGGCCAACAGTGACACAGAGGGAGGAAGTTCCTGAGGCATTAGGAAACTCCATACCGGGGGGCTGCTTAAGGCCTTGAGTGGGAGAGGAAGGGGAGTGGTTTAAGACAACAAAAAGAGGCATTAAATTTATTTCAGCTACAGAAATCACATTTGGTTTTTCCTAAACCCTTGGCTGTGAAAAAGCCGACCATTCTTCTGCCTTTCCTCAGAACCCATGTCTTCTTCCCATGTTGTGTCCAGAAAAAAATTTTAGGGACAATCTGGGGAAATATTTTATGAAAAACAATGAATTGGGCAATCCCTAATTGCTCCTCACATAATAGAGCTTCTGGAGGCCAATCTTAGAAACATCAAATTATAAATTGTAGCCCTTCTGATTACTGAAGTATAATAAATAAATTACATAGAAATTTCCTTAACTGTAAGGTTGAAAGGAACAAAATAACTGGTAATTGGTCTCAACCGGAGTAAATAATGTCCTTTTTATTTACATTTGGTTTTCCTATAAACTGCCTACTGGGTTGTGTGGAACTAAGAGGCTAGCAAAAAACTGAATCCCCATCCATCAGTATTAATCTCACACTTTACTGTGGCTCCATCCATTTATCTTTCCGACACAAATTAGAAATTCAAGAGTTTTAACAAATGAGCCTGCAAATGTAAACTTATTAGGCCATATATTTTTACTACACACTGTGCAGTGCCCTCCACAAAGCTGTCCCTTCAGAGAGCATTTTCCTATTTTGTGTTATTGATGGCAGCTAACTAATCACATTTTTAATGTTGTCTTTGGGGAGGGCTGTTTGAGTGAATGTGCAAGCTAAACTACCCAGAATAAATCTACCTTATTAAATGCTTGAAATTATGTGTCTTTTACGATAAAGAAACTCCCGAGCATTGTTACAATTGCTAACCTTCTTTCTGCAGGATTCAAAAGACTGGGATTAATTAAAATAATACATCAAAACTGGGGTGTTGTACAGAATGTGTCTATGTGTGAGGAAAGGCCAAGAAAAATTGGTTAATTGGCCTCTTCATCCCTATTCACTCCCCTCCATCTAAATAGCTTTAAGTGTTGCTTTCTGAACGGAAACTACAATAACAGGAGGAAGACTCACTCTGCCTGCTTGTACACAATGGCTGGTCCCCACCCACAGGAAATTTGTTCTAGTTTACATAGTGCCTCTCTGATAAACAAAGAACTCCAAAAAATTTGGTCTCTAGACCTAGATGCTCTAAAACATAGAGAAAGTATCAATATATTAACAGCCCAGCATTATATTTCATCTAAACAAAGATGCACTGATTTAATACCTCTGAACAATGTCATGTTTTGGAGGTGTCAAAAGAAAGCATCTGGAGGTCAATACCTCTTCCGTGGAAGGCCCAGGTCCTCCTTTCCTTTAGCTATGATGAGCAATCTAATGGTGGGGCTCCCTCCATACTGTGTACAATCATTTCATTATTCTGAAGTGGTTTAATTACTGGCAGGTCCTTTATTACTGAGCTCAAGTGCTAATCTGAGCCCTGAGTGCATCTGCTTTCTACCTCTTCGCTTTGTATGTTTTGTGCTCTCAGAAGCAAATGCCTACGTGGCCACAATTCTGGCTTGTCACATAAATTTCAAGGATAACAAATGATGCTTAAGCTCGAATAGAGGGAATGGAGATCATCTGGGAATCAGAGCTCTCAACAGCACAAGTGGTACGAATTTGAAAGCTGAAGCTGCGTCAATACATACACTTTAGGACATAAAGAGATGTAATAGAAATTTACCCAAAAGGGAAAAAAAATAATTGCAAAGTGGGAGGTGATAATGGAAGAACTCAAGTTTTTGCAAACTGTTTTCCAGTTACTTGACCGACTTGTGATGTATGGCTTTTGTGAAACTGATGTTTAAACACAATAAGCATATGCTCTTCATGGAAATTAAAGTCACAGTATTTTAAGACTGCGTAATAGATGGTTTTAGTGTTCTCCTGTAATCAGAGTTCTTATTACTTAGCTTGGAGGGGACACATAAACTTGATTACTACTTAACTGGAGTGTAATGGCTGATAAATTGGCCTTAATGTTTCAAAACTAGACAACTATGCTAAGGTTGCCTGGAATTTATTTCTTGACTACACAGATACATTCATTTTTCTCACTTAGTCACAGGAATCAACAATTTAAGAATTCATTGGCTCTCTTGAAGTGTATTTATTTATCTTGGATTACTTAGAGGAAAGATTTAGCTGTTATCTCTAGCAAACCTGCAAACTAAAGAGAGGTAAGGACTGATGAATTAAGAATAAAGTCATGGTCGGCAGAGGCGAAACTGACTGGAAAAGCCTTCTGCTTTAGAATTTGGTTTGAAAAATGCAAGGTATTTATTTAGTCACTCAGCAAATATTACTGAGCACCTACTAAGAGCCCAGACCTGTGTCAGGTGTTGGAAAGACAAAGTTAACTAACATCTCCTGTCCTCAGTGACAGAGCTAGTGAAGAAGACAGCCCTGTAAGCCTGTAATTCTACTTGATAAGGGCTATTATAGAAACATAAACCAAGAGTTTGGGAGCTCAAATAATCACTAAAGAAATGTTCCTGCCTCTCAAAATTGTATTTGTTCCAATGCTTAGAATCTAAATTACACTTGCTTTCATTGCATTCACGTGGGAAAAAAAAACCCCAACAACTCTATTCTGCTGTTAATGTTAATGGAAACAATATTCACATATTTTAAATAGGTACACTGTTACCTTCACTGTGAAACAGGTAAAACTCCTCATCACAGAAGAGCTTCTAAAAAGCTGGGTTTACACAGAATTAAATAAATATTCATTTCAAATAGCCCATCTAAGGAATATTTACTCTTAAAGAGCACCCTGCAATTAGTCCTTTATTTAAGCAAAGAACCCTTCTGCAGTTTGAGCAATCCCCATATTTATTTGCAGTATAAGCCTGGATTTTCACATATTAGGTTTGAATCACAAAAATCCTAGTGATGGGTCCCCAGGCAACATATTGTATTATCTTCTTAGCCATGACACTGCCTGGGCTTGCAGTGAATAGAGCAAAAGGCATTAAAAGCACTGATCTCTTGCCCTCAGGATAAAGTCCAAATTCTTTAACCTTTCATGGATGGTCCCTGCTTAATCCTCCAGACTCCCATTGAGTGACATAAGCCAGTGGACCTAGGTTCCTGAGTGACTACCTGGAAAAGAGACACCTCCAAACTCCCGACTGTCCCTTCCTGTCATGTTGGGTATATAATATGAACCATGAATAAATAAGCCATTTTTCTTACACTCCTGAATTCAGGGCTTGTTTGTTACAGCAGCACAGCCTTTCCTGACCCTCAGCGCTCCTGCAGCCATACTACAGTGTGGCCTAGAGCAATATTTTCAACACTTAAGCACTCAAGTGCTATCTTCACAATTTTTTGCAAACCTATATACTATTTTTGATTTAAATCAATTTTATCTACCTAAAAATATTTACTTTAAAATAAAACTGTATATTCTTATTGTTTAGTAAGTAGAAAATTAACTGTAAAACCCTTAACTTTTCAAATAAGCTGCTTATTTTTGTACCACATTAAAATCTCTGATTTACCACCAGTATAGATCTAACACACCTTTAGAAATACTAGTAAAGAAAAGAAAGGCATAGGCCTTGATGTCCAAGAAAATTCCATGTGAATCCCAGCTTTACCACCTACTGTGTATCCTCAGGTAAGTTACCTGACCTCACTGAGCCATGGATATTTTATAATGTGGACAACTATTAAATAAGATCAATTTGAAGATTAAATAAGAAATGTATGTGAAATGCCTAGCACATATTTTTAAGTGCAAATTCAAAGGGTTTTGGTATATTGGCACATTTTCAATGCTCAGAGATATTAAGTGTTGTTATTATTGTTATTATTGATGTCACATAATCCCTAGTTGTGAGCTCCCTAAGCTATGTTTATCCATCTCTGAATCTTCACACCTAGTACTGTCCATTGCACATCAGAGGTGCTAAATAAATGAAGTGATCTGCATAATCAAAGATTTCTCACCTTATCTGTGGTGTTTTTCATGTATGTGTAGAATCATCTAATCAGTTAAATTACTTCTCAAGGTTTGCATGTAAATCATTTTGACTAGGCTTTGCCTGATTTCCATCCATAGGCTAATCAAGGGTTCTCATTTTGTCAAACTGTTAAAATTCTTCAGAATAATCTGTATCATGTCCTTTAGTTCAAAGATTTAGTTACTAATTAGTAGCAGAAAGGATCTCAAGTTTGAAATTCTGATGCATGTAATTATAGTAGAAGAAAAGGCTGGGTTTTATATTCAGACAACACAGGATTCAGGACATTCAGAAATCAGTGTCAATTACTATGTACCTTTCACGCACACATCTGGAAGCACAAAGAACCTAAAAACAGAGATATGTGGGTCTGAACATTGAATTTGCCACGGAGAAGTTCCCAGACCTCTCTGTCCTTAGTTTTATTATTTGTAATGTGGCCCTATTAATAATAGTCTCCTCTTAGGATTGTCATGAGGGTTAAATGAGAGAACGTACAGAGCTTAGATGGGTTTAGAACAGGTCTTGGCATACAGAAAGAGCTTATTAAATGTTAGCTGTTATTACTACCCTGTTTATACCTAGTTATTGTTATAAAATTTTACATTCCAAGTATAAGGATTTATACTTGGAACCACTATAAACATTTCAGGTAAGTGAAGGGAGACCTGTAGGCATTCTGTAACTTGCCTTTTTTATATTTAAATTTTCAATTCAGTCATTTTATTTATCAGAATAAGCTAGATTAAGCTGCGGTTTAAAAAAAAAAAAAGTTCAACAAAAGTTTCTCTCTCACTCTCCCAGACAACAGACAACAGATAGCACTCTGGGGCAGCTTATCTTCACATGTTGGCTTCATTATCACCTGCTTGAGTCTTACAGCATCTTCACATCAACATGTGTGTCCGTGATCAATCACAATGGCAGGGACAAGCCGGTTGAAGAGTTGCGTCATTACTAACACATAGTACTTCCACTCACACGCCCTGGGAAAAGCAAATTGCATGCATACCTATCTCCAGAACAGCAGGGTGGGGAAAAGCTGCCCACCCACCTGCCTGCCCAAAGGTGAAGGAGAACCAGACACTGAAGAGGAGTGATAATGCCTGCCGTGGTTGTGAATGATCACAATAATCACTTACTGTAGTCACTCACTGCAGTGGCTGGGTCTTGGCAGTTATAATGTCTCAAAGCTTTTAATAAACAGCTATTATTTTACAACTCCAATAAAACATTTAACAAAATTCTAAAGCACATATCAAAGGTCATGAAAAAAGAATCCTACTAAAACATTTTTAATTCACACACAATTTCAGGAATTTATGGTAGTTTCCCGCTCTGAACTCTGATCTTACCTCTTGCTACAAGAAAGGGAGTTCCCTTTCTTTGCTGTCCCCAGAGCAGCAAAAAAAGGAACCTAATTCTTGAGTCTAATCCAGTGTGGGATTTGGACTTTCATTGATATTGTTTACCTAAAACAAACAGACTGCCAGTTACTTCTCCAGCAAAAATGGATTTATTCAGGATCAGCAAAGAATTGCAATTCGTGGTCTACAACCATTGTGAGCCGTGTACAAGTCCCCACTTGACAAGTCAAGGAAAACTCTATTATAGAGGGGAAAAGGAAGTTGAGAGGGCTCTAGTAAACAAAGAGTCCAATGGCTTTTCATTGGCTGAGTTGTTACCAGGAAAGAAGAGGAATCATTCTTCTTCTGTTGGGCTCCAGTATCATCATAAAAGTAAGAGCCCCTCCACTTCTCTCTCATTTCCCCAATGTTTTAATTGAGGTTTCTGTTTATTAATTTTTTTACAATATGATCATGTGATTTGCTTTGGGCAGAGAAAGAGGTGTCCCTACTTTACTGGTCCCTCCCAATTTTCCTCCCTTTTCTTGAAAAATAATAACTCTCTTATAATTCTCCTACTTGCTCAAGCTATCTCTCTAGCTTTTCTTTCACTGTCAAAGTCCTGAAACAAGTTATATCCCCTGACTCTAGTTTATCATTTTTCATTTCCTCCTTCCATGTAACTTTCATATTTGATCTCCACACCTGCACTTCCAATCTCAATCACAACTACCTATACACTACATCACTTAAATATTTTACTTTATAAATCTCGACTCACACTCAGAACTTCCCCCCAAAGCCAGCTCTGTTTCATTAGTTAATATTCTGCCCAAGTTTGAAACATCAACGAACTTTGATTTATCTTTCTTAGCTCCAAATTTTATCTGGTCTCAAGACCTATTAATTCTTTTTATGAAACCTTTGTTTTACGTGCTCTTCCATTTCCATGTTTCACCACCTTTATACTTAGGACCTCGTACCTGGACCACTGAAATCATCTTCAAACTGGTCTCCTTTTCTCCAGGCTTTTCTCTGTCCCCTAATTTCAGCACACCACCTGCACAATCATCCTAAACCAAGTATTACTTTCATTAGGTTCATCTCCAGGGGGATGGCATGGGGAGGCATCCCCTTCTGTAATTTGCCCCTGCACACAGTATAAACATCAACTCCTTTTCACCATTGGAGCTTTTGTCTTGGGCATGAATTTCCTCTCAAATAAAATCAAAGCATTCACTGATCTTAGGAAAGATCATCTACTTTCTCTTTCTCTGCCTTTCCCCTTCCATCACTTCTACCTAGCATATGGCCTCCTATCTTCAAGTCCCACTTGTCATTTAAAGCTTAGAACCAATGTCTTCATAAACTCTTCCTGAACCACAGTTGGTTCTGTAAATATAATTTGCATGCAAGTAGTTAGAAAGCAGCATCCCACAGAATGTCACACAGATGTATTTTGTTTCGTCAACATGGTGTTGTCGTTGTTGCTATTGATTAAATTTTAATACTTTCAGGTACCACATACACTCTTCAGTTCCCATACTGCTGAAGTTTGAAAATCCTGGTCTACGCATGTCATGCTGGTGGTGTTGTTTATTTCCTAATCTTTATCTGTGATTTTTTAAAATATGTTTTGTTTATATTTCCAACCATCTTTTAAGTTTTCTAAGGTCAGGGAAATGTTTTTATACAATTAAAATTTTAAATAGGCCAAGATGAGTGGAAAGCACTTTGTAAACATAATTAGCCAAATAGCTGTTGAGTCTCTTTTATCTCAAGTTCTGCTAGCTCCAAGACCAGGAGGATATATTAGAGCCATTCAGGAACCAACATGGTTTCACTCACTGGGGAAGAGAAGTGATTTCATAAAAGTCTTCTCTCCTCTTTTCTGCTTTCCCCACCCAAATGACAGCTTCTATTTTCATATTAACTCATGGATTCCTTCAGTATTTTATCCCAATATAAGCTTAATATTCAATTAAAAATTTTTATATGCTCTTCAAATCCCAAACAAGAGTAGTCATTGAAGCAGGTGAGTCTAATATGAAGAAATGAGTAAAGATGATTTCAAAGAAAAACATATCAAAATTCAGCAGAGAGAATAAAGAATCTCAGCATTTGCAATGGTTTGGAAATGGGAGAGGAAAAATATTTCCAGGAAATATTCCGAGAAAAGAGCAAGAGTAGGAACAGGGTAGTAATTGAAAGAGTAAATTAACTAATATTTATTGCGTGCCTAAAGCCAGCCGAGATTTCACATTCCTTAAATCACAATAACCAAACAAGTTTGGTACGGTTGTTCTTATCCTAAATGAGGAATTGAAGTTCACAGATTTCGCCTGAGGTTACCCAACTTGGTAAATAATAACATCAGGATTTAAACCCGGATCTGTCTGACTTGAAGCCTGTATTCTTGGAACTAGGCTGTGCAGTTTCCTAATAGAAAAAAAAAAAAATTTTAATGGTAGACTTTGTAGGCAATTGATTCAATGGTTTATTTTAACTAATAAAAACTTTTAACTTTATTCAAGAAAACACAGAAGAATAATTCTAATGGTGCCAAAAGACAGACAATGGTTAAGAAGAATTATTCTAATGTGAAACGAATAAGGGGTAACTATGCAGTAGTTTCGAGCTGGGATGCGACTTTGAGGGGATGAACACACCAAAGCAGGATATGCGAGCAAGACCAACACTAGTGAGGGCAGAGATTACGGTTGACATTGTAAAGTGGTTCAACTTCTTGGATGACAATTTTGCAATATAGTTCAATATTCATAAAGAGTTCATGCCATATGAAACAGGAATCTCACTTTGGAAACTTAACTCAGAGGAATAATACAAAAGGTGGGGGTAGTAGGGTAGGGGGCTTGAATGAACAGAGATACAGATAACAGTGTTTATTTATAAAAGAAAAAGGACAAGTAATAATATGAACATCCACTGGTTGGGGAAATATTGGGTAAACTATGGAATATTATATAAAACCATTAAAATGCTAAATATGATTGCCCAGAAACCTTTAAAAGGTATTTAAAATAGGTCAAAGGCAAAAGTAAAGCATTAATTTTGTATGCACTACAATAATAGCTACTACTTTTGAGCACTTACTACGTGCCAAATTATGATCTAAAAGCATCACATGCATTAAGTTATTTAAACCTAATAACTAATCTGTGAGGATGGCGTTATTATCATCTCCAGTATGTCAAAGAGAAATCTGGAGATAACAGGGAGTTTCTCCGAAGGTCATACAGTTACTGAGAGCATGAGACAGGACTCCAACCCATGCCTGGTTCTAAAACCCAAATTATTAACCACAGTGTTAACGCTACCTCCATAATTACATGATCCATAATTAAACTAATGCGAAATGAAAATATATGTGGATAAAGGATAAATATTACTGAAGAGGAATCAGCACAACACGGAAGTAGAATGAAAGTAGACAATGGTGTAGACTTATTATTTTGTTTCTACTCTGTAAAAGGTCCTGTGCTAAATGCTATAAGAGATTTCTCTGGTAAGAGTTTCATTCAACCCTTCCTAGAGTGTTAAATTAATTTCTGTGGTCTTTTCCAGATGTTTGGTTTAGAGATATTAAAATATCTTATAATCAATATTGTTCATATGTGACTAGCCATATCTAGTTGAAATTTATACATCAGGGTCATAGAGACTTTCACCCACACGGTAAGAAATTACGATGACATAAAAATAGTGAAGTATAAACAAAATGTAATAGGGATGAAATTATTCCTCTAGCTCTGTCAAAAAAAAAAGTTCAACTTTAAGTTTATCATGTATGTGTTGAAGTGGTGAGCATTTCAAACCATAATTTAACTCCTTTGAACTAAAATGGGATTAAGCATTGTAAAGAGATTAGTGTGCATTCAAATTTTCACATTAGGTTTAACCCCTCAGCATTTTAGGGGGTTGTAGCAAAAAGAAAGACCTTCTTTTCTTTAGGATAAGACTGTATAAAATTATACCGTTCAAATGTTTCTTTAACCCATTTCATATGACCTACTAAAAATAAATCCCAAAGGAATACTGCAATAAATGATGTTACATCCAACTTTTTTAAACCACAAACTGTCACTGTAATGTCACATTTCATTTTAACCCAATTTCAAGACTATAACCCTCCAGTTCTTCAAGGTAATTTAAGCTGTATTCAACCCTAAAAGGTTTCAACTTTAGTTAATGCCATCTTCTTTGTTGCTTGAACATCACATACCTAAAATATTAGAAGCAAATCAACGCAGTAAAGCAATGAGAGGTATTGTTATAAATGAAAGAGACATTTTCTCGTGCGACTCCTGAAAAACAAGTTTTTTGACTTTATAGAGATACCATTATGCATTGTTTTAATGAGCATCAAGAAATTACCAACGTAATGCCTGTAAAAACAATAGTTAAAGCCTCTTTATAACAAATATTGAACCAGACTGTACATAGTGCACATACACATTTTCAAAACACTCATACTACCTACCATTTAAACAGAGCTCATGTGATTGAGTATTGTGAGCAAAGGAATTTTATCCATTGTTTCTAATACAATTTCAAATGGAATCATTTGAAACCTTGATTAAAAATGTATACTGGTATGGCAGGTAAAGTATTACGGAACAGAAATATGCTTTTTAAGACCCATTATACAAGTTTTGTTATTTGAGGAACAGAAAGGAGCAAAATAACACATAGGTTTTAAAATAACATAAAGGTTTCTACAACGCCCATTCTTAATTTTCTCCTACCAAAAGGTTATATAAAGAAATAAAATTATCAAATGGAAGAACACACAGAGGCATCCACCAGCACTGTAAAAATCAATTTAAGAAGTGCAACTGCAGTTGTCTTTCCTGGGTTTTTAATTATGTGTTTGTTTGCCATGGTGGCCTAATTTAGCCAAGAAGATGAGCCAACATTAGAAGCTGGTGGGAGAGGTAAGTAATCCCCAGGGTGGGCTGCTTGTGCTCAAGAGTTTAAAAGCTACATGTACAGAGGCGGAAGCCAAGACACATTTGAGACGGGGGTCCACATGACAAACAGTGAGAGGCAAGCAAATCAAATTTTTCACAATTAGTTGAACAACAACTGTGACAGGTTTAGCGCTTAGCATTTTCATTTGTGTGCTCAAATTTGGTTATCTGTCCTCTTTTATGCAAATGCGATGTGACAGGAGAAGCTGGGAGCGCTGGGGCAGGCCAATCACTCACAACAGGGGCCAGGGCAGCTCGGCTGAGAGGCCGGGATTAAATGGACTGGATGCTGATGGATGAACGACAGGAAGCGCGCTGAAAGCCTCATGAACTGATTTAAAACTTCTAAGGGGGGATGCCAGGAATGTAATAATGCTTTATGCCCCAGCCTAAACTGTCAAAAATAAAAAGGTAAAAGAAGAATATAAATTGTACCAAATGAATATTATCAGCATTCATCATTTAACTAAACCCAACATGTTTATCCTACATTGGAAAATAGATAAGATTGGAAAGCTTTGTTCTTGAACCACAGGCTTTAGGACTGGAGCAAAGTCTAAAATTTTTAAAGCGAAGCACAATGGAAAGAAATCCGAGACATCACAGCTTTTCTCTTAACAGGCTTCCATCTCCAACAAGGCAGAGGTCCTCTCTGTAGTTAATATAGTCAGTTCATCTTCAAGTGTGTCTCTGCAAAGAGGTTCAGGTTCAGGGTGGCATCTCCTTTGTGCTCAGGACCTTGGAGAACAATCACCAGCAACCAAGAGACTCTGAGGGACAATTTCCATGAATGTGTAGGGTGTTTGACCTCTGTCTCAACCAGCCCAAACAGTCTATGATTCTATGAAGCCAGAAGGGTTAAAAAACACTAGAGTTTGTTACCTAGTTTGCTTCTCTGAGGCTTTATAATTCTGTAGTCTCTAAAAGTTCTTAATAAAATGCTTTACAACACCAAATTTCTCAGAGGGTAGGGTCTGCTGTCTGAAAACAGGAATATGAACTATTGCCCTCAGTTCCTTTTAATATCTGATTTTACAATTTCTCTAATTATCACCACACACACACACACACACACACACACACACACACACACACACACCCCTTTCTGGGAAGACACCAATGATTTTAGACAAAAAGACAGAAAACGGGGGACCTCCCTGGTGCCGCAGTGGTTAAGAATCTGCCTGCTAATGCAGGGGACATGGGTTCGATCCCTGGTCTGGGAAGATCCCACATGCCGCAGAGCAACTAAGCCCATGTGCCACAACTACTGAGCCTGTGCTCTAGAGCCCACGTGCTGCAACTACCGAGCCCGCATGCTGCAACTACTGAAGCCTAGGCGCCTAGAGCCCATGCTCCGCAACAAGAGAAGCCACCGCAATGAGACGCCTGCACACCACAATGAAAAGTAGCCTCCACTCGCTAGAGAAAGCCCGCGCACGGCAACGAAGACCCAATGCAGCCAAAAAAAAAAAAAAAAAAAAAAAAAAAGACAGAAAACGCCCACATATATGTACTTTATGGATAAATATATATACATATATATATTTATAAAAATATATATATAAAGGGGCAATGTAATCTTAAATTCTTTTTATAAAAAGGGAGGATACCAAACAATAAAATACTTTATGAAGAGATGCAGAAAGTAAAGATAGTAACAAAGGCAAACCATGTTTAAATGAATTACATAGCATGAATTACATAGACAAAGGATTAATCTCCAAAATTTACAAGCAGCTCATGCAGCTCAGTATCAAAAAAACAAGCAACCCAATCCAAAAATGGGCAGAAGACCTAAAGAGACATTTCTCCAAAGAAGATATACAGATTGCCAACAAACACATGAAAGGATGCTCAACATCACTAATCATTAGAGAAATGCAAATCAAAACTACAATGAGGTATCACCTCACACTGGTCAGAATGGCCATCATCAAAAAATCTACAAACAATAAATGCTGGAGAGGTTGTGGAGAAAAGAGAACCCTCTTGCACTGTTGGTGAGAATGTAAGTTGATACAGCCACTATGGAGAACAGTATGGAGGTTCCTTAAAAAACTAAAAATAGAACTAACATATGACCCAGCAATCCCTCTACTGGACATACACCCTGAGAAAACCATAATTCAAAAGGAGACATGAACCACAATGTTCAATACAGCTCTCTTTGCAAAAGCCAGGACATGGAAGCAACCTAAGTGTCCATCAGATGAATGGATAATGAAGATGTGGCACATATATACAATGGAATATTACTCAGCCATAAAAAGAAACGAAATTGAGTTATTTGTAGTGAGGTGGATGGACCTAGAGACTGTCATACGGAGTGAAGTAAGTCAGAAAGAGAAAAACAAATACCGTATGCTAACATGTAAATCGGGAATCTAAAAAAAAAAAATGGTTCTGAAGAACCTAGGGGCAGGACAGGAATAAAGACGCAGCCTTGAGGACATGGGGACGGGGAAGGGTAAGCTGGGACAAAGTGAGAGACTGGCATGGACATATATACACTACCAAATGTAAA
Source organism: Balaenoptera borealis (assembly GCF_965194805.1). Lineage (NCBI taxonomy): Eukaryota > Metazoa > Chordata > Mammalia > Artiodactyla > Balaenopteridae > Balaenoptera > Balaenoptera borealis. The sequence goes on from NC_138877.1 coordinate 52,468,740, forward strand.
ATAGATAGTGGGAAGAAGCCGCATAGCACAGGGAGATCAGCTCGGTGCTTTGTGACCACTAGAGGGGTGGGATAGGGAGGGTAGGAAGGAGACAGAAGAGGGAGGAGATATGGGGATATATGTATATGTATAGCTGATTCACTTTGTTACAAAGCAGAAACTAACACACCATTGTTAAGCAATTATACTCCAATAAAGATGTTAAAAAAAAGAAAACGCCCACACGTATGTACTTTATGGATAAATATATATATATATATATATATACATATATATATATATATATGTATATATGTATATATATACATATATAGGGGCAATGTAATCTTAAATTCTTTTCATAAAAAGGGAGGATACCAAACAATACAATACTTTATGAAGAGATGCAGAAAGTAAAGATAGTAACAAAGGCAAACCATGTTTAAATGAGTTATATAGTACTCATATTCAAGAAAATAAATACACAAATGTTAAAATATAATTTGTTACAGGCAACTGATACTATTAGCTAACACACATTTTTTGCTCTGCAAGAAACTCTGACATAATTTGTTACCTTAGTCTATCTCTTAAAATCATCATTGCTTACTGCAGGATTAACTACTACAGAAAATGTCATAAAATTCAGAAAATACTAACTGGTACACACATGTATTTAATGAAAAATCAAAATAAAAATACTGATTCTTGTGCAAAATACTTGAGCCTACTATGCTAATGAGAAAGAAATCTTTAAACCTAACTTTACAAGGCTAGAATAATATTACAACTTAAATGCTTGTTACTGAAACCCGTTTAAATTTTTTATAGAAGTAAATATACATATACAGAAAAGTGCACAAATCGTAAGTGTATATAGCAATGACATGTAACAAAGTAAACACACCTGTGTAACCACCATTCAGATTAAAAAAAAAAAATGCAGCATTAACAATGCCGCAGAAGCCCCCGATATACCTCTTCTCAGTAATTAACCCCTTCAAATATAACCACTCTTCCGAATTTCGCCAGCATAGCTCGGTTTTGCCTGTTTTTGAAACTCATATAAATTGAATCTTACAAAGTCTACTTTTTGTGGTCTGGCTTCTTTTTTGGGGAGGTGGGAGTGCCTGACTGCTTTATTCAATATTATGTTTGTGGCATTTATCTGTGTTGTTGTGTAACAGTAGTTTATACTTTCTCATTGCATAGTATTCTGTTGTATGCACAGCATATTCTTACCATTGGTGACCACTTGGATTGCTGCTAGGAACATTCTTGTACATTTGCTCTGGTGCACATATATTTTCATTTCTATGGAGTCCAATACCTAGAAGCAGGATTCCTGGGTCACTGGGTGTACACATATATTTGAATACGACTCTATAGCTTTAGTAGATCCTGCCTAACAGTTTTCTAAAGCAGAACAAAGCCCTTTTTATATAGTAAGGAAATTTCACTATGTCCTATGAAATTTTCTTTTAGGTTACCAAAAAAAAAAAACCCAAGGAAAAAAATTGACTAAAATTAAATACACATGCCACACGTGTAATTCTCAGCCAGAAAATAATGTGCCTGAATTGAAACCTGAATGTTGATATTTGCTAGCCCTGCCAATATCGTATATGACTTGCTGTGAAAAGAAAGAGTGGCAGTCCAGGAGGCAACTCTGATGCCATCTGCTTAAGGAGTTCATTAAATGGACTGGAAAATGATCAGTTTGTTGAGTGACTTCCCAAAAGTGTGCTATGCAACTAAAGTTAGATATAGCTGCCCACAAATCCCAATTCTATGCTGCAGACACAGGACCCACTTTATATCGTTCAGAACATAAGCTACATTTTTTGGTTTTTTGTTTTTATTTTTGGCTGCACTGGGTCTTCGGTGCTGCACACGGGCTTCCTCTAGTTGCGGCGAGCAGGGGCTACTCTTCGTTGCTGTGGGCGGGCTTCTCATTGCAGTGGCTTCTCTTGTTGCGGAACACAAGCTCTAGGTGCACAGGCTCAGTAGTTGTGGCACGTGGGCTCAGTAGTTGTGGCTCGAGGGATCTAGAGTGCAGGCTCAGTAGTTGTGGCGCACGGGCTTAGCTGCTCTGCGGCATGTGGGATCTTCCCAGACCAGGGATTGAACCCGTGTCCCCTGCATTGGCAGGTGGATTCTTAACCACTGCGCCACCAGGGAAGTCCACGCGCCACGTTTTTATTCATCTAACACATCTGATTTTATCCTTTTAAAACAACAAAAGAGGGGCTTCCCTGGTGGCGCAGTGGTTGAGAGTCTGCCTGCCAATGCGGGGAGCACGGGTTCGAGCCCTGGTCTGGGAGGATCCCATGTGCCGCGGAGCGACTGGGCCCGTGGGCCACAATTGCTGAGCCTGCGCGTCTGGAGCCTGTGCTCCACAACAGGAGAGGCCGCGACGGTGAGAGGCCCGCGCACTGTGATGAAGAGTGGCCCCCGCTTGCCGCAACTAGAGAAAGCCCTTGCACAGAAACGAAGACCCAACACAGTCAAAAATAAAATAAATAAATAAAAAATAAAAATAAAGGAATTCCTTTAAAAAAAAAAAAACAACAACAAAAGACCTGTTGCACTTTCAATCTATAAATGTGCTTTTTCAGTGGGTAAATGGACAGAGTCCTCACTGTTCAGTGTCACAGCTCGTCTTGCACAGGAGAGGGCCTGGATAATACTATTAGCCAATCATTGCACGAATAAGGCTCATCTGCTGCCCAAATGCGTACATGCAGCTTAAAAAGCAAATCCAGTTGCTAACTCTACTTACCAGGCGTGCCGACACATAGTCACAACTCAGAGCATCAGCAACCAAACCCTCTGAGCAACATGTAAGTCTATTTCGGGGAAATTTACAGTCTGGTCCACTCTCACTTTTCCCAACAGTTTTCAATAGCTCCAAGGGAGAGGGAGCTGAGATCTCGAACTATTCCCTCTAAGGCGGCACCTGGTCTGAGAATTTCCCCACTTTACCCTGGAAACCATCACAGTCTACAGAGTAAGTTTTTTCTATTGTTTTTTGCAAGTATTAAAAATGAAGGCTTCACCCACTAATACACAATCAGCATGTCCCTCCATGCTGGGTTCTACATAACCTTTCTTCTGGTGACTGAGTTCTCTTGTTCGCCTGACTTTTGATGGTCATTCTCATTAACTTAATACTTTATTTCACTGTCATACTGCAGCATGAGATACTGCTTCCATCTCTGTATTCCTGGAGATGCTAAGTCCTTTCCTGGGAGGCCCTTGGTTTAGGACAATCTCTTTCCAAATCCTTACACAAATTCCCTGATGAACCCCTCCAACCCCCAAGCCCCTTCTCATCCAGTGTGCCCTCTACCCTTCTCTCTGAGTCTCCAGTTTTGATCAGCACGGTTCTGTCATCTCTCCTTCCAAATTGTTCCCTGCAGTTGTCATCCAGAGATATTTAAAGTTCCACCTAAATGCTTCATCCCTCCTCTCCCAGGCAGTCCAAATTGCATTTCCAGGCCTACATCATTTGACAATATTTTCTTAAACAAGAATAACCACTAACAATTACAGTTCAATTTTCTAGACTCTAACTTAACCAAAAAAAAAAACCCCCAAAATACAAATAATTTGTGGGAAGGAATTCTTTTTCAATAGTGCCAAAATACCTAAGCTACCCTGCTCCACCAGACAGATTTTTATTCGTCCTTTAACACTCAGCTCAGATGTCATCTTCTGTGTGGAACCCCCAGGAACTCCTTCAGACAAAGTTAGTCATTTCATTTTTTAAGCTTCACAAAACCATTATAGCATTTAACATATTGTATTGGAATTACCTGCTAGGATGTCTGCTTTCCTCACTGGGCCATGAACTCTACAAGAGCAAAGGCTGTGTCTATTCATCTTTCTATCCCCCAATTCAATTCAATTCAGCAAATATTCAACACCCACACTGTGACAATTTCAAAGTTGGTACTTAATATTTCATGCGATAATGAAAGCGTGAAGGGAGATAAGTTTACATTACTTTAAAATGCTTTCAAAAAAGTTCTGGCAGAAACTTCCTTTTTTATTTCTACTTCCAAAAGGAAAAATTGTGTTTTTCCAAAATCCATGTTTAGGTCAGGGAACCTCAAGATTTGTTTTTCCAGTTTGCTTTATGTTTGTAAATTAAATTTAAATGATGAATAACTTGAATTATATGGCATAGCACAAGTGGCCTTGGAGGTAAGCTAGTCTAGGGAGACAGCTAATATCTGGCACTCACATTGCTGCTCTCCACATCCTGCACTCACAGCAGACAGCACTAATCGATCATGGCACTCCTCATTAAGCCCAGACTCAGCCTTAGAATTTTCAACTCAGCTCTTAACAGGCTACTTTCTGGAGCTGGTGGTCAGGATGCATCCTGCTTGTCATTCCTGGTCTGATTCATTTTCTTTTATCACAGATAAGCAAAGTTAGGTCCAGAGAGGTTAAATGACTGCCTAGGTCACAGAGTTAATTAGTAGTAGAGACTGAACTGGAATGGAACCCTGGTCACCAAAGGCTCTTTCCACTAGCATACACGTTTTATTGCTATAGTCAGTTAATAAAAATGAATACTTCATAGAACATGTTAGTTTTGTTCATTTTATGCATATGTGCATGTTATGTATGATACCTACTAGTTTAGAACCTTCACTTACTACTTCTTAGCCGACGGTGTTATTAGCAAACCAATGTATCATAAAGACTTCCTTGGCATGTTATATCAAGCCAGTCTTCCCTTAAAGCCATAGAGGCATAATTTTTCAAAATCTGACTGCAGCCAGGTCTAGCTCTCTGAGACAAACATTCCATTTTTTAAATCAAAAAGTGAGGTTCCTCTAAAAGTTTCCATAAAAAGTTATAAAGCACAAAATGATGCCATGAAAAAGAAGCACTCATCAGTTTAACTGTTTGGTATCCTTCTTATAGCTTCTTAGCATATCAAAGATGTATTTGAAAAAAATAGCTATGAAAATTAGAATATAAGCAAGACTTGTCATCTATAGTTCATTTAGTAATTTTCATTAACTTTCTCTGTATATGCGCATTATCCTCTTCCATGCTGGTGTCACTGCCACCAGTACAAGCAGGTATCAGGTAGGATCCCAGAACTGTCTTAACAGTATTTTTAAACCGCTCAAATGCTGTGGTTATCTATCTTTATCACACACAAATGTTTATGTGTAAAGGAATGTATGTAAAAGAAAACAAGAAATATATTAAGAAGTATGTGCAAGCCTCTGTTTTTGTTTCCAGAGCATAAGCTCAAAATTCTCCAAAGGCATAGATTTGTTTCTTCCCAGTGGGTCAGGAGGGGTATAACAAAGAAACAAAGAAAGTTGAAATGAATTAAAATCTCAGATTCCTTAGTCTCTTTTTCTTTGAGTAGCATACTGAAAAATCCTCTCAAAGAATGAACACCCAGGATACCTCATTACCAGAAGTAGAGAGGCAAATGAGAAAGGGTGTAAAGAAAAAGCGAACCCACAGCCTGAGAATAGATAAAAGGCCAGCAAAGTTCTTGGACATGGAATCACACAAAGGTTAGCCATTTGAGGATAAGAAATGAAATGAACCATTACCAATAACAATGATTGCCTTTGGTAAAAAGTGTCTGATTTTTGTAGACCAAGAAAAAGTAGTTGTAACTGACCTCTGGTTGATATTTGGGCAACAAGTGTCCATTTATTTCAATGCATGACTTACAAGTGCTGCAAATATATGAAGTGGCCCTGTGGACATGCCTCTTCAAAGATCTGGGGTGTCAAAGCAAGGCATTAGCAATCCTATTTTTCCAACAATCCCTGGGAGAAATGGTGATGGCAGCTACGCTGTTATTTACCTACTGCCTCTCAGACGCAATCCAACCCCTCTATACTTGGCTTTGTAACGCTGGGTGTCTATGAGCTACATTTCCCAGACTAACTGCCAATGGGAGGCACTGTTGGGAGACTACCAGGGAAAGAAAGGAAGAAAAGAAACTCCCACTTCCAGCTCTTGTGTGTGTATCCTTCCAGCATCCTTTATCACTTTCAGAATCAGCCGTGTGTGAACTCCTCAGAAGTCCAAGCAGCCCCTGTGAGCCGGCCCCTCTTCCATGACAGTTAACTGTCCCCTTCTATTCTTCACTCTTGAGAGAGCAACGACCCTCTCCGCCACTTTAAAACTGCTGTAACTAGCACTTCATTACCCATTTTTGTAAACTGTTTCATGAGTCTATCACTGGGAGACAAGAAGGCAACACAACTACATGCTAATATACTGTGATAACTGATTTTTGAATCATGGCATTTGGGGACTGGCGCTATTTAAGTAAACTGCGGTAAGGGAAATTTGTGCACATCTTTTAACCTTGAATAATTTCGGAATTCCTCACCATATATACCTCTCAAGCCAGTTTCCCCCAAGACACAGAGCTCATTGGGAGTACCTGAAGCAGCCTTAATTCCTTGCAATACAAAAAGCTCAGCTGTCACTATTCCACAGGCTCCATGCCCCTTTAATTTAGGGCTCCAGGATATTTAGAAGCAGCTGGAGTAAAGAAGGGGAAATACCGAGGCTTTTCCCAGGATTCCCTATAACTAAACCAGACCAGATGAGAAGGTAAATCCAATTCACCTTCCCAGATGAGGCACTGGCAGTGGATGATGGAACTATCCCGCATCCATTTTCATTATGACCTTCCTCTGGGCCTTCCTTTCCCCAAGACAAGGAGCTCATGGACCTTCCTCTGGGCCTTCCTTTCCCCAAGACAAGGAGCTCATGGACCTTCCTCTGGGCCTTCCTTTCCCCAAGACAAAGAGCTCATGGACCTTCCTCTGGGCCTTCCTTTCCCCAAGACAAGGAGCTCATAGACCTTCCTCTGGGCCTTCCTTTCCCCAAGACAGGGAGCTCATAGGTGGTGTTTTCCAACCCCCAAGGCTTTATAAATAATTACTAATCCATTGAGTCATTGCTATGTCCCAAATAAATCCTTACTTTATGCGGTTTCATCAGATTTTCTCAATAGTTCGGTGAGAAAGGTGCTGTTTTTAGCTCCACTTTACATATGAGGAGACTGATATCTTTACTCCAATCATTTGCTGGAGGTCACACAATTACTAAACCCAGGCGCTTCCTCTCTCTACTTACCTTACGTTACTCATTGCTAGGAAGCAGTAGCAGGAGCCAAAGTTACCAACTCTTGCCCTGGGAAGATTTTAATTACTCCAGGCATCAAGACACAGCTTGAAAGAAATAAATAGTTCAGAGTTAAAAAAAAAAAGAAAAAGAAAAAGAAAGAAAAGAAAAACCCAAAATTTTCTTTTATTCCTGGAAAGCATAGACAAACACGTTTTTCTTACACAGGGTCTTTTTAATTCTGGTGTCAGGCTTTGTTATTTCATCTTTCTTCCCTGGTATTTTCCCTCTCCTCACTACCCCTTCCTACACGTTTATTATTAATAATTTCCCTTCTCTCTTTTCCAGAAAAGTCCAGAGCAGTCTAATCCATTTATCTTACAAACATTTTGGATGCTTATTATGAGCAAAGTACTTACATTTTGTAATGGACAATTACAATATTCCAGTTGTGTTTAGATTTGTGGGGATTGGTTGCAAATGACAACCAGCATCCCCCAGCACCTGACACCTGCCTCAGTAATGACCAAAAGCACTATCAAAACTGATTTAAAATACAGAATTTGTCTAGTTCCATGTGTTTCTCTCTGCCACATTCCACTTGGGCCTTGGCGACCACATTCTAGCATACTCTCATCACCGTTCTCACAACTGCTCTGCCATCCCTTTCCACGGTGCACCCTGAAATGTCTTATCAATTATAAACAAATTCCCTTACATTCTTAATCTCCTCCTTCCATTGACTCTTTTCCTTCAGTCTATAAAATGAGCTCATGTTTCTGCCATTCTAAAAAGAAACCACCACCACCTTTCCTTTACCCAGCAAGCTACCACACTGAATTTTGCCTTCCACTTTGAGTTTCCTACATTGTCTCCACCTAGCATCCCAATTACTCTTCATTCCACATCAGTATGTCTTTTCCTTCCATGAAACCATGTACAGACTTATGAACTGTCAATCCATCTTGACCTTACTTGACTTCTTATTTGATTAAGCCCCCATTTGCGAAGTTCTCTCCTTCACTGGTTTTTGTGACACCACTTCAGTTTGGTCTTCTTCTAGCAACTTTTTTCATCTACTTCATGGTTACCTCCTCCGCCAGTCCTTGCAAATAATGGAGTTCACCATCCTTAGTCTTCCCTCTTTGAATGCTATGTGTCCTCACTGGGGAATCTCATTCTTATATATGGTTCCCAGCCCTATATCTGCATCCCAGACTTCTCTCCTGGGCTTCAGATGGCAGACATCTGCCGACAGGTTAGTTCGATTTTGATATGCTACAGGCCCTGAAGCTCAACATGTCAGAAATGTATTCAACTTCTTTTCTTTTTTACAAACCAGTTCCCAATCCCACATGCCCCACCTCACAACCATTCAGCTTTACTGCTCAGCCCAGAAACCTGGGGTTTCTCTGCCCTTGTTATGCTCAATGTCCTCCCTGCCTCCAATTCACCCTCCTTACCACTGCAAAAATGATCTTTCAAAACTGCAATTATAATCATTTAACACTATCCTACCCTCATCTCTGTCTTCCTTTCATTCCATCAGCTTCTTTCTTATAAACTTTCAAACCTTTCAGTGGCAACACCACAGGATGAAGTTCAAAGTTCTTACCATGCTCTAAACCTTGTTTCTTTTCAGACTCCTTCTATCCTAGCTTCTATTTTCCTTAAAACCCTTTACATTCTAACTACTTCATGCTTTTGTCACTCCTCTGACCACTTATTTTCATTAACTGATATTTATGGAAACTACTTTTCCCCCTAAATATCAAAAAAGAGAGTAGAAACACCAAAAAAGGATTATGAGATAGCAAGATGTTTGTTTACCCACTGGCATGAGAGGCTTAGGGCAGGAAATAGAAGAGCTGTGTTCAAGAGAGACAGGCTCTGAGCAGATGCTATACACTGGATCCCAGGAACAAAGATTGACAGAGTTGAAGAAGGGTCATTGACTTTCTCACACCTCAGTGCAGCTTTGGTGTCCTGGGTAGGGGAGGACACTATGAGGGTTACCAGTAAAGCAGTGTTTTAACAGAGGCCACATAGTGATAGAGGCCTTCGTGGAGAGTCCAGATGAATCTGGTAAGGAAGAATGTGAGGGGACTAGTTAAGACTAGATATTTAGGAGATTCTCAGGTATAACTGGGAAAGATGGTAAAAGGGGGATGCTATACAGCAGTTACACAGGTGAGGGCTATGCAGCAAATAATATTCCTACTTGTAAAGAAAACTGAGGTCATTTGATGGGAACTCTTTTAATTCCATTACCAAACCTAAAATCATAATGAAATTTTCTTTCTCTCCTTGTCTCCAGTTAGTCCTCCAGTGGACGACTTTTGTGTATTACTACCTAGGGGCAGTCCTTCTAATTGTGCTTTGGATCCTTTCTCATCCCATCTTTTGGGCACCGTAAACTATCATTATTGTCTACTCTGTCTTCTAATTGGGACGCCTTTCTGCAGATTTAAACATGATTAGGCCTCTGGCCTCCCTTTATCCCATGTGCCTTGCAAACTACTAATCTCTCTTCTATCCTTAAAACTCTTCTCAAAAAACCTGTCTGTACTGTCTCCATATCCTTACCCTCACTTCACTCCTTAGCCTATCCATTTTGTCTCCGATATCCATCATTAAAAAGCAAATAAGCAAAACAAAATAAAAAAAGACAAAAACACATTCCAGGGTTATCAATGACTTCCTTATCCTAAAATCCAATGGACATTTTCACATTTCATCTTACTTTACCTTGCAACATTTAAAATTGTTGATCATTTCCTTATAAAACAAAGTGGGCTTTTTTTATTTTTTATTTTGGCCTCTATAACTCCCATTCCTGGGTTTTCTTCTACCTCTGTCATTGCCCCTTCTAATTTTCCTTTGCAGAATCTGTCCACATTATCTGGATTAAATGTAGAGTTCCTCACTCTATTCTTGATCTCTAGGAATTTCATGCTCCCTGACAGATTAAGATATCTGTAGTAAATAATTCTCAAATTGTGCATCTCTGCCTTGTAGCCACACTGGGTTTCTCTCATTCTTCAAATGCACATTTGGTCCCTCTATAGTACTTTTGTACAAAACTGTGCACTCCCTCAAGAATATGCTCCCCCATAGTAAACTCCTGCTCAGCTCTCATCTCAAATGAAAGATCACTTGTTATGGGAAGCCTTTCCTAAGTCAGATCCATTTGCTTTATACTTTGATGAAACTCTGTTCCTTCAGAGCATTTAAAATTTTGCTTTTGTTCTGTTTCCTTCCCCTTTTGGATGATTTCAACACTCCTGAACTATGGTAAAGGGCAGGAAGAGCGAGATAAGAATCAATTGTTTTACTCCTCACCCACCTTTTCATAGGTAGGTGAGCTGTGCCATTTCTCAGTCTGAAGTCCCTTTCAGGCAGCAATGCTGATGGGAAGAATTAACACGCAACATATATATAGAACTGCTTCATTTACTGGCACTGGTTGTGGTGTAACCAGTGAGAGAAATGTCTGCAGTAATTCCAAAAGTTCTCAAGTGTGCAAACTCAATTCATTGCTTTTATATACCTCAAATACTTGTTCTCAAGACCTTTTTTTTTTCTTTTGGTCGCGCCACATGGCATGCGGGATCTTAGTTCCCCGACCAGGGGACCTGTGCCCCCTGCAGTGGAAGTGTGGAGTCCTAACCATTGGACCACCAGAGAATTCCCAAAACCTCATTCTTTATGGGGAGCACACATCCAAGACATTTCCCTAGATTGCACCCTAAAATGGGACTAGTTAGATGTTATTCTGCCTTTGTTTTTAAAATTAAACTTTTGATTTTGAGATAATTAAAATTCACATGCAGTTTTAAGAAATAATGCAGAGATCCCATTACCCTTTACCCAATTTCTGCTAATCCAATGGTAGTATCTTGCAAAACTATAGTACAATTATCACCACCAGTATACTTACGTTGATAGACGAGATAACACAGTTTGCATCACCATAAGAATCCCTCGTTTCCCTTTCACAGCCACATCCGCTTCCCTCCCTCCGCTACCACCTCCATAATCCCTGGCAACTACTAGTCTTTTCCTCATGTCTATAATTTTGTCATTTCAAGAATATTATATAAATGGAATTCACACAGTAGCTTTTTGGGGCTGGCTTATTTCATTCAGTGTAATCTCTGGAGATTCATCCAGGAGTGGCATGTATTAGTTTTTTTTTTTTTTACTGCTGAGTAGTATTTTCATGGAACGGATGCATCAGTAACCATTCACCCATTGAATGATGCGGATTATTTCCGGTTTTTTTACTATTATGAATAAAGCTTCTATGAGCATTTGTGTACAGGTATTTCCGTGAAAATAAGTTAAATGCCCAGGAGTATAACTGCTAGTTCATATGACAGTTGCCTGTTGAGCTAGTTAAGAAACTGCCACAGTTTTCCAGAGCGGCTATCCAATTCCCAGCAGCAACGTACTGAGTACTTGTGATCCAGTTTCTCTGCATCCTTGACAGCATTTAGTGTTGTCACTGTTATACTTTGGCCATTCTGATAGGTATGTAGTGATGTCACATTGTGGTTTTAATTTTCATTTCCCTAATGGCAAAGAATGTTGAATATCTTTTCACGAGCTTATTTGTCATCTGAATGTCATCTTTGAGGAAATGTCTCTATGTCTTTTGCCTATGTTCCAATTGGATTTGCTTTTTTGTTTTGCTTTGAGTTATTGATATAATCTAGATACCAATCCTGACACATACTAGAAATGTGGTTTGCAAGTATTTTCTTCCACTTTGTAGCTTATCTCTTTGTCCTTTTAACAGATTCTTTCACAGAGCAAAAGTTTTAACTTTTGATGAAGTTCAATCTATCACACTTCTACGGATTAAGCTTTTGGTATCAAGTCTTAAGAACTTTTTTGTCTAGCCCTAGGTTCCAAAGATTTTTCTGGATTTTTTTTTCTTCCTAAAAGTTTTATAGTTTTATATTTAAGTCCATGATCCATTTTGAGTTGAGTAAGGTGTGAGATTTAAGTCAGGGTTCATTTTGTTTTTGCCGAGGGATGACCAATCGTTCCAGGACTGTTTGTTGAAAAGGCAATTATTTCCTCCATTCAACTGTTTTTGCACCTTGTTAAAAATCAGTTGGGCACACTCATGTGGGTCTACTTCTGTGATCTCTATGTCTATCCCTCCCATCAAGAACACAGTCCTGATTACTATAGTTATAAGTCTTGAAATTGGATAATTTCACCCACTTGATTCTTCTTTTAAAAAAATCATCTTAGTTATTCTAGTTCCTTTTGGCCTTTCCATATAAATTTTTGTATGATCTTGTATCTACCAAAAAGAAAATTACTTATGTCAAACCTGCGTATCAGTTTGGGGAGAAGTGACACATTTACTACATTGGGTTCTCCGACCCATGAGTCTCTCCATTTACTTAGGTCTCCCTTTCTTTTTTTTTAATCAGCATTTTGTAGTTTTCAGCATACAAGTCCTGTACACAGTTTGTTAGATTTACACCCAAGTATGTCACTTTTTCGCTTATTATAATTGGCACTGTATTTTTAATTTCAGCCTCCAGGTGTTCAAAGCTAGTATACAGAAATGCAATTGATTTTTCTATGTTTATAGTTTGCAGTACGCCATAGTTAGAAATGCACACAGGAAGGCCCTAATTGTTCACATTTGGAACGTTCCCAGGTCCAAATGGGTAAGCGCAGTCACAGGTAGGTTACATACATAGCACAGTAAAAATCTTGGGACATTGAATCTGGACGTTGGGTCTGCGTGGCGTGGCTTATGGCTTTATGTGATAAGCTGTGCTGAGGTGCTCTTGTGGCAGATAAAAGGGAGCTATTGGGGGGGGGCAATGTAACTCGCTCAGGTTGCTATCATCATCCCTTCCTTAAGTGGTTCCCCATGAGAAACACAAGCAGGACCTTGAACAGACGTGCCCTGGATACATGTTTTTCTATGAAATTTTCATGTCTTTTGATGCTTCATAAAGCTTATCAGTTGAGGAGAAAAATAAAAATGTACTACTTGCTTCCAGGCTGCTTCAGTCAGAACTTTCACAAATGCAGGACTAAATCTATAATCCATCCTCCTCTTCCCATCCTTGGCACCTTATATGGCTCTATTCTCTTGTGAGCACTCCCAATCTGGGGATTCTCTCCTTTTTCACTGGAGACCTTGACAAAACAAAATTTAAAAGACCTATTCCTTTTAGGTTGACCAAAAAATGGTTGGTTAGGATTATATTACATTTTTGTATATGCAGCTTTCATCCATTTAATATTATAAATATGACGTATGTGAGGGCTGTCATGACTAATAATCAGCTCAGTATTCAATATTTTTGTCAAGAGTTACCTGTTTGGTTTTTATGTAAATTCTTACCTCATTCAGACATGACAATTGTTAAATGCCAGAGATCTTCCTTTTTATCATCATTCTTTAATTTCTGTTAACTCTGAATATCAACTTGATAAGAAAAAAGTAAAATATGAAGTTGGCATATTATCCAGTTATTTATCCCCCAAAAAACCCTAAACAACAACAAATACTGCATTAAACTTAGTACAAATTTGAAAGCTATCCAACTCCAAACTTGCAGACGGCTATAACTTCTAAGTATTTCTTCCTAACACTGACTTCTAATAAAAAATACAGGATGTCCACGAAGTTTTAAATCACAGATGTTATTTTTTTAAAAAAATAGGTTGGTAATGTCTCTGAAAATTCTGATTTAAATGAGATCTTAGGGACAAATAACATTTTAAGATTAAAAAATGGTTCAAAATATGAAAGACTTTAAAGGCTTACTTTTTTTGTGTGTAATTTGTACTATATATAGGTATATATATCTCTATATATATAATTCTTTTTAATAATTTTACCAAGTATCATTATTTATTAACCAAAGTCCTCTATTTTAAGCCAGAGACTTCTACTATTTCATAACCAGATCTCTTTAACTAGATTTTTATCGAAACTTATATACTGAGATGATAATGTATTTTCTTGTAGAAGCAGTGGAAGACAGGTTATTACCAAACTTATTTAACCCACGTTATAGATGATGGAAGGGATATCTGCAATGAAAAACAAACACAAAAAACAAATACTGCAATATTTATCATTCAATAAAAATAAATATGAAATGAACATGCTGAATGCTGGAAAAGTATATCAAATTAGATCAGGAGAAGAAATGTTCAGATGAAAACTGAAAATTATGGAGGGAAGTTCCAAAAACTTTCATTGGCTTTGGAAGTTGACAGTATAAGCACTTTATGTTTCTACTTGTGCAGTGCCCGAGGGCTGCAAGTTTTCCTTTCTATTCTATATTACTATAATTGATGCAAAATGCAAGACAATTTTAAAAAGTTAACAACTGCTTTTAGTAAGACTATTTTATTTTAAAATTTTTCAAAATATAAAAATAATAAACATTATGGATATTTAACAAACAAAACAACATAATTCAACTATAAATAATGAAAATGTTGACAACCTCACATAAACACGTAATACTATAAACATTCTAAGCATACAAGAGTAGTTTTCTAGTTCAAGTTTTACCATTTTCAGTTCAAGTTTTATTATCACTTTAAAAAATAAACAAAAAAAGCTGCTACAGCTTAACCAATTACTTTCGCTCCACTCAAAGAGCAGGGAATTTTTCCCCCATGCCAACACACATTCGTGAAATGGGATACTTATGGGCACAGGTATTAAAAACTGGAACAATCCAGTCTGCAGACAAGAAAGAACTCCTTTGGTGTTTTTCGGTTCAACAATCCACAGAAATTGAGTTAAACTAAACCGCTATTAAAGGAAATCTTGTGCCAGACATGTTGTGAAGTAACATCATACTCAAAACAGGTTCAGGATTCTGAGAATCAAAAGTAAACATCTATGAATGCTTTGCTGATACTTAAAAATTGTATCTTAAGAACATTCACTAAGGTGCTGGAATGAAGTCTTGCAGATGTAGAAAACAATCTGCACATTAACACAAAACTTGTACAATGTAAATAATACATCTCTTTAGAACTCATCAAATGTTCTATAAATATTTAAGAATTACCCTGCCTCCTGTTGAGTAAAAGACAGATGGGAATTTAAAGCAGAACAGGATTACACCATATTTTAGGCCTAGAAAAGTTTTCCATTTGAAATGTGGGAAAACTGAGCCATGCTGAATGTATCATTTTTTTTATTCGTCATATTAATACCACTCCTTTTATCAAAAGAGCTAATGAAAAACTGAAGAAACTATTTTCTTTTGGGGAAGCTGGACACAAATTAGTATAATGTCATTCTCCATCTTATCTTTAAATTATGGGATGTTTCTAATTGGCGGGGCTCTTTACCCGACTCACCACAGACCACTTTTATAATTATGCTGCTAGATTAGATTAAGTTATAAGCAATCATAGATTTAAGCCTAGCAAAGTCTAGATAACAGGTTGAAAAATGATATTGAAAGGTTTTGTAGCACCAATGATTTTTTCCTAAGACACTTGAGGGGCTGCATCACTTTAAAGTATTATTTATCTTGTAAACAAGACCAAAAATATTCAATTGATCTGTATTTTGAGCACAAATATTTATAAACTCTATTAAAAAAAAACAAATATAGCATGACTAGGGCAGCTAACAGTGTAAAATCTAAGTATATTGAAAAATATAAAGATATATAAAAGGCTTCCATAATGCAATCATGCAGAGGTAAACTGCTTCACTCAATTACACAAAAGTGATTCTGTACAGTTATCTACACATAGCTCCATAAGAATCCTCTTCAGGAAAATGAAATAATGAAAATCCCTATTTTTAATTAATAAACATATGGGAACTCAAATATGTACCTGACCTACCAGATCTCACAGCAATTTTCAAAAAGTACAATGATCTCAATGAGAATTAAATCATCTCGACTTCTGATTCCCAATGGCATGTTCAATTTATTTTGTTTTTAATTTAAAAGCAAGGGGCAGCAGGGGAGGAAGATGAGAAAATAAAATTGAGAGTGGTGGGATATGATCCACATCTATTAACCAACCAAAACTGTTAACAGCAAGTATGGTCTCTTCAGAGAATGTTCTTTGGGTTTTTAGCCCAGTAGGTTAGAACTATTCTATTACACAGGCAGAGAATCTTTCCTTAAAAAGAAAAAACTACTGAACTAATCTGGGAAAATATTTGTGAACTCCCAGCAGCTATACGTTTGTTCGCAAATGTGAACTAAAAGAGAAGTCCAATTTTTAAAATGCCCTGTAGGCTGTAAGGTCATAATTATGTTAAGAAGACCTTCCTTTAAACCAAGCCTACATTAGCCATGCTGTCTCCAACTAACATGGATCAAAATAGATAACTTCCATTATGTCTGACGGGTTCATTCTTTTTTTCATGAAGACAAATACACTGCATACTCAAGAAAAAGTGCTTGCAGAATAGTTAACTTTGTACAAAAAGGTGAAAATATGAGCATGGCTGAATGGAACTAAAAAAAAAAAAAAAAAAAAACAAGGGAGAAAAGAATCAAGTATAATTTGGACTTTTCTAATAAGAGTTGCTATCAAGTGTAACTTCTGACTTCTCAAATGCTAATGAGAATCTATGAAGGAATACTAAGAAATTAATTTTCTGAAAACTTTACGGTGCCCATTATAAAGAGGGTATTTTGGGTGAATATTTAGAATAAAATTTAATCACACTCTTTATAAATAATTCCAAGCCATATTGCTTATAAATAAATAATACGGACATACACCTTTTAAGGCAGGAAAACTATAGTTTTAACAATGCTAGCTAGACACACACAACACTATTTCCCCTTGCTTTTAAAATTGTCTTGGTTGCAACTGAGGAAAATAAGGAAAAACTGTGTAAATCAGACATTTAATAGATATTTCTCAATATTTATAATCCACAGATCATTTTATACTACTTGAAAAGAAAGAAAATTATTCTCCTTGTTTATTTTGAAGAGTTAAGAATTTTTTTTTTAATTATTTGGGAAAAAAAAATTATTTGGGTAAGTGGCCTTGGCAGCGACTTCAATAAGTATATTTAGAAGAAACAGGCAAGTTATCAACATGTGAAAAAAGTATTTTACTAATTGTTCAAAATTATTTTAAGTGACTATCCTAACTCCAGAAATGTATCCTAAAAACCCAGGAAAATTAAAGCCAAACCAAGGTTTAACTTTTTAATCATTTTCATCATTCTAAATTGTTCATGCTAATGAACATAGTATCATGGCTTTATAGACTTCCTAGACACAATTTCAATTTGGCTGAGATTGAAAACTTATCTCATGTTAGGAAAACCAAGGGGATTTTCTTTTTTATCCTTCTTAGACTGTTTAAAAATAAATGGCTATAAAGGGGAGAAAACATTTAAGAATAAGGTCAGACAAAGCACACAGTCAGATTTACTTCTGGACTCAGATGTACCCTAAAAGAACTGTAAAGATAAAATGCTAATTACGGTACATGTAAACATCTATTCAAAATGATAAAGGGCAAACATAAAACGATAGTATCATATTATTATAACAGTCGTCTCCAGACAGGAACAGGTCTTGCTGTTGTAGTCACAAAGCTAAATTCAGGCAATGATGATCTCTCTCTGCTGGAAAAAGAGAAGACTATTAAAAAAAACTGTGAAAACAGTAAATAAATCTAAAAACTGAATCATACCATACATTGACCTCCAATTTTTTTAAACATTAAATAAAATCTGAGATAGGAATCAAAATGAAAGTTGCAGACAAATTTCGCAAATATCAGCCTTGGGTTAAAATGATTTAACAAAACCTCTCTGCATCATGCTTCACTGAAACATTAAGCTGCAAAGATCACAGCTCTGCAACATGGTTACGATCTAAAACTTTTGATTAGGAAATGTCATAACTGACCACATAGTAAACTTTTATCAGTGTGGGTTGGCAAAGTAGTAATTTTAAGAAATCACGAACAAATTCCAAAATATTGATATAAAATAAAAGAACAATTGTCTTAAGTTTCCCAAGGACTTCATTTCCTTAAACTCCATGTGATAACCATTTCATTCTTCAATCACACTATATGACATAAAATACTATACTAAGCATAATGATTAACAACAAAAGTAAATAAAAAGGAACATATCAAAATGAGACAGTGGTTCGTATACAAAGGAAGACTAACTTGGATGATTGGGAAGATGAGAGGATGGATGAAGCAAAGTGACAGGGAGGGAGGGATGAGGAAGAAGCAAATATAATAAATTGATACAAAAAAGTAAAATAAAAATGCTTTTAATTATACTGAGTACATAATACTGATAAACTGCAAGAAAGTTATTAACCAAATTAGGAATTTTTCTACTGAACAAGTATGAAATTTTTCTTTGAACAAGTTTTCATTAGAAATTACTGAGCATGTCAGTCATGTTCACCAAGGTTTCTTCCTTTCTTAGGTCTTTTAGATAGCTATTTTGGAAGATAATCTGCTGTCATCTGATAGGTATACAATGATCAGAGAGAAAAAATCTACTCTTCTCTAAAAGCCTATATGCTATATACATACCTCAGAGCAACTAGCCAGTTCAAGAAGTTAACAAGAACAAGGTAGTTCCTGAGATCTGCAAAAAGGACATTTTCTTTCTGCCTTACAAATAGTGTATGCTGACGATTTATTCCTAGATTAAATTTCTGCTTTAATTATAGGGTTTCGGAAGAATGAGAAAAGCCCTGCGAAAGACCAAAAGGTGAACTAACCTAATAAGCCAGAACTTTATGCAGGACATTTTTGTTTTAAAAGGCTAAAAGACTTCTTGTAAGGGAAGAAAAAAGAAAATCTTACAAATATTTACATAAATTCTGGAAGGACTAAAACTGATTTTCTATAATTAGTTCACACTATAGGTAAGGGGAAAAAAGAAAGAAAATATAGACTGATAAAGTTTGTATAATACTCTACAATAGCCATTGATGTTTCAACATACCAAACAAGCAACTGTTTGCCTTCTTTTTGTAACCCTTAGAGCCAGTGATTAGTGATCCAAGTAAGACTGAAAATACAGTCCCCATAAAACAGTTCTAGTAACAAGAAATTTCCTTCAATTAAGCTCAGCCATACTTTCTACAGGTAATCAGCTAAAACAGTGAAGTCTTATCTTTATAGTAAACTACTGTTTGATACATTTGATCATATTACAAAATAAAACAAGAGCTATGGAATACTCTCCCATTCATGCAACATGGTTTCATTAAATGCTTGAGTACTGGTTAAATACTAAAATTAATTTTTAAATGTTACAATTATCCAATAACAGTTAAAGCAACACTGCTTATGTAGAGACATAAAACATTGAGTGAAATATGTAAAATGACAACTCAACCATCCCTTGAGGTAATCCTAATCAATCTTTTAAACCAATGATATATAATTTCCTTCAATTTTTTCCTGGAAAAAGTAGCTACCTACATCTCAATCCCTTTTTCACTCCCACCTCAGCCCAGATCTATACTACAGCAAAGAACTTGTTAGAACTGCAAAATTTAAAAGCGTGTATCAAGTTTCAGGTAGCATACTGTAATAAGAAAGAGTTTTCAACTTTAAGTTTGGAAGTGAAAGGAAAAGTTACAAGCAAGAAGAAAAAGTGTGAATACAGAAGTTAATCTACACTTCCTAGGTTAAAAGGAATTTGGGTAGCAAAGGCAAACATTTGGGAACACTATATACAAAAAACTGTACCAAGTACACACTGTATGAATTATCATAACCAAATCTAAGTTGTTTCCACTGATAAGATGATAGAAACAGCAACAGCAACAACAGGTAGGGAGAATTGGCATAGATATGTTAAATTGTTTTAGATCAAACACTAATATATCACCAGGGAAACTAAAGACGTGAAACAGACCTTAGAGATCATCTAGTCCAACCCCTTTCATTTTACAGACAACGAAACAACTCTGGATAAGTTAAGAGACTTGTCTAAGGCCAGAGAGTCAAGTTACAGAGCTAGGGACCAAAAGCTAAATCTCTTAACCCTTGTCCAGTACTCTACACTAGCTCATCTTCGGATATAAAAAATTAACGGGATGGACTAGATTAGTGGCTCTTGACATCTCTATTCTTACACACTGATAGAAACCAAAAGGTGATTTTACTCCTGAAGTGACAACATTTAATACTCCAAAATTTTAATAGCCTACTAATTGTTATGGAAATTCCACTAAGACTACGTGTATATTCCTCCATCAGTATCTGTAACCCCCACTGGTGCAATACTTAACAGTATCAATTGTTTACTAAGACGGTCCCAATGACTGAGAAGACCTTCAAGAGAGATTTTTAGAAAATTGATAAGAATTAGCAAGGGAGGTAATTGTCACTCCATTGTTGGAGATTTAAATATGCATTCATCCATTAATTCATCCAACAAACAACTGAATGCCCACTATAAGCCAGGCTTTATGATAATCACTAGAGATAAAAAGATGAATAAGACATGGTCCCCTTCCTAGAGGAGCTTGTAATCTAGTGGGGAAGACAGACATATAAACCAGATAAATTATATTACAACATAAGTACTGTAACAGAGATATGAACAAAGTGCTGTGTTAAAAGGGATGGTTAAGGTATGAACTGGCTAATGACCAAGAAGTCTACTAATTTTGTGTAACAACTACCACATTTATTGTGAACACAACCTCATGCCCAATCAATAATTAGGAAGGAGGTAGCAATGTGGAGGTTTAAAAAAAAGTTGGCACTGAAATCAGAATGCCTGCATTCAAATTTAGTCCTTCTGCTTACTAGCTGTCACTTTGGGCAAGTCATTCCATCTCTATTAGCCTAAGTTTCCTTATCTGTAAAATGGGAATTAACAACTACTTCAAAGGGATATCTTAAGTTTTAAACGAGAACACATGAAAGTACATGTAGAGTACTAGTATTTATAAACATACTCATTAATTTGAAAAAATCCAATAGCAATTTCATACTACGTAATATTTATAATTAAAATCATATTAATGATAATAAAAATATAATTATGGACCTAATGAATGTTGCTAATATTTAATCCCCATACTGCAGGACCCTATCAAAACATACTTGTCTTCTGATTCATTCAAAGCAACATGGTGTAAAACATTTTAATTTTAGGTTACTACAGAATTTAAGATTAGGGAAAGTGATTAGCTATTTATGGGTTTAAATAAATAGTATGTGATTTCAGTTACATTATAAGGGAATTTTACAATAATTGCAAAACATCATGCTAAAATTTACTAATCATATTATAAAGCCAAAAATCAGCATGGAGATTTAACTGGCCTTTGCAAGATTTTCTTTCTTTATAATACCTGTTTGGTGTAAAGAGAAGAAACGTGAGCCTCTGCCAATTTGGCATCTTTCACGACTACTAAAAAGAAAAGAAAACAAACTTACCTAATGAATCAGAATAGCACATAGTCAACATACAAGAGACTACATCAAAATATATCACAGCTCTAAGTAGAGTAAAGAAGTTTCAACTAAAGTCACTATTTTGACAAAAGAAATCTGATAGTGAAATTTTAAATATAAACATGTGCATCAACTGCAAGCCAAAACATTCCTATGAAATACTATTACCATCAAGAATATATATACAACTTTAACCCTAAGTGTGGGAAGAAAAGAAAAAGAGGAACAGCATCCACTAGCTACTCCATTGGCAAAAGACTATGGTGGTGAAATTACAGTCTGTGATTGTGAGGACCCCAGTATGGGAAGAAAGTAATTTTTTTTTTATGTGACTTTTAATGTAATCACTATATTCTCAGGAGGGGTAGAACACTTGCAACCAAAAGGATAAACTGTAAAAGATAAATATGTAATCTCCCACCCTCCATTCTACAAAGAATGCATTTATTTCCTGGAAACTGCTGTATCAACTTTCAATGATCATGTTCACTTGTCAGAGAAAGCCACTTAAAAATCACAATATTGTTGCAAATGTCAAAGATTTTTTATACAAGTATAGGAAATGCACACTTAAAATATCAGACTGGAACACTTACCAAACAGTGTTTTCCTAAAGTAGTATCTACAGTACATTTCTTTATTCATACATCTTCAAATGGTCAAGTTTTCTTTCATACATCCAAAATGTAATGTGATGTTTTCTTATTCACCAAATGTTAGCTCTACTTGAAGTCTGGTTCCAAACTAATCAGCCTGCTTTTAATTTAAGACATCTGTTGAAAGTTTATAGGATCAAACCAAACTGAAGTGGTATAAATTTTAAACAATGGATTGAACATTATTGTAAAGGTACTGGTAACCATTATTATTATTAAGAATAAGTTAGTGATTATAGCTCCTTTTGTGATAATTGGGGGGAAGGGTAGATCACCATCTGGAATGGTCTATTTAACTTTTTTTTTTTCTTTTCTTTTCTTTTTTTTTTTTCTTTTTTTAAATCAAGGAACATTGTCTTTTTTTTTTGTCATTGCTTTTTTCTTTTCTTTTCTTTTCAAGAGACCATTCCACTTTATTTTTAACATCTGAATGCATAAGGACTCAAATGCAAAGCAGTCATACACCGTTATCATTAAAACCCATATGGTAAAATACATACACAAGTCCAACAAAAGGCTAATACATAGTAAAGCCTAAGCATACTACTATGTAATATTATGAATACATAACTTGGAGACTTTAGTTAGAGTACTATGTTACCTACTCATTTTTGAAAACATTCATTAAGATTTTAAATGCAAATTCATTCCTTATTTGGAGTAAAACAAAATCCTCTAAGTTATAACAAGTATTGGTCATTAAGTCTTCAGACCTATTCATTAAATTACAAAGAACCCAAAGAATTCTGTAATGTTCAGTAGAAGTATGTAATAAAAACATTGCATATGTCTAGTGTGATGTCTTTACCAATTGTTTACTGAAATAAAACGCAAACATCAATCTTTCAAAATACAGGATTCAGAAGGTAGTTTTCTTCTCTTTTGTCTATTTGTGAAATTCATCTTCATCACATTTTACCAAAAATTGTTTTTACAAATATGTAAAAGTACATTAGATAATACTAATGAAACACAGGTAGAGTTCTATCATATGCAGATCAATGATCAGTCAAATCATCTTCTCCAAGAGCGAGATTCATTGTCCTCTTCTTCTTCATCATCATCTTGAAGTAATGAGTCATCCACCAAAGACTCTTCCTGAAACTTTAGGTTAAAATGCATTTAGGAATTTACCCAAAAAAAAAAAAAAAAAAAAAAAGAAAAGAAAAAAGGTGACACTTTTAAACACTGATTACTCTCAACAGAGTCGAATACAAACGGTATTTCTATAGCTAGAACATTCAAGAAACAAAGAAAAGCAATCTTCACTCAATGGTTTCTCAATACTATCTATTCTATCGCTTGCACCAAATAGACACTAAAAAAATATCAAAGTAAGCCTTTGTACATGCCGTTTTTCCTGCCTCTCTTTATCAAATTATGCCATCTTCTATACCTACAAAACATTGCTCCACACTTTTTTTTTTTAAAGAAAACATCAATAAGTCTTCTCTGACACTAAATCAACCAACAGTTTGAATAAAGTTTATCAATATTTATATTTTTCTGCTGTATGTAACAAACATTTTCTTTTATAGCATTCTTTTCTTTTCCCCATTCCCTTCATAAAAGCTTCTCAGACTACTTTTCAAACTTTTCAAAATACCTAATACCAGGAGCTCTCCTGCTTTTCTCCCCATTCAATTCAAACTCATGGAAGGACAAAGGTATAATCTAAAATATAAAATGACAAATCATGTATATGAGTTTCAAAATACACATTTTATTCTTGCATTTGACTATGGATATGTATAACAGCCTTGAATGCTCTTCAAACAAAATGAAGTGCCATTATGAAAATCTAACCAAGGTAAAACATGGAACCATTTAGTTTCCCCACCTTACCTTTCATTCCTTAACTTCCTCAACTTTTTCCTACAGCTTCCTTCATGATTAAACAAAACAGAGTTGCTTATCTTTAGGTTTTTGGTTTCAAAGGGCTCTCCACTTCACTGTTCTTCATGCTCCCACCTCTCAGCCATCAGACTACCTGCTGTTACCCAAGAAAAAATGTACTCTTCCACACCTATACCTCTGCCATTTAAAATGCCTCTCTCAACTATACTCCCAGTCCCAGCTCTTGGTTATGAAAAGCTTTTTGATCACTCAGAGTTCAGCTCCACTGCCACCACCTCCTTCAAGATTCTTCTGGAAAGAAACAATCACTCCTTCCTCTGGGTTCCCACAGCATATTGTTCAAATCTTTATTTACCGTATCAGTCTGCCTTTTATTATAATTAGTTTCTTATGTGTCTGTCACCACCCCCTTTTCCATATTATAAGCTCCTTGATAACAGGGACCGTGTCTTATTCATTTTTGTGCCTATCACAGTATCTACCATATAGCAGGCATTCATTCTAATGAACTAAAATGATAAGAATTAAAATGAAACCTGAAATGTTAATAAAGCAACTGAATAGAATATATACTCTAAAACTTAAAATATCACAAGATTTCCTGTGGATAAAAATCTAATGAATAATTAATGTTTTCTAAGAGTAAATGAAAACTGAGTATATATATGATTTTCATATATTCTTTTGGGATTAACAATCCACAGTTCTCATTAATACATAAAATTTAAAGTTGTCTGCATTTATCTGATATCCCCTGCCTGGAGATGGCTCAGGAATAAAAGTTTTATGTTAAAATCACAGCCATAAAATCACATTTTATATAAAAATGTAAACATTTAAGGGTAAAAACAAGTGGAAAAAAAACATACTTCCTCTTCATCAGGTTCAACTTCTTCTGTTTCAACAGCTGAAATATTAGTTATTGGTTTATTCCAAGCCAGTTTTAGATCCTGCCCTTTGAAACGAGCTCCATGAACTGCAGCCTAAAACAATTAAGAACATTGGAATATAGAACATTAATAATTTGTAAAGAAAAAAATGAAATGTTATAGTACCTAATATTTAAATTAAATTAGCTAAACACAAGTGAAAGACAGTTGTCTATTTTTGCTTTGTGGTTTACTTCTTTATTTACTATGTATTATTGCAATTTATAATGTACTTTATATTGTTATTTACTTCTAAAACCAGCCTAGTGTTTGTAAATTCCTTTATAAAAAGAAAACAGGAACAATTTCTCATAATCGAGTAGAGCTATTTCACTACTGGCCAATATCTGACTAGAAGAACTATGTCTCCATGTCTATAGTAAAAGGATAACTGCTACTCAAGGCAACAATCTCAAAGCACTTCAAGATTCTGGCTGTAGATCTTAATTCTTGTTAATTCACAAATGGCTCATATAATAACTAGAAACTAGAAACCTTTAACAAATATAAGAATAATTTTGCATGTGTATTTTTAAATTACATCAAATAATCACAAAATACCATAAAATGTCTGATGTATCACTATTACAAAATATAAATATTTTGTATATGTTAAAATGCAAAATGAAGACGAAAAAAACAAACAAACAAAATCCCTGAACTTTTTCTATTGAAAACTAAAGCACTTCCCTACAAAGCTTTCAGACCTGCATATGGTAAAACTGAGTAAACAGTCAAGTAACTGAGTAAACAGTCAAGTCTAAGTACTTGTTACATTAAATGGCTGGTTTAGAAAGAATGCTTTCAAATTAAAGTAATGTGAACTAACATAAATCAATGTTAGCAACATACCAAAATAATTCATAGTCACAAAAGATTTATAGCACAATCTCAAAGTACAGCATAATGTGAAATGTAGAAACAATTACATGTTCAATGATATTTGACTATGAGTTGCGTGATATTAAATTCCCCAGGTATAAATTTTAAACCTGCACATATAAATTTATGATAAATTTAAAATATTTCATGCCTATTAAAATGCAGCTCAGGAGTTTTTAGTCCATGACCCTATCATGTCATATAACTAAAAAATTTTAAGTACTTATATATAATATTTAAGGCCAGAAACAAATTGTAATTTTTTTGAAGCTATAACTATTACATAAAAATATATTCCTTTAAGGAATTCCAATTGTCTCATGCAAAATATCTACTCATAAAACTCATGTTTTCATCCAGCTAAAAAAGGCAAAAAATGTTAAGTGATTTTTTTTGTAGTAAGTTCTTCAAAAATTTCTTATGGGGACTTCCCTGGTGGTGCAGTGGTTAAGAATCCGCCTGACAATGCAGGGGACACGGGTTCGAGCCCTGGTCCGGGAACAACCGACATGCCGCGGAGCAATGAAGCCCATGCATCACAACTACTGAGCCTGTGCTCTAGAGCCCACAAATCACAACTACTGAAGCCTGCGCGCCTAGAGCCGTGCTCCACAACAACAGAAGCCACCATAATGAGAAGCCTGTGCACCACAACAAAGAGTAGCCCCTGCTCGCCACAACCAGAGAAAGCCCACGTGCAGTAACGAAGACCCAACGCAGCCATACATACATACATACATAAATTTATTTACTTATATATTAAAAAAAAATTCCTTATGACCTAATTTTGTAAATCTCTATATTTAGCACACACTTCAAATTTATAAGGTGAATCTACAACTCTCTCAAGTTTTAATTTTAAAATTATTTACTGGATGCTATCATCCAGGCTCTGTTGTTCCATTTACAGAGCATAGGCAGAGTAGATTTAGCATAAATCTAAGGGTCCTAGGATTTTTAGAATGTTAAATGAGCTCTGGTTTCAACTTCAAGTCATCAGCCACATTAGCTCCGAACAAGAGAGTCAGCCTGACCTTTGAAGCTCTGAAGCCAGGCATTGACTTCTCCTCTCTAGTTATGCATGTCCTAGATGGCACCTTCTTCCAATATAAGGCTGTTTCATCTACAGTGAAAATCTGTTGTTTACAGTAGCCACCTTCATTATCTTAGCAAGATCTTCTGGATAACGCACTGCAGCTTCTATGTTGGCACTTCCGTTTTTATATTACAGTGACAGCTTCTTTCCTTAAAACTCATGAACCAACCTCTGCTAGCTTCAAACTTTTCCTCTGAAGCTTCCTCATCTCTTTCAGCCTTCACAAAATTGAAAAGAGTTAAGGCTTTGCTCTGGATTAGACTTTGGCTTAAGGGGATGTTGTGGTTGGTTTGATATTCTATCCAGACCACTAAAACTTTCTCCATATCAGCAATAAGGCTATTTCATTTTCTTATCATTCATGTGTTCACTGGAGTAGCACTTTCAACTTCCTTCAAGAACTTTTCCTTTGCATTCACAACTTGAATAACTGGTGCAAGAGGCCTAGCTTTCATCCTATCTTGGCTTTTGACATGCCTTCCTCACTAAGCTTAATCATTTCTAGCTTTTGATTTAAAGTGAGAAATGTGTAACTCTTCCTTTCGCTTGAACGCTTAGAGGCCACTGCAGGGTTATCAACTGGCCTCATTTCAATGTTGTTTTATCTCAGGGAATAGGGAGGCCTGAGGAGAGGGAGAGAGATGGGGAATGACTGGTCAGTGGGAGCAGTCAGAACACACATTGATTGATTAAATTTGCTGTCTTATATGGGCATGGTTTGTGGTGCCCCCAAATAACCACAGATCACCAGAACAAATATAATAAGAAGAAAGTTTGGAATATTGCAAAAATTACCAAATGTGATACATACAGTGAGCAAATGCTATTGGAAAAATGTGGCTGACAGACTTGCATAATGCAGGACTGCCACAAACCTTCAATTTGTTAAAACAAACAAACAATACCTGCAAATTGCAGTAAAGCAAAGCACAATAAAACAAGGTATACCTGTATACGTGTGTGTTTAAAAACCATATAGTACAGAATTAAATGGGAAATATCAGTAGGACGTGTATGTATATGTGCACGTGTCTATATGAACCTATGCATTTTTTTCCCCACTCCCAGCTCTTACCACTGAAAAAGATTAGTTATAGTAACAAACTCAGTAGTAATGAGCACCCCTAGTACTCAGATTGTGGTCTTTAAATACCTTTCCCAGTAAAAAGAACCAGAGCTCCTTAGAGAAATGGCCAGTTCCTGGTCTGGAAGAGAAAATTTATAAGACGAACCTAGAACACCTTTTCATACCAGAAAGCAGAGAAAGTATCATAACCCACTAGAGTCCTGTCAAAAGAACTCAGAAACAAACCTATATACTAGCCACTAGCCAAAGATGGGACATCAATAACTGAGAACAATGGATCAATACCCATGAAATGTTTAGATCTATGAATTTATAATTCCACAATACCAATCAAGTTAAATCAAAATATGAATCTTATTCTGGATCCTTAAAGGAAGTAAGTAAAATATTTATAAGAAAACCAGAGAAATGTAAATGCTGGTATTTGGTAATACTTAAGAAATATTAATCATTTTTAGGTGCGATAATAGTATTGTTTTATTTTTTTAAGGCTCTAATATTGAGAGAACAGGTTCAGTATAAACACTGAAAGGTTTACAGCTGAAATGATATGATGACTGGGAATGGCTCCAAAATAAGGAGGCAGAGGGTTGTTAGTGGGTGGAATACAGACAAAATAAGATTGGCCATAAGTGGATAATTGCTGAAGCTTGATGATGAGTGTGTAGAGGTTCATTTTACAATTTTCTCTCATTTCTATGCTTTGAAGTGTAAATAAAAAGTCTGTTTAAAAGCTGAAGCATTTTATTCATAGGCTTGCTCTAGACATTTGCCTATTTAGTCTTGCACAGTCATTCAAAGTTTGTACCATATTAGGACGCAAGGAAAGCAGGCATACACAGTGACAGAAGAAAAAATTTTAAAAAAGGCTTTGAAGACCTAACAAATGAAGGAAGAAAAAAAAAGTATGAAAAGTAGTTATGAGGTAGGTTCCATATCTTACATGGAAAATGATTCTGGAAACAATTAACATTTGGAAAAGGCTGGATTAAGCGAAATTAAACAGGTGTGTTTGCCTTTTGCCTTTTCAAGTCATTGAGATTATAATTCTAAATTGAATATACAAAACGCAGCTCTTCATAAATTTACTGACAAGAGAATCTTTTGCTAGAGGAGCTCCTATAGAACCAGCGTTCTGTTAAAAACACTGTGGGGAAATCTGACCTAAGGCCAAAAGAGCTAAAGCTGCAAGCCTAGTGTACCTAACATTTTTTTAGTAACGATAACGATAAAACTATCTATAAAAGAAGGTTAAAACCAAGTTTATTAATGTTTGTAATAACCACAGTATACAAGGTTTAGGCAGGAGTTACAGTAAAGGACCACAAAAACATGTAAAATCTGATTTTTAGAACTTATAGGGAAAGACTACACGGCCACTGTCTCACAAGCTTCAGACTTAGATTTACTAATTCTCACAGCACAGTGCCCATCACATAGCAATACTTAGTAACCATTAAGTAAATCAGCAAGAACACACACACAAAGACTGTGAGATACATGATTTGATTTCTCTTGACTGAATCCACTTATACATTTACTTCTTGCTGTAAATTTACTATTTACTCAGTCAGCCCCATAACGTCTACTCTTCATGTTGCACTATCCTCTATGAATCCAATTTTGTGCTTCTATCTTCAGGTCTAAAGAATGAGAGTTTTGAAATCACTCTATCTTGTTTGTATTCAGTTTCACTGATTTACCAATCAATTCTCATTCTTAAACACACACACAAATGTTAAAAATAGCTAACATTAAGAGGATTTACTATGTTCCAGGCACTGTTCTAAGTATACAAGTTCTGAATCAGTGAATCCACACAACTACTGGGAATTGAGGCATGGGTGTCAAAAACGCAACAGTAGAACAAGATTCTCTTTCTTTTTGATATAAAAAGCTATATACCCTCTTTGAGTCTGGGACTGTAGAGTTTCATCTTTGGGACTGATTCTTATAAAATAGGAACTTAACTATTCCTATTCTAAAACTGGATCCTGGTTTCTTACAAAAGTATAGGAACAAGTCAGAGTAGGAAAACTAACATTCTAACCAGTCATGGGAAGAGGTTACTTTTTTCTGTCCTGTTTGGGTACTTATGCACCTTTAGTACATTAGGGGTGGTGAAAGACAAATTGGAAAACAGAAAATAAAGCAGCAGGATCCATCTTCTAACTAACCAGAGTCAAACCTTAATCATCTTAACCTAAAGCTAAAATGGTTCTGTTTATATTATTACTCCTTAAAATACTTCAATCTCTTTTCTGAGGAAAATTTCTTACTTTTCAGTCATATTTGAATGTCTTGATTATCTTATTCCTGTACTTTCCTTTGAAATATTATGTATCTATTGAGTTAAGGAAATAGACATACATTCAGTCATCTAATACAATGATTCAGAAATTATGAACAATGAAATATTTGGAAATAAACATTAGCAAAGGTTTACAATTTTCTTTTCTTGGGAAGGACTATCCTTTTCCTTGAGTTTATATCCACCTACATTTGGTATTAAATTTTTCTTTATTTTATATAATGATGGTGATGGTACAATTTTTTTTGTACTTTTTAAGCATTCTTCCTTGACAAAATTAAACACTGGCAACCTAATGTCAAACACACTAGTTTTTAAGTTCCGAAACCTCACTGTTCCCTAAAATCCAGAAGTTTGAAAAACACTATTTTAGCCTATATTCTGCTTGTATAAGATTAGCTTCAACTTAATTTTCTATCCTCTTCTAAAATAGAATGTTACAAAATTTTAAGAAATTTTTTTGGCTTAAGGAAATGTTTATGTTTAACAACTTCTATAACCTAATTCCAAATGTTTATCCTAGCAATGGTAGTTGTTCCTTTTAGTTTGTTAAGTAAATCCAACTAAAATGGTATTTACCCTGAAAAGCTAACTCTCATCAGATCTAACTTAAGCTAAGCTATTCTGCCACTTATTCAACCTTCATATAATTCACTGTTAAAATCTTTCTTTATACATTAACCCCTGGCCTTTGAAATGACTGCTACTCATTTGGAAGATATATACATAGTATAAAAATATATATTAAAATTTACATCTGAGATAGAAAAAGCAAAACCCAAGAAGATATACGTCAACAGGTCCTACTTATCAAAAGCAAAACATCCAAAAATTATTTAAGAGGCAGGAGGGTTTGTTTTTTTTTTTTTTTCCCTCAGCCACATAAGTAAACAGGGACAAGTAGTAATATATATTTTTAAAGTAGTTACTAAATTCACAAACTTGTAATACTGTAACCATTTGAACATAACAATTACCATTGTTTTATAATAAGACTACTTCCTAGAAAATAAATAGAACATAAAAAGATGGTACTCAAGCTACCTATCCAACATTACACTGAAAACTGTCACTGAAGCTGTCATTTAAAGGAGGCTCATTCTTAACTTATATTCAACAATACCTCTCAGAGAAAACTTGATCAAAAATCTACTTTTTCAATATAACATGTATACATATAAGCTTATAAGAAAGTTTTAAACTCTCATCAATTATAGATTACCTTTTATTTTCACAAAAGACCTTTAAATAGAAGATTTCTTAAAACTTAATAAAACTCTAGGATGAGGAATTCCTAGTCTATAAAACTATCCACTACCCACCCGCTTAACCCTGAAACTATGTTATTCTAGGGCCCAGTTAAACACTTTTCTTGAGACTTAATCAGACCAACAGTCTTTTTTATAGGCTGCAATGCGCCAAGAGCAACTCCTACCAGGTAAGTTCCCAGCAATGTACCGGCAGGGAGTATTCACTACAAAGAGAATAAATCAATTTAGAAGATTTTCAAAACTTAGTTAGACCACAATCATCTTAAAACTTCTGAAAACCATCCTACTCTTCCATTCACATGAGGTTAACTGTTTGGAACGTTTAATGCATTTTTCCAAGGTCAAAATGGTACATCTATTTCTCTGCAATCTTGAACAAAGAATACACAGGGCTAACAATGTTCCGATGAACCTGTTACACCTCGCACTCATTTTCCTTTTTTAAATCTTTTAAACCCAGAAGAAAGACAAGGCTGCATATACTTCTGGTCATTCTTTAGAAAGATAATTCAAGATACACATTTTAAGACAACTATACTAAAAGGACCCTAAAAGCTAGCGCTATATATTCCTGTCTTGGGCAAAAAGTTGTAGAGGCCTAGTTGCGGGTATGCTGAGCTACGGACACTGTAGGGTTCAGCCAACTGGGACTAGGGAGCAGCAGATGAGGGATGGTTAAGAAGAGCAGCCATCAGGATTCTAGCTCCGCTTGTACCTTACCCTTCACCACTCATTCTGCCAAAGCAGACTTGTTCTGGGCCAGCTGAGAAAGGGATAATGGAAAGTGGAGTGGCCCTATCTCCTATGAAAGAGAATAGAAGAATTCCTAATGTCTCAAGAGAGTACAACTTGACATTCAACTTGGTGATTAACTATATATTCTAAATATTCATGTTATATATAAAACAGCCTAACTGCTTTAGGACATTCTTTGTAGCCATGAATTCCACTTCCTATGGTCTATCTACTGTCACAGTGTAGTTCTTTAGTAAGTCAAAAAAAATTCATTTATATTAAAACTTAGAGGCAATATTTATAAAACATTTAAATCTGATTTCAATAAATTAGAATATTTATAATACTTACTGCTTCAGCTTCTGCTCGCGTCTTGAATGTAATTACTGCATGAAGTGAAGAGTCATCAATCTGACAATCTTCAATTTCACCATATTGCTTTAAATTAAAAAAAAGTATTTCCTCCAAATAAATATTTTGAAACATCCAAAATCCTAATGGTTTTTAAAATATTAAAATACCAATAAATATAACCCAGGATGCATAACAATTCAGGGTGATTAGCAGAAAGAAATTATGAATAACTCATTTTAGTACATAATATTGTATGATAAAGGGTGTTCCTATTTTCTAATATTATTTACAATTCTATACTTCCTAGAACCAGGGTAACTTACACTTGATTGAACTATTCTTTAAATAGGGAAACAATGGTGAAAGATTGAGCTTCCTTATTGCCATTCCTTCTATACTCATTATTCCAATTCCAGAGTATGTTAAATTCTTTCTAAAGCAGAATATTTAATCCTCAGAATATTCTGTGAGTTTTTTTTATCACTCCCAATTTAAAGATGGGGGGGGGGGGAGGTTCAGAGAATTTAAGTAATTTTTCCAAAGTAACTTAGTTAACTACCAGGATGAGAGTCCAGTTTTCCATTCAAAAGTTTTCGATTCAAAACTTGAACTGACTCTGCTTTTACTCTTACTTTACCCTCCTCTAGACCACACTCTTTTAGAACATTTAAAAGCTAAACATATTAAATTATGCTGGTTTTGGGTGTGCTAGATTTTATTTTTCCCTGTGTAGGAAGATTTTTCTGCAAACAGCAGAAAATAGCACCTTTATCACATAAAACTTTAGTCCTTTATATATCATTACTAATACCTCCTTCTTTCTTACCCCCAAATAAAATTATAACCACAATCTCATTAAATATACACACTCCACACAGAAAAATTCTGTAGGGCATAGTAAAGAAAACGACCGCAGAATCAGATCCCAGCTCTGTTAGTACTAGCTGTGTAAACTTGAACAAGTTACTTAATCTCTTCATGCTTCATTTTCCCGATCTCTAAAATAAGCATAATAAAGGTACCTACCTCATAGAGTTGTCAAAATAACTCATAATATGGTGAGTTATATAAAGCATTCAGAAAAATACCTGCCACAAAATAAGTGCTCTGTAAGTTTGAGCTGTAATGTTTATTACTGCTACCGGTTCCAATGGATAAATTAAAGAAAGCATTTTGTTAATCACAATTTGTAACCGTCAATGGTCCTTTAGTAATGTAGATTTTTTTTCTGATACCTGTCATATGTTCAAATCACAGGTTGAGATAGAGAAGCTATCTTATTTAAAGACTGACAATTTTTTAAATGTGCATCACCACTACTAACTTTGAGAAGAGTTCGAATCTCCAAATACATCCAAGAATATACATTTAGAGGCTCTGAATGTTTCTAAAACCAAAACCATTTTAGTCTCATCAAAACACATTCCTAAACTCAACTTGTTTGTCTGGATTATTTTAGCATATCCTTTGATAATTTCCTGATTAGCTGTATAACTATATGTAATACACCTAAGTTATCTGGATCTTCTTCCCCTTGGGAAGGTGCAGAAACAGGGCGTGTAGTAGGGAAGAATCGAGCTACAGTATTTCCAAGCTAGAAAGCTGATTCCTTATTTTCTCCCTTTGAAGCCATAAAGCATAAGACTTTCCAGACTCACCATCCTTAAATATTAATCATTTCAGTTATTTCTTAAACATACACCATTTCTTTCAATACCTCTCTATATCCTGAAAAAGTATAGTTTCACATTTGTTAACTGCAGTTAACAGTCTGGAATATAACTGTCAAACATTTAAATCTGAATATTCAAAACGTTAAATTACTTGTGTACCTATCTATAAGCTTACCTATCCCTCAAGACCCAAGCTCCAGCTTTACTACCTCTTGAAACTTTCCTCTACTGTTCTTTCACCATCATATGCCTGTGTGAAAAATACTTCTCTAAGTTACTGAACTATTTACAGTTTTTAATAAATTTAACTTGATTATAAATTATTTGTAGTTTACTTTAACTGGTTTGTGTTAAACCATTGTATGTAAAATCCTTGAGGGTAAAGAACTGGTCATTTACTTTATATCTCCAGAGCAATTACTCTAATGCTGCAGGCAAGACCGATGCTTAGTAACTAACCTTTGGGATACCACTAAGAATCATAACATTTAAGTTGAAAAGGGCTTTAGGCAGATATAATCTCCATTCTGCACATGAACCCAACAGATCCCAGGAAATCCAAGTAAAATAATGGATTAGCAGGGACTAGAATCTTATTCTCCTTCCTCACAGAAGGAAGTCCATTGCCATTAGACTGACTCCCTTTAATTATACCCTGGCACCAACTAAGGCAACGTCAAGATCGTATTCCAAAATTTTGTCTTGTGTCATTTCTAGGTTAGCTAGGTCAAGAATACAGTATTAACAAATAAAATTCTATCTTAATTTTTAAAAATCTGGATGGCCCATGTAATATGCTGAATTTTTCCTAAAAGTAAATATCAAATGAAACTAAACTATAGGACTTCCCTCTCTGAAACAATAAGGTCTAAATCATTCCTTTCATAATCTGAAGGCCTACTAAGTGTAAGAATAGTAACATTTCTTCCAGACAATGATTAAACAAAAAACCCCTGGAGCTTGTTTTTTAAGTAATTAACAAAGGATTATTATAGATTAATCAAAACCTTTGGTGAGATTAATGGGTTTAAATTATTCATTTCATTTTCATACTTTCCCCTTTAATATCCATTATCCCCAACAATGATTATCAGTATTTGTTTTGTTGGACAGTAAAAAAGTACCGCAAAATGAGGAAGAAGATCTTCTCTATCACTCTCTGTAAATGCAGAAATCTCCAATGCCCTGGGACGGTGATCCACCACAGCATGACCAGGCACACCTCGACCTCGACCTCGACCCCTGCCTCGGCCGTGAGCTGCCCCTCGACCTCTTGAATGAATTCCTCTACCACGACCAGATGAAAGAATCCCTCGTTTCGCAGCCTAGAAGAGATTAGACAAATAGGTTAAACATCACAATTACTAACATGAGCCAAGTGTTATGCTCAGCCAGATGAGCCATACAATCTGATATGAGTTACACAATTTGATACGTATTTACATATTCAAATAATGCCCTACAAAAGGATTTCATAATTTAGGTTAGGGTTTTAGCTTTTAAAGTGAAAGCAAATTTAGGTAGCTAATGAATTTAGAAAACAAAATAACATTAATTTAAGCAATGTTTTGAAATTAATAAATGTGCCTTTTCTACTAAGCCCCTACTCTCTAAGACATCAAACTATATCACAGGGACTTCCCTGGTGGCGCAGTGGTTGAGAATCTGCCTGCCAGTGCGGGGGACACGGGTTCGAGCCCTGGTCTGGGAGGGTCCCACATGCCGCGAAGCGGCTGGGCCGGTGGGCCACGATTGCTGAGCCTGCGCATCTGGAGCCTGTGCTCCGCAACGGGAGGCCGCGATAGTGAGAGGCCCGCGCACCGCGATGAAGAGTGGCCCCCGTTTGCCGCAACTGGAGAGAGCCCTCGCACGGAAACGAAGACCCAACGCAGCCATCAATCAATCAATCAATCAATCAATCAATCAATAAAAATTAAAAAAAAAAAAAAAACTATATCACAAAAAGACCAGCAATTCTTGAGTTCCAAATAAGGCACAGTGCTGAATGTTACTTCAAAAGTTAGTATAGGGACTTCCCTGGTGGTGCAGTGGTTAAGAAACCTCCTGCTAATGCAGGGGACACAGGTGCGAGCCCTGGTCCGGGAAGATCCTACATGCCATGGAGCAACTAAGCCCGTGCGCCACGACTACAGAGCCTGCACTCTAGAGCCCACGAGCAGCAACTACTGAGCCCATGTGCCAAAACTACTGAAGCCCACGTGCCTACAGCCTGTGCTCCACAACAAGAGAAGCCACCGCAATGAGAAGCCTGCGCACCACAATGAAGAGTAGCCCCTGCTCGCTGCAACTAGAGAAAGCCCAGGCACAGCAACAAAGACCCAACGCAGCCAAAAATAAACAAATAAATCTATTTAAAAAAAAGAAGTTAGCATAATGTACACATACAAGATACCTATATATATATGTGTATTTTTTCCAGTTATGACTTTCGAATACAGTGTTTCCATTCGTTTGCCTGTTGACTTCAGTATGTACAGTTATTTCAAATTCATCATTTTGATCATGTACACTAACACCATCATACAACCAATGTAGCATAGTAACTTATATTCCACTTTATCACTCTATATGAATAGCACACCATTCCTTCATTCCACAAATATTTAATGAGCACTTCCTATGGTCTAGTCCTTACCCTCATGAAGCTCAAATCCTAGAAGAGTAGAGACATTAAGCAATCAAGTTATTTGATTATATTAATGAGAAGTGACTCAAAAAATGAGGAAATGCTCTACTTAAAGATTTGAATAGAATATTAAAGATCTGCAATGAATAAACTACTAGAATAAAAGTTCCATGAGGAATTTTTTTCCTTGTTTTATTCTCTACTTTATCCCCAGCACCTACAATAGCAGCTAGCAGATTGTAGAAACTTAATATTTGTTCAATGAATCAAAGAAGGTACAAAGAACAAGCAAGGCAAGAGTGAGGGGTGGGGGTTAGAGCATGAACAAAGGAACCAAGGCTGAAAGGAACATGGTACTTCTAAGAAGGAATAAAATCCAGTACAGCTGGACCACACGGGATGAAGAGATGAGGCTAGAGAGACAGGCAGAGCCAGATCATGAACAACTTTAAGGACCACGTTAAAGATTTTGATTTTATCCCAAGAGCCATGAAAATCAATTAAAACAACT
The DNA here is from genome assembly GCF_965194805.1 of Balaenoptera borealis. Classification (NCBI taxonomy): domain Eukaryota; kingdom Metazoa; phylum Chordata; class Mammalia; order Artiodactyla; family Balaenopteridae; genus Balaenoptera; species Balaenoptera borealis. Next base: position 52,506,316 of record NC_138877.1, read on the forward strand.
AAAGTTCAGAAGTAGGGTGATGTAATCAAATCAGTGTTTAAAATATTATTCTGGTAAAAGGAAAAGAGAACAAGCTGGGAAACCAGTCAGGCTACTACAATAGCACCAACAACTGAAGATAGAAGCTTAGTCTACAATGGTGGCCACGGAGATAGAGAGAAGTAAAATAAACACATTTACGATATACTGAGGGGGCTTCCCTGGTGGCGCAGTGGTTAAGAATCCGCCTGCCAATGCAGGGGACATGGGTTCAAGCCCTGGTCTGGGAAGAACCCACATGCCGCGGAGCAACTAAGCCCATGCGCCACAACTACTGAGCCTGCACTCTGGAGCCTGTGAGCCACAACTACTCAGCCTACGAGCCACAACTACTGAAGCCTGCATGCCTAGAGTCCGTGCTCTGCAACAAGAGAAGCCACTGAAATGAGAAGCCCGCACACCGCAATGAAGAGTAGCCCCTGCTCGCCGCAACAAGAGAAAGCCCGCGCGCAGCACCGAAGACCCAGTGCAGCCAAAAATTAATTAATTAATTAATTAACTAAGGGAAAAAAAGATACACTGGGGAGTAATATGTATAAAACTTGGTAATTAAATGTGTATGAATACTGAAGGAAAGGGAGAAATCAATGATGACTCCCAGATTTCTGGTTTGGGTAATTGTGTAGATGAGTTTAGGGACAAAATAAGCACAATTTTGAACATGTTGAGCCTGAGGATGTGAGACATCCAAGTGGAAATGTCAAGCAGGCACCACTGCCAAAATCTCTGCAAGTATAAATATTTTAGTTTATTCATCTCAAGACAGTTAATTTTAACATTAGCTAAAGTAATCATCTAAAATCCAAATAATAAACTTCAAAGGTCAAGGATTAATGTCAACAACAGCACAGCATATAAAAAGTATACTCTTAGGAACTTCAAAATGCTCCTTAAAAAAGGGGTCCCTGGACAAGTAAGTTTGAGTAATACTGAGTATTTAAACATGTGTTTTTGGAGATTCACAAATTACAAGCCTCTCGAAAACCATATACAAAACACATGTTTATATATACACTACCAAATGTGAAATAGATAGCTAGTGGGAAGCAGCTGCATAGCACAGGGAGATCAGCTCGGTGCTTTGTGTCCACCTAGAGGGGTGGGATAGGGAGGGTGGGAGGGAGACACAAGAGGGAGGAGATATGGGAATGTATGTATATGTATAGCTGATTCACTTTGTTACACAGCAGAAAATAACACACCACTGTAAAGCAATTATACTCCAATAAAGATGTTAAAAAAATAAAAAAATAGAAAATAGAATGTGGAAAAAAAAAACAACAACCCATGTTTACTATAACCTCTTCCAAACTTATTTGGCCTCAAAAGCTTTTTTCACTAATACCTATTAACAAAATATGGAATTGGTGTGGAGAATGAACACACTCTGGCAAACACTGCATTACTGCATATACTAATATAAATTGCAAACTAAAGTTTGGCCATCATAAAAGAAAAACAGAAGATGTCATTCAGTGTTTAGCTATATCATGATAAAGAATGAAAACATGGACTAATAATATAAAGGATATTAGTAATGCTATTATTTATTTGCTAAAATTATGGGCCAAAATTTTTAAAATGATAATGTATTTTTTTAAAGTTGCATCAACACAGGCATGAAATCTCCAGAATGGTGAAAACACAATTTCTATATTAACATAAAAGGAACCTATCTTTTCCAAAACTTGTTATCTTAGGCAGGACACACAGACAACCATATCAGTTTTCCAGAGAATGCAAAATATATGCAGGTTTAATACACCATCCTATGGCTTCCTATGACAGACAAGACAGAGCCTTAAGACAAGAACAATGGCTGCTAAATGTTAAAGTCTTTAATAGCTGGATACCAGTACTCAATACAGATTTCTACTATGTTGGAAAAAGAAAATCAAGTTGCTAACAAATATGGAAAAAAAGCATTATTTTCAGATTAAGCAAAAGGAATAAGCTAAAATACAAAAAATTATATTGTGGCAACGATAAATACAGACAAGTACCAACTACACTAATGACATAAATGTCCCTGTACTTCAAAATGTAATTCTGATTCTAAAACATCTTTTTGCTAAATGTTAAAAATTCTCACGTATAGAGATCAATTTTACTAGATTTTTCTTATATAAATAATCATATAACTAAATTATAAGAAGTTAGTTTTTTTCTCTTTAACATCCACAGCACCATCTATAGGCAAAACTTAAGTAAGCATGTTCTTCAATATAATTCTACCACTAAAAGTCTGATCCTTATAGGAACTCAACATAACATGCCTATATGTGCACAGAATATCTCCCTAAGTATATCTGAAAAGCCTTTAATAGATTTTGGTCCTAGGAAGAAAAACAAACCGAAAATAGAAAAGGAACAAAATTCACTAGAAGTAGAGGGCCTTGTGTATAAAAGTAGAATGGCTATCATCCCTCATTAAATACTAAGAGATTTTCTATTGGTTCTGAAAGATTTGCCAACCTCTTCCCTCTTTTCTACATCAACTCCCAATATGTTTACCAGAGACTGCCAACGACTGTTGACCAGAATGAGAGGAATATATTTGCAAATAAACCATCAAGACTACAACTACTCCTCTTTAGCGTACTGTGTGGCTATCATGAAACATACCTCCAGCTGTAATTCGGTATACTTTCTCCTCAGTTCAGTGACTTCTTCTCCAGCTTGCATCTTCTTATATAAATCCAGTTCTGTGTCAAGTAATTCTTTCTGCATCTAGAAAATAGTAATAAATATTTTAGGTGATGACAATTAATATCTTGCATTTATACAAAACTTTTTTTAAATTAATTAATTAATTAATTAATTTATGGCTGTGTTGGGTCTTCGTTTCTGTGCGAGGGCTTTCTCCAGTTGCGGCGAGCGGGGGCCACTCTTCATCGCGGTGCACGGGCCTCTCACTGTCGCGGCCTCTCCCGTTGCGGAGCACAGGCTCCAGACGCGCAGGCTCAGTAGTTGTGGCACACAGGCTTAGTTGCTCCGCGGCATGTGGGATCTTCCCAGACCAGGGCTCGAACCCGTGTCCCCTGCATTGGCAGGCAGATTCTCAACCATTGCGCCACCAGGGAAGCCCTATACAAAACTTTTTACAAAGAATTTTTTACACATTCCCATTTAATCCGTACATTTCTTCTCTATCTCCAGTCCTACCATCCTAGTTCAAGCCACCAGTCACCTCTGGTCTACACTACTGCAACAGCTTCCTAACTTGTTCCTACGTCCACTGATTTCCCTGTAAATCATTTTCCATACAGAAGCCAGAGTGAGATTTCTATGGACTGATATGGAGTAATTTTCAGGAAATAACTGAAAAGAAAAACAAAACACCAAGGTGTTAATAAGGAATATACAGTATGCTTTTACGTAGGAAAGAATACATACACACACACCAAGAGGGAGGGAAGAGTGGGGAACAGAGTGTCAGGGCTCAAAGGGGAATGGTCGTTTATATAAACCTTTTTATATAGTATAACTTTTGAATCATGTTAATGTTTTACTTATTCAAAAAATAAAATTAAATCAGCAAGAATGACAGGGAGGGGGACCCAAAACTGAATACAGACAGAAATAAACCTAACTTTATCAAATTAATAACATAACCACAAGAACGGAAAAACACATGATCCTACACCACAGGTTTGACTCGACGCTCTTAGTGGCGTATATTATGAGGTTGTAAAGAATGCAAACAAATTCTTAATTTTATATTTAGTTAGTTGTTGGAAGTGGTATTGTTTTAGCAATTCTGGAACTATTTGAATGGATTACAGGACTGTGCAAACGTATACTGTATTGATGTTAGTGGGAACCAAGTTGTCATCATGGGAACATGGAGATATGGCATAAGAGAAAGAAAAGAAGAACCCTATGGTATTAGATTAGAATGAGAAATATCAATATAAACTCATGATTTTATATATATATACACACACATATATACATACACACACACACCAAATACACACATACACACACACTAAGTATAAGTATTGTATAACTCCATGGGTTTTTTTTTAAATCACTTATTGTCATCCAAAATTAACTTGCTCACTTTTTTGTATCTGATCAGTTAATCTACCTGAATTTTCTCCCTTTCAATCATTCATTCTGGAGACTTCACTGGTGGTGCAGTGGTTAAAGAATCTGCCTGCCAAAGCAGGGGACATGGGTTCGAGCCCTGGTCCGGGAAGATCCCACATGCCGCATAGCAACGCAGCCCATGTGCCACAACTACTGAGCCTGCGCTCCAGAGCCCATGAGCCACAACTACTGAGCCCGCGTGCCACAACTACTGAAGCCTGCGCGCCTAGAGCCCATGCTCTGCAACAAGAGAAGCCACTGCAACGAGAAGCCCGTGCACCACAACGAAGAGTATCTCCCGCTCGCCGCAACTAGAGAAAGCCCGTGCGCAGCAATGAAGACCCAGTGCAGCCAAAAAATAAAAATAAATAAATAAATTTATTAAAAGAAAAAATCAATCATTCTGTACAGTGACATCAGATTGTTACTTCTCTGTTCATTAATATTTTATACCACCAATTACTTACAAAATAAAGCTCAAACTCCTCAGTCAAGCATTCCAGTATCTATATCGTTTTGTCCTCTAGCTACCTTTTCAAGATTATCCATAACTATTTGTCTAATTACTGACTTTCTAACTACAATTGACTTTCTAACTACAATGTGCAGGGTTCAAAAGATGAGTAGAGTTTCCTTGTTTGTGTTTATTTACTTATTAATTACTAGAGAAGGAGAAGAATGGTAGTATATAATGATCAAATTTTAAACAAAGAGTATTAGCTAAAGGAAAACTGAATCTTAAATAATGTAGTGTTTTAATGTTTTTTTTAACAAGTAGTAATATGAATAACAACACAAATTGAAATACCTGAGTCTTGGTTTTTATACTTTTTGGAAGACAGCGTCCCGGAGAAGCAGCTTTGACCTCATCTTTCAACTTGGTAATATTTTTTGTCAAAACCTCTAAAGTTTTCATTATTTCTGCTTTATCTTCAGACTTCATTGCTTTGTTTTTCTCCAGTTTTGAAATTAACATCTGGCAAATTTTTTAAAACAAATATATAAGACACATTCCTACTATTATCTAAAAAGCAAACAGGGCAAAGTAAATATAAAAATAAATAACTGCTACTTTTAGTTTATGTATTCATGACAAGGCTTACAATCACTGAGATAGCAGAATAGCAGATTGGTGATGCTAACTATCTCAATTCAAGTCTTAATCTTGGTTTACGCTGTGAAGAACTATACTACTATTTAAGTCTCTTAGAACATAGTTCAAAGCATACAACCACAAGAAATTTAATTCAATCCCTGAAAAGCTGTCATTTTGAAATAGCAACAATCTTACTTTCTAATCCACTTGCTGATATTACTTATTCTAAGTATTCCCACTCCAAACATAGTCCGCAACCCAGAAAGAATCAGAGGAAAAGTTTTACGGTTTCCCTTCATATGAGATATTAGAAAAATGGCATATTTAGTTACCTACTTTCTTTGTCAGAGGGAACAGTAACTGGCTAGGCTAAGAACAATATGCCCAACATAGATAGGAAGTAAGAAGATAAACATGGTAATGTGGAGAAGACATCACAAAGTATTATAGGTTCTCTGAGTCAAGATGGTTTCAGTTTTGGGTGTAAAGCATTGTGATGTCTCTTTATCAAGTACATACAAATTTAAATTAGAAAAGACATACATTTTAAACCAAAAGGTAAAAAGTTTGTGTATTTTCAATATTTTCAAGTGTCATAACTTTTATCACCAGACGTAATCAAGAATTGACACTAATTAAATGTCATAACTAGAGCAACACTGTACAAAAGAAATACTGCTAGCCACATAATTTTGAATTTTCTAGCAGCCACCTTACAAAGATAAAAGAGATACATTAAAGTTAATTAAATACATATTCTATTTAACGCATTTTATCAAAAGTAACATTTCAACAAAAATTACTGGGATGTTTTACCATTTTTCTTCATACTACGTGTTTGAAATCTGGTATGTATTTTAACACTTACGATAGTCAGATGTGGCTCTTAGCTGCTGTACCAGACAACATAGGACTAGAGGATCCCAAGCCAATTAAAGAAAGGTACATATGTCAACAATGAGAAAAAGGTTCCATTTACTATCTATTGAACTACTGTGCAGCAACATACCTGGATAAATATTCCTTATTTTCATTTCAAGTTGATAGTCATAGCTCAGTTTAAACTAATCCATTTCCCAGTCCACTGTGTAATGTATATTACACAATGTAATACACTTCATCCCCAACATTTTATCAATTAATATATACATTATTATTGATAAATATTTCAGTTTTACCATTATCAATTACAGTAAATATGTTTCTCAGGACTATCTATAGAGTGTAAGATTAAATTCACTGAAAATTATGACACTTATAAATATATTTTGCCAAATCTAACTTTAATATTTTACCTTCTGTGTTTCAATGTGCTTTTCTAAAATTTCTTGTTTTCTTTTCCTTACATCCTGCTGAAGTTTCAGTGCCTCCTAGAGAAGGGATCAAAAACATTATTAGAATATTTACCATTTACCTTTCCGATAAATGGAATTACCCAAGAAGACAGAACTGGTTGTAACTGAAGAAGCTTGGCAACAAAAATGAAATGCCAAGTTTTCCTATGTAAAGCTTAAATAAGTACACAAGTTTCAAAAATCAATCAGGAGAGCCTTTCATTCCAAGAAGAAAATTAATATTTACTAATATACTAGGGAAAATAAAAGTTCAGTGGCAGCCAACATATACCTTTCTTTTAGCTCTATTTTATGATAAGCATTGAAAAAACACATACATGCAGAAAAGCTTCCCGACCTGCAAATTCTGTACACTACTATACTTACCTGTTTTTTTTTCTGTGCTTCATTATTATCAACTGCAGAGGTGGAAACAAGTAAGGTTTTTTGTGCAGCCTTCAAAGCAGCTGGATTATACACCGTTTTTGTTAGGCCAGTAGATGTAGACAACACCTACCAATACAAATTCAATTTCTCAAAAAATGTATCAAGCATTCATGATTTCCTGAGTACTATTTCCTTCAAAACTCTAAAGCACTCCTGTCAAAATCTAGCACACTGAACTAAAAGTATTATATATTTGTAATAACTAAGTCACATTAGTGATTTGAAAGAAAGGGCATGAGTGAGGGATAAACTATAAAGTGAAAAAATTTCTAATTAACACCATATACCTTTAGAAGAAAAGCAAAAAGCAAACATACAAAAACTTCAAATCAGTAAAAAACACTGCCATTACTATATCACTGAGAAAATATTAGTTGTTGAATACATTACTAGTATTCCTAGTGACTAAAGCAAAAACTGTACACAAGAACACAGCACAGGAGGAAATCAGACGCTGTCTTGCAAACAATTTAAAATGATCATTTGTAATTTACATTTCTGAAATTAACCTTATTGCTTTCTCTCTCCATTCCTTTGCTAGCACTGCTCCTACTTTAAGTGACCTTATTCCCTTAAACTCAGCTCAGGTTCAGCACAACCACTCCAGACCTCCACAAAGCTCTAATCATTTATTTCTTCTACCTAGGTCCTTCGATGAAATATTATTCCTATTAAAATATTTAGTAAAAATGGCCTGATGACATATTAATTTATTTTATATCTCTCTCCCTATCTTCACTGTAAGAGCCCTGAAACAAAAAAAACATGTCTTTCTCCTCTTTGTGCTTCTTCTAGTACCTAAACCTTACTACCAACTAATTATGAGACAATGGGTAAATTCAGGTACCTTCTTGGGCCTCAGTTTGCTCATTAAAAAGAAGTTCAACCTGATGGTGTCTAATGTCCTCACAAACCCAAAAATTCATTCCATGAGGGTAGGGATTTTTTTGCTTGGTTCACTGCTTTATCTTCAGTGCCTAGAACAGCACCAGGGCACACAGCAAATACTCAATAAACACTTTTGCACCAAGTTAAAATGAAATGATGGTAGATCAGAGTGGATAATCTTTTCCACACAAAGGTCAATTTAAGAAAATTAAAGTGTATAGGCTGCCTTTTTTTATCCTCCAAAAGCAGAAAGTTGTAGGTTCCACAGAGTGGTTGGTTACTGGTTCTTGGAAAGGAATTTAGAGATCCCTTCAAAGAGAGCTATGAATGCTATAAAATCTAAACATGAAACCATATGTGTGAAGAGTGTAACTTCCCAGAGGAAAAAACATAGTTTCCAAAGTCTTAAAGGAGTTCATGACCTAAAAGAGGTTAGAAGAACTACATAAATAGAAGAGTATCAATGAGAAAAAGAGCCCTACTTTCTCGCTACTAAAATGTAAATAACTGGGTATATCAGAGACGTAGCAATCTGGACACTACTTTCTAATCTTTTATCATGAAATTAGATTAGGGAACATCACAAAGCTTAGGCAACTCATCACTATTCTAAGTATCCAAGAATGTCTTAGCCTCTAAAAGAAATAAAAACCTAGAATACTGTAATTACACTAGTTCCATACAGCACAACTGATGTTTAAAAATAAAGGTTCTTTACAATAGCTGATGTATATCAAACTTTGATAATTTTCTTCAATAATGAAAATACTCAAGGTATCACTAACAAGTATGAAATGGTTGCATTCAGTAAAATATAAAGTAGACACATATTTAGTTCATAGTCTAACTTGTCACATTCTCTGTAATTCTAGAGAAAAAGTTATTCCATGCTACCTTACCACACCATACAATGTCAAACTGTATGATTATACAGGGTGAGATAATAACTTTATAAAGGGAGAAACACAAGATAATCTGCTGAAGAAAGAGACTGAGTGTTCATAAACTGTTTTCGCCATGATGGTTCCATAACAAGTTGAACAGCTGTGACCCAAAAAGGATTTCTATACTCAAATAAAGTTGGAAACAATATCATAACCCTACTTTCTAGTTTCAAAATGTACATTATCATAAGAGCTGTGAGAAAGCCAGAAGTAAAGAAACCCATATAATTTGTTTAATTCAGCATTTCTCCAATTTCAGTGAGTAGGGAACACTCCCTTTCCAAGTACTGTTATTAATACCAGATATCACACTAAGGATTGCTGTTGCAAGGTGAATAAAAGTATCTGATAACAGTAAGAAGACTCCTTTATTGCTACAAGCATCTCACTACCTTGTTTTTTCCAGGAACTTCCTTCTGTAAAAACAGAACATCAGCTAACATATTTCATTGAGCTTAAGATATCACTGCCTAATTTTTCACAGAACTAGAACAAAAAATTGCACAATTTGTATGGAAACACAAAAGACCCCGAATAGCCAAAGCAATCTTGAGAAAGAAAAATGGAGCTGGGGGAATCAGGCTCCCTGACTTCAGACTATACTACAAAGCTACAGTAATCAAGACAGTTTGGTACTGGCACAAAAACAGAAATATAGATCAATGGAACAGGATAGAAAGCCCAGAGATAAACCCACGCACATATGGTCACCTTATCTTTGATAAAGGAGGCAAGCATATACAGTGGAGAAAAGACAGCCTCTTCAATATGTGGTGCTGGGAAAATTGGACAGATAATGTAAAAGTATGAAATTAGAACACTCCCTGACACCATGCACAAAAATAAACACAAAATGGATTAAAGACCTAAGTGTAAGGCCAGACACTATCAAACTCTTAGAGGAAAACATAGGCAGAACACTCTATGACATACATCACAGCAAGATTCTTTTTGACCCAGCTCCCAGAGAAATGGAAATAAGAACACAAATGAACAAATGGGACCTAATGAAACTTAAAAGCTTTTGCACAGCAAAGGAAACCATAAACAAGACCAAAAGACAACCATCAGAATGGGAGAAAATATTTGCAAATGAAGCAACTGACAAAGGATTAATCTCCAAGATTTACAAGCAGCTCATGCAGCTCAATAACAAAAAAACGAACAACCCAATCCAAAAATGGGCAGAAGACCTAAATAGACATTTCTCCAAAGAAGATATACAGATTGCCAACAGACACATGAAAGAATGCTCAACATCATTAATTATTAGAGAAATGCAAATCAAAACTACAATGAGATATCATCTCACACCGGTCAGAATGGCCATCATCAAAAAATCTAGAAACAATAAATGCTGGAGAGGGTGTGGAGGAAAGGGAACACTCTTGCACTGTTGGTGGGAATGTAAATTGATACAGCCACTATGGAGAACAGTATGAAGGTTCCTTAAAAAACTAAAAATAGAACTACCATACGACCCAGCAATCCCACTACTGGGCATATACCCTGAGAAAACCATAGTTCAAAAAGAGTCATGTACCAAAATGTTCATTGCAGCTCTATTTACAATAGCCAGGACATGGAAGCAACCTAAATGTCCATCGACAGATGAATGGATAAAGAAGATGTGGCACATATATACAATGGAATATTACTCAGCCATAAGAAGAAATGAAATGGAGGTATTTGTAATGAGGTGGATGGAGTTAGAGTCTGTCATACAGAGTGAAGTAAGTCAGAAAGAGAAAAACAAATACAGTATGCTAACACATATATACGGAATATAAGGAAAAAAAAAAAAAAGGCCATGAAGAACCTAGTGGCAAGATGGGAATAAAGACACAGACCTACTAGAGAATGGACTTGAGGATATGGGGAAGGGGTGGGGTGAGGTGTGACAGGGTGAGAGCGTGGCATGGACATATATACACTACCAAATGTAAAATAGCTAGCTAGTGGGAAGCAGCCGCATAGCACAGGGAGATCAGCTTGGTGCTTTGTGACCACCTAGAGGGGTGGGATGGGGAGGGTGGGAGGGAGGGAGATGCAAGAGGGAAGAGATATGGGAACATATTGTATATGTATAACTGATTCACTTTGTTATAAAGCAGAAGCTAACACACCATTGTAAGGCAATTATACTTCAATAAAGATGTTTAAAAAAAAAAAAAAAGATATCACTGCCTAGAGACACACTGTCATTTAATATAACCCTACTAAAGGAAAAGGGTGCCAATTATAATCATAAATACCAACAACTATAAGATGTAGCCCAATTTCAGAGGTGTGAAAATAAAATGTCTTAGAAACAGTGAACTATATGATTACAAATATTGCTCACTATCTGAATCTATTAGGTTCCAGAGTTTAGATAGTAAGAGTTTGAATAACAAGAAATATCTGTATTTTTCAAAAGATGAGGATAGAGTTGTCACAAAAGAGAAGAAAATCTGTTAAAAATGAAACCAGTGGAGGGAAGTAACGAACCCAACAGAAAAGATGATGCTACGATTCTAAGAATATAATAAAAACACAGTGGTCTTTCTAAACAACCACACCTCTATTTTCCAAAAGGGTTTCTGCATGTGCTGTATTTTTACATATTGACCTTATTTCCAGTGACCTTATTGTATTCACTTATTAATTCCAATCGTCTGTGAATTCTTTTGGATTTTCTACATATACAATCATATCATCTGTGAGTAAACATAGTTCTGTTTCTCCCTTTCCAACGTTTATGCCATTTATTTTATTTTATTTCCTTATTGTAGTGGTTAGGCCCTATACTACTGGAAAAAGTGACGAGAGTGGACATCCTTTGCTGTTCCTGATCTCAGGGGGAAAGTATTCAATATTTCACTATTGAATATGTTAGCTGTAGGGGTTTGTTATTTTGCAAATATACTTTGTCAAAATTAAGGAAGTTTCTTTATATTCCTAGTTCGCAGAATGTTTAATGTGACTAAATAAAGAATTTTACCACATTTTTTTTTCTACTGAGATAATCACATGGGGTCCTTCTCCCTCCCTCCAACATCTACCCCATCCCTCCTCCGAACCCTTTATTTTGTTAATATGGTGAAATAAATGATTTTCAAATGTTAAATCAACCTTGCATTTCTGGAATAAACTCTACCTGGTCAGGATGTATTATCTTTCTCATATCACTGTACATTTGCTAACATTTTACTTATGATTTTTGCGTTTACGTTCATGAGATATTGGCTTGTAATTTTCATTTCTTGTAGTACACTTGTCAGGTCTGGTATCAAAGCTCTCTTCAATTCATAAGATGAGCTGAAAAGTATCACATGCTTTGTTGTTAAAATATACATCACTAATACCTCTTACTTCCCAAGATAAAAGCCAATTCTCCAATAAAATAGGTTATAATCCATTAACACCGCCTTATCTTACTTCCTATATAAAATATTACAAGCCATGAATATTACTAGTACTTGTAAAAAAAGAAAAATAGATTTTTCTCATGGATAAAAACGGAATAAAAAAAGTATCTTGTAAAAATTACCTACTGCAAAAGAAGGTTATTACAAATTAAGTCATCCAAGTATCATTTTTTAATAACAAGTGCCCAAGTTAAAATCAAATACAAAAGAAACATAGTTAGTATGCCTCAAAGCAACACTCCCAATAAGCTAGTTCTCACAGGTGTCTAAAGCAGAAGTGCTTTGCTTAACTGCAATAAAAAGACAGTATTCTGAGGAGTTATGTGTAGGAAACTTATTAATATTTAATTACCATATAGTCAACTTTCATATTAAGTAAATAATCAGCCTTTCAATAAATCTCAATGTTCACTTAATGATATTCCCTTAAAGCAGCATACAGATGTGTTTTCTGTAGCGAAACTTAACTGGGAATTCTAGTGAGGACAACAGGAATTTACTTTAAAATTAGGTTTATCAAATATTTTCAGGAATTAATGATTTTATTTCTTACAAGAATACCAAGTAGCTTAAACGAGACAAAGGGATTGAAGATCTTGCAGAGAAATATTTTAACATCAAAGAAAAAAATGTTTAAGTCAGTAATCAATTTTTGCTACAACAGCTTGGTTCCCAGAAAATTCAGCATAGCAAATAATTTTATATAAATCATATCTCTTTGGAAGAAAAATAATCCTGGTAATAATCCTGACTGAGTAATCCACAGAATAATCCTGACAGAGGCCAATCCATTTTTTAAAATTAAAATTAGTCAATAACAGTTATGAAAAGAAATGATCATACCTTTCCTTAATCTTTATAATAAAGTAGCAAAATTACACAACAAATACAAATTTTAAAAATCAAAGGGTTACTTAAATGACTGTATTTTATCGTTAAGGAAACAGAGAGAGTAAGACTTATCCAGGATCATCCAGAATGTCAGCTGCTAAATCCCAACAGCCAAATTCTCTATATGACATGCAATGTTCCTTCAAATATGCCACACAATTTCCCTTTTAAAAGTTCCATGGTACAGATGTCAGCTTATCATCATGCAAGGGGACCAGGACATATTTTTAGATTACCAAAAAAAAAACCCTGCTAAGGAACAATAACATCCTGTACCATAAGTCTGATATACCTGAAACTGATATAAGAACATTAAATATTCAACTGATTAGTCAGTTTACCTTCTTAGAATTTAGAAGAGCTTTACGGGGATAATTTGGACAGTCTAAACTTTTTTAAAAAAACTAACCAGGATGGACTTCCCTGGTGGCGCAGTGGTTAAGAATCTGCCTGCCAATGCAGGGGACACGGGTTCGATCCCTGGTCTGGGAAGATCCCACATGCCGCAGAGCAACTAAGCCCGTGCGCCGCAACTACTGAGCCTGTGCTCTAGAGCCTGCAAGTCACAACTATTGAGCTTGCATGCCACAACTACTGAAGCCTGTGCGCCTAAAGCCCGTGCTCCACAACAAGAGAAGCCACCGCAATGAAAAGTAGCCCCTGCTCGCCACAACTAGAGAAAGCCCGCATGCAGCAACAAAGACCCAACGCAGCCGAAAATAAATTAAAAAAAACAAACAAACAAAAAAACTAACCAGGATGGTATATGCAGATGCCACCTTTATTCTTCATAAATCTCTCTAGAGTAAGCTGAGGCACTCAAACATCATTTTACTGATCACTCTACTCAAACAATACTTATTTAACAGCTATTACAGTATCTTAATATTTAGCAGTAAAAATTAGGTTTTAAGTTTCCTCTTTCTTAGCCCTCTCACATGCAATCTTAGAATAACAAAGAATCACTAGAGGGTTTAGTGGGTGCTATTTACAGGAAGGGGATAAAATTTTATATTTGTGTACTTGGTTTGCTTTAACAATGACAAAAGATATTGTTTAGATGCAAGGTTTGAGTTTTCCCCAGCCTTCGATTTAAAAAAAAATTTAAATAACATTTGATGATGGGGAACATTCTCCTACTCTTCCTAAGACTTCTCTGAATCACTGAGCTCTAAGGATTATGCAGTAAAAACCCCTATGGACTAGGGGAACAGAAATAACCAAGAATAAGCAAAAACCAAATGCTATTCTGTAAACAGGTTCACTGAAGATGACAGGAAGTTACATACTTGTAAATCATTGCTTTCCTTAGAAGATTCTTTACAATATTTACTGAGTAATTTTTTTTTAATAAATAGCCCACTACCATTAGTGATTTTTCACAAATATACTTAATGCTAACTATATTAGCAAATTTATACTATCAATTCCAAATTTGGACACCTTTCATCTAAAGCTATACAAAACACGTTAAAAAACAATAATGAGAACAGATTAACCAAGATGGCGGAGTAGAAGGAGGTGCTCTCACTCCCTCTTGCGAGAGCACCAGAATCACAACTGGCTGCTGGACAATCATTGACAGGAAGACCCTGGACTTCACCAAGGAGGATACCCCACGTCCAAGGACAGAGGAGAAGCCACAGTGAGACGGTAGGAGGGGCGCAATCAGAGTAAAATCAAATCCCATAACTGCTGGGCGGGTGACTCACAGACTGGCGAACACTTATACCACAGAAGTCCACCCACTGGAGTGAAGGTTCTGAGCCCCACGTCAGGCTTCCCAACCTGGGGGTCCGGCAACGGGAGGAGGAATTCCTAGAGAATCAGACTTTGAAGCCTAGTGGGAACTGATTGCATGACTTTGACAGGACTGGGGGAAACAGAGACCCCACTCTTGGAGGGCACACACAAAGTAATGTGTGCATCGGGACCCAGGGGAAGGAGCAGTGACCCTGGGGGAGACTGAACCAGACCTACCTGCTGGTGTTGGGGGGTCTCCTGCAGAGGCGAGTGGTGGCTCTGTTCCACCGTGGGGATAAGGACACTCGCAGCAGAGGTTCTGGGAAGTTCTCCTTGGCGTGAGCCCTCCCAGAGTCTGCCATTAACCCCACCAAAGAGCAGGGGTCGGCTCCAGTGTTGGGTTGCCTCAGGCAAAACAACCAACAGGGAGGGAACCCAGCCCCACCCATCAACAGTCAAGTGGATTAAGGTTTTACTGAGCTCTGACCACCACAGCAACAGTCAGCTCTACCCACCACCAGAGCCTCCCATCAAGCCTCTTAGATAGCCTCAACCACCAGAGGGCAGACAACAGAAGCAAGAAAAACTATAATCCTGCAGCCTGTGGACCAAAAACCACAGTTACAGAAAGATAGAAAAGATGAAAAGGCAGAGGGCTATGTACCAGATGAAGGAACAAGAAAAAACCCCAGAAAAACAACTAAATGAAGTGGAGATAGGCAACCTTCCAGAAAAAGAATTCAGAATAATGATAGTGAAGATGATCCAGGACCTCGGAATAAGAATGGAGGCAAAGATTGAGAAGATACAAGAAATGATTAACAAAGACCTAGAAGAATTAAAGAACAAACAAACAGAGATGACCAATACAATAACTGAAATGAAAACTACACTAGAAGGAATCAATAGCAGAATAACTTAGGCAGAAGAACGGATAAGTGACCTGGAAGACAGAATGGTGGAATTCACTGCTGCGGAACAGACTAAAGAAAAAAGAATGAAAACAAATGAAGACAGCCTAAGAGACCTCTGGGACAACATTAAACGCAACAACATTCGCATTATAGGGGTCCCAGAAGGAGAAGAGAGAGAGAAAGGACCAGAGAAAATATTTGAAGAGATTATAGTCGAAAACTTCCCTAACATGAGAAAGGAAATAGCCACCCAAGTCCAGGAAGCGCAGAGAGTCCCATACAGAATAAACCCAAGGAGAAACACGCCGAGACACATAGTAATCAAAGTGGCAAAAATTAAAGACAAAGAAAAATTATTGAAAGCAGCAAGGGAAAAACGACAAATAACATACAAGGGAACTCCTATAAGGTTAACAGCTGATTTCTCAGCAGAAACTCTGCAAGCCAGAAGGGAGTGGCATGATATACTTAAAGTGATGAAAGGGAAGAACCTACAACCAAGATTACTCTACCCAGCAAGGATCTCATTTAGATTTGATGGAGAAATCAAAAGCTTTACAGACAAGCAAAAGCTAAGAGAATTCAGCACCACCAAACCAGCTCTACAACAAATGCTAAAGGAACATCTCTAAGTGGGAAACACAAGAGAAGAAAAGGACCTACAAAAACAAACCCAAAATAATTAAGGAAACGGTCATAGGAACATACATATCGATAATTACCTTAAACGTGAATGGATTAAATGCCCCAACCAAAAGACATAGACTGGCTGAATGGATACAAAAACAAGACCCATCTATATGCTGTCTACAAGAGACCCACTTTAGACCTAGGGACACATACAGACTGAAAGTGAGGGGATGGAAAAAGATATTCCATGCAAATGGAAATCAAAAGAAAGCTGGAGTAGCTATACTCATATCAGATAAAATAGACTTTAAAATAAAGAATGTTACAAGAGACAAGGAAGGACACTACATAATGATACAGGGATCAATCCAAGAAGAAGATATAACAATTATAAATATATATGGACAACCTGGAAGAAATGGACAAATTCTTAGAAAGGTATAACCTTCCCAGACTGAATCAGGAAGAAACAGAAAATATGAACAGACCAATCACAAGTAATGAAATTGAAACTGTGATTAAAAATCTTCCAACAAACAAAAGTCCAGGACCAGATGGCTTCACAGGTGAATTCTATCAAACATTTAGAGAAGAGCTAACACCCATCCTTCTCAAACTCTTCCAAAAAATTGCAGAGGAAGGAACACTCCCAAACTCATTCTATGAGGCCACCATCACCCTGATACCAAAACCAGACAAAGACACTACAAAAAAAGAAAATTACAGACCAATATCACTGATGAATATAGATGCATAAATCCTCAACAAAATACTAGCAAACAGAATCCAACAACACATTAAAAGGATCATACACCACGATCAAGTGGGATTTATCCCAGGGATGCAAGGATTCTTCAATATATGCAAATCAATCAATGTGATACACCATATTAACAAATTGAAGAATAAAAACCATATGATCATCTCAATAGATGCAGAAAAAGCTTTTGACAAAATTCAACACCCATTTATGATAAAAACTCTCCAGAAAGTGGGCATAGAGGGAACCTACCTCAACATAATAAAGGCCATATATGACAAACCCACAGCAAACATCATTCTCAATGGTGAAAAACTGAAAGCATTTCCTCTAAGATCAGGAACGAGACAAGGATGTCCACTCTCACCACTATTATTCAACATAGTTCTGGAAGTCCTAGCCACGGCAATCAGAGAAGAAAAAGAAATAAAAGGAATACAAATTGGAAAAGAAGAAGTAAAACTGTCACTGTTTGCGGATGACATGATACTATACATAGAGAATCCTAAAACTGCCACCAGAAAACTGCTAGAGCTAATTAATGAATATGGTAAAGTTGCAGGATACAAAATTAATGCACAGAAATCTCTTGCATTCCTATACACTAATGATGAAAAATCTGAAAGAGAAATTATGGAAACACTCCCATTTACCATTGCAACAAAAAGAATAAAATACCTAGGAATAAACCTACCTAGGGAGACAAAAGACCTGTATGCAGAAAACTATAAGACACTGATGAAAGAAATTAAAGATGATACCAACAGATGGAGAGATATACCATGTTCTTGGATTGGAAGAATCAACATTGTGAAAATGAGTATACTACCCAAAGCAATCTACAGATTCAATGCAATCCCTATCAAATTACCAATGGCATTTTTTACGGAGCTAGAACAAATCATCTTAAAATTTGTATGGAGACACAAAAGACCCCGAATAGCCAAAGCAGTCTTGAGGCAAAAAAATGGAGCTGGAGGAATCAGACTCCCTGACTTCAGACTATACTACAAAGCTACAGTAATCAAGACAATATGGTACTGGCACAAAAACAGAAACCTAGATCAATGGAACAAGATAGAAAGCCCAGAGATTAACCCACGCACCTATGGTCAACTAATCTATGACAAAGGAGGCAAAGATATACAATGGAGAAAAGACAGTCTCTTCAATAAGTGGTGCTGGGAAAACTGGACAGCTACATGTAAAAGAATGAAATTAGAACACTCCCTAACACCATACACAAAAATAAACTCAAAATGGATTAGAGACCTAAATATAAGACTGGACACTATAAAACTCTTAGAGGAAAACATAGGAAGAACACTCTTTGACATAAATCACAGCAAGATCTTTTTTGATCCACCTCCTAGAGTAATGGAAATAAAAACAAAAATAAACAAGTGGGACCTAATGAAACTTCAAAGCTTTTGCACAGCAAAGGAAACCATAAACAAGACGAAAAGACAACCCTCAGAATGGGAGAAAATATTTGCAAATGAATCAACGGACAAAGGATTAATCTCCAAAATATATAAACAGCTCATTCAGCTCAATATTAAAGAAACAAATACCCCAATCCAAAAATGGGCAGAAGACCTAAATAGACATTTCTCCAAAGAAGACATACAGACGGCCACGAAGCACATGAAAAGATGCTCAACATCACTAATTATTAGAGAAATGCAAATCAAAACTACAATGAGGTATCACCTCACTCCTGTTAGAATGGGCATCATCAGAAAATCTACAAACAACAAATGCTGGAGACGGTGTGGAGAAAAGGGAACACTCTTGCACTGTTGGTGGGAATGTAAATTGATACAGCCACTATGGAGAACAATATGGAGGTTCCTTAAAAAACTAAAAATAGAATTACCATATGACCCAGCAATCCCACTACTGGGCATATACCCAGAGAAAACCGTGATTCAAAAAGACACATGCACCCGAATGTTCATTGCAGCACTATTTACAATAGCCAGGTCATGGAAGCAACCTAAATGCCCATCAACAGACGAATGGATAAAGAAGTTGTGGTACATATATACAATGGAATATTACTCAGCCATAAAAAGGAACGAAATAGAGTCATTTGTTGAGACGTGGATGGATCTAGAGACTGTCATACAGAGTGAAGTAAGTCAGAAAGAGAAAAACAAATATCGTATATTAATGCATGTATGCGGAACCTAGAAAAATGGTACAGATGAGCCAGTTTGCAGGGCAGAAGTTGAGACACAGATGTAGAGAATGGACATATGGACACCAAGGGGGGAAAACTGCGGTGAGGTGGGGATGGTGGTGTGCTGAATTGGGCGATTGGGATTGACATGTATACACTGATGTGTATAAAATTGATGCTTAATAAGAACCTGCAGTATAAAAAAACAAACAAAACAACTAATACTAAACTTTCATTGGGTTATTTGTATGGAAATATGTTAATATAAATGTTTCAGACATTAAATGAAATTTCTAAAAATCTTATATCTGTATTTGTATGGAAATATGTATGGAAATATGTTAATATAAATGTTTCAGACATTACATGAAATTTCTAAAAATCGTATATTTGTATCTGTATGGAAATATGTATGGAAATATGTTAATATAAATGTTTCAGACATTACATGAAATTTCTAAAAATCTTATATGTTCTGGTATAATGTTATAAGTAATAATCCTAGTTATTACTTTAAAATGTATATCTCAGGGCTTCCCTGGTGGCGCAGTGGTTAAGAATCTGCCTGCCAATGCAGGGGACACGGGTTCGAGCCCTGGTCTGGGAAGATCCCACATGCCGCGGAGCAACTGGGCCCGTGAGTCACAATTACTGAGCCTGCGCGTCTGGAGCCTGTGCTCCGCAACAAGAGAGGCCGCGATAGTGAGAGGCCCGCGCACCGCGATGAAGAGTGGCCCCCGCTTGCCACAACTAGAAGAAAGCCCTCGCACAGAAACGAAGACCCAACACAGCCATAAATAAATAAATTAATTAAAAAAAAAAAAAAAATGTATATCTCAGAAATAACTAATTTTCTTGTCAACTGCATTATTATGAACTTTCATCTAATCTTTAACCGTGGTCATTTTTAAGTCTTTTGTCATTTACAGACAGTTCTGGGTGTACTCTGATGCTTTTGCAAATATGTTCCTATAAAAGGGTTTCATCTTCAAGAAATTCATGGAAAAGACTCTGACAAGTACAGGTTTCTGGTAACTGACTACTGCTGAACTGAATGAATAAGCATTTTCAGAACTCTAATGAAAAACTGATGAACTCATATAAGTGCTAACAAAAGATCAAGATGAAAAAAAAAAATTAATTACATGGGACTGAGTGAACTGATGAGGATGAGTATAATTTTTGTGACTTTCTGTCTGAATTAAAAAAAAAAAAAAAAATCCCACAAGGACTCAGAGGCAAAGAATATACAAATCAATTTTCACTGCAAAGTAAAGGAGCTGTTACAGTGGAGGATTACTGGACTGAATGTCAATATTATGACATAGTATGAGTGTGTTTCATGTTTGGTAATTGCAATCATTGTTGCTTTTGTTGTGGTCATCCATGTACAATGCTTGGTGTCAGTCTATTTATCTCTTGTAAAAATAAAATACAGTGTGTGTGTGTGAAAAAAAAAAAAAACAACAATAATGAGAACAAGTAGCAAAACACGCTAGAAAAGTTTTGTAAAAGCTATAATTAGTACACTTCAATTTCAGAATCCAAATCTTGACATAAACAGATCCTAAACATAATCAGGGTTGTAGACCTCACCAGAATTGCTCAGCACTATACTAAGTGTAACAGCCCTTATATTGTTATTTTATTCCTTACTTATTATCAAGGAGGATAAAAATAATCAAAGTAAATGTTTAGATGCTGCTAAATTGAGTGGCATAGACTAAGCCACACAAATTTGGGGGGGGGATATGGAAAAATCTGGAGGTTTCATAGTAGAGGTTAGAGAGATTTTCAATCTTTAAAAGAATGACTAGAAATCTGTTAGGCAGAAGGAAATCACTCCAGAAAAACCACCATCAAAAAAAAAGAAAAAAGAGGCAGGAAATAGCAAGAGACAACGAACAGAAAACGGCTCATTAGGGTAGAAAGGAACAACTAAAGCAGAGGTAACAGAACCACAATAATTGAGGTATGATGAGTTATGAATCAAGCAAATTTCGCTGAGGAAATGAAAGTTTCTGTACGAAGTTAACATTAAAATAAGTCTGAGAGTAGAATGGTGGCAGTGTAAACTAGAGGAGGGGGATGCCAGCCCAGAGGCCAGGGAACTACAGGAGACAACTGGACTACAAACACAAGTGAATGACTCTAAGGCTTCCAGAATGCACAACAAGGAAAATGGTGGCATCACTTCCAGAGGTGGGTGGCTAGGGGGAGAAATTAACTTATAGGGGAAATAATGAATCATTTTAGGCATTTTATGCCTAAAGTAATGCTGAGGTGCCCAAGAAGAAAATGTGATATACAAAATGAGATTCATACTCAAATTTCTAGAATTGCCAAAGTTTAACACAGTAAATAAGGAAAATAATATACTGAAGAACCAGTGAAGAGAGCAGGTCAGCTATTTCATGGGATGCTCTAATTATCTATAATGTCAATTTCCCACGTAATCTTCATAATGGAGGGAGCCATGGACTAGAAAGAAATCAAAGACCCAGATTCCAGTCCTAGCTCAGTAACTCATAGTGTATAGGTCAACCATAAAACTATTTGGGGGTTACCTTCCTTAAGGTGAGGATAAAGAAATGAGACAGATTATCTAATTCTAATATTCTGTGATTCGACATACCTCAAAAAAGACTAAAGATCAGGGCCATTCACTCATACCTAAACAGAAAAAAATAACACATCTACACAGAACTATATAAGACAGGTCCAAAAATGTTCTCAACTTAATCAGCATTTGCTCCCCTCATTTAAAAAAAGAAATGACTAACTATATTGTCAGGCTATACACAATAGCTGTTTGTAATAAATAAAAAACTTATTTACATCATTCTTTCTAATTTACAAAATACTCTTTAAATAAATGATTTTATTTAATCATCATTAAAACCCCATAAGACAAATATTACCATCACCATTTTGTTGATGAGGAAAAGGGTTCAGAAAGGTTAAGAGCACTGCCCAAAGTCATGCAGTTAGTAAGTGAAGAGCCAGAGCTCAAACTCAGGTAAAATTCCTAATTCATGGCCCTCTCTATAAGGTTGTCAGAGTTTTCAAATTAAAATGTATGATATCTCTAAAGAAAAAATAGTAAATAAAAACTAAAAACAAAAAGAATGGAGCATAAGGAAATACTGTGAGCAGCAAGTATTAAAATGCTGATGCAAAAAGTAAAAAGAGGTAGGCAAATATTTTTCTTTTTCAGCAAATGGAAAGCAAAAAGGTAGGAATAAAAGATACAATTAAGAAGCAAGAGTTTGGAACTATGAAAAAAAATAAAAAATTAAGGTGCCACCTGAAAACATTTATGAAGCCAAGACACACACATCATGCTATTCTTCTTACCTTTTCAGTTGCTGAAACAGATGGCTTTGATACAAAACCCAACCTGTCCTTCACAGATAACTTAGTTACATTCTAAAAAAATTAAAATGGACATATTCAGTGTTTCCCCAAACATATATAAGTCTGTAGGGATTTTGAACATTCTGATTCTACTAACATATATTGACTCTGTAAGTATACTGATGTTAATAACAAAACCTTGGGCCTTCTGCAAAGACAGAAACAGAAAGAGAATGTTTGGAAAAATACACAGTATACAGTATTACTCAATCATGGAAAATTATGATGTAAAATAAGAGGTTTGAACCAGGTGGTTGCTAAAGTCCCCTCCAGTGATACAGAACCATACATTCTTAGAATCCTATGTTGACAAGTAGAAAGTTTGTACATTCTAAATATTAGATTTGAGTAGTTAAAATACGTGCCTGCTTTGTGAGCTTAAAACAAACGCCATTCTTTCCTAAAGCATGTTTGTTTTATAGCCAAATACACTGTATTTGGTGATGATTTGGGATAGCAGGATTGAAGGGGTTTTTTTTAGTACCTAATAATTTACTAATTTACATTCTGCATGTTTTTGTAAAATCTCAATATCTTACTCTTCAGGAATTATCTACAAAGACTATTAACAAGGTGGCATCCATTGGCTAAGTAGGATACTACATCCTATTTCACACAGCAAATATTGAAACCTAAGAGACTGAGGGTGCAGAAACAAGAAAGTGCCACTCAAGTGTGGAAGGGAGGGAAGGGAATGGCATATGGAGAAGAGAATTTGAGAGTCAGGAATAAGTGATGCAAAGTTCTGAGAGAGCTGCATAAGTAACTTCAAGGTTTAAGCCTTCCCTTCCCAAAAGCTTTCAGTTCAGTCTACTGCATAATTATCTCTGGAACAGCATTCTAGTTAAGTAAAAGATGATGGGAAAAGTAAGATTTAATGTACTAAAACTTTACATTTTAGACAGTTTTGCTGGAAAATGTCTCCTCCACAAAGTGAAAAAGTATTTATTCTCATAAATAAGTATTAGCTACAGAAAAGAATTTAAGATTCAAATACTATAGGAAAAGTAGACTGTGAAAACGTTATGGTAATGGTAAAAAAAAAAAAATTTTACAAGTGGTGTTCAAATATGAATAGACCGTATTTCTGTATAAAACGTATATATAATACACTGTGTGTATATATATATATACATACACATACACACACACACACACACACACACACACACACACACAATTAATTATAATTCAAATCACCAAGGGAAACTAATTGACTGAGAACCTATTACATGACAGGCACAGTAAGACTTATCATTTACCTGAGGAAGTTCTGAACTGGCACTCTGGGCTTCTGCTGGTTCAATAGTACTTGAAGGTACCGGACCCAACCGCTCTTTGACTGACTGCTTCACAACAGGCAAAATGGGCTGCTGGACTAAAGGCTGCATTACCTCAGAACAAGAAAAACATGTTAAACAAGTTGATTAGTTCATGAGCATGGAAGGTAACCTTTGTTATTTTGTTACTAAGTTGCCCATGCAGAGAAAGTTTTAGAAGTGCAGCTTATAATCAAAACCTAACCACCTCCCAAATTCCTTCATGCATGTATATAGATGCATAAGATATTTATAAAGTAGAGGAGAAAATCAAAATCTAACCTTCACTATCTTCTGTCTCTTTTTTTAATTAACAGAAGAAAGTTAAACAGAAAAACAAACTGCTGTAGTACACCTCTGCAAACAATTAAACTTTACATATTCATTGACTCACTGATTGAAAGAAAAAGAGAGGAAGGAAGGATTTCCAATATGAACCCACAGCCTGAGTTTCTAGAATACACACAGCTACCATGTACTGGAGTATCTCCCATGTACCAGGAACTGTTCTATATGCTTTACACATATCATCTTATAATTATCTAAACTAGGGATTAATGTCATAATAAAATGAGAGAACAGGTTAGAGAAGTTAAGTAACTTCCTTAAGTCTGCATACAGTTAACAATGGTAGAGGCAGGATCTGAATTCAAGTCGACCTGACTGCAATACCTCTGCTTTTAAAAAACACTGTGCCAAGAGCGTTCCAAGAAAAGCATTTAATTTCACACAAATTTCTCTCTTACTTTTGGAGAAGTAGTTTGTAACTGCTGGGTGCTTCCTTCTCTGTGCCAATAAACCTTAATAAAGCGATTATTTAGCACTGCTTCTGTACTTGATATTGCTTTCTTTGCTTCTTCATATGTTGCAAATTGGATAAGGGCACCTTCAGGATCACCATTATAGGCAACCTAAGATTTAAAATATTAAGCACATTGAATTTGCAAATGAATCTATTGCTTCATACAGTAAAATTCCCCAAGAAATGAAATATTGGTCCTCCAAGTAAGAGTCTATCTTTACACTTCCTTATATCTAGATTATTACCGTAGCCTACTTTCACTCCAGAAGAAATGGTAACTGAGGACCGTTCAGAGTGGAATCAGAGCCTCCTCTATATAACACTTAGTAGAGAATGCTTACTGCACAAATGTTATATACAAACATTAGAATGTTTCACTTTCTACCCCCAATATTAAGGCTATGAGAAATAATCCTTATGTCACTGAGTGACATGACTTAGATCCCCAGAGTCAGAAAAAGGCAGTAAACTACTTTGAAAGGAGTGATCTCTAATTGAAAATTACAGAAAAATCCATCTGTAAAATTTTCCAAATTGGTAACTCTCACAAAAATATTTCCAAGAGCATAAGAAAATTTAAGGCGGGCGGGGGGGAGTAAGATCTACAAAACAATAGCAACAATCACATTTTACACATAAGGAAACTAAGATTCAAAGAGTACGTGATTCTGTAGATCCATACAACGAATAAGTAGTAGATCCAGGGCTTTTTAGTGTTCAATTTCCTGTTCTTTCAGTAACACCAGTACTTTCCAAAGTGTGTTATATAAACTACTGGTGATGCAAAGCAATACAAAATAGGGATTAAGCACACAGACCCTGAATCAAGCGACCTCGCTCCAGATAACAATACCCACTCAGTAGTTGTTAAGAATTAAATAGTAATTCATGTAAAACAGAGCTGGGTGCGGGAGGGGGGGGGGGGGGGAGTTCTATTAGGATAAAGCTAAAGGGTTTCTTTAAACTAACTTTCAAATATATGTATTTTGTAAATAATAATGCAGGTAGTATACAGATAGAGCAATAGGACCTATACAGAGATAAGATACCAATCTTACCAGTAACTGAGGAAATACAAGTTGAAACAATAGTGAGATACCATGTTTTAACCCTCAGCTTTAAACTTCTTTAAATTTAATATTACTAATGTAGTTAACTGTGTAAGGAAAAGAACTTTTTAAAGTCTAGATCTAAACGTGGTAGATAAATCGAATTGCCATAAAAAGATATTTAGAGATATTCAAGATACAGGAAATAACTACAGGGTAATATGTATACTAGGGACCTACATACTTTTAAATACGTACATATTTTTAAGTTTGCATACTGATTTATAGGTAGATACGTACTCACAGAAATATAAAACAAAAAATCCAAAATAACACATGGTAAATTGTTACCAATAACGTAATAATATTATGGGTATATATGAGGAGAAGAATGGAAGAGACAGAGAACTGAACACATTTTCTTTAAATTCTATATAAATCTCTACTGCCCCACCCTTTTTTGTTGAACTTTCTTTTCATTTTAGGGATTGACTGACTGATTGATTTGGCTGCGTTGGGTCTTCGTTGCTGCCTGAGGGCTTTCTGTAGCTGCAGCGAACAGGGGCTACTCTTCGTTGCGGTGCGCAGGCTTCTCATTGCGGTGGCTTCTCTTGTTGTGGAGCACAGGCTCTAGGCACGCAGGCTCAGTAGTTGCAGCACACGGGCTCTAGAGCGCAGGCTCAGTAGCTGTGGCGCACGGCCTTAGTTGCTCCGCGGCACGTGGGATCTTCCTGGACCAGGGATCAAACCCGTGTCCCCTGCATTGGCAGGTGGATTCTTAACCACTGCGCCCCCAGGGAAGTCCCTCATCTATTACTTTTATAGTATTATTTTTTAAATGGAAAGAAAACAAATTTTTCCAAAATATCAACTTAAGCTGTACTCTCTAACATTTATTCTTATTTTTATCAGATTATGGGAAATAATTTAGTTCAAAAGAATGCTGCACAAACTGGAAAAGAAGCCCAACATTATTTGAACACTTTCAACATATTACATAATGTCAACTCAATACTAAATAACCTCACAAGTAACATACACCTAAGCCAAGGTCTAATTTTAGGTGAAATCAAATACAAATTACACTGATATTTATCTTAAAAGATGTTCAAAAGTGGAAAAGAAAAAAGTAAATGTTTAAACTGATTATGGATTACCTGGTATTTGGGCCCCCAAAGTATCTATTAAATGTGTCCCACCATAGGGGCAGCAAAAATAAATCTGACTGAAGCATTCTGCTAACGTGAAACTAAGGAAATGAAAACTACTGTAAGATTAGATTTTACCACTGTGGTTATTTAACTTTGCTGTAGTTTTATGATAATCTCTATTAGGTAAAAAGTGTATAATAAGATCAATCAAGTCTCCTGCCTTTTGAAAGTAAATATGTTATTCAAAATCACACATTTTCCTAAAATAAAAAGTTTCACTTCATATCCAATTTTCTAAACTTAGAATATTACCAAAGTTTCCATAATATTTTCTTATAAAACTATTTTTCTTACTATATTAAGGTTCCCTCTGTAAATAATTAAGCAGAGACAACAGAATCACTTTAAAGCTCTTACCTGTAAGTTAACCAAGGTTCCAAATCGACTAAAATGCTCATTAAGTTTGCTGATATTATTTAATTCTGGAGGAACTTTTCTAAGTTCAAGTTTGGTATTTTCATTTCCAAACTGAACCTTTTTCTGGAAGCCTGGGCTGTTTGTTCTATTAAAATTTGGTCTGTAACAAAAATCAAGTTAATTAATACATTCATTTATAAATCCTGATCCCTATCAAGTACAAAAGAATAAAGTTTTGCAACTTAAGTTCCATTTTTTTTCAAAATTGAAATTGCTAGTTGATAAAGGGAATTTATTTTTTTTCCTCAAAAAATGAAGTTTCCAAATGAGTAGTGTTCATTATCTTTCATGGAAGCCAAGTGAGAAGGGTTCTTCCATATCATTTGTTCCTTTCCACTTCTATTCCACTCCTACTTAAAATTCTTAGCAGGAAAGGTCTTAGCACCCTCTTTCAGTCAATTTGCCTATATAACCTTTGCTGTTTCTGCAAAGGCTAACTTATTAAATATTTCCTACTTCAAAACATTGATTAAAAGCAAGAAATGACTGTCTCGACCTCCTTCCAATTAAAAAAAAAAGTCAGAACTGTCGACCATACGTTTGACACTAGAAGAAAGGGGAGCAAAACTGTGGCCCAGGGAGGTTACATTGCTTGCCCTAAATCACAGAATTAAAGGCAGAGACAGAACTAGAAATTATCCATTATTAAACATATGTTAAAGCTCTAAAAGTGTGATCCCAGTCTTTCCTCAAACATGCAAATTTGTAAATGAATCATCAAACACACAGCCTCCCCTACCCCCACAAAGGCTGCTTTCTAACTCCTAACAGGAATTGCCCACATGTAAAGCCTCCTTTCATACCTAACCCTTCCTTCCTTCCCTGAGAGCAGGCTCATGACTATCCTTTAAACAGCTAGTATTCAACAACATCGCTAAGTTAAGGGGTGGGTTGTTGTTTTTTTTGTGAAGGTAGGGGGAGGTACAAATAGGAAAACTTATGTGCTCAACCACCACACCATTTCTATAAGAAAGTACCTTCCAAGTACCAGACAACTAACTAACACATTTTTAGAAAACAAATACTATACACTTTAGTTGGGGACTGCCTACAGAATAAATTTTATTTTGAAAGAGACCACTATACTGTCACAATAATATTGCAATGATCCTAAAGATCACTGCATAATAAAATTCCTCAATTTCCCCTGCCAGCTTACTTATCAAACCAAGTCTTCTTTGTAGGAACTCCAGGCTCCCCAGAACCAATGGTTCTTTTCCTTGACTCTGAATCCACTACTATCCTCATACTGCTTTTATTAGGAGGCTTTTCTGTTTGAAACAAAAGAAAAGAAAGCATAGATTAATATTTTCTGTTAATCATAGCCACCTCCTTAAATCTGCATTAAAAACAAAGTTCTGAATTTTTGTCCAAATATACATTTTAGAAGAAATAGAAATATATGTACATCTAAATATAGTCATCTAAGGGATTTTAACTTATTTTGAATTCCTTTCACACTTAACTGAAGAATAATCAGTAATTCTCATATGTCAAATTAATAATAAATAAATCATCTTGGGGCTCTGAGTTTATAGTTTTGAAATTAAATGCACAATCTACAAGATATAAAATTTAACACTAGTCTAGTAACCTTAAGACTCAATAACTTGGAGTTGTGACTGAAATGAGTTGCTTATTTAAACATCAGCATATTAACACAATAAAATCATGTTAAATTTAAAAAGGTAAAGATTCAACATTGAAATGCAGTGCAAAAGAGCTGTAAATATGTGCTACTTTCAACATTTTACATACACTTAGATGGAGTTTGACAAACACAAAACTACATTTAACCTGTTATTCCCAAATGACGCCAAAGTTTAAAACATGCTAACCTTAGTCCACACGGAAAAAATATATTTTAAAATTCCTTTCTTAAAAGATGGATAAATTGGTTATATAACTCCTATTCTGAGTATTTCTAAACATATAACTAACCAAAAGAACTTAGGATTTGTTTCAGCACAATCTCTCTCATGGCTACCACTATAATCTCCATGCAGGAGATCCTCCTACCAAATCTGTTCTTCCTCTCAATGAATGATATTATCATTTGCCCAATTATCCAAAACAGAAACCTGGTGTCTTTCATTTCACCTTCTCCATTACCCCCATTCTAAGTCCCCAAATTCAATAAGTTAAAGGTGTTGTCAACTCTTTCCACTAAACTTAAATCTCTTACTTCCCACTCTTACTACACTAGTCTAACTACTTATCATCTCTTTTCTAGAATTTTTCAAACGCCTTTAATTGGCCTCTCATCTCCCCGCCCCCATATCCCTTACTCCCTCTGTTTCTAATCAAAAAGATCTTCCAGTTTCACAAAAGTAGCACAGGATATATGTGCTTTATCGACCCCCTTTTTCTGGCTAACTCTGATTTATCCCACATCTCTACAGCACATCAGGTGGAAACATCCAGTATCTAGCATTGCAGGCATTCACAGTGCAAGTTGTAGTTTCTTTGCCGAGTGGTATCTTCACAGGACCAGTTCTGCAACAGAATTTCTGGCCTTATTCCTGCCTCCCAAACATGTTCACTAGCCCTTTTAAAGAGTCTTTGAGCTATCCAATATCCTTTTGTACTTTAATATGTTCTTTATCTGAAGGTTCACCAAGAAAGGCAGTGATGTGTTTGCTCCAACTCATCTGTATTCTCTCACTCATATTCTCTTTCATTGTTATTTATTTAAAAGAAGGAGTGTTAAACACACAGAAGCAAGTTCCTCTTGATATACAATTAGTAAATGTGTCTATTAGTTGTATTTACTGTGTTTTCCCCTGATATCTTTTTAATAAATTGTCTTTCTGCTTAACGTTTTCAGCACTGGTTTTGTTGATGGCAAATGAAAAACCACTTAGCCCTTCTTCCTACCTATCTGTATCCAGTCAAGGGAGTGTCTATCAAGTTCTCCACTGCCTTAGAAATCTAGAAAGTACCATTATCAGGACCTCTAGGTCACTTTTTTGATTCCAAGGTATCAAAAGGCCTAAAGTCTTTTCATTTGTTTAGTAACAATAATTTCCTATGAAGTTGAAAGTATGAAGCATAAAAATATAGTTATCACATAATAGTCTGTGACAAATATAAATGAGGCCATCTATAGGCTATTAGAAATGTATAATAATTATATAATGAACAATATTATAAACTTTTAATTATGTATATGTCACAATCCAGGCCAGTAAATTTCAAACCAAATGGGCAATAGATGAGAACATTTTGAGGGGAGGAGGACTGAAAAAAGATAAGGCAATAGAAGTATAGGTAATCCTCAATTTAAATGGTTTGCTAAATCAGTTGTCTGGTACATAAAAACAATGTTATTAATGGAAAACATATTCCTAAACCAGCTTACAGAAATAGTACATGATGTATCTAAAGAACTTTAAAAAGTACTAAAATAATCATTATGTATAATGATTCTATGAGAAAAGGCATTCAAATTTCTAAGTAGGCATACCAGACATTTGTATCTCAATAGAGCCATTTCCTGTAACTTGTAACTACATGCATGTGGAGCTGAAATTACCATAATTCCAACTTCTATACGGTAAGATTTATGTGCAAAGGGTTTGATCCTTCTGTCTTCTCTCAATCACCAGCAAAAAACTGTCCTAGATTTGGGATGGGTCTAATAAATGTTGATCTATAGTGGCATACATTTACGCCACTCCAAAGCAGCAAGGTTAAGAAAGAGATGATTTGATGTCAGAGGTTCCAGTAAGAGCAAGGAATACTGGTATAATGAAAAGAAAATGAGTGCTAAGTAGTGACCCAAAGAAGGAAGGGGTTTTCTCTGAACTAGTCAGGTAGGAGACACTCAAGGGATGAGTAAATACCATGAACAGCCATAATCTTAAGTGGCTACTTTTCAATTACAAGCAATCTTATTTCCCTTACATAAAAATTGTTAAGAAACCTTTTTTCTATTGCTATTAATGAAAGTCATTAGAATGCCTCAAGGAGACTTTAAAAGGTGTGGGGGGAAAGGGACATCCACATGAAATGTTGTTCTGTGATCTCACAGGATATAAATTAAAATGTTCCTCACTCCACCACCACAGAAAGTTCTCTGAACACTCAAGGTAGATGCTCAGAATCTGATAGTTTCTAATGAACAAACAAAAAAAGTGCAAAGTGTAAGTAAACACAAGTTTACTAAATCACATTAGGTACAGACTGTTACTTATTTAAACAAGTTGGACTTTTATTCACAACTGACAATGCATGACCTTTTTTTTTCTTTTTTATTACTAGAAATGAAAGATGGCAAGGAAAGACTGGAAAGAAAATGGGATTTAAAAGTTAGTTGAAGTAGTTAGGAAAAAAGATATATTTTTATTGGCCAGTGTAATATTTTCTATAATGTCTGACAACATTGCTCCATCTTTCAAATTAATGTGAACTCTCCCTCCTCTGAACCTTTGTATCAGTTTGCACCTCTGTATAGCACTTTCCCTGCCCTGGCTTGTGGACCAGTCTAAATTCTATTGTCTTCTCCCATTTAGAAATTATACCAAGAAGTCTGTCTCCTCTAAGAAAATTTTAAAAGCTAACAAGTCACTTTCTAAAATATAATTCTTTTTGCTTAAAATATTATAAGCAAACCAGTATCAAATTCTAACATGTCAAAAGCAAACAAAAATAAAATATGTATCAAGCATTAAATTTGTACAGCTAATTTCATTATCTAAACTACAAAATAATTTATCTTTAGGAATTAAAGCATTAGTCTTGAGTTTAAATGAACCAATTAAGACTGCAAATGATAGCATATGCCCCCAAAAAGCTAGAAAATAAGGACTCTGGGGAAATTCCTTTCCCCTTGGATGACAGAATAAAATGTCACCAACACCACAAATAGGGTACCACACATGACCTCTTCTCTCATGTGAGACCAGAGGATCCAAGGAACAAACATAATCATCATCCCTTACTCAACCCCAATAAACACAGGACCTACTGTTCTTTTTAAATGCTCTGCCACTCTTGATATTATGAAAATGATAAGAAGAAAAGATTCATCATAGTACCTCTGGGTGGCAAATCCATATCCCCTGATGTCAGTCCTATCAAGTTAGGCCTTTGCGCATGCACTCTGTGTCGATACATTGGTCTGGAAGTGTTTGTTATGCTTGGGGCTTCAGGATTGTAGCCATCTGTGTCATATGTATCTGGTAACACAAAAACTGCAATTAAAAAACAATTATAAAACTCCGCTTGGTAATTTTTTTATATTGATAATAGAAAAAGTCAACTACATAACATATTACTAATTCATAACTAACATGTATATGTATTTTTTAAAATAGTCTTATAAAAATTAAATGTTATTAAAAACTTAGTTTTTTAAAAAGTGTAACTGAGAACTTATATTTAATGTGCATTCACCATATCTACATTTTATTCCATATAATTTTAGTAAGAAAAATAGACTTGATAGAGCAATTCACTCTCTAGACATTTTAAAATTCCTCACCTAAAACTCTTCTCTAAACTATGTTACATTATTAATATAGAAAGGGCCAAAACTGCACCTGCAGTAAAAAGAGAGGGTGGAGCGGGAGGAGGCTGGTGATGGATGCCAGTTGTTACCACAGTAGGAACAGAGCTGGTTGCAGGGTTTGGGGGAGCATCCATGCCAGATGGTTGCAAAGGAGGAAGTGGAGGTGGTGGTCCTGTCAAAACCAAAGAATAAGAAATATCATCTGAAAGCAAACAAATAAAATAAGTTATTGTATATCCAAACGTGATATTCTCCTTTAGCAAATTATAATATCTACAAACACCAAGCTCTTACAACTATATGAGTTTTTCAGGGTAAAATGTTCATTTAATGCATTCCAAACAGGTTTGTCTTAAGCTATAAAGGACTAGAGATAGCTGGGATTCATCAGTAACATGCATAATTCAGGGCCACCCTAAACCACAGTAAACCATAGGTTTGGCACAGCCTGAAAAATAGGAGTATATTCCAGATGGGAGCATCTTATTCTTAGTTTCTAGCAGGCATCTACAGGATTACTTTAGATACTTTTAACAAAAGCAAGCATCAAACTATTAACTTTAATAAAAGACTATGAATGAATAGATAATAAGTACAGGCAAACATATTTACTTACCTGTGACAGGTGGTAGACTGGGTGGTAATGGGCCTGGCGGTGGCACTGGGGGTCTCAGATTCACAGGTGGGGGTGTAAGAATTGGTGGTGGTGGAGGGAGTCCAGGAGGAGGTGGTCCTTCAACAACAGGAGGCTGTGCTGGGAAAGGCAGCATACCAGGAAGATTGACATCTTCTACAACTACCGGGTCACTTCCATGATCAAAAGGGCACATGTCTCCTCTCATACAGAAACCCTTTTCTGTGAGGAAGAACAATTAGAAAGAAATATGAAAAGTGCTGGACATATACATTTTCTCTAAGTTAACAGAAGTGGAGATATTTAAAAATAGGAATATTTTTAATACTGGGCAAGTATAAGTAACCATATCACAAGAGCTACCTACTCATTTCCAGTAATATAAAATACATATTAAGTGAAAATATAGCTAACATACCCCCTAAAAAATGTATCACCAAATTAAAATGAGTATACCCAGCTAGCAACATGATACAGCTTTAATACAGTTTACAAAACTTTTACAGTAAAATCTTAAAGAGTCTTCAATTCATTTATAAAATGATTACATAGGTGATATTCATATTTCTAGGTTTTACTTACATGCTAATAACCACTGATTTCTAAAGAAGTAAGTTTTGTCAAGAATGTTTCAGTAGCCAATTCCCTGGTAGGTAACTCAGTAGATATTACTCTTGTTTGGCAAATTCCAAAAATATGGTAAGACTTGGTGCAAATAAACACTATCTTTAAATTGATATTCAATAGTCAGTGGTGACTAATGAAGACTTCAGTAATATACTGAGGAATTCATGAAGTGCTTAAAACTAATTTCCCACTATTTCCAATAGGTTAAGTCTTTGAGTAACTGTGTATAACCTAAATTTACAGAATTTACTCAGCTGGAAATATTAATTCGATACCTCATGAAATAGTTGACAGGCTTACCATCATAGTCTCTACACCGTTTCTTTGGCATTGGTGGTCTTACATATGAGTTATGGTCCACTTGGTCTTCATGGAATTCAGACCAACTTTCGGTAGTATTATTACCATGATGAGTAGGAGCAATTACTGTAATAGTGCTGCTCAAAGTAGGTACAGGGTAGTGGCCAGATGAAATATTAGGTACCGAAGAGACTGGAGTATAATTGTTTTCTAATGCATCTGCTCTATCCAGGTCATATTTAGGTTTTACCAGATCCCTTTCTGCAACAAAATACAAATGACTTATAAAACTACACTCTATTTTAAAAAAAAACAAAAAACACACATGTCCCAAATCTAAGAAACAGATATTGGGTTCACCAAAAGGTTCGTTTGGGTTTTTCCATAAGACGTTATGGAAAAACCCCAACGAACTTTTTGGCCAACCCAATATTTTTGCTAAACATAGAGAAAAAGTTCAAATTTTACACAATCCTCCTTTTAAAAACTATTCAATGTATATACAATGTTCCAAGATAAGCTATTTCTTTTCAATATGACCTAAACTAAAAAACCACACACATAAACTTGCTGTACCTAATGAGATTTTTCTTTGAGTTTTAGTTATAGCAGAGAATTTTTAAATTTTCTTCAGTGCAATCTTAGTACGCATAACTTTAGCCAACAAAACAAAATCTACAATATAAGTATGGTTATTTTTTCTGTGATGAACATTTAGTTGTCATCCATTCAAAGGTCCTAGCATGGCTTTATACACTGAACACTATTTGTTGAAAATGAGAATGGATGTGTAAAGAGGAAGAAAAAGGAGTACATAATAAACACAAAGAAATTAATTGGGTCAAGAAAAGAAAATTTACCAAGGAAAGAGAAAAGACATTAAGGAGATCAGTTAAGTGAAGCAATGTGCAGAAAGGCCTAATACACCTAGATCACAGGGGGAAAAAACTCTAAGAGTAACAGAGAAATACAGGGCTTATACAAAAGCCGTAAATATTATTTCCTAAAGACTAAAAGTAACTATACAATAAAGGTTGCAAGGGTAGTAAAAATCTAAGTTGAGTAAAGGTGTTTTACTCTTAAGGTGTTTAGTTGTTTTACTGCCTGCAATATATTCCTTTCGATAATACACAATGAAAGAAAAATATGCATGTTGGAAATGAGACGCTCTTGTAAACTCACACATCTAAAATGAAAATTTTTAACTGTTTTCATAGTTTTGAGGTCTAACTGATATAAACTCAACATACTTAAATGTACAATTTATGAATTTTGATCTATGTATACACCTGTGAAACCAAACATCTCAATCAAAATAAGGTATATACTGTACATACTCATCACCCCCCAAAAGTATCCTTGTTCCCTTTTATGATCCATCCCTCCTTTACTTTACCCCAGGCAACCACTGAGTTGTTTTCTGTCATCATAGATTAGTCTGCATTTTCTAAAATTCTATGTCTCTATGTCTCTCTCTCTCTCTCTCTCTCTCACACACACACACACATTTTTTGTGTGGCTTCTTTCAATCAGCATAATTATTTTGAGATTCATGCATTTCCCTGCATGTATCAATAGTTCTTTCCTTTTTATCCATTCTATGGATATACCATAATTTGTTGATCCATTCACCTGTTGATGGACGTTTGGATTGTTTCTAGCTTTTGGCTATAACAAATGAAGCTGCCGTGATCATCTGTATATGTCTTTGTGTGGAAATACACTTTCATTTCTTTTAAGTAAACATCTAGGAGTGGAATGGCTGACTGGGTCATTTGGTAGGTATAGGCTTAACATTCTTAAGATACTGTTCAAGTGTTTTCCAAAGAGTTCCAGCTTATCTCCATCCTCACCAACACTGGGGAGAGCAAGTCTTTTTAATTTCAATCATTCTGATGGGTGTACAGTGGTAATTCACTGTGGCTTTAATTTGTATAAAATAAAAATTTTTAAAGAAATTTTTAAAAAGTATTCACTTGGACACACAA
Organism: Balaenoptera borealis; assembly: GCF_965194805.1. Classification (NCBI taxonomy): domain Eukaryota; kingdom Metazoa; phylum Chordata; class Mammalia; order Artiodactyla; family Balaenopteridae; genus Balaenoptera; species Balaenoptera borealis. The sequence goes on from NC_138877.1 coordinate 52,542,968, forward strand.
AATATATCAAAATAGAAAAAAATAAAGGTAACAGTGACAAAATTACAACAATTTTTAAAGCCCTCAAATACAGGATTGTTTTCCCCATGCAAGTGCCAGCCAACACGTACGTGGACGTGGATCACTTACCCCTGCTCCGCGTCCTGCTTCTGCTTCTAGTCCTGCTTCTGTCTCTATCCCTGTCACGAAGCCGCTCTTTACTCCAACTTCGACTCCGACTCCTGCTGTAACTGCGACTTCGCCCTCGTCTTCTATTGTACCGGTCTCTGTATGAATCTCTTCGAGGAGGGTTTCGATCATAATCTCTTTTGCGAGAACGATCATCTTTTTTCCTCTCATCACGACTTCTAAAGAAATATATGATCACTTTTATGAAAATATTTAAGTGGACACAGGAAAAACTCCAATTAAATGCAAAAGTTCTATTTTATTCTTGTACCGTCATGATTCTTTATCCCACCATCAGAATACAAACATAAGAAACTCAAAAAACTGAAAAACTGAACATGATCTGCTAAAGTACTCTAAAACCCCTTCTAAGGAAAAAAAAAAAAACAATACTCTTTTGAAGTCTTCATTTTATACACAAATGCATCTATACATTAAGGGATCTGTACATATGTCCTATAGTATATATTGTCTTGTACACAGTCTCATACTTATAGGCATATATTACACACACTGCACTCTAAATGCTTTTGAAGCCTTAATGGGAAAAATAATGTATTCACTCTAAAGGGAAACTTTGGGCAAAAAAGGTCTCACATTAAGACTTCACTGGAATTTGCAGTTAGGAATAAAAATAATAACAATAACTAACATACGCTGAGCACTGTTCTAAATCTCACTTCCAGGACCAACAAATCTCACCTAGATATTTTTGTTAGAAAAGGATCGAGTTATCACTTTCCTAGACCAATAAAAGAGTAGACATTACTTACCCCTATGTAAAAGAAAATCAAGTCTAAATATTCATATAAAATAAAAGCAATGTCTAAACATTGAACATGGTTCAAAGAATCAATCACCTATTTTCTCTGTATCGGGAGCTTGACTGAGGAGGACTGTGATTTAGCCTTCTAGAAAACTTCTTCTCTCGCTCTTCCTCTTTTGTGATCTGATATACAAAGAAAAATGTGTGCAAGTTTAACAACAGTTATTCCTTGCCATGTTACTGTTTCAATGACTTAACTGATATTAAAATATGAGCAATAGGGTTTTCTTGTGAAAGCACTGAACAAAATAAATTTGTGTTCTAAGTACAATCATTTAATTTAACAATAAAAGACAGGCTTGCTGAAAGTTAAAGTGAATGGTAAAGAAATTCATAAATGCTGATCTTAGATAACAGTAGCAAGAAAAACATTTTAAGCAAGTGTCCTCATTTTACACATCATTCATGGAAAGTCAATTTTATTCCTTCTTTCAAAAGTCCATTCAAGTTTTGGTTTCATGGATCTGATCTAGCACCAAACACATTAGGGACTAAAGGGGAATGCATTAGAACTAACCAAGTCATAGAAAAAGAAAACATTTGAAAAAACAATATCTGTGAAAATAAACAAACAAGTGAAAACAGTTCTCTAGTTTCTCACAGCAGTATGACAGCTATATATTCCTCTTTCCTACAATTCATATTATATAATTAATAGAATGCAGCCCTGAAAAACATTCCCTTGATCAGTGCTACTTTCTCTAGACCAGTTTTCCATGCTGCCCAAAAAACTGGTTCCACAGGACATTAAGAGGTGTTATTAGAGAAAAAAGGATTCAGAGGATAAACAAATTGAGAAAATACTGAACATGAGCTTCTGTAAATATGATAGGGCTCAAGATTTTGCATGTTTAATAAAAACCCTAAGATATTCTGATGCACATAGTCTACAGATAGTATAAATATGTCCCAGTTTATGCCAGTTGTTTCAGCATTCCTTTGGGTAAAAGCCTCTCACTGTCAAGTGTCCCACACTGGATGATAAATTAAATGGAAATCCTATCAACAGACCAAACTCTGAGAAACAATACTTAAAAGCCTTCTTTTAACAGTTTGCCTTTTTTTTTCTTTCTTGTAAGTACTTTTTTTGTTCTATTCTTCCTACCCATTTCAACCTTCCCCCCTGCAAAAACAAAACAAAACAAAAAACCCTCCTGATGCACTTTTTCCCTTCAGTTTGCTTCCATGCACTCTTGTAAGTAAGTCAGGTTGACAGACTGTCACATTCCATGGTACCTGCCCAACTGCGAACTTTCACAACACCCACAACACTTAAAATCCAGACTGCCGTCTGACATTTCGGTTCTGAAAGATGAGGGATAAATATCCTTCACAACTGCTCAAGACAACTGTGGTGAAATATTATTGTATCAACAGATGTAAGACTAAGGCTTACTGCTTCTCAAACAAAGAGCCCATGATTTACTCAAGATTTCCAAGAATTAAAATATAATTTGCAATTATCTGGAAAAAATTCTGGAACCAACCCAGACTTCCATCAATGGGTAAAATTTAAATAAATTATTGTATATCTCTATGTTGCATAAGCAGTTGCCGAGACAATATCCACTATCCCATTCTTCCTTACTAACAGAACCCCTATACCGTTAGGTACAAAACATGCAGTTATAAAATTATTTCTGGTCTTCCTCTGAAGACAGAAGTGATGGGGGTGTCTTATGTATAAGTGCGTGTAACTATATACATATACATGTGTGCAAATATGTTCAGATATACAGAGACAAAAATACATTTGAGAATTATATAATACATATGTAAATACACATGTAAATTACAATACATATCATACATATGTAAATATTATTATATAATACATATGTAAACATAATGAACATATATTACTTACATAATCTGGAAAAAAACAGAGTATCAGGCGAAAAAAAACCAAAGGCCACAACCACAACCACATCAGCCACCACACGACAATGCCTCAACAATAATAGCAACTATCATTTACTGAGAACCTACTTTGTGCCACACACTCTGCCAAGTGCTTCACAGACCTTATTTTACTATTCCTCACAACAGCCCTATAATATTTCCATTTCACAGCTGAGTAAACTAAGGGTTGGAAAAGCAGTAATTTCAAGGTCACAAAACGGTGGCAAAATTTTAACCAAGATTTGTTTGACCTAAAACTAGGCTAACCATGGATATATTATATTAATAGCTTAATTGTCAACAATTATTTTTGTTAAAATTACAATCTTTAAACATCAAACTGAGGAAATTTGAATTATTATATGATTATTAAACAAGAGTGGTAATCTTGTATAAAAGGTAAACACCTCTTAAAGTATGAAGTCATTTCCATTGCCCTGTGAAGGTCCTTTTATTTGACTACCTTAAAAATAGTCCCCTACGGGCTTCCCTGGTGGCGCAGTGGTTGAGAATCTGCCTGCCAATGCAGGGGACGTGGGTTCGAGCCCTGGTCTGGGAAGATCCCACATGCCGCGGAGCAACTAGGCCCATGAGCTGAGCCTGTGCGTCTGGAGCCTGTGCTCCGCAACAAGAGAGGCCACGACAGTGAGAGGCCCGCGCACCGCGATGAAGAGTGGCCCCCGCTCGCTGCAACTAGAGAAAGCCCTCGCACAGAAACAAAGACCCAACACAGCCAAAAATAAATAAATAAATAAATAAATAAAATTAAAAAAAAAAAAAAGAAAACTTGTTAAAAAAAAAAAAATAGTCCCCTACAAAATGCATGTAGGCAGAAGCAAACAGATCTACTGACAATCTAACTATTTTCATAGAACACAGATAATAAGAGTCCATACCTATAAGACACTGCAGAAAAGAGTTAAAAGCACTCCTGAGACTGTTATCTTTAGAAAGACCTGCTGATAAGGTAAGCCCTTGGCTGGCATCTGCAAACACTGATTTCTCGAAGGTTCCCATCATTCTCTGATAACAACAGCTCACTATGCCTAAACTGTCTGGATAAACAATATGGTCTATGCTGAACATCTGCTTTCCTCCTCAGAGTCTGGAATTTTGGTACATACTAGGCTGAAGATGCCTATGTAACCAGCCCTAAATAAAAACCCTGGGCACTGTGTCTCTAATGAGCGTCCCTGGTTCACACATGTTGTCACTACTTGTTAAGTGCATCTTCTTTGACTCCACTGGAAGAAACCTCTGGAAATTTGTTCCTGTTTCTCCCCGGATTTTGCACCATACACTTTTTTCCCTTTGCTGATTTTGCTTTGTATCCTTTCACTGTAAGAAATCATAGCCATGATATGACTATATGCTCTGAGTTCTGTGAGTACTCCTAGTGAAATAATCAAACCTGGAGGTGGTCTTGAGGACTCCCAACACAGATACAAAAAATAAAACTCAGTTTAATTACTCCAAATATGTTTTTAAAGAACATGTAAAGTTTAACACAAATTCTTACCTCTTCTTTTTTTACATCTTTTTCTTGGTGCTGAAAAAATTCTACCTTTAAGCTTCCTGATGATGGCTGCTCTGGAGGAGGTAGATAACTCTTTGTATTCACAGCATCAAAAAGTTTTTCCACAAATATCTGTGTCTCTAAAAATAAAACCAAAACCAGCATAGATTAAAAAACATTTGCTAAGATATTTATTCTCTACTTCTCCACATCAGTATGATGAAATATGCCTTGATTTTTATAAATCTAAAAATTATACTAAGACCAACAGCTTCCCAACCAGTGTGCTATGGCACAAGTCCCATGGTAATACTGATCCATTCAGTTCTCAGGATGCTGAGGGCTAGAATGGCTAGAGCCTCTGGGTCAGTCGCTCCCAACCATCACTAGTCTCCATGTACCCTGCCTAGTGTGCCAAACAGAAATATTATCATTACCTAGATGCTGGCAAGGTGAAAAAAGTTGAGAAGCACTGTGCTAGACAATATCCAAAGTAGGTTCCTAAGCAGTACTATCTTTCAGTGATTTTCTTAATCTCTTAAGAAAAAAATAACAGCATTCTTTAAGAATGAGCATATGGATGTTAATGAAAGAAAAGATTTCCATTATAAATAAGCTATGAATATAATCAGTAATAATACTATTTGTTCAACTTTGTTACAGTTAGAGTCTGTCTCTTACTGAACTCCTTTAACACTCTCTGAATCTTATCTTAAATAACTTTTTAAAGTAGTATTTTTAAACCAAAGATCTTACCTTTCTGAAGAAATACATCCAGTTGATCAATACATAACGCCTTTAACTCTTTTTCACTTTTGTCTTTCTTTACCAAAGCGAGAACATATTTTGCCAGGGCTGATGGATCTGCATCACAGCTGAAGAAAAAAGCAATGTTGAAGGAAATTTAACCATAAACAATTGCACAGTCTATGAATTCCAGTTACAAACTAACAGTATGATAGTCAAATGAGTTCATATATGTAAAAAAGCATCTGGTTCATAGAAAGCAATGAAGAAATATAAGTTTCTCTCCCTTATCTTAACATGCTTTACATGGTATACGTAGTCATCATTCAGTATTCTGCCAAATACACACTAATACATGTACTAAAGATTCAGTAGGCTCTATTATTAAAAAAAGAAGTTATAACAAATTATAAACAATGCCAAAACATCAAAAACTAATAATAATTAGTGTGGTACCAATAAAAATACCAAGAGGCTATTCTCCCCCAGAACAAGGTAAATAAATAATGGTCAGAAAATCCCTGAAAAAGAGGACAATAAAGGGAAACTTGAAAACATACCACACAATACAGAATTTTAACGAAAGAAAAGCAAGTTTAGAAATAGACCCAAATATATATAGAAACATAAATTTTATAAAGGTGACATCCAAGTCAAGGAAGAAGGGATGAACTACAAAATAAATGGTATTGAGAAAACTTGGCAGCTGCCTTTCTAAAAAATTAAGTTAGACCCATAACTTATTCCATATACCACAGTAAAAACATGAAACCATTAAAGTATTAGAAGAAAACAAGAAAAAGTTATTTTACAACTCTGGAGTAATGAAGACCTTTTGAATTATGACAGAAAATCCATATACTGCAAAAGAGTAATTTGATTATACAAAAAGAAGCAAAAACTTAAGAATGTAAAAAAGACTTAAGTCAAATGAAATACTAAACAGAAAAAGAAATAAAAATGATTCTTAAATATGAATAAAAGTACATCATCCATAAGAGAAATTCAAACTTAAGTTATACTGAAATATCATTTTTCTGTTATAAAGTTGATAAAATCTAAATATATGGAAACATATTCTGGAGGCAAGACTATAGGGAAACAATCAGTTTTCATACATTATTGCTGCTGAGAGTAAACTGGTAGCTCCTAGGGTATGGCAGTAAAAAGATCACAAATGCAACTGACCCAGCAATTCTACTTCAATGAATTAACTTTACAGATATACTTACATGTTCAAAATGACATGTGTACAAGTCATTCAGTGCCACACTGATTGTAAAATCAAAAATCTGCAACTGTCTATTTACAGAGGACTGGAAAAAGAAAATATATTAAATCTACACAAGGGAATGGCATACAACAAAAGGACAAAAAAGAATGAGGAAGTTTTCATATCATGGAGAAATTTTCCTATCAATTTGTTAAGTTTAAAAAGCGAGATAGAGAAAAAACTTGTATAGTGTATTACCATTTGTGTGGGGAGAAAAGGAGATTATATATTTGGGTTGGCTTATGTCTGAATAATGAATAGGTATAAGTATAAACAAGTAACTATGGTTATTTGTTGATGCAGGTAGGGAGTAGGAAGTGAAAAAGAAACAGGGTCAGGAGGGAAGAGGGAAAGTTTTTGATGCCCAAACCATGCCCATCCAATTGCTAAAAAGCAGATGATTGTTTTTCAACTAAGCTAAAGTTGCTACCTATTTAATTAAAGATCATTTTACAAGTTAGGGTAAATAATAATAAAATAATAGCAATAGCTAAGCACTAACATTTACTGAACCCTCATTTGCGCCATGAACGGTGCTCCACACTTTACATTCTATATTTAGTTCTCATTTTACTGATGAAACTGAGGCTCAGGAAAAAGCTAAGCAAACTGCCCAAGACTACATGTAAATTAGTAACAGAACCAAGATTTAAACCTAAATTTCTTACTCTAAAGTCCGCTCTCTTAACCACTACACCAAATTGCTTCTTACAACGAGCTACCCAAAATCCAGACCTCCAATTAACTTACTGCTACAAACATCTAGTTACAGCCACCAACTCCCTATCCATCCTAGTAAAAGCTCCCTACAATACCTCCCTTAGTTGCTGTCCAAGGCACAGTTCCCCTAATTTACTCCTGTACTCTCCCCTCAGAGTCCACTATTTCAAACAACCTCTAAATTCCTCAGCCACGTTTGCCTCACTTTCTTTCTACTCTTCTTCTATGCCACCAACTTGGCAAAATCCCAACTTAGAATCCACCCCCAGCTTAGATTTAACTTCCTAGCTTGACTTAGTTTCATGCCAGTAACGCAAATAATGCTCAGTAAATTAAATTTTCAAAGGATACTGATGACACAAAAAGACTTACCAATCACGGTTTTAAAAAAAAAGACAAAGACATTAGGGAATTACAGTAGGGAGAGATGACTACAAATGAGGGGGAGAGATAGGATAACCTAATAGTTCATTTGAGGAAAAACAGATACATACATGACACATGACATCCTTCAATTCATTTTTATCGCTCTTTATTCTAACAACTATTAGCAATTTTAACTCTAACAATACTAAACACAAAATAGAAATTCCACATGTTCTACCAAAAGTTCAAATGCTAGAATATTAATAAGGAACTTACACACATTAAAGCTAGAAAATACTTTAATACATATACCAAAAAGTCTTAATTCCTATACATATCTGGAATGTAACAGTTTTACAGAATTATAGCAGTAACATGTCACTGAATCAAAAAGTACATCTTAAAGACAATGGACAGCTTTGGCTGCACAGTAGAAACACCTATGGAAAATCTGACTGCAAGTGAATCAACAGGTCTAATACAACCATCTGCATTTTGCTTTGTTTATTTTATAAGAGCTGTACAGATAAGTCTGATACAGTATCAGAGTTGAGAATTACTCTGTTAAGGAACTAGTACAGCATTTATTATATAATGTTGAGACTCCTTAGTGTACATCTTTGTGGTGACTGTGTCTTCAAACTCTTCAATCTTCCCTTCAAAAGGCAGAGCCCAATTCCCCATTCTTTGAGAGTAGGCTCAATTTAATGCCTTGCTTCTAAACAAATAGAATACGGCAGAAGTGATGGTGTCTGACGTTTAGGGTCAGACACCATCTAGGTCATTTGGAATTATATATTCTAGAGAAATCAGCTGCTATGTTTCAAGGACACTCAAGCAGCCTTACAGAGAGCACCATGTGGCTATGAAATGAAGGCTCCAGGGAGGACTAAGGTCTCTTGCCAAGAACCATATGTGAATGAACATGGAAGCCGATTCTACAGACCTAGTGGAACCTTGAAAAGACTGCAGCACTGCCCAAAAGTTTGACCACAATCTCATGAAAGACTCAGAGCCAGAAATACCTAGCTAACCTGCTCCAAATTTCTGACCCACAGGAATGATATATGTCATGAGATGATAAATGTCTGCTGTGCTTAGTTTCAGGGTAATCTGTTAGTAATTGTATATCAACTTTTCTCATAGATCTATTTCCATTTACTTACAAAGACTTGAAGTGGGTTATAACCTAAACAAGAAAAAAAAAATTCATTTCAATGGTACATGAGATTTTTAAACACTTTCTCTTTGAAATTTATTTCAGTATATTTATTTATACCAACAATTTTTTAAATGCAAAGTGATTTGTGGGAAGTTAATTTTTTCATGTTTATCACAATGAGCATTTTAAATAATGCTAATATTAATAATGCTAATGTTAATATTGTGCATTAATATTAAATGCACAATATTAAAGATAATATTCATGTTGGTAATTTTGTGAGAAAAATTTTAGAGCCTGCTTTTCACTTAATTGCTAGTGAAGATGATGATATGACTCCAGAGACAATGGGCCATGAATTTTCCCATTTTTCTGAAACACCGATTAAACAAGGAATTTCCTTTAGCAAAAAGTCCACAGATAAGGATATAGGAAAGAGCTGGACAATGAATTCAAAGAAACTGGAGAGGCTGGGGTCAACCTCCGTGATGAAATAAGCATGAAAAAATGGGACAATAACCTCATGATGTATCTACAGATACACTTATATCTGGCAATCTGGTAACACTGCATGAGAGACCATGAAACAGTACTTTTTCATGTTAGGTAACCTGAATAAGCACAATCAACTAAACACTAACCTAACTAGACACCAAGCTGAACGTACTTCAGTTTACTGGAAATCACTGTGATACATAATACTATCACTGTGTTATACAGTTTTATTGCAACTACTGTTAATGAACAAATTCAGAATCTCTACATTGAGTCCAAATGCTATAGTTTGACTAAGTATTGGTTTGACTGTTGTGGTGAATTTTCAACTTAATAACAGCCTTTCTAATAACTGTCACTTTACATTTCTCTTAGCTAAACACCAAATCTATTCCATTCCCTCCATTATTTTTTAAACAAGACACTTTAAAAGTGAATTAAAATGTTAGCAGCTAAAAATGTGGAGAAAGACTTTTGCGATTTTTAAAAAATTATTGTGGCCTAGAATACAGTTTTATAAAACAGCAAGATAGAATTCCTGAACAATCTTTGCTCAACGTCTTCTATTAGAAGCAATTCAAACCAAATCAAGGACCAATAAAAGCCACAACAATCATAATGAATTAACTACCATACAAAAAAATGTTAAATACTTAAAATAGTCTGAAAGGCAGATTACTTTTTAAAATTTGTTAGACTGCAAATTACATAGTAGAAGCAAGGTTTACAATTTCATATTTAAAAACAGAACAGGTAAATATGCATTTGGGAGGTAATTTTTCTTAAGTCCTACAGGAAGCCACTTCATTTTTATTTTAATAACTTTTGAAAACAAAAAAAGGTATGTAGTTACAAATTATAGCTAAGTAAAAAATAATCTGAACCACAGAAGTTTAATAATATACCAAAATGTTATGGATTAGGGACAAAAGGCAAACTGTGTGTTCTCTTTTCTATTTATCTTAATTAAGAGTACCAATGCTACTTCATCTGAACATCTAGCAATAATAACCTGCTATGCAAAATTAATGAAGCAAAAATGTTTAAATTACTGAATCAAAAGAAAACTATATTCTGATAGTAAGGGGTTATTTTTAAAAACTGTCTCCATGGTAAGCAAGATTGTTCACGAGGTACTTTACTATACCAGTTGGTACTGCTGATATTAAGTTTGTGATCTGAATGACACATTATCTTGTCAAAGCTAGTCTTTACCCTCTGCTACACTGCCAGCATTCTAGAAACATGTGAAAGAAAAGTGGGGCTGAAATCTTCTTTCAGATCAGGGAAAAAGAAAAAAAGAATCAGATTTTGAAAATGTTAAGGACAAAGAAATAATACTGAAAGAGTGACAAACTTCACTCCTACCTTAGAAAACAGGCTGAATTCACACTAAGTCTCTGTTCCATAAGTACTTCTAAGCCCAGGAAAAACAGTATCTGCCAATAAAGTACAATTCTGACCAGAGTGCTCCAACTTCAATTACCCTTCTGTGTGTGTGCTGGGGGCAGGAGGGTGGGAGCAGCGAGGGGATAGAAGGAGGGGAGCAAGGAAAACACAAAGAAAACCAGAAACTACAAAATAAAGAAGACATGGCTTACCAATAGCACTGTGGAAGGTGGGGTGAAGGGGAAGCAACTAAGTATTTCAACTTACAAAAGTCAAATGAGATAAAGCGTTGAAATGGAAGAAAACAAATCACAACCAGTGAGGAAACAGTGCAGCTCTCCCGTGCAGTAGGGAGTGCCGCTGCTTTCACTTCTAGGTGCCACCTTTTATAAATATATAAACAAAGTCAAACATTCTTAGAAAATGACCAGAATGGTAAACGCATATCATTATCAGATAACTTGCTAGGGATTCTTGTGTAGGAAGGAGCCAGACAATACGCACACAGAAGGCATTCTCATATAAACAAGTGCTCTGAAGAGAAAAAATGCCAGGTAATGGGATAAAGTATAGAAGAAGAGGAATGAAGGGAAAAAAGAGGAAGAAAGAAAAGGGAGGGAGGAAAAGGAATGAATGAGTAGATCCTAGATAAGATTATCAGGTAAGGATATTTAAACAGGGTCAGAATTTAAATAGGGAACAGAATGTAGTGCAAGCAAGCTTTTTGGCTTTCTGGAAAAAGGTGAGCCCAGGCAGAGGGAACCAACAGAAAAGGGCTGAGGTGGCTATCTACTGATACTTGACTCACGAGGGATAGGAGTACAGTGCAATGAAGCAAAGTGCTCCATTCCATCCAAATGTGTCATGCACATTTGGATTTCTAATCTCTCACCTTTGTAAGGATTTAAAATTTACATCATATCACTATGAAGTCATTCAAACCAATGATTTTAAAGGCATAAAAATAAAATTTTATCAATCTCTGAATATACTCAGTTAAGGATACAACTAACAATAATACCCCTGAAAAGCAAGGGTGAATATCTAAGAGGGTCATTCTCCTCCAGCTGTATCTGGGGAGGAGAGCACATGCACTAAATAAGTTAGAAAAGCCAAAGTAATGCAGAAAATCAAATGTTTTAATAAAATCTCCCAAAAGAACTTAATTTTCTTGAGAAAGACTTCAAAAAACATGAATCAAATAACTGAGTCACTTTGCTGTACAGCAGAGATCGGCACAACACTGTAAATCAACTATACCTCAATTAAAAAAAGAATCACCCCAAGATATAAAGGTTCTAATTAATCTTCCTAACACACTCATCATATTAGTTTTTACTTTTCAATTTAGTACTTTCAAAATAGTAACGAGACAGTGAAGCAAAAAACAAAAAGCTAACACGCCAGTACAATATTTTAAAAAGAAGTTTGTTTTGTTTTGCCCAAGTTTTTTGGAGGCTTGAGAAATTCAGTGGAAGATAACTGATGAAATTTTACCCAAGCTTCCATTTTCAGTAATCTTGAGAAGGAGGAGCTGGAGGTGGCAGTGGGAATTAAAAATTAAATTTAAATATGTTAACTCAGTCACTTTAGAACACGGATATACACCCACGTCTGTCCCTACCAAATTTTCACTTTATATTCAAGAAAAATATCTAATTTACATCAAAGTCATGAAATTATATTCTGTACATAGAATTACTCTTTTAAAAACCAAAATTCTGTTGCAACAAACATACTATATACATTGAAAAATTCAATTACCATAGTTTATTATACAGTTTCATCCAATTCAAAAAGAGTAAAACATAGATTACTTGTATGTAGTAATTAGTTACAGCAAAGGTTACTCATTAAGAATTATTGATTACATACCCACTTTATTCTACAAAATAAAATGACCACCACAAAATAAGCATATGTAAACGTGATACATCCATGAGCATCACATGAACCACTTCTTATCACTGCACAAACTTAGCCCAAAACATGTAATTATAATGCTGAAAACTATTCAGTTAGTTCCTTCATTCCCTTATATTACCCCCCAAGAAATGGCAGGAATTCCGCCTTACCTTGAGAGCAGTGGTTCTCAAACTTTTTGGTCTCAGAATCTTTTTACACTTTAAAAATGACAGAGAACCCGGAAAAGCTTTTATTTAAAAGGGTTATATCTGCCAGTATTTACCATATTAAAATTTAAAAATGAGAAAATTCTAAATTATTTAGTTTAAAATAACTAAATAAATCCATTATGATTTAACATAAATACTTGGGGGCGGGGGGCAGGAGGAGTAATCAAAAGGAGGAACTTATTGATATAAATAAATGGGAAGTCCAATAGTAGGACTGACTTTAGGCATAGCTGGATCCAGGAGTTCAAATGATGTTACCAGGACACTCCCCTTCTATTCTGCTTTCCTTTGAACTTGCTTTATTTTGAGGCAGGCACATGTGGCAACAAAAATAGCCCTGAGCAGTTCTGGGCTTACATTATTCTGACAGCTAGTGAAGCCAGAGAAAATAGCCTCCCCTCTCTCCCAGAGCATCATATTGGTCCTTGAAAATGACTGGCCTTCTCCAGTTTGAGCTATACCCCCACTGCAAGGCAGGGATGGGCAGAGCTCGATAACTAATAGCCTCACCTGAAACTAAACACAGGAATCCCCTGCTTTTCAAAAGTCTGCTTTATGCCACTTTGTGAAGCTTTTACAGAAGACCTACATTGGTAACTACTAACCACAAGAAATTCAGAAAGGATTTTCACTTTTATGAGAAAAGGCGAAAAACAAAAATAGTGTCCAGCATTTGTTTTGTAGCGAGTTGTATAGAGGTAGCCCGTATCATGAGCAGCCAGAGTGGCACTGCCCAGATCCTTCCCCAAGAACTACACTGGGCACCTCAGCATCAAGCCGCCATAGCTTTGAACTGTGTCTGTGAGCATCTATGTTTTATCTCAATTTATTTTGTGCATCCATTGACAAGATGTGTCCTAAAGTAACTGCTTCTTCACTTTACTCCATTTCAGCTTACGAAAAGTTTCATAGAAACACTCTACTTTCACATATCAGGGGAAACCTGTACCCTATAATTTTTTGTGAATAAAGTTATATTCCCACACCAAAACAAAAATTTAGTAAGAAGATTGACAATGTTTCTTTCTTTTTCTTTTTTTTTTGCAAATACCATTAATGTCTGCCTTAAATAACAGACTGATACTTACATCTACTTTTATATTCAATCTGTTGTGATACCTTGTTTTGGTTGAAATATAAAATCTGGCCTCACACAGGTATACAGTTGGGAAAGTGGGGACCTCACAGACTCCATGAAAGGGTCTCAGGAAGCCCTAGGAGTCCTCACACCACATTTGAGAATCGCTGCTTTAGAAGTGATTCAGAAAGTATGTGTTAAGCGTCTAATTCAAAGACAAAGTCAGTCTTCACACTCCCAAAGACCCCATAATCAGACTGTATACTGCTCAGTGCAAAAAGCAGTAGCCCAAATAGCAAACTGAGCACAGACAGGTGTGGTTATAGAATCATGTCATAGAATTCTCTCTTAAAAGAAAAGTGGAACTGCAGGTGAAATGCTGATATGGCAGTCCACAACAAAACTCCATTATTTCTTGTACGTTTTACATTCTTATTCACAGCTGAGAAAGAATCACATTCTCTGGGAAAGGGCTCTGGGGCTTCCAAAGGCCACCCCTTCAGTTACTTATATGTGGATTCACATTTACCTAGTTACAAAACAGATTTGAAGCGCTTCATCCCTTCAGTTACTAAGAGACAGGAGAGGCTAGGGAACATTTTCTCTCTTGACCAAGAAGGGGCAGAATTATCCAAAAGAAATAGCACTAAGACTAGAAATGCGAAAAACCTAGTTCTGTCATTCTGTTTTCAACTAAATTCTTACAAACTGTTCCCTCATATATTAAAAAAAAAAAAAAAAAAAGTCGGGCTAATGCTCTGTGGCTGTATGGTATACTTCTGGGTTTTTTCTAATATTGCCACAACAGTTTTCTAATACTGCTATCAAATCACGCTGAAATTTTTTCATTAAAAAGGGGATACTTTTCACCTCACAAATCTCAGGACTAAAGAAACTAAGCTTCAGTTTCCTTATCTGAGAACAGCTGCTCTGCCAAATTAGAAATAATTACAAATAAATATGACTGCAAATAAGAAAGCATTTTATTAACCTGCCAAACACCAAAACAAATGGACCACTAAAGAATGAAATAAAATAAAAATTTGAATAAGATGCCTATTATTGCCATCCCCTTAGAATAGGTATTAAAATCTAGTTACTATATTTTAAGCACTATTCCCTTTCAAATCTATGTTGTCTTCTAAGCCAAACTAACAGCTTTTCCTTGAAGCAGTCTGGTATTATAAAAAAAAAAAGCACAGAAATGAACTCCAAAAACCCAGGGGTTTTCAGATTTCTAGTCTGATGTCATCTTACTTTATTCATTAGTTACATAATCCTGGGATAGCATTTTATTTCTCTAGGCTTC
The DNA here is from genome assembly GCF_965194805.1 of Balaenoptera borealis. Taxonomy (NCBI): domain Eukaryota; kingdom Metazoa; phylum Chordata; class Mammalia; order Artiodactyla; family Balaenopteridae; genus Balaenoptera; species Balaenoptera borealis. The sequence goes on from NC_138877.1 coordinate 52,558,054, forward strand.
AGTTTTCTCATTTTTAAAACAAAGGTGCTGAACCATACAATCTGACAAAGTGGGTCATTTTTTTAGGAATAAGGTGCAAAGCTTTCATCGTCATTGCACTCCCCTACTCTCATTCCCAGGAACTTTAACTGAACTTAAAAATAATTCAGTATGTAATCTGAAAAAAAATTTTTTGAAAAAAATTTTTTTCCTCTAGGTCTTTTTCAAAAGCCATAGAATTCCCTTTTCTGAACACTCATGAGCAAAGTTTGAGCCTCTGGGAAAGATAAAGAATAACTAAATTCTACTAGATACAAACACTTTACATAATTTTTCTGAATTGCCAGACCTTAAGATCTGCACATATTTCTACCACTGTTAAAATGTTACTACTGGTGTGCTTGTCTGTTTCAGACTAGGTAACTATGCCTACCTTTTCCCTAGAACCAATCACATTGGTTGAGAAGTATCTACTAATTATCACAGTATGCAATAGCATACTAAGTCAGGGGCATATCAACCAAAATTCACAAAAAAACAATTCTCAGTTTAAGTCAAACCCAATTATTACAAATACAAAGGTGTGCCAACAAGTTTAAAAAGCTGTTACAGATACCAAAAAAGGTCAATAAAAAAGCCCACAAGCATTCTGACAAGCCCTTCCTAGTTGCTTTTTCTTCCATATTCTGACTGCTGCAATGGCCCTCATATATATCCAGTACATATGTTCTAAGTATATTACCTCTCTCTTCCTACCTCCTGCCAAAGCCCAAATTTAGGCATTTTACAACTCACTCTTAAAACTAGAATTAAAAAACTATTTAGTCTTCCTTGTCTCCAAAATGTTACAACTTAATCAAATCTCTAAACACCATAGATTCATTCTTAAAAAGAGATGTGACCAAGTTACTCTGCTACTTTAATTAACCTTCCCAGTATCCCATAACCTAGTCCCCAAAATGTCCAAACACTTCAACATGGTAATAAAACCTTTTTAATTTGAAACCAACAAAGGCTAGCTGGAGTCAAAAACCTTTTCCTACCCATAATGAACAGTTATAATTCCTCATAGAACATAACTATTCATCCAATTTGGGGCACTCAATGTCATCAGAAGCTTCAAAACTTTAACACAGGGACTTCCCTGGTGGCACAGTGGTTAAGAATTCGCCTGCCAATGCAGGGGACAGAGGTTCAAGCCCTGGTCCGGGAAGATCCCACATGCCGCGGAGCAACTAAGCCCGTGTACCACAACTACTGAGCCTGTGCTCTAGAGCCCACGAACCACAACTACTGAGCCCGTGTGCCACAACTACTGAAGCCCACGCGCCTAGAGCCCATGCTCCGCAACAAGAGAAGCCACTGCAATAAGAAGCTCGCACACCGCAGCGAAGAGTAGCCCCCACTCAACGCAATTACAGGAAGCCGCCCACAGCAACAAAGACCCAACACAGCCATAAATAAATAAATAAATTTATTAAAAAAAAAAAAAAAAACTTTAACACAATCCAATTTGAGAAAGTGCTTGAAAAACTTTCACAGCCTGGTAAGTACAAGTTTATAAAACAGTTGTCAAAATAAGATCTCTTTCACAGTCTGTTATAAAAAATTAAACTTTTTAAAAACGTAAAATAAGTACTTTAGCTCTCATTAAATATATAAAAATAACAAGAGTCACACTGACAATTTCTTTTTAAAATGCCCTAAAAAGGTTAAGTTATAGGTTTCAAAATACTTCTTGCACTTAAACTGTATTAAAAAGAGCAACAAATGATCTGCTGAACTGCTATTAGTGCTTATATGTAGGACTTGAAATCATTCAAATGTTTTTTATTTATAATAACTGACTTCAAGATTTTGGGGGTTTTTTTCCATATCAACTTTTATACTGCCAGTAAGCGGTGGAAAATTAATAAATGGAGAATACAGGCAGAGCAGTTGTTTTGTTGCTCCTTCCCTCTTCTTTTGTAGGGTAACCAGCCAATTCTCTGTGAAGGCCTGGAATGCCTAAGAGGAGTTTTGCTCATCCCTCCTGTTCTACTCTCAGAATTTGCTAGCTGAAAGCTGGGAGTGCCTTGGTAGATCTCTTCTACTTCTCCTTCCTTGTTTGCAGAACTACTCCTGTGTTTTTAATTGGTAAGTGTTGAGTGGTTGTACACTTAGTTGTTTTATGATATTGTTCTACTGCCACTGTCCTCCACTGATTATGATGAGAAATCAGCCACCATTTGAGTCTTTGTTTTCCTGTATGTATCTGTCTTTTTTTCTCCCTTTGACTACTTTTAAGATTCTTTTTATTTGGTCAGCAGTTTGACTACAATATGCTTAAGGCTGTGTGTGTGTGTGTGTGTGTGTGTGTGTGTGTGTGTATTCTATCCTGTTTGGTTTTGCCAATTTGGATCAATGTTTTGATGTCTTTCATCAGTTTTGGAAAGTCCTTGGTAGTTATGTCTTCCAACATTTTTTCTGCCTCATTTTTCTTTCCTTTTTCTAAGACTTCAGTAACTTGTATTTTAGATTACTTGCTACTATCCTACAGATCTCAGATGTATCTTTTAAAATTACTTTTGTCCCTTTGTTTTCGGTTTGGATATTTTCTATTTTCCTACATTCTAGTTCACTTCTGTTTTTTTCCTCTATGGTGTCCAGTCTGTTGCAAAGCAGAATTCTTTATTTCTGTTATAGTTTTCATTTCTAGGTTTTTCCATTAAGCTCTTTTTAATAGCTTCTGTGTATTAGCTGAAGTTCCCCATATCTTTATGCATGCTGTCCACATGTTCAAATAAATTCTTTAGCATTTTTATCATAGTTATTTTAAAGTCCTTGTCTAATAATCCTATTATTTGAGTCATCTCTGGGTATGTTTCCATTGAGTATTTCTTCTCATGTGGATCTTATTTTCTTACTATTTTGTGTTCCTTGTTATTTGACCTTATGTTGAATGTTTTGTGTAAAAGAACACTGAGGTGGATGGAGACTGAGGTAAATAAGATTTATCTTCAGTAAATGCCATGCCCTTTCGTCAGGCCACTAGAGTGGAGTCACTTGTTCTGTAATTGACATGGTTTGGGCTTTGTAAGAAGCTTTAGTGTGATTCAGTTCACCACTGGCTTCAAATGTTTTGAGGGCACGATCAGGATTTTCCCTTTCAAAAAAACTGGAATCTCAGCATTAACAAGATTCTGGATACCTGCCTGTGCCTTACCTCCAGGCTCCCAGCTTTTGAAACTAAAAGAAAAATATAAAACCAATGACATAAGAAAGAGGAAAAGGACAGCAAACTAAATTCAAAGTAAGAAAAAAGGAAATAATAAAAATATAATATTGAAACAGAAAATAATCAACAAAGCTAATACTGTTCTTGGAAATGATGAATAAAATTGATAAACTTAGCCAAACTGGTCAAGAAAATAAGAGTAATATTACCAACATCAAGTATAATTTTTAAAGGGGAGGGGGAGCATCACAATAGATTCTATAGTCATTATATGAATAGTAAGGCGACAACAGAAACAACTCTATGTCAATAAATCTGGCAACTTAAGAGAAAAATCCTTGAAAAACATAAATTACCAAAAGTGACACAAGAAGAAACAGAATACCTAAATAGACCTATACCTATTAAAGAAACTGATTTCGTAATAAAAAATCCATTTCACAACAAAATCTTCAGTTTCAGATAGCTTCATCAGTGAAGTCTACCAAACATTTTAAAGAAAAAATAAAATGCAGATAGCCCTCATAAGCAAAACCAAAACTTCTTAACAAAATATTAGCAAATCAAATCCAATAATATGTATAAAAACGATAATACATCATGACCAAGCAGGGTTTACCTCAGGAATGCAAGTCTGGCTTAACATTTGAAAACCAATCCATGTAATACACAATATTAACAGAAAAAGAGAGAAAACCCCTATGATCATCTCAATAAATGTAGACAAAAGAATTTGACAAATTCAATACCTTTTCATGACAAAAACACTGTGCAAAGTAAGAATAAAAGAGAATTTCCTCAATCTGGTATTTAAAAGGCAGTTATAAAAAAAATCTAGCACTGGGGACTTCCGTGGTGGTCCAGTGGTAAAGAATCTGCCTTTCAATGCAGGGGACGCAGGTTCGATCCCTGGTCGGAGAACTAAGACCCCACATGCTGCAGGGTAACTAAGCCTGCACACCACAACTGCTGAGCTCGTGCGCCACAACTAGAGAGCCCATGCGCCCTGGAACCCACATGACACAACTAGAGAGAGAAAACCCACACGCCACAACTAGAGAGAAGCCTGCGCACCAGAACGAAAGATCCCGCATGCCTCAACGAAGATCCCGCATGCTGCAACTAAGACCCGACGCGGCCAAAAAAAAAAAAAAAAAAAAAATCTAGCACTAACATCAGTTAATATTGAAACATTAAGTCTCTTTCCCCTAAGACTGAGACAAAACAAGAATGTCCACTCTTACCACTTCAGTTTAACTTGTACTGTCTGTCGTTCCTAACCAGTTCACTAAGAAATGAAGGCATAAAAAATCAGAAAGTAAAACTGTCATTAATCACAGATGGCATGACTGGTATAAGAAATTCCAAAGAATCTATAAAATAGCTACTATAACTAATAAGTGTACTTAGAAAGTTGCAGACTAAGGTCAATATGCAAACATCAATCATATTTCTATGAATAACAAAGAAAATTGAAAAATTAAATTTTAAAATGATTTTATAAAACATCACATACCCACGGAAAAATATCTAACAAAAGATTTACAAGGACTCCACACGGAGAGCTACAAAACATTGCCAGAAGAAATTAAACTTGAATAAATGGAGAGATTACCACATTCATGAACTGGAAGACTAAATATTATGAAGATGCTCTTTCTTCTAAAATTGATCTCTACATTCAACACAATCCCTATCAACAATCACACAGGCTTTCTTGCAGAAACTGAAAGGCTGATTCTCTTTATAGGGAAATGCCAAGAATCCAGCATAACTCAATCTTTTAAAAGGACAAACTAGGAGGACTTACATAACCTGATTTTAAAACTTATTATAGGGCTTCCCTGGTGGCGCAGTGGTTGAGAATCTGCCTGCCAATGCAGGGGACACGGGTTCAAGCCCTGGTCTGGGAAGATCCCACATGCCGCGGAGCAACTAGGCCCGTGAGCCACAACTACCGAGCCTGCGTGTCTGGAGCCTGTGCCCCGCAACAAGAGAGGCCGCGACAGTGAAAAGCCCGCGCACCGCAATGAAGAGTGGCCCCCGCTCGCCACAACTAGAGAAAGCCCTCGCACAGAAACGAAGACCCAACACAGCCAAAAAAATAAAATAAATAAATAAATTTTAAAAATCCAGCCCGGGTTTCCCTGGTGGTGCAGTGGTTGAGAGTTCGCCTGCCAGTGCAGGGCACATGAGTTCGAGCCCTGGTCCGGGAGGATCCCACATGCCGCGGAGCGACTGAGCTCGCGTGCCGCAACTACTGAAGCCCGTGCTCCGCAACAAGAGAAACCACCACAATGAGGAGCCTGAGCACAGCAACGAAGACCCAATGCAGCCAAAAATAAATAAATAAATGAATTTATTAAAAAAAAAAAAAAAAATCCAGCCCAAAAAAAAAAGTTAAAGCATTGATTTAAAAAAAAAAAAAAAACTTATTATAAAGGTAGTTGGCTTTAGACAGTGTGGTATAAGCATCAGAATAAATAAATATCACTGGACAAAGACAGAGTCCAAAAATAGACTCATATATAGTTAATCATCAACCAACATGCCAAATATCATTGGACCAAGACAGAATCCAGAAATAGACTGATACATACAGTTAATTATCAACCAACGTGCCAAGTCATCCCATGGGAAAAGGAAAGTCTTTTTAGGAACCATTTCTGGAAAACTTAATATACTTATTAAAGAAAAAAAAGGAGCCATTTAGCCCTATCTCATTCCACATGCATTTTTCTTTGTTTGCTTTTCGTTTCTCGACTCCAAACAGCCTTGAGCCAGGGCAGCCAGTGCTTGTCCAGGAGAGTCCTTCTGAGTGCCCCAGAACGAAATGAGCTTTGGCAGCTGCTGGGGACTCAGGGAAGAGGCTGCTCCTGGCCACGGTCAACCTGCCACAGGAACAGACTACTGGGCTGGCTCGCCAAAACTGATACCAAACGCAAGTTCGTGTGCCTGAGAGACGCACAGTTAGGCCAAACAAACCAAAATGTCAGAGTCTGGCACTGAGAAATGATTACTGCAGGGCCAAGTAAGAAGAACAGGTAGCTTGTGCTCAAAAAACCCAAACTCCTCCATATCCATTTTTTTTAATTCATTTGAGATGAACAGACCTAAACATAAAACCAAGAGGCAGAAAATTTCTAGAACATAGAATATCTTTATGATGTTGGAGGAGATAAAGGCTTCTTAGACACAAAGAGCACTAACTATAAAAGAAAAATAAATTGGACTTAATAAAAATTAAAAATTTCTGCTCACGAAATGACATCATTATACAATAGTCCCCCCTTATCCATGGGGGGAATATGTTTCAAGACACCCACTGTGGGGAGGGGAGGTGTGAAACCAGTGAAACCACAAATACACCCTATATACACTACAGTTTTTCCCATACAGACATACCTATGATAAAGTTTAATATATAAATTAGTCACAGTAAGAGATTAACAATAACAACAATAATAAAATAAAACAATTATAACAATATACTGTAATAAAAGTTATGTGAGTGTAGTCTCTCTCTCCTCCTTTCAAAATACTTTATTGTACAAACTGAATGCCTTTTCCATCTTAAGCACTTATCACACACTGTTGCTGCAACTTTTGCAGTTTGAAGTGTGACAACAAAACCAGCAAGAATTTTTTTCCTTCTTCACAATTTCACAGATAGAAGATTCATTCTTACTGTAAATCTCAGCAACTTCAGTACTGAATTTTTTCTTTCCTTATTAAGTCGAGAATTTTCACCTTTTCGCTTAAAGGAAGCACTTTATGGCTTCTCTTTGGTATATCCACACTGCCAGTGTCACTACTCCCGCGTGCTGCGGTCATTGTTAAGTAAAATAAGGGTTACTTGAACACAAGCACTGCAATACCATGAGAGCTGACCTGATAACCAGGACAGCTACTAAGTGACTAACAGGTGGGATATGCTGGACAAAGGAATAATTCACATCACAGGCAGGACAGTGCAAGATTTCATCATGTTACTCAGAACAGCATGCGATTTAAAACTTATAAACTGTTTACTTCTGGAATTTTCCATTTAATATTTTCAAACCACAGCTCATCACAGGTAACTGAAACCACGGAAAGCAAAAGCACAGATAAGGGGGGACTACTGTATAAAAGTCACAGAGTGGGGAAAAAATCTGCAGTACATGTACTGTATATGAATAAAGAGCTCCTATAAGTCAACAATAAAAGACAGCCCAATTTTAAAAATAAGCAAGACTTAGATACTTTACAAAAGATATGATAGTCAATAAGCACATGGAAAGGTCCTCAATAGCATTAGTCATCAGGAAAATACAAATTAAAACCATAAAGAGAATTAAACTGTCAGTCCAAAAAAGGAAAGATGCCATTTTATACTCACTCTAAAGGTTTAAAAACAAACAAACAAAAAAAACCTTGACAATAGTAAATATTGCTGAGGATATGGAGCAACTGGAACTCTCATAAATCACAGGTAGCAACAATTCGGCAGTTTCTTATAATAGAAAACATACATCTATCTACCTTATGATCTAGCAAATATCCTCCTAGGTATTTACCCAAAAAAAGATATTTCCACAAAGACTTGAATAAGAATATTCATAGCAGCCACATTCATAATGCCAAAGTTAGAAAGTAGATGCCTTTGTTGGAGAGGGAAAGAAAAATCCAGAAAGAGGCACAAGAGAATTTTCCAGAGAATGTTCTAGATCCTGTTCTATACGGTGATTACATAGGCATATATAACTGTCAAAACTTATGCAACTAATGTTTATGTTAAGTATAAACTGACACATGATAGATATATACGCCATAGTACTATTTGTTCAGTAAATCAATAAAGGCTGGTTAAATAAATTATGGTACACCCGTTACATTAAAATGCTATGCAACCCTTAAAAAGGGGGCAAGTCTCTTATGTATTATATCAAATGACCTCCAAGTATGATACCAGTTATATAAAAAAAGAGAATGAAAAATATATAAACATATTTGCTTGTACATAAGCAAAATATCACAGCGAGAACCAATGAGTAATGTATCCCAACATACTCCATTGTTTCATACACACACAAAATACTAAATATAACCCCAAGTTAAAAATAAACTTTTACCTATTTCAGAAGTTGCTATCTGTAAACTGAAAAGGATTTTTCCACAGAAACAAGGTGGTAGGAGGGTAGTGAGTAACTCTAGTAGGAAGCATTTACCATCCACTCATTTCACTCATTCTCTATTCTCTGGGACTAAGGAAGCAGGAGGAAGAAAAAAAATTCCTAGAAGGCTACATTTAGCTCAAGTTTTAGTTCGTCATTCTCAATATGTACACACCAAACACCGGAATATCTTATTTTCCATTTTGTTCATAATACTATCCCTGTATCTTGAGTTATGCATGTAAAATAATTCATTTGAAAAGAACTGTAAGCCAAAGAAAAGGAATTGCTAAAACAGATAAAAATTGCTAAATGCATTTTTAACTACTCATCACTCAGATGGAAAACCCAACTAAGGTTGCAGCAGTAAAATGTGGTAATGAAGGTCATGAAAAATATTTTAGCCAATAATTATAGAAAAACTCTTCTACCAGCTGTAAAATTCATCAGACTAGAATTACCATACATAATTTTTTGTGCAGCTCCATGGAGGTGTGCAATCTTGCATATAGCAGCATTCACTAATACTTTAATGAGTAAATGTTAATACTCTTCAGTGTCCTTTCCCCCTTAAAAAAATCACTTAAGCTTTAGTTTATTTGAAAGTGCTGAAAGGTAAAAATAAAGCAAAACAGACCCTGAGATTAGTGAATCTTCAAATTGCTCACTTATCTGCTTCTCTGAAATAAAAGTTTTACACAAATGCCTCTTCTCTCTTAAGTCATGGGTGCACAAAATAGAAATTTCAACTAATGCATTTGAAACTCAGATGTACACCCCATACATGGCATTGTGCTGGGTGCTCACCCAGAACAGGAGAACACTTAACCTTTAGATTTGGAGTTTACTTTCAAGGACCTTAGACTCTAACAGTAACCCTAAAGCAAGTAAGAATTAACTACTGAACAACTTTGCAAGTGATGAGTACAAACTAGAGCTAGGAGAGGAGAGTCATGGAGGAGAATCACTGCTTCCAACTGGATAGATGATAAATGGCTTTCTGGAAGAACTGAAATCACACTTGACCTTTGATTTCAACATATAAAAAAGAAACGGAGAAAGGCAGTACATCATAATGCACAACAAAGCTCTGGAATAGAAATGTCTTGTTTTTAATCCTGTCTCTATCATTTATAAGCTATGAATGAAATGTATTACTTAATCTTCCTAAGAGTCAATTTCTTCATCCTTAAAATTGGTATAACAGAACCTAGCTCACATACAATGAATGCACAAGGATTAGCAAATAGCACTCAATGAATGTTACCTTCTACTTAAAGTTGGGGGGAAAAGGACAGTATGACCAATGTGATAGAGAATCAGAATGTAAAGTTCAGTTTTGCTGAAATTAAGACTTACATAAAAAGTAGGAAGATATAAACTGGAAAGATAATTTGAAACAGACATTAGAGTTCTGAAAACCAAGTTAAAAAGTATGCAATTAATTACTTAGGAGTCCTGAAGATTTTGATCTAACAATAGGATATAAATAAGTCGGGCAACCAGGCCAGAAGAACTGGAAGAGAGAAAAAGACTGGAGATAGGGAGGTCTGTTGGGAAACAAACTGCATTGGTTTAGATAAGGAGTGAAGAGTCCCCTACTGAGCACTGTCATTAGCAAAAATTATTAAAAGAAAGAGACAGAACCCAATGACCAACTTGAATGGGAGAAAAGAAATGAAGAGAGGAGAAGCCAAAAAAATGAAACTTCAAGCCCAGATAATTTGGAGAAATGAAATGGAAATACGTGAACATTTTATTTTCAGAAACATACAGTAGTTTGAAGTTCAGATGAGAGGATCAGGTACAGAGCTAGTAATCGGGAGTTAAGAGCTTACAACTTTGAAGTGGTTAAGCCTAAACATAATTGTGTGAAAAATAAATGCATACAGGTACTCTTGGAAAAGCTCTAAGATTCAAATGCAAATGTGTATATACAATATCCTGGGGAAAACAGTCTTTAATCAAACTTTCAAAGCATCTACAACACACACAAAGTTTTTAAAAACCACAGGCATGTATTACAATAGAAACCATCCATAGGAATGAATGTGAATGAGGGAGCAGGAGTAGAAATGATTAAGAAAAAAAGTCTTGGGAACAGAACTAAGAATAATACAATTCTAAGGCAAGAAAAAGAACTTAAGGAGATAGGACTGATTTGAGAAGAGAACCAAAATATTATGGATCCAAGACATGAGAAGTTTAAAAAAAAAAAAAAAAGGCAGCTATCAACACTGTCTAATGTTATACACAGAGGTCAAAGAATTAAAATTTATACAAAGTATTTACATTTAATAAACAAATTCATTGGTAACATTGAGGTAAGCAATTCTGGTTGAATACAAGTAGCAAGAAACTATATTGTAAGGCATTAAGAAGTAAATGGCTGGGGCAAATGAGTGAAAAATTAAAGGCTGACTACTGTTTCAAGATTTAACAGAGACAGGAAAAGAAAGCTAGCATGAAAGTGACTAGAAGTATGATTTAATTTTTTGTTTTATTTTTTGCTATTGTTGCTAAGCTTTTCTTCCTTAAGGAATGGGAGACTGACTCTGTGCCCAAAGGATCTGTAGAAAAGAAAAGATCAAGGGAGGGAACAGGTATAAAGTTCAGAAATAAAAAGATCACTTTCCAGCTCTTCCCGTAAAACAGGAACAAAAATAAATTTTAATGTGGTAAGAAAGGTTTAATAACAAGTGTGGGTGAAGGGGAAAAGACTACAAAAACTCTAGGTTTCTTTTTTAAACTCTAAAGCACTGATAACCATGATGCTTTAGAACTTTGTTACTTTACAATAGCAGCTACTACTCCAAAAATGTAATAGTAAAAAAGTGTATACACACACACACAGAGTAATAGAAAAGAATACACTGTATTGTGTTGTAGTAAATTAAGAACAAGGCTCCAGAGTCAAAAACTTGAGTTTAAATCACTGTTTAGTCACATGTAAAAGCTGTGACTCTGGGCAAGTATCTCAACTTCATGCTTTAGTGCCTCGGAGTCATCACTCGCAAAATGGAGGTACAGTATTTACCTCACAGAACTTGAAAGTAATACAAAACTTTAACAACGCGTACAAATATTAATGGTAGCAATAATAGTAATGCAACCTATTTGTGTTTAATCAACCCGGTATTTAAGAAAGGAGGGAAGGGCTAGGCTCTTTAAAATATGTCTCATTTAATCCTTTCAACTACAGAAAGAAACAAGTATAATTCTCCCTATCACACCAACAAGGAAAAGGGAGGTTCATTTGCCTAGATTACTCAGTTAATAAGTGGCAGAGCTGAGATTTGAACACTGGTCTATGGGGACACAAAAATGTTTTCTTTCCACTACACAACGCTACCTCCACAGCACTACATAGTAGCAGGAGCACAAAACTAGGCGTTTTGTTCTTTACTACTAAACTCAACAAAATCTGGGCACATCATTAAGTCCATCTGTCTCTCAATTTTATTTTCTGAAAAATTAAGGGGTTTGATTAGATCTTGAGGTTTCCCTTAAACTAAAAATAATCCTTGATTTTATTAAATCACCACATTTAGTGATATGTAAACTCAGAAAAAGTTTTAAAATACAGCAGAAAACCTCTTCTGTTTAAAAAACAAAAAAACATCGAAAGAAGACAGCTTAATTTTTTTCCAGGACTGCACACTATGAAAAAGAAATCAAGGTTAAAGGGAAGACCAACATCTAATTTTATTATTAGCATGCATGACTAAGCAAATGTTTGGGAGAACAAAAACATCAAGTATTTCAAGATGACAATTTTAACACCTATATTTTCAATAATTATGAAAAAAAACTCAGACTCTTGATACACCTACAGACCTTATAATCAAATAAAATACAGATTTACCAACTTTTATTTCATGTTGAAACTGCAACCAGGTTGACTTTTTTTTTTTCTTAATGTCCATCTGAAAACTTTCCTCCCCTAAAACCCTTCACTGGCTTCCCACTACCCTTCAATGAGATCCCAAATCCTTAACATGACTCAACAGTCTTGTGCGATCTGGCTCCTCTCTCTGGAACTATCCACTGGCTCTTTTTTCAGTTTCTTTCAATTCCTCCAAGACACCTTTTTTTCCCTTTATTTTAGGGCCTTCATACCATCTGCCCTCCAAAACCTTGCTGTCACAGCTCTCCATTCCCAACCTTTTGCCCCAGCAAACTGCTCTTCATCCATCCAGGTTGAGATGAAGTATTATCGTGCCAGGAAAGCCTTTCCTGACCTCCCAGACATATATTTTGACAGCATTCTGGATTTATAACACTCACTAGTCTTATGGTTACTTGTTCACCATCTGTCTTCCGTGCTAAGCGGTAAACAATATGAAGATGCTCATTTCATGTCGTGTTTCCTACTATTTCCCCAATATCTAACACAGTGCTTAGCACAGAGTAGATTAAGTGCTCAATAAATATGTGCTGAATTCATACATTTAAACTACGAGGCAAGTCCAAAACCATCAGATACTTTACTAGCACAAACAGCTAAAAAAGTTCTATACACGTTTCGAGTTCTGTCTTATCCTTGGTCCTTCATATGGTCCTGCCTCAAATAGGTGCTATATGGCAATTACGAAGTAAAGCAAAAAAATCTCTTTAGATAACAAACACGTCTTCCAGTTTCACAAAACCAAGGTTAGAAACCATAGGTCTTAAATAACTGGAATCAGCTTTAAAAGTCATCTAAAAGAATTCACCTGAAATGCAATTAAAGGGACAGGAACTTGGATAAGGGCACATTTTTACCACAGTAGTGTGCATTGTAAAAGGACCAATCCCAGCTCCCATCACTGTCTAGGTTCTACAAGTAGTGCTTTATTCCAGCAGTAATGACTGCACTGCTACAGTCATCTGAGTAGGCTATATGATACCCGAAGATGCTTTATTAAAACTCAAGAAAAATGACAGGCAAAGTAGCTATAATCTTCAATTAGTGGAAAAAAAAAAAAGGAAATGGTAATAAAGCTGGTAATTTGAGAACTGAATGCTTAAAAAAGGGAATGCTATTTTAACTCAAAACATTCTTCTAGTTTTCTGTTCACCTAACACTTATTGAGTGCTAATTACAAACCAGGCAGTGTTCAAAGATTTTCTTAATACATATTCATTATTTTCTCCATTTGAGACATGAGGAAGGAGGCACTGAGCTAAGTAACTTACCTAATACCATACAGCTGGTAAGTGGCAAAGGCAGAATTCAAAGGCAGCCATTCTGGCTCCAGGGCTCTCCCTCTCAACCACTATTACTACACTCCTGCCTACTCTCTCTCTCCAATCCACTTCAACAGGGCTTCTATCCGTACCACCCTACTCCAGTGAAACTTTTCACAAAGTTCACCAATGACTTCTACCTTGCCAAACCTAAGGGCCACTAATCTGCCTCCACCTTTTTCATCTATTATGCAGCATCCCATCAAGTTGATAACCCTCCTCTTTTGTCAAACATTTGTTTTATTAGTGACATGTATCCCAATTTTCTTCCTACCTCAGACCTGGACTCTCTTCTCTTCCCTATCTACACATTCTTCCTCAGAAACTTCCCAGTCTCATGGCTTTAAACACTATCTGCATGACTCCAAATATTTCTAGTCCTGGCCTGAGTTCTAAACTCATACCCAACTACTTATTTGACATCTCACTTAGATATGTAACACCTTATACTTAATGATCAAAACCAACCACCCTACCCTTCTCCCCTCAACCTGTTCTCTCCAAGCCTTCTCTACCAACACGGATTCAGTTGCTTAGGCTAACTTCTTAGTTATCACCCTTGACTTCCCTTTCCTTTATCTCTCACACCCAATCCATCAGCAAGTTCTACCAGATCTATTCATTAAACATATTTAGTTCTGTCTCCACTCTCACTCTAATGCAAACTATCTACAGCTCTGCCTACGTCCTTCAGAATGGTCTCCTTACTTCCCTTCTTGACCCCTTAACCTCCACAAAGCAGGTAGAGTTAAAACAAAATCAAATCAATCCCTGCCTGCTTTAAATCACCTAATGTCTTCCCATTATAGTTTAAATTAAATCCTAGCTCTTGACCACAGCCTAGAAGATCCTACATGATTTGGCCCCTGCCTACTTCTCAAACTTCACAACCTTCCATCCTCTCCCCCATCACAAGGTTCCCTGCAGCCACAACTGCCTGCTTTCTCTTCCTGGATCACACCGTGATCATTTCCACTACAGAGCCTTTGCACTTGCTGTTCCTTCTGTAAGGAGCATTCTCTCTCCAGACTTTCACGCAGAGTTCCTTCTGCTCCTTAGGTGTTGCTCAAATGTCACCTCCTCTGAGAGACCTTCTAGTCACTCTTTTACATGATCCTCTACTGTTACAATCGTCATTACTCTTATTACCAGAAATTAGCTTATTTACTTGTTTATTACGTCTTGCTGATTTTGGAATTTAAAAATTCTAGCCCCGACCCTCCCACAGTACGTAGAAAGAGCTTAATAAATTTATTAAATGAGTGGATATTCCCCGTTGTGTTTTAAGCTGTTTATTGTAAATCAACCAATTTTGATAAAACACTTGGCCCATTTTGCGTGTATTAAAAGATAAATCCTTAAAACACTCAATTTTTCCAATCTAACACATTTCAGCACTCTGAACCCCCTCAAGCACACACACGCACACAGAGTCACCTATAGAAACCTACTTAAAACTGCTAAATAGTCCATATGGATAGACCGCATTTTCTTCCTCCAAGCTAACAAACGTGTAGGTGAGGAAGGGGAATTTTACTGGGCACCTTAGCACCTGTTACATCTTCAGCTAAAAGAGGTACTGATGAGCCAGACAGCACATGGGAGACAGGGCCTTTTTTTCAGGGACTGAATGTAGGTAAAACGTGAATGGCTGAGACGAGAACTGTTCTAATCCGTAATAAGGGCTATTCACCTCATTTAAAGAAACAAAAATAGTCTAGTGGACAGCGGATTATGCTCGGATTCACCAGAAGAAACCGATCTGGGGGCCCTCGGCAAATACGAGTTGTGTGTGTAGGTTGTTGGGGTCGGTCTACAAATAACGGGAAAACAAGAGGAAGAGACATTGGTTTAAGAACCAACTCAGCGATAAGGTAAAGGTCAGCTCAGGCTCCCAGGCGTATTCTGAACCTGGGAACGAGGGTGGTAGAGGAGGAGAAAACAGAGCCCTGGGACCTCCGTTCACCGCTTCGGCCTCCACGGCAGGCACTTGAGGCAACCGTGAGTCCACCTATCTCCCACTTCCACCCCTGCAAGGAAATAGCCCCCGGATACTCACATGGGCTCGAGAGTCTTGCTCAGCCAGGACTTGAGGGCCTCGAAGTTTTCAATGATCATTTTAGAAACCATCCACAGCGGCCCAGAGGCCCGTCACACTAGTCCGCCCGCCCAGGTCGCTGCCGCTACAGCCGCCGCTGCCCCCGCCCCCTCCTCCGCGCGCCGCCCGCGTGGGCCGCGGTGGGAGGCGCCGGTGGCAGGCTCCCGCGAGCCCCGATGGGCCAACAGTTCCGGGGGGACGGCCGCAGGCCGCGAGTCCACGGGGTGCCAGGAGCTCCCCCTCCCCGGAACCCGACCCCGGCTGAGGCAGCAACGGTTTGCCCGGGCCCTCCCCCTTCTCTCCACGCCAGCGAATCTTCCTGGACCAGAGAGCGACACGCTCCTAGACCCGGGCTTTCTCTCAGCTTTGAGACCAGGTGCTGGTTGGCAACGCAGAAGAGGCAAAAGTGAAGAAAGCGAAGACGAAGGGCAGCTGAATGGAAACGGTTCGGGGGGTCTTCCCGGCTCCCAGCACCCCCAAGAAGATGGCTGCCGATAAATCTCGCGAGAATTGTTGAAGTGTCGCGGTGACTCCCGGAGCCTGCTGGGAAGAGACGTAAGATCAGCGGAGAGTGCGCTAGGCAAGTACGGCGAATTTTGCGTCTTTGCGTGGCTTGTGGGCCCTGTGCTTTTTCACGCCTTGATTCTCTTAAGGAATAAAGACTTCATTTTTTTTTGCAAGGAGGGAAAGGCCGCTGATTTCAGGATCAGCGGGAACCCCAGCCCGTCCTCTGTAACAGACGGCGTGGCGCATCGGCTGGAACGACCCTGCGACGGGAGCGCTCCTCTGAGAGCGTCCACTCGGATGTGGCGGGATGCAGGCGACCTGGGGATTACAGGTGTGCTGCGCTGTGCTGCCTCCTCCGTTTACCTCAGGGTCCTGCAGTACTATATTCTGCATGTGCTGTGCTGTGGACAAGATTGGAAAGAACGGGCTGGTCTCATGTAACGCACTGAGACCTCCAGAGGCATAGTTAAGTCTTGTCCAGAATTACTCGACTTCATGCATGGGCAGAGCACTAATGACCTAGGGATTCCTCCAACCCTTGACAGTTCTGAAATAGTTTCCAAACATATGAAACTTCCGGACTTTTCCCCAGCTAGAAATAAGTGTTTGTGTTTTTAATTCTCTCCGTTTAGAGCCGATTCAGCCCCAGATAGGGAAATTACATAATATCAAAAGAGAGAGCCTTCAAATCAGCATCCTAAATAAAGTAACTTCCTTTCTCCTGGGTGGTCAAATAAGTTTGATTCCTGCCTCAGTTGTTCTATTTGCTATTATTTACTTCCATTAAGGTACTAGGTGGAATTTTACAAAAAGTCTAGTGCCTGTTAACTGTAATGAAATGAAAATAATTCACAATTTAGACACTTAAAGTAGACCAATAAAAAGCTTTTTATGGCAGACATAGTGGTAGACTAAATTGTTAAGAACTCTGAGTTTATAATTTGCTAGAGTGAAGTGTCCTTAAGCAATAAGTGGAAAAGATTTGATAAAGTCAGAAAAGCTTGACATTTGTTTTAAAATATAGCATATAAAGTAGTATGCAAATTAGAAGCCTGCTACTGATTAACCAGGGTGTTAAGTGATTTAGCGAAGTGAAATAAGCTGGATGCAAAAGGGCAACTATTCTGTGTTTCCACTTATGTGAGGTACCTAGAGTGGCCAAACCCCTAGAGACAGAAAAAATAGACTGTTAGTTGCCAGGGGCAAGAGGGGTAGGGGAGAATGGGGAGCTATTTTTTAATGAGTAAAGAATTTCAGTTTGGGATGATGAAAAAAGTTCTAGAGATAGGCGGTGTTGATGGTTGCACGACAATGTGAGTGTTGTGAACTGTACACTTAAAAATGGTTAAAATTTTTGTATATTTTGCCACAATAAAAAAATGATTTATAAATTTAATATTGCTAGGGAAAATGTAAAATCCTAATTGTTCAGCCTGTCTGTTTAATAGCCTTGCCACAGACTGACTCCAGTTTTCAACCTCATCACCAACTGTTGGGTAACTCTGGCTCTCCACTCCAGCTAATCATCATTCTTCTGTTAAATGCTATATAATCCAGGGAAACAGATTTGCTCACCTTTCCCTCCTCCAAACATTTATTCACATCATTTCCACAGGGAATGTTTCCACTTACTTCTTTCTCTGGCTATTCAAACCTTGCTCATCCTTCTCTCTCAGTACCACTGCTACTGTATTTTTTAATCCTTCCTTATTTTTCCTAAACAATAGTAACAGCCTTTTAATTTCTCTGCCTCTTAGCTGCCCCCTTATCAGTTCATCTTCAGTTGCTTTCATCATCATTGCCTTTAATAGCAGTTATTGTAAAATTTGGATCTAATCACGTTAGTTCCCTGCTTAAAATCTTCATCAACTTCCACGTTGTCTTCAGGATAAAAGTCTACATTCTTTAACATCTATAAAGGACCTTTTAAAATCAGACTCTTCCTATATGCCTTAGAAACTTCTTTCACTGTCTTTCAGCCTTCGCTTCAGCCACCCTGAACTACTTCATGCTCCTTGAAAGAGGTGTGTTCTCTCACTAAACTGATCCATTGCAAAATGTGTTTCCCTCCCTTGCACTTGAATCCTACCCATCCATTAAATTCAGTGCATACAGCATCACCTTTAGAAAACCATCCTTGACCTCCCTGCTCTAAAGCAGGAGTCCCTCTGAGGTTTTATCACATCAGCCTGTGCTTCCATCTATTATAACACTCATTGCTTTATTTCTGCAATTATCTGATTATCTGTTCATTAGTAGATTATGGTTTTGAATCTCCTGTTCCGTGCACAGCCCCTGATATAATACAGTCAATTCTCAATTCTCAATTTTTTGAATGATCAAATGAAGCCCTGCCACTTCCATGAAATCTTCCCTGAACGATGTAGCTGATAGCAATCTCTTCCTCCTCTAAATCCTTAGTTACAGTGCTTGTTATCACTCCACGACTAGTCATCAGTGCTTCCTAGCATGATTCTCTTTCTTAACTATTATCATTTATCCCTCATCGCTTCAGTGCTGCATCTTCTTTGGCTTTGTCTTCAGAGGTGATAATTAGCTAATGTGATAAGCAGTGCAACTAAGAAAAGACTAAAACAACCCGCATAGACTACTTTATGTATTCAGTAACAAACATTTCAGAATGTCCATTATTAGGTTACCTCCTTAACATTTTCCAACATACCATGTTCCTTCAAAGCCCTGTGACTTTGTTAGCGCTGTTCCTTTTGCCTGGAATGACTTTCCTTATTGCTCAAATACCAGATGCCCTAGGCAAAGGTTGTTGCCTCTTGGTTCTTACCTGTAGAATAGGAGTTAAAACGTCTTATTTAGTTTTTCATCTGTATGTCTAACTAGATTATGAGTTCTTTAAGGACTAGGACTCAAGTTTATTCCTCTTTGTTCTTTCTGCACGTAGCATAGTGTCTGGAACTCAGAAATGTTTGTTGAAGGCTATAAGAAGGAAGTAGAGGCAGGGGAAATATTTTCGATAGGCAAGTCATAATGATATATCTCCCAATAGGCCTACGTCTCCTTACAGTTTACTTAGCTGCCCTGATCCTAGGAATATTCTCTAGAGTATACTTAACTCCTCCTTAGGTTCTTCAGTTCTCTCACCTAGCTGAAGGAGACAATCTTATTACTCTCAGTGGTGGTTTGGGGGTCTTGATTAAACGCTTAGCCTGTATTTCAACATCACAAACATATTCTATACTTTTTCTTCTATTTTATAGTCAGTACTCTGTCCCGAGAATCACGTTTAGGTCTTTATTCTCTCTGGAATACATGCCTTTATTTGGTGTAAGGTGGGGATCTAGCCTATTTTTTCTCCAAACAGCAGGCCAATTCTTCTCTATAATTCTACTGAACAGTCTCTCCCTTCCACATTGATTTTCAATGCCACCTTTATCATATATTCATATTTCCATTTATGTATGGCTCTGGTTCTGACCTCTTTTTCAGTTGGTCTCTTTGTCCATGATGACGCCAGGACCATGTTGTTTTTATTTACCATTGTCTTATAGACTGTGTTAATATGTCATAGTGAAAAATCCCTCCCCTTTGCTCTTGTCTTTCAAATTTGACTTAGCTAACTGTGAACCCTTGGTCTAAATACTTCCTAGAACAAGATTGTTGAGCTTAGCAAAAAAAAAAAAAAAAGATCCTTTATTGAATTTATAGATTAATTTGGGTTGAATTGGCAGTCACAGAGGTACTTTGCTCAGATCTACCTTTGAGAAAGGACTCACTGCCCAACTGCAAGGCATGTAGTTAGCTGACAGCCTTCAGTCATTAACTTCTGGGTTCACCTCATCTTCCAAACTGAAGTTACACTATTTTCAGGGCTACCCCTCTCTTCCATGCCCATCCTCAACTAAAGACTGAGTAAGGCATAGTATAAGGACCTAATGTCAACATTAGGATGACAGAGGCTTTTTCAGGCCTGCATGGCAGTCTGATGGGTCCCCCTGCCTAATCCTACTTTCTCCCTTTCTCTTTCACAAATGCTATCCTCCAGTAAACCTTTTGTGCTTCTAACTCCACCTCAACATCTACTTCCCAGAGAACCTAACCTATGACACAAGTCATCTGATTCATTCTATTTTTATAAATTTTTAAAAAAAATTATGGTTAATAAAATCTAACTGTCCCTTCTGGCCCAATTACTTCTTTGAAACCATCCCTAGCCACCTTCATTTAATATGATGTCTCTCAGGACATACATTCTAACAAACCTTTGACTTTCTATGGCCATCATTGATTTAGCCCCTATTGTTTTATTTTTTAATGCACATATACTTTATCCCCTGTGGCCTCTTTAGTACCTTGTTTCATCAGTTACTTCCTTATCTTATGTTTGCAACTCTTGTACTCTGTTGGGTCTTTCCAATTCATCATTCAACAAATGTTTACTAAAGGTCGGCTCTGTTTCAGATATACTACTACTTGCTGAGAATACAGTGATGGACAAACAAGGCATGGTATCTGCCCTATGGAGCTTATAGCCTAATTTAGAAAGGGAGACATTTAACGGAAAATCATATAGGAAAAAATTTTTAATTTTTATAATTAAATTTTTTAATTTTAATACAAATTATATTAGGTATTATGAGAGAAAATAGAAATATGAACCATTATAACAATTTAGACTGGAAAGACTCAAGCATGGCTTCTCTTAGAATATAGTGTTTAAATGGTTAAGAAAGGGAGTAATGAGTAGAAGTTAGCCATGTGAAACAAAATAAAGACAGGAACATTCAAGGCAGACATAATAGCTTGTGGGATGTTCCAGAGGTAAGGAAGAGCTAGGCTCTTAAAGAAAGCCAGAGAGGTGGGAGGGTATCAACTTAGGGGGAAACATGGCTGTAGGTCAAATTAGGTAAACAAGAGCCACATTAAGATTTGTGAACTAGATTTTATTTAAAATATGATACACAACCATTGAAAGTTTTTCAGTATGACAGGATGAATTGAAAGCATGAACATACATACATACTTCTTTTAAAAGAAAAAGTTTAATTAAATTTGGGAATTTTTAAATAAAAAGAGAAGGGAGGCAACTCACTTTTAACATAATAATGCCAGGATTTTTATTTCGCTAGAAGTGAATCAAGAGCTGGACTTCCTTGGGGGCGCAGTGGTTAAGAATCCGCCAGCCAATGCAGGGGACACGGGTTCGAGCCCCGGTCCGGGAATATCCCACATGCCGCAGAGCAACTAAGCCTGTGCGCCACAACTACTGAGCCTGCGCTCTAGAGCCCGTGAGCCACAACTACCGAGCCCACGTGCCACAACTACTGAAGCCTGTGCGCCTAGAGCCTGTGCTCAGCAACGAGAAGCATGCACACCGCAACGAAGAGTAGCCCCCGCTCGCCGCAGCTGGAGAAAGCCCGCACGCAGCAAAGACCCAACGCAGCCAAAAAATAAATAAATAAATTTATTTTTTTAAATAAAAGTGAATCAAGAGCATGTTAATAAAGGGAATACAGTTTTCTCATCTGAGACTAGGCACTGATGACTTGGAAAGAAAAATAATGCTTGCTGTGGTAAGGTATATCCTTAGGTAATTAAGAGGAAACACTTCAGCAATTGCTGATAGTGTAAGTTGGGATCCGAGGACATTCTATCATTTCCCCCTTAATAAGTTCAGAGCACTTCTAGTAAAAAAAGAGTCTGTGGGACAATCACCAGTTCTTCAGTGGGCACTCCATTTATACCTGTAATTGCTTATAATGACTCCGTATAGCAGTACTTTTATAGAAGGGACCCAAAACAGTATAGAGTAAGAAGACTAGGAGTTGTGCTATTAATACCCTGAGCTCTTATTCCACATAAGGAGAGGAAAAGTACTAAAAACAAAAAAAAAATGCTGTCGAATAAAAATATAGTGTGAGCCACATATGTAATTTTAAGTTTTCTAGTGGCTACTTTTTCAAAAAGTAAAAAAAAGTGAAATTAATTTTAATGATATATTTTGTCTAACTTATCCACAATATTTTCACTTCACTGTGCAATTAATATAAAAATAATTGAGATATTTTACTTTGTTGTTGTTGTTACTAAGTCTTTGAAATCTGTTGTGTGTTTTTACACTTACAGGTCATCTCAATTCAGACTAGCTGCATCACAAATGCTCAATAGCCACACATTGCTAGTGTCTATGGTGCTGGACAGTGCAGCTTTAAAACTTTAGAGGGTGCCTCATGTAGGCATTTAATTGTACCTGATGTCTGTTGTTTCAGTGTTATTGGTCGTTTTCCTTTGCTCAGGTTCTGCCCCCCGTAAGAGTGGGCTTGAATTTCAAAAGCCCTAATTAAGGTTCTACATCATTACTTTTGTAATAGACAGTTTTGTCCTAAGGCTACTAAGGAAATGAGAACAAAATGTAGAGGTGAACCTTCTTCAAAAGACTGTTTATTCCTTCCCTCTCTTCTATTAGCCATAGTAGTATTAGCCATAAGAGAGGGAAGGAGAGGATAGGGTATACATAGTTTTCTTCTGATTCTTGGCTTGAAGATAAGACAAAGACATCTCCACAATAAATATTTGTTTTTTAAAAAGCAATGGCATGAAATGATATGACAGAGTCCCCGGAGAAGCTTTCTAGGAATCATATGCATATTATCATTGTAAATACCTACTTCTCATGGAATACCAAAGTGAAGTTTGTGAATCTGCTTTGCTCTCTCTTGGGATGGTTTTCTCGAGCTCTTTTTCCTTACAGTAGCTAGGGAGATATCATATGTAGCATAAAAGATGATCCCCAGGAATCTTGGCTCTCAGTCTAAGCTGTCAGACTCACTTAGGTTATGGTTTTTGTTCTCCAGCGTTCATTCCTTCAACAAATACATACTGAGAGCCTACTGTGTGGCTATGAACTGCTGTAGGCCCTGGAGATACAGAAGTAAACAAGACAGGCAAGGTCTTTGCCTTCATGGAATTTGTATTCTAGCCAGTCTATTAGGCCCCCCAGGGATCTTTTTGTTTTCTGGGTCTCCCTACCTTAGTATATTTTTTTTAATGTTTTTTGTTATGAAAAAATTTTAATGTATCCAAAAGCAGAAAAAAGTATAATCTTTCCTGTCATCCAGTTTTAACAGTAATCAACTCCTGGTCAATTTTATTTCATTGACACTCCATCTTCTCTCCTTAGCCCATTTTAAATTATTTTGACAGATTATCACATCATTTCACTGAGATGATTTTAATAATATTACATATTTGATTCCTCTGGAAACTGAGATTTACACCTGTCATCATCTGTGGCAGTTTATGTAGGAGACTTTATCAATGTGTGTGTATGTATGAATATGTAATATATGTATATATGCAACATATAGATATATGCATATATATCTTCAACCTCCATCGAATCATTATTTTTTAATAACTTTATTTGTTTGTTTGTTTTTGGCTGCATTGGGTCTTCGTTGCTGCACATGGGCTTTCTCTAGTTGCGGCGAGCGGGGGCTACTCTTCGTTGCGGTGCGCAGGCTTCTCATTACGGTGGCTTCTCTTGTTGTAGAGCATGGGCTCTAGGCACGCGGGCTTTAGTAGCTGTGGCATGTGGGCTCGGTAGTTGTGGCTCGGGGGCTCTAGAGCGCAGGCTCAGTAGTTGTGGTGCATGGGCTTAGTTGCTCCGTGGCATGTGGGATCTTCCAGGACCAGGGCTCGAACCTGTGTCCCCTGCATTGACAGGCAGATTCTTAACCACTGTGCCACCAGGGAAGCCCCATTATTATCTATTGAGTCTTCTTCTTAAGTACACCTAGAATCTACTCATTGTCATTCAACCTAGACTATACACTGCAGCAAAGAAATCCATAAAATCCCATTCTAATCATATCACTACTTAAAACCCTTTATTGACTCCCCATTTCTCAGGCTGAAGAACAAATTTATTAACAAAAATACCTAACTGAAATTTAGTGTGTTTTATGATATTAAGCACTGTGCTAAGCGCTTTATATTTATTATGCTAATCATCACAGCTTAGCGTTTTCATTTTACTGCTGAGGAAATTAAGGCTTTGAGTTGCCCAGTCATATACAGGGAGTGCCCAAGCATGGCAGAGATTGAACCTCGGTCAGAAGCACAACAAAGACCACATCTTTTAACTACATCTTTACTAGGTCTTTCATTAACTCGTACTTGCCTAGTTCTCCAGCTTTATCTCTTATTTCATTACCTTTCACACCCTACAGTGCTGCCACACTAAAGTATTTGTAATTCCCTAAGGCAACAGTAGTGCATAATGCAAACAGTAGTGCAAACTGATATAATATATGCTGAAGCGCCAAAGCAGGAATATGAGTATATTTTTCAGAGAATTCAAGATTTCTTTTAAAGTATTAAACTACACATGATGAGAAAAACCAGAAGGACTTTCCTACATGTATTTTATTTCATTTTATTTATCTATTTATTTATTTTAAAAACATCCTTATTGGAGTATAATTGCTTTACAATGGTGTGTTAGTTTCTGCTTTATAACAAAGTGAATCAGCTATACATATACATATATCCCCCTATCTCCTCCCTCTTGCATGTCCCTCCCACCCTCCCTATCCCACCCCTCTAGGTGGACACAAAGCACCGAGCTGATCTGCCTGTGCTATGCGGCTGCTTCCCACTAGCTAGCTATTTTACATTTGGTAGTGTATATATGTCCATGCCACTCCCTCACTTCGTCCCAGCTTACCCTTCCACCTCCCCGTGTCCTCAAGTCCATTCTCTACATCTGTATCTTTATTCCTGTCCTGCCCCTAGGTTTTTCAGAACCATTTTTTTTTTTAGATTCCATATATATGTGTTAGCATATGGTATTTGCTTTTTTCTTTCTGACTTACTTCACTCTGTATGACAGACTCTAGGTCCATCCACCTCACTACAAATAACTCAATTTCGTTTCTTCTTATGGCTGAGTAATATTCCATTGTATATATGTGCCACATCTTTATCCATTCATCTGTCGATGGACACTTAGGTTGCTTCCGTGTCCTGGCTATTGTAAATAGTGCTGCAATGAACATTGGGTGCATGTAGCTTTTTGAATTATGGTTTTCTCAGGGTATATGCCCAGGAGTGGGATTGCTAGGTCGTATGGTAGGTCTATTTTTAGTTTTTTAAGGAACCTCCATACTGTTCTCCATAGTGGCTGTATCAATTTACATTCCACCAACAGTGCAAAAGGGTTCCCTTTTCTCCACACCCTCTCCAGCATTTATTGTTTGTAGATATTTTGATGATGGCCATTCTGACTGGTGTGAGGGGATACCTCATTGCAGTTTTGGTTTGCATTTCTCTAATGATTAGTGATGTTGAGCATTCTTTCGTGTGTTTGTTGGCAATCTGTATATCTTCTTTGGAGAAATGTCTATGTAGGTCTGCCCATTTTTGGATTGGGTTGTTTATTTTTTTGATATTGAGCTGCATGAGCTGCTTAAATTTTGGAGATTAATCCTTTGTCAGTTGCTTTGTTTGCAAATATTTTCTCCCATTCTGAGGGTTGTCTTTTAGTCTTGTTTATGGTTTCCTTTGCTGTGTAAAAGCTTTTAAGTTTTACTAGGTCCCATTTGTTTATTTTTGTTTTTATTTCCATTTCTTTAGGAGATGGGTCAAAAAGGATCTTGCTATGATTTATGTCATAGAGTGTTCTGCCTATGTTTTCCTCTAAGAGTTTTATAGTGTCTGGACTTACATTTAGGTCTTTAATCCATTTTGAGTTTATTTTTGTGTATGGTGTTAGGGAGTGTTCTAATTTCATTCTTTTACATATAGCTGTCCAGTTTTCCCAGCACCACTTATTGAAGAGGCTGTCTTTTCTCCATTGTGTCTTCTTGCCTCCTTTATCAAAGATAAGGTGACCATATGTGCGTGGGTTTATCTCTGGGCTTTCTATCCTGTTCCATTGATCTATATTTCTGTTTTTGTGCCAGTACCATACTGTCTTGGTTACTGTAGCGTCGTAGTATTGAAGTCTGGGAGCCTGATTCCTCCAGCTCTGTTTTTCTTTCTCAAGATTGCTTTGGCTATTCGGGGTCTTTTGTGTTTCCATACAAATTGTGAAATTTTTTGTTCTAGTTCTGTGAAAAATGCCAGTGGTAGTTTGATAGGGATTGCACTGATTCTGTATATTGCTTGGGGTAGTATAGTCATTTTCACAATGTTGATTCTTCCAATCAAAGAACATGGTATATCTCTCCATCTGTTTGTATCATCTTTAATTTCTTTCATCAGTGTCTTATAGTTTTCTGCATACAGGTCTTTTGTCTCCTTAGGTAGGTTTATTCCTAGGTATTTTATTCTTTCTGTTGCAACGGTAAATAGGAGTGTTTCCTTAATTTCTGTTTTTTTTTCATCATTAGTGTATAGGAATGCAAGAGATTTCTGTGCATTAATTTTGTATCCTGCTACTTTACCAAATTCATTGATTAACTCTAGTAGTTTTCTGGTATCATCTTTAGGATTCTCTATGTATAGTATCATGTCGTCTGCTAACAGTGGCAGCTTTACTTCTTCTTTTCCAATTTGGATTCCTTTTATTTCTTTTTCTTCTCTGATTGCTGTGACTAAAACTTCCAAAACTATGTTGAATAATAATGGTGAGAGTGGACAACCTCGTCTTGTTCCTGATCTTAGAGGAAATGGTTTCAGTTTTTCACCATTGAGGACGATGTTGGCTGTGGATTTGTCATATATGGCCTTTATTATGTTGAGGAAAGTTCCCTCTATGCCTACTTTCTGCAGGGCTTTTATCATAAATGGGTGTTGAATTTTGTCTAAAGCTTTCTCTGCATCTATTGAGATGATCATATGGTTTTTCTCCTTCAATTTGTTAATATGGTGTATCACATTGATTGATTTGCGTATATTGAAGAATCCTTGCATTCCTGGGATAAACCCCACTTGATCATGGTGTATGATCCTTTTAATGTGCTGCTGGATTCTGTTTGCTAGTGTTTTATTGAGGATTTTTGCATCTATGTTCATCACTGATATTGGCCTGTAGTTTTCTTTTGTTGTGACATCACTGTCTGGTTTTGGTATCAGGGTGATGGTGGCCTCATAGAATGAGTTTGGGAGTGTTCCTCCCTCTGCTATATTTTGGAAGAGTTTGAGAAGGATAGGTGTTAGCTCTTCTCAAAATGTTTGATAGAATTCACCTGTGAAACCATCTGGTCCTGGGCTTTTGTTTTTTGGAAGATTTTTAAGCACAGTCTCAATTTCAGTGCTTGTGATTGGTCTGTTTATGTTTTCTGTTTCTTCCTGGTTCAGTCTTGGAAGGTTGTGCTTTTCTAAGAATTTGTCCATTTCTTCCAGGTTGTCCATTTTGTTGGCATAGAGTTCCTTGTAGTAATCTTTCATGATCCTTTGTATTTCTGCAGTGTCAGTGGTTACTTCTCCTTTTTCATTTCTAGTTCTATTGATTTGAGTCCTCTCCCTTTTTTTCTTGATGAGTCTGGCTAATGGTTTATCACTTTTGTTTATCTTCTCAAAGAACCAGCTTTTATTTTTATTGATCTTTGCTATTGTTTCCCTCATTTCTTTTTCATTTATTTGTGATCTGATCTTTATGATTTCTTGCATTCTGCTAACTTTGGGGTTTTTTTGTTCTTCTTTCTCTAATTGCTTTAGGTGTAAGGTTAGGTTGTTTATTTGAGATGTTTCTTGTTTCTTGGGGTAGGATTGTATTGCTATAAACTTCCCACTTAGAACTGCTCTTGCTGCATCCCATAGGTTTTGGGTAGTCATGTTTACATTGTCATTTGTTTCTAGGTACTTTTTGATTTCCTCTTTGATTTCTTCAGTGATCTCTTGGTTATTAAGTAGTGTATTGTTTTGCCTCCATGTGTTTTTATTTTTTACAGATTTTTTCCTGTAATTGATATCTAGTCTCATAGTGTTGTGGTCGGAAAAGATGCTTGACATGATTTCAATTTTCTTAAATTTACCAAGGCTTGAGTTGTAACCCAGGATATGATCTATCCTGGAGAATGTTCCATGAGCACTTGAGAAGAAAGTGTATTCTGTTGTTTTTGGATAGAATGTCCTATAAATATCAATTAAGTCCATCTTGTTTAATGTATCATTTAAAGATGTGTTTCCTTATTTATTTTCATTTTGGATGATCTGTCCATTGGTGAAAGTGGGGTGTTAAAGTCCCCTACTATGATTGTGTTACTGTTGATTTGCCCTTTTATGGCTGTTAGCATTTGCCTTATGTGTTGAGGTGCTCCTCTGTTGGGTGCATAAATATTTACAATTGTTATATCTTCTAATTGGATTGATCCCTTGATCATTATGTGGTGTCCTTCTTTGTCTCTTGTAATAGTCTTTATTTTAAAGTCTATTTTGTCTGATATGAGAATTGCTACTCCAGCTTTCTTGTGATTTCCATTTGCATGGAATATCTTTTTCCATCCCCTCACTTTCAGTCTGTATGTGTCCCTAGGTCTGAAGTGGGTCTCTTGTAGACAGCATATATAAGGGTCTTGTTTTTGTATCCATTCAGCCAGTCTGTGTCTTTTTGGTTGGAGCATTTAATCCTTTTACATTTAAGGTGGTTATCAATATATATGTTCCTATTACCATTTTCTTAATTGTTTTGGGTTTACTATTGTAGGTCTTTTCCTTCTCTTGTGTTTCCTGCCTAGAGAAGTTCCTTTAGCATTTGTTGTAAAGCTGTTTTGGTGGTGCTCTTAATTCTCTTAGCTTTTGCTTGTCTGTGAAGGTTTTAATTTCTCCATCGAATCTGAATGAGATCCTTGCTGGGTAGAGTAATCTTGGTTGTAGGTTTTTCCCTTTCATCATTTTAAATATGTCCTGCCACTCCCTTCTGGCTTGCAGAGTTTCTGCTGAAAGATCAGCTGTTAACCTTATGGGGATTCTCTTGTATGTTATTTGTTGTTTTTCCCTTGCTGCTTTTAATATTTTTTCACTGTATTTAATTTTTGATAGTTTGATTAATATGTGTCTTGGCGTGTTTCTCCTTGGACTTATCCTGTATGGGACTGTCTGCACTTCCTGGACTTGACTGACTATTTCCTTTCCCGTATTAGGGAAGTTTTCAACTATAATCTCTTCAAATATTTTCTCAGTCCCTTTCTTTTCTCTTCTTCTTCTGGGACCCCTATAATTCAAATGTTGGTGTGTTTAATGTTGTCCCAGAGGTCTCTGAGACTGTCCTCAGTTCTTTTCCTTCTTTTTTCTTTATTCTGCTCTGTGGTAGCCATTTCCACTGTTTTATCTTCCAGGTCACTTATCCGTTCTTCTGCCTCAGTTATTCTGCTTTTGATTCCTTCTAGAGAATTTTTAATTTCATTTATTGTGTTGTTCATCATTGTTTGTTTGCTCTTTAGTTCTTCTAGGTCCTTGTTAAACGTTTCTTGTATTTTCTCCATTCTATTTCCAAGATTTTGGATCATCTTTACTATCATTACTCTGAATTCTTTTTCAGGTAGACTGCCTATTTCCTCTTCATCTGTTTGGTCTGGTGGGTTTTTACCTTGCTCCTTCATCTGTTGCATATTTCTCTGTCTTCCCATTTTGCTTAACTTACTGAGTTTGGGGTCTCCTTTTCACTGGCTGCAGGTTCATAGTTCCCATTGTTTTTGGTGTCTGCCCCCAGTGGCTGAGGTTGGTTCAGTGGGTTGGGTAGCCTTCCTCGTGGAGGGGACTGGTGCCTGTGTTCTGGTGGATGAGGCTGGATCTTGTCTTTTTGGTGTGCAGAGCTGCGTCCGTTGGTGTGTTTTGAGGTGTCTGTGAACTTAGTATGATCTTAGGCAGCCTCTCTGCTAATGGGTGGGGTTGAGTTCCTGTCTTGCTGGTTGTTTGGCATAGGGCGTCCAGCAGTGTAGCTTGCTGGTCGTCGAGTGGAGCTGGGTCTTAGCGTTGAGATGGAGATCTCTGGGAGAGCTTTCGCCATTTGATATTACACAGAGCCAGGAGGTCTCTGGTGGACCAATGTCCTGAACTCAGCTCTCCCACCTCAGAGGCACAGGCCTGACACCCAGCCGGAGCACCAAGACCCTGTCAGCCACATGGCTCTGATATTATAAGTGCCAGAAGCCTCTTACCAGCGGTCTCAGCCACAGAGTATCCTCTTACTGACATTCTCTGCACCTTTGTAGGAGCCGCGACCCCCTGCCTGACTGCATGCTCTTCCAGCTCTGCACCGACCCTCCTTCCTCCAAGTGCCTGGAGGAGGCGCCCTGGGCCTTGTGTGCCTTTTTCCCTGCATGTGTTTTATAATTAGCATTAATTTTTATTTTGAATTTCAAATGGAAGAACATAGCAATATTTTTGATGCATGGGGCCTATAAAGTCCTTAATCTATTCCTAGCTGTCCTTTATTCTGTTCCAAGCATGCTGTCCTTTATTCTGTTCTTCGCACAAGGAGCCCTTGCTGTTTAGAATGTTTACGACGCCCAACCCTATTCTTTACCTAACTCCTAATCACCCTTCAGGATTTATCCTAAAAATCACTTCCTCCAGAAAGACTTCCCTGACTAAGCCAAGTGTTCACAGTGCTTACCTTGCTTATAATTATATCACACTGTATTGTTAATATTTGTCTATTACCACATTAATAGATTAGGTTCCTTGAAGGCAAAAGCTTTTTTCCATTCACGGTTTTATTCCCAGTGTCCAACATACAATAGGTAGTATTTTTTTTTTTCAAACAAAGGTTTATTAGCTTGCTGCAGCAAGGAGGTGCACACATAATGGAGAGTTCAAGATTTTAACAGTTGGAAGTTAAGGAAGATTATCTACAGAGTTTGCAGGACTGTAGTTAGTCATTGGATGGCCTTGGCAGAGATAGGTCAGAATTCGTAAACTAGGAAGTTGTTGGAACAATCAGCGGTCTTATCTTTAGAAGACATGCCTTTGTGTGGAGTTATTGTTAGGTTAGTTTGTCTGTTGTCTTATTTAGAACACCATGAGGTGTTGTTAAGGGTCTGAACTTAGTTTGTCTTGTATATCATGGTTTTGTACAGTTCTTCTATTTTGTGACTCATTATATAGTTTTGCAAGTTGTGGTTTCTGTTTCAATTTTCAGTTCCCCCCTCACATCCTAGTCGCCAACTGAACTGGTTTTCCCTTTATCAGAAGAATAATGACAAACTTCCTGTCCTCAAGGAGTTCCCAGTCTAGGCTATTACAATATAATCTGATATGTGCCGTAATAGATATATGAGTAAGGCGTTACAGAGTTCAGGAAAAATAACTAACTTTTTTTTTAAACTACCATTTTGTTGAAATCCTGCCATATGCAAAGCTCTATATACAATTATGTACTAGGCAAGTTACATATATTATTTTATTTAATCCTCAGCAATCCTATGAAATTGGTGCTATTTTTCTTATCCTCATTTTAAAGTCAAGAAATTGAGATACAGAAAGGTTAAATAAACCGTTGAAGGTCACCCAGCTAAGAAGTGATAGATTGAGGACTTTATTAGGCAAACATTTGGTGGGTACTATTCTAGGTGCTTTATCTCATCTCCAAAATAGACTTTTTAAGTAACCACCATTCTTTATCTTATTTAACTATTGAGGAAACTGAGACATGGGGACATAAAGTAATTCATCTAAGATCACAGAGCTCATGACCACGTTGTAGAGGCAGGATTCAGACCCAGGCAGCCTGGCTTCGTGGTCCATGCACATCACCACCTTTTCTGATGCTTCTCTTGAGCCCTGTTATTGGGCTCTTACATCTTTGTTCTTAACCGCTGTGCCATTGTGCCTCCCTGGCAGAGAAGAAGCTTTACAGAAGGGTTGAGTGGGCTGGTGTGGTGGATAAGTAGGATATTTCTGAATGGGTCAGAGAGACAAGGCTGTGCCATTCTATTCGGAGGAGGAGCCCTGTGAGAAGCCCTGGGAGCAGGAAAGTCTCTGCTCACTTGGGGAATGGTGAGGTTTGAGGAACTCTGAATGCATAGGATGGGGAGTGGTGACAGCTGATAGACTTGTGTATTGGGACCAGATTTGGACTTCACAGTCACCCCTCACATTTGACTAAAAGGATGCTCCTCTTCTCAGTACCACTGTTGGCTCTGAAAAACAGTTCTGGTCATAATGCATCCCCAAAGGAAAGAGATACGTCATTACCAAAGGTACTCATGCTGGAGGCAGTTACAAAAGAGAAGGTCCAGAAGTGGGTTAAGCAAAGAGACTTTAGGGGAAAAGTGCTGCTTAGAGATATTCTTATGTCACCACTTTCAATCAATCCAGATTCTTGAATAGTAGCTTTTATTTATGGAGTTCTGGGAGCTCCAGAACGCATTTACTCTTTATGTCAGTCCCATAAGGTAGGTATTGTTCATGACCCAACTGTATAGATGAGAGAACTGAGGCTCAGAGGACTCAGGAGTTTGGCAGGTCACACAGTGGGAGCTGGTAGAGCCAAGATTTCAACCTGGTTTGTCCGATTCCAGAGCCTGTTCTGCCATACAGCCCCAAGAAGTCTGTTCTTTTAGCTTGTGAAAGTGCAGAATATTCCAAACACAGCAGGCAGTCAAATGCCATGGAGAGCTAGTAGTCAGGAGAGGGAAGAGCAGTGGTGGGACCAAGAGGAGGGGACTTGTTGGACCTTAATCCACACTCATTCCGTATCAGACCCACCCCTCTTTGCATACATCATTGGGATTTACTGGTATCGATTAAATAGTGTCCAGTAAAATAGTAACCCAGTGTTACTCCTTGGACAGCAAGAAATAGTCCAAAAAACTAAGACATAAAATTCTGATCCCCCTTGGGCAATGGAGCTTCCCTCAGATTTTCTGGGACATGGGCTCATTAGACAATTAGCAGATGTGTTAGTGTTGACCTTTCTGTTACCAACCTAGTGATTTTCTTATTTGACTAATGACAGGTAGCCTCATTAGGAGCTGTGGGCACAGAGAAATCTTCGTTGTCTCTGGACAAGTGATGATCTTTGTTAATTTTGGGTATGGCATTCCACTTCTTCACAGCGTCAGGGAAAAGGTAATGGCAGCAGCTAGTGAGCCCTAACTGTACATTCTGGAGATGAAGGAAATTATTTATTGTTATTTTTTTCTGTAGAGTATGCTTGTGGATTAATTGTATTAACTGGTTAACTTAACCTAAGATTGACTTGTTCCTTTGGCCCTGTGTTTGTCCCTACCAGGGGCAATGGTAGGCGTGTGGCCAATGAGAGCCTAAGCTGTAGTTAGGCCAGCAGGGTCTGAATCCTGATGCCTTGATTTATCTTGGACAAGTTATTTAAACTTTCTGCACATTAATTTTTTCATTTCTAAAATAGGAATAAGAAGATAATACATTTTTTAAAATTGTTATTTATCATTGGTGGGGGGGGCTGTTCTGTATAGTAATTGTGATGGTATTGTGCTCATGATGGTAACTGACACTTGTCTATCTCTCAGGGTACCAGAAAGTGAAACATTAGTCACAAGAGAGATTGTTTGTTTGTTTTTTAATGGCTTTTCTTTGATATTTGTCATTCTCCCAGAGAAAGGGGAAAAAATAAAATGAACTGGTTTAAAAAGGAATTACCAAAGGTTTTTGGGGTTTGTCTTGTATTTTAAGGAGCTAGAAAGTCAAAGGAGTTTAAAGGCTATCTCTACCTATATTTTCAAGCCCATGGTAAATTACTACAGTAATGGCCCTGCAATTTGTTCACACTTTCCATATCCACTTTCACAGTTTCCTCCCACAGCAGTTTTGGACTTGGCCATGTGATTTGCTTTGACTAAATGAGATTAAAGCAAATATGCTGAGATAAATGTGATACAAGTCAACAACTTGAAAAGTACTTGCACATCCTTTTGAACCCTGAGAACCCCAGACCACCATGTGAAGAAGTCCCAACTAGATCCAGGCTGCAAACCACCAGACGTGTGAGAAAGACCATCCTAAACCACTCAGCTTCTGCCCAGCCAGCCCAAACTATAATGTCCCACCAACTCACAGAGTGATGAGAAATAATAAATGCTTTTAAGCCATTAATTTGAGGTGGTTAGTTATGTAGTGAACACTAACTGACACAAAGCCCAACAAACACATGCTGAGGCTTGTGGTCTCTATCAACATGTATTTTTCTTATGACACAGCTCTAACTTTCATTCTATCATTCATTTAGCCAATATTCGTAGCTGATTTACTTTTATAAAAGGAGATTCATGTTTTGAATGAAATTAAGGTAACTTATGGCATCAAAGAGTGCTGAACAGCAAGCCTCCTAGGCAACAGGAACCAGCACACCTCTAAGAATCAGAGCAGCCAATGTTTGTTCCTTCATGGACTTTTTCTATAGAGAATGCTCCTGCATTCCAATGACACAATAGCAACCACCTACCCTGGGCTTCTCTGTTCAAAATACAAATGATCAGGATAGAGAAGCTAACCGATTGAGCTTGAGTCTATGCCTATCTCTTCACCAAGGAAGAGGGATTTACTACCAATGTAAATTGGAGGACAGGGCATGTAATCACAGGTAACACTTTAACAGGAATCAAATTCTGATTCTTTTTCTTCAATAATTACCTTATTTGCATGTAATTTTCCAGAAGATGGATATTAATTTAAGTTAATTTGGGAACTGTATGTCCAAAAGGCAAATTCAAATCACAAGTAAAACACACAAGCACCCGTATAGCCCAAACAAAACCGGTGGAAATTACCATTGTGAAAGACTTACCGGGAATTGAAGAAACAATAATGATCTATGAGAGCTGCTTAGCTGAGAGGTTCTGGATCAGGGTCTCTGATGAAGTTGCAGTAAAGATGTCTGCTGGGGCCACAGTCTTTGAAGGCTTGCCTGGGGCTAGAGAATCTTCTTCCAAAATAGCTGTTGGCAGGAGTCCTTAGTTCCACACCACGTGGGCCTCTTCATGAGGATGTTTGTTTGTGCCTCATGACATTGCAGCTGGCATCCCCCAAAGCAAGCAAACCAAGAGAGAGCAACTAGGAAACCACAATATCTTTTATGAATTAGCCTTGGAAGTCTAATACTTTCACTTTCACCACATTTTATTCATTAGAGTCAAGTACAACCCACATTCAAGGGGGAAGGAATTAGTACTCGCCTTTAGAAATGAGATGTATGAAAGAATTTGTGGACGTATTTTAAAGCCATGGCACTACCCTTGAGGCTGGGTGAATACCACATCAGTGATTCCTTCAGCAGCCTCAGCAGAGAATTGGCTGTTTGCCTGCCTATACTACCTTTGGGGATAGAGACTTTAATGATTTGTTGGTCAGTGTTTATCAACTGCCTTTCTAGAAATCAAAATGTATAGATACATATGTATGTATATAAGTTGTACTGATATAAAAGGTGTGTAGCACACAATTTACAAATAATGAAATATACAATACTCTTTATTATAAATTCCATACAACAAATTGGTTCTCACAAAACGTTTTAGTTGATTTTTGCCAAGTGCTTATACGTGTAACATTTTCTGCATCACTTTCTTACATCTAGACTATCAACAAAACAATAAATCAAGCCCAGCTCTGTAGCACTTGCCATTTCCAAATGCTCCCACCATAGCCAATTTCAAGTTACTGACATGATATCACTGAATGCAGAGTTGGAAAGAAATTTGCAGTAACACACCATTATACAGTATTTTCACTCTACAGATACAATAGATGTAAATAACCTGAGTAGCATAAATAATAATAAAGTAGAATAATTAGGAAATGAGTTTTGAGTACTTTTTTGCCTTTTTAATAGAATTAATGTTATTTTAAGTTTAGATAATTTCATTTTTAATAGAAGCTGTTTTTAACAACTAGCTTGCAAAATTCTTGAAAAATTAACAATCACGTT
Source organism: Balaenoptera borealis (assembly GCF_965194805.1). Lineage (NCBI taxonomy): Eukaryota > Metazoa > Chordata > Mammalia > Artiodactyla > Balaenopteridae > Balaenoptera > Balaenoptera borealis. The sequence goes on from NC_138877.1 coordinate 52,594,065, forward strand.
TCATAAGCTGCTAACAGCTGACTCCAGCACACCATTGACTAGAAACACCTTTATCTTCCACCACATGGGGAATTCCCAATATTTCAACAATCGGAATTGAACCCATGAACCAACCAACAAAAACAACATCTTATGTAAGAAGCATGAGTAGTTTGAAAGACGAATGTCAGTAGAACAAACAACTGGAAAATACAACTGATAAAACAGAAAGATGAAAACCTGAATTGCTTTTTTAAGGCATCCTTAAAGAAATTTAAGTAAAACAGAAAATAATTAAATAATTTAGTAGATAAATAGAAGGATAAGATGGTCACCACTGAGACACTAATCAATGATCTGGAATATAGAAATAAAAAGAGAAGAGAAGTAGCTAGTAGTTTTGCACGGCACATCATAATCATAGATTATGCTATCATGACAAAGAACAAAACAATATTTACAGTTACTCTAAATTGTCATGTTAATCATTGTTTAACTATGCAAATATTTTATATTCCTTCTAACTTCAAAGTATGCATATGATATTTTAAATCAATTAAATGTTAATATACTAACCTAACAGGTAGGTTTTATGATTACTGTAGCTTGAAAGCCATATAAATTTAAAAACTAAAATTCTCCTTTACGTATTGTGGTGTATGTAGAATTCATTCCTGTACAACCCAATTATGTGGTACCATATTTAAGGATGTATTAAAGGCACATACTGAATAACGTTTTAAGATTTGTATTGAAATGCTCATTTTACTTGGCAATATTAGTGACATATTAGCAGAACTTAACATTTATAAAATTTTGGAAAACACAGTTTAGAATTACTCTCTTAAATATTGGCAAATGAATTAATGGCATTAATCATGTGCAAGTTTGTTTCTAAATAAAACCAAAATTTACTCTGATATGCTACTACAGAGCCAGCAGAGGGAGCTCAAACACTTTTGTTTTGCTTTTTAACTAAAGAAACTTATTTTCTCTTTTTTTTTTTTTTTTTAATATCTATTTATTTATTTATTTATTTATGGCTGTGTTGGGTCTTCGTTTCTGTGCGAGGGCTTTCTCTAGTTGCGGCGAGCGGGGGCCACTCTTCATCGCGGTGCGCGGGCCTCTCACTATCGCGGCCTCTCTTGTTGCGGAGCACAGGCTCCAGACGCGCAGGCTCAGTAATTGTGGCTCACGGGCCTAGCTGCTCCGCGGCATGTGGGATCCTCCCAGACCAGGGCTCGAACCCGTGTTCCCTGCATTGGCAGGCAGATTCTCAACCACTGCGCCACCAGGGAAGCCCCTTATTTTCTCTTTTAAAAGCTGCTGGATTCTGAAAAATGATGTAGTTATTATTTAAATAATATAAATGTATTACTAAAAAGAATATCCTATTTCTTGTTAAAATAATAAATATATTCCCGAGCAAAAAAAAGATATCATTATCATTTATTTTACTTAGAAATGGCAGGCAATTAAAATTAATTCTGTCCATTTATTTTTCCAATAGCCTTTACTTAAAAAAATTTTTTTTCTTACCAAGATTTATGGTTCTGGTAAGGTAGACTGAACTAAAATGAAAACCTTCCAGTTGCAAATATAAAATATGATAGGTAAAATATGACACATTTTATTTTTTATTTTTTTTCTCTATTTTTCTTGACCAATATGGATAGAGGCTTATCAATTGTATTTTTTTTTAATTTCACAGTTTTGATTTAATCTTTTCTAAATATGGCGCTAGATAAATACGGAACAAGATAACAAGAGTTCCCAGCAAAGGAGCCAGGTTGGTATTAGCACTCTCCCCTTTTGGCCACCTCCCCAATCTTTTGGGGTTTATTCTTTGAAATATGACACATTTTAAATGTAATTCTTGCATATGTAATAAAACATAATATAAACATGTTTCCCTCAGCTCAATGCTCAGCCCCTCCACATTCATGGATAAACATTCATTATTAATTTCTTATGTATCCTTCCAGAATTTCTTTATGAATATACAGATATATATGTGTCTCATTCTAATCTATTTTTTTTCTTATGCAAAAAGCACCATATCATACGCCCTATTCTGTATCTTGCTTTTATTATTAATATATCTTGGAAATCTTTCCATATATCTATTGTAGAAAACTTACTCCTTTTTTTCTTCGACATTTGTATAGTGGATAGCAAGTGCATTTTAAGAATATATCACAATTTATTTACCTGTCCCCAGTTGATAAACTTTTGAGTTGTTTTCAGTCTTTTTCTATTGAAAATAATTCTTCAATAATAATCTTGTATACATGTGCCATGTTATACATGTGAAAATTATGTCTGAAGGATAAAGTCCCAAACGTGGGATTGCTAGGTAAAAGGACATGTGAGTGTGTAATATTGATGGATATTGACATCATGAAGGTTATACCAATTTATATTCCCTTAGGAGCAATGGAGCCATTTTGTTATAGTATTGCCAACTGAGTGTTACCAAGCTTTTGAATTTTGCCAATCTAATAGATGAAAAATGTATCTAGTTGCAGATGTATTGTACATTTCTCTTATTATGAGTGAGCAATCACTGTCGGAGTTATTTGTATTTCCTTTCCATGAACTTAGTGTTCATAATCCTTTGCTCGTTTTCTTTTGAGTTGTCAGTCCTTTTCTTATTAATTTTGTAGGCTATCTCTCTTTATTAGGGAAATTAACCCTTTGTGATGTGTGTCACCACTTTGTTGTCTTTGGACTTATAGTATTTATTTGGCATGCAGAAAGATACAAACTTCCAGTTATAAAGTAAATAAGTCATGCGGATGTAATGTATAGATGTAATGTAATACTGTATTACATGTTTGGGAGTTGCTAAGAAAGTGCATGGTAAAAGTTCTCATCACAAGAAAAAAAAACTTTTGTAACTATGTATGGTGATGGATGTCAGCTAGACTAATTGTGGTGATCATTTCACAATACAAAGATTGAATCACCTGAAACTAATATAATGTATGTCAATTTCGTCAATAAAAAAAAAAGATCAGTTGACTATATTTATGTGCGTCTATTTCTGAGCTCTCTGTTCTGTTCCACTGATCTGTTTGTCTAGTCTTTTACCAATACCACACTGTCTTTTTTTTTTTTTTAATTTACCATTTACTCTTTTTTTTTTTTGTCGCACTGGCGGCATGCAGGATCTTAGTTCCCCGACCAGGGATTGAACCCCCAGAGTCTTAACCACTGGACCACCAGGGAAGTCCCTACTCGTTTATCTTTTATTTATTTATTTTATTGGCCATGAGGCATGTGGGATCTTAGTTCCGTGACCAGGGATTGAACCCGAGCCCCCTGCAGTGGAAGTGCAGAGTCCTAACCACTGGACCGCCAGGGAAGTCCCAATACCACACTGTCTTGATTACTGTAATTTTATAGTAAGTCTCGAAGCATATCAGGTAGTGTCAGTTCTCCAACTTTGTTCATTTTTTTTCAGTGTTGAGTTGGTTATTTGGGGGCTTATTCTATATAAACGTTAGAATCACAAAATAACTTGCTGGGATTTTGATTGGGATTGCACTGAATCTATAGATGAAAGTGGGAAGAACTGACATTTTGATTATGTTGAGTTTTCCTACTCATGAATATTGAATACCTCTCTATTCATGTTGTTCTTCTTTATGTCTTTCCTCAGAGTCTGGAGTTTTCCTTATATAGCTCTTGTACATATTTCGTTAGATTTATACATAAGTATTTCATTAAGGGTGATGCTAATGTAAATGATAATGCGTTTTTAATTTCAAATTCCACTTGTTCATTGCCAGTATATAGGCAATTGACTTTTGTATATTAACTTTGTATCCTGCAACCTTGATATAATAGCTTATTAATTCCAGGTTTTTTTGTTGTTGTTGATTCGTTTGGGTTTCCTACATGGACAATCATGTCATCTGCAAGCAACAACAGTTTTATTTCTTCCTTTCCAATCTGTATAACTTTTATTTCCTTTTCTTGTCTTACTACATTAGCTAGGATTTCCAGTATGATGTTGAAAAGCAGTGGTGGGGAGGGATATCCTTGCCTGGTATCTGATGTAATCAGGAAAGCTTTAAGTTTCTCACCATATTAGCTGTAGGTTCTTTATCAAGTTCCTTATCAAGTTGAAGAATTTTCTCTCTATTCCTAGTTTTCTAATAGTGGTGTTTGCTTGTTTGTTTGTTTTTAAATATGTAGTTAACATAGCTGGACTCACACTCCAAAATCTGTCTTCCCTATAAGGGGCAGCAGCTAAATTTCTGTTCAAATCTTTTGGCCTTATCTGGGCCCCTTTAATCTGTCATATGCAAGTAGAGTTCAGGTTTCAACTGAGATCTGAGCAGAGAATTTGGAACTCTCCCTTTCTGGATCTCTCCTTTAAGAGATTTTTTTCTCTTTCTTTCCAGCTGCAGTGATCACCCTAAACTTGGTGCTTTGTTTCTTGTTTCTTTAAGCCAGTATGACTGTGGGTTTCCATCCAAGTTTTAGCTCCTTCACTGGAGACTGCCTGTTAAAAATCACCTGATAAAATAAGCTGTTACCACCTCCTTCAAGGTCTGACTTCTCTCCAGCTTCTACCTGATTTTTGTCACTCTCCAGCTCATTTAGATCTTTGTTTTTTAAGCAGTTTTTAAAATCATGATGTATATTTGAATGATAACGTTGATGCTAGTGCAGAGAATTGGGCTTAGCAAACAAAAGATTGGATGCAGGAAGCCCCAAGTAACAGACTGATGATGTCCTGAAATGGGACAATAATCATAAGAATGGAGAAGGCCAAAAAAATGAGAACATCTACAAGCTCATAGTGGCGAGCTTTGTGACTCTGAACTACCACATTTGACCCATCTAAAATTTTCTTCGTTGTATAGAAAGGATCAGAAAAGAGGTTGAAGAAGTAGCAGCCAGTATTATTAATTGCTTGTCTCCTAAAATTCGTAAATGATGCAAAAATAAAGAGAATTACCTGTAACTTTAAGCAAAAATACTCTTGTCTCATTTCTCTTCATTTCACAGAAAATATATTCAAGCATCTCCTGAAGTACCATTGATGTTCAATTGCAGAGTTGTATTATATCAAGTAGGAACTTTGTCAGCTACTGGCAATAAAAACCTGATTACAATGGCTTAAATACCTAAGAGTTTATTCTTTTACATGTAAGAAACACAAAAGTGGGCTATCCACACTGGTACGAAGTTCTACAACGACAACAGAAATCCTTTCTTAATACATGGTTTCCATCCTCCAGGGCACAAGATGGCCACTAGAATTGCAACTGTCATATGTTATTTCAGGAAGGAATAAGTAGAAGGGCGAGGAGCAGAAAAACTCATCCAAGCTTTCTGTTAATAAGAGTCTTCTAATAAATCCCAGCCTATGACTTCTGCCTATATCTCTTTGACCAGTTACATGGTCATTCCTACCTATAAAGGAGGCTGGGAAGTACTTTTTTTTAAAGCTAGGACAATTGGTACCCTGAATAAAATTGAGATTATGTTACTAAGGATAAAGAGGAAAGTGGATATTGAATAAGCAACCAGCTGTCTCTGCCACATGTACAAAATAATTTTGTTGGAGCTCTCTCAACCAACTTAAGGCAAAAAAAAAAAAAAAAAATGCATTGACCCAGATTAGCAAACTGTTATCTCTGTACAGGCATACCCAGTCTAGGTATTCAAATGATCTTTGGGAAATTTTACTTCCTTTTACCTCTCACCTTTGCTTTTATCTGGATTGGAAACAGGCTTAGATGTGCTCTCCCCTCATAACGACAAGATAGCTACTAGAAAGACTAAGCTTACATTTGCTCAGTTAAGCAATCCCAGATGAAGGAGATCACCTGTTTCTTAATAATTTTAGAATGAGTCATAAGAGGGACTCATGGTCCTTGGTATCACTTGCCTATTCCTACAATCATTGTAGACAGGGCAAGTGCTCTCTGATTGGCCAGATCTGCATCAAGGACCCCATCCTCCTGGGTCAGTCCCAACTAAACCATATGAACTGAGTTGAAGGAGGCATGTTTCCCTAAATTAAACTCAATTCCAGCAGAAAGGTGATTGGGTACCACGCAAGCAAATACAGCAGACCTTGTGCAGAGGGCAAAAACCTTGAAAGGAAAAAATTAATTTATGCACTTCCAGTCTAGAAATGAAAAGACAAAATAGGCAAAACAATGGTAATCTATAAATCCCTTGCATAACTCCTATTGTCTTCAATAATATTCAATAATACAATGTCTATAGGATGAAAGTTTACCACAAGCCAAGGCTGGTAATATTTTGAGCATTACGAAAAGCTTTTATACTTCTAAAGCGACTATGAAAATACCAAGGAGAAGATTTTCATAAGTATGCTATTTATAGGAATATTTAATTATGGTAACTCCCTTACTATCTAAATCATGGAGATTCAAAGTGATGTACAATCATAAATTAATCCTTTCAAAACTCCATAATGAAAAAGATTATGAGGAGAATAAGGCACAAAGGAATGATGGGTTTATTCCCAAGTTCACGAATTGAATCAGCAGCCAGCCAAAGCTGCTGACTCGCAAAATATATGACTCCACATTTCCACACCTTATTTTAGTTTATCACAGCTATTGGTCTTTAGGGGCATTTGTTGGTAAGTGATTGGCAGAAAATGAAAATGGCCATATGTTTGCAGCTTAGCGTCATCTGCCCTAGGGAAATAATAAACAAAAGAGGACAGCACGTATACTCAAATGAAAAAAGCAAATAGGGCACAGTGAAAAATCTATGGAGAAAATTTGCCAGTAGCTAAAAATAACTGAGTGGAGTATAAATTGGGGTATCAGAACTCTCAGTATTTGGTATGACAGTGAGTACACTTAGAAAGGGTTTTTATTTTGTTTTCTTTTAACATAATATCATACTTATAGAAAAGTTTCAAAAATAGTACAGAGAATTCTGGAATACACGCCACCCGGATTCCTCAAATGTTAACTTTTATTGTACTCACAACCTTCTTCATTCTCTCTCTCTCTCTCATGTGTGTGCACGCGTGCATCCAAGCATGCTTGCACATACCCACACCCATACCCCCAACACACAGACCTCTGAATCCTTTAAGAGTAAGTTTCAGATACAATGCTTCTTTCCTGCTATATACTTCAATGTGTATTTCCTAAAACCAAGAACATCTTATATAGCCACAGTACAATTTTCAAAATTAGGAAATTAATACTGATATAACACTATTATTTACTATACAGCCCTTATTCAGATTTCACTAATTGTCCAGTAATGTCAATTATAGCAAAAGAAATTTAAGATCATGCATCACATTGAGTTGTCATATCTTTTTACTTTCCTTCAGCATGGAAGTCCCGAGATGTTCTTTGTATTTTATGAAGCAGATATTTTTGAAGAGTACAGGACAAGGATTTTGTAGAGTGTCCTTCAAATTAGGGTTTGTCTGATGTTTTCTCATGATTAGATTCAAGTTATGCACTTTTGGTAGGAATATCATAGAAATGAGGCTGTGCTCCTCTTGGTGCACCACATTAGGAGGCATATGCTGTTTATTTGTCCCATTATGGTTGAAGTTAACATTGATCATTTGGCTAAGGTGGTATCTGTCATGTTTCTCCACTGTAGCATTATTATGTTATCTCTTATAATTAATAAATGCTTTATGGAAACATACTCTGAGATTATGTAACTACCTTAATACTCCTCAAAAATTTACACACCAGTGTTAGCATCTATTGATGACTACTGCCTGAATTAATTAGAATGAATATCTTTTCATTAAACCTGTTTCTAAAATGTATACCAGTCATGCCACACTGTGTTAACATAGTCACAGGACTTTCATTATAGGTGAATTCTTATAATCTAAAAAACACTATAATCAATGAGGAGGAGGTGAGATACAATTTCAATACACCTAATAATGATCTAAGGACCATCAATAACCATGAGTGATCTTATTAGGGGGACGAAAATGTTCTAAAACTGACTCAATAAAGCTACTAATTGCATGACTGAATTATACACCTGAAATGAGCAATTTTATGGTATGTGAAATATATCTCATTAAAGGTAAAAAAATAGGAAGAAATATGAGTTAAGGAAATAATAAAAATGATTTCAATCAGAACACAGAAGCAAAGGCCAGTGAGAGCAACCCTTCAGTGTCATGATTTGCATAAATAACAACTTGCACCTAAATCAAAGGTTCTTAACCTTCTTTTATAACATGGACCCCTTTGGCAGTCTGATAAAGCCTATGGATTCCTACTGATAATAATGTTTTTAAATTCAAATGTAGTCAGCACTTCTTATATAGTTTGCATTTTTAAGTTGTAAAATCCATTCCCCCTTTAATCTGATATGTTACTCTGTGTCTAACTAGGCATGACTAAGTGCCAGTGTGTAGCCAAGTAGGACCATTAAAGCTGCCCTGATGTTAAGAACCTAGGTGAGCTTAAGAGCAATTCAAGGGACAACAGCGTTTGAAAATAAATGTAGATTGATTGATTTTCATCTTTGTGTTTATGTGGACATTTGTATTAGTACTAAATAAGTTATGCATGTTAAAAATTTATTGCTGTTCTATATGAGATAGAGATACTCATCATGTTGTCCCTAGCAACGGCTGGCTTGTTATGTTTCAATAAATATTTTTTTAATTAAATGAAAATAAATGTTTTAAATATATAGGGTTACAAAGAAAATCATTGAAAAAAATGTTGAAAATTTTTTCAATATTTAAAAATTTTTCAATATTTCAAAATATTGAAAAATTTTTAATATTATTTTTGTACTATAAAAATATATGAGCTTTAAAAAATACACTAAATAACAATAGATTTTAAATATAGGCAACTCAAATTGAAATTTTATTCTTTACAACTCTTAGTGTGAAGGCTGTTGTTACTTAACATGAATAAGAATGATAAACTTTCTTTGACAGAGCAATATACATGTCGTATGACATCCAGTTGACTTCCACTTTTTGTTTTTTGGCTTCAAGTGTTGACAATCCAGATTCTCAAGAACATATTATCCTAAATTTAATTAAAGTTTCCATAGCTTGCTTAACAAGGAATGGATAGATTCTCTCAAGGAATATCAAAAACCTCTAAAGCTATTTGAGTTAAATTTCTATTATGAGGTTATACAGCTTCACCATATGGAGGCCCAGAGTTGCTCTGCATTTGGCCAGCTCCACTGCAAGGGTGTCTGTAGACAGGGAGGCTGAGAGCTAACACTGCAGTATTTTTGAGGGAGTGATGAGCGGAAGTGGTATTTTGAGATATATTCAACAACTTCACTGTGATGTGAAAGTCTCTGTGATTCCTATTGGTTTATAAGGTCACAGAGACTAAGATTTTTGCCAACATTCATACTTGGAGGACTTCCTAAATTTCAGTTAAATATTACTGAAAATAAAGATGTAAATGTTTTTACCCATCAAGTTCAACTACCCACTGAATTCTATCCATGGACAGTTTGGGCATCCAAGGATTCCAGGTTAAGAACTCCTGATATAAACAGATACAGTAAATGGAATTTATAATCGTCACATTTTGACTGTTTGGTACAGTTACATAACTCCTAAAGACAGCATAAATATATCTATAAAGCCAAGATGTTTTAAGAGGAAAGGAAAATTCCTGGTTTTGTCTATGTCAAGTCTAAAGACTCAAAAATAGAATCCTAACTCTCAGTTTCTTTCAAGATTCTTCCTCATAAAATGTGATCAAAATACTTAGCTCTGTTAAAAAAAAAAAAAAATCCGGTGATGAGGCATCTCTTTTTGCTTTTCATTTCTAGGCATTATTCCAGCCTGGGGTTTTTCTGCCTCATCACTTGTGATAGGAAGAAATTGATCTTTTGTCTCTTATTCTTATCTCCAGTTTGGGGCTGCCTTTTTATTTTTTTGTTCTCATCTAAATTTAGATGTTGAATTCTTCTTAAACTCATTGCAAGAAGGAGAAGTCCAGTAATTTGACCTTGAGCAGTTAATTCTTTCCCATTACAAAATTAATTTTGTCCCAGAATATGTTATCAAGTCCTTTTGCTCTCTGAAAGAAAAAGATTAGAGGTAAGTTTTCTGCTACCTATATACTAATCAAAAGAAAAATTTCTGGAATTAGGAATTGGGATATAATAAAAGTTAAACTGCTGGAAGTCGGATTTGTGCTTTAATCCGTATTATGCCAAATCGGGGGCTTCTAAGACTGTCTTTGAACCTCGGTTCTCCTTATATGGAAAAGGAGTGGTAATTTGTTATGTAATCTCTAAGGTACTTTCTACCTCTAAATTTTCAAAAATTTAAAAATTTAACAAGTCAGGACCGTATCTGCTGGATTATTTTAGTGCCCACCCTGCTTGATCTGGCTGGTCTGTCCATCCCCTAGCACTTATGAGTATCTCTTGTTAGCAACTCACAGCTGTCCCCAACGCAGGAGAACTGCTCTCTTCCCTTCAGCGGAACGGGAGACTGGAGTAGCCACACCCTGAGGGATGGAGCCCCCATCAAATAATTGACTGACCGGAGGCACAAAAGCTGGCTCCCTTCCCTCAAGATGAGAAAAGAATTTCCCATGAGACTGGACTGAAGCTAGCATCCCGGTGAGATTACATCCCTGCTAAACTTTTATCCCCTGTACTAACCTGCCTCTCTCACCCCCATTCTCCTGAGATCACTCTCTCAACGAATCATTTCAACGAGAATCTCCATCTCAGGCTTTGCTTCTAGGGAACTTGACATAAGATAGCATCTTATAGTAGGCATTCAGCAAATCTCTGTGGACTGACTGAATGAATGAATGAATGGAATTAATCTGTTTAATATTAATCATAAAAGTTATAGACCAAGCCTAAGAAAGCTTCATATAGTTTTTAGCAATAACTATGTGTTGAAAATCTTTCCTAGCAAGTACTATGAACATGTCTGTCTGTGAATTTGCCTCTCCCCCTTTCTGATAAAATTAATTCATTTCCAGAAGGAGCTTCCCCCAAATACTTACTCAGTGTTCGGCAGAGTATGAGCTATCCTTAACCCTAACCACTGGCCCAAGTGATCAAAGTAATGAACTCAATATTAGTGAGGAAAGGAAAGCTGACAGCTCATATTCCCAGAGTTCAGGGCCTTTGATTATTTATTTCTAATCCAAGGGGGTACATTATCAACTTATTAGCAATACAGTATTAAGAATGTATGAGAAGACAATGCAGTAAGTGCCTAAATGCAAGGCTAACTTTCAATTATTCAGTGAGAGAGTTGAGTAATGTAGTTGTGTGGGATGGGAATGGATTATACAGCTTGTACCAAACCACAGAGAACAGACAACACTCTCATTTATCAACATATCTTCTTTTAACTAATAGCACAGTTCTTTTTTTTTTTTTTCAGTGAAAAAAGCAGTGTGTAAGTTTTGAAACTTTTTACTGGAAAGAAATGTCCTGTAATTACTCCTCGGAACAATCACAAATACAAGAGTAGCTCCTGTTTTGTAAGAAGAGTAAAATCCCAGATACCACTATTTGGATTCTAGCGCCATTGGTTCATGCACCCTGTCTCTACTCAGCTCTAGGTGTCAGTCCCCTGGCCTCAAGATTGTTATCTTTCGGTGGGTATTCAGTGTTAATGAGCGCCTGTTTGGAGATCCTAAATACATTCTTAGTTAAATGTAGTGTAAAGGTTACTGTTTGCTCTTGTACTTCTTGTGAAAGTGCAGTTGAGCAGAAAAAAATGCTTTTCGTTAATAATTTGTCCATGATTAAACTGCATTTACATGTTATTATGGGGCTTTATATATTACAGTGCAAAAAAAAATAAACACTGTAGGATTTGTTTTAGCCATCATGAAGAGAAAACTCAGTGTTCTGTTTACTTTTAAAGGCTATAAGAGAATGTATATATGTATATATATATATATATCTTTCTGCTTATTACAGAATATAAGATCTGCCACAGTCTTCAACCCACTTAAGTCTGAATATTCTAAACTTCTTGAGTGAAACAACTGTTTCTTAAAATGTTTGTATTCCCCACGGAGCCTAGCATACTGCAGACATTTTTCAACACGTGGGAAAAAATATTGAATATCCTTGCATCCATTTGCTAGGGCTGTCATAACAAAGTAACATGGACTCAGTGGCTTAAACAACAGAAATTTATTTCTCACAGTTCTAGAGGCTAGGAAGCCCAAGATCAAGTTGTCAGCCAGTTTGGTTTCTTCGGAGGCCCCTCTCCTTGCCTTGCAGATATCCACCTTCCCACTGTGTCCTCACATGGTCTTTCCTCTGTTACTATGTCTATGTCCTAATCTCTTCTTTTTTTTTTTCTTTTTTAATTAATTTATTTATTTTTGGCCGCATCGTGTCTTTGTTGCTGCACGTGGGCTTTCTCTAGTTGCGGCCAGCGGGGGCTACTCTTCAGTGCGGTGCGCAGGCTTCTCATTGCGGTGGCTTCTCTTCTTGTGGAGCACGAGCTCTAGGCGCACGGGCTTCAGTAGTTGTGGCTCGCGGACTCTAGAGCACGGGCTCAGTAGTTTTGGCGCACGGGCTTAGTTGCTCTGCGGCATGTGGGATCTTCCCGGACCAGGGCTTGAACCTGTATCCCCTGCATTGGCAGGCGGATTCTTAACCACTGCGCCACCAGGGAAGCCCCTAATCTCTTCTTATAAGGACACCAGTCATGTTGGATCAGTGCCCACCCATATGACCTCATTGTATCTTAATGACTTCTTTGAAAGGCACTATCTCCAAATATTCTATGGTACTGGAGGTTAGGACTTCAACATAAGAATTTGGGGGGGGACACCATTCAGCCTATAACACTCCTTTATATCGGTCTTATAAATTTATAAACTAAGAGAAAGCAAAAATAAGTACTTAAATTATTTTAAAATAAGAGTTATGAATTATAGAATCACTCTTTTTCTAGCCATTTGTTTGGAAAATTATGTGTACTAATTAAAGTTTAGTAGTTGTCATCAGCTATATTAACATTCCATCTGAGCAGAAGCAACTATTAATGAAGCTGATGAGATAAATTGTTTCCATTTCCCAAACTAGAATATAGAGCTCTAGTTCTATATAAATAGAATATAGAATATAGAACTCATATAAATAGAATATAGAACTCACTGATGAAAATAAATATGGGCCTTTTCATTGATATACTTTTTCTAAAGGGAACATTTAACAATGTTTGAAGCAGGCATTTGGAATTGCAATACGTCATCATGTGTTGTGTTTCATAAACAAGATAATTATATTGCCTTTCACCATACAAACTAAATTATAAAATTACTTTGAACGTCAGTTAAGTGAGGAAAAACCTGGGGGTGTTTTTCAGCAGGACTACTTTTCTTTGTTCTAACTATAATTAAATCCATTTTATTCATATGGAGGAACTTCTGCCTTGTAAAAAATAAAATGTTAAACTGTACTTTGGAATTCTGGCTTTTTTTAACCAGAATAGGTTGGGATCATCAGAAGATAATGTTATAATATCCTGGGAAAATGGAAAGAAGGAAAAGATTTCTTCATGTTTTCAAGGAATTGTTCTTTTCATCTTATGTGCATAAGAGTTATTAAATTTGTGCGCATAGAGTTGTTCATCATATTCGCTTATTATCCTTTTATTGGCTGTGGGATCTGTAGTGATATCCCCTCTTTTATTCCTGAATTAGTATTTTGTGCCACTCTCTCTCTTTTTTGTCAGTCTTGCTAGAGGTTTATCAATTTTACTTTTTTTTTCCCAAAGAACCAGCTGTTTTTTTCATTGACTTTCTGTATTGTTTTTCTGTTTTCAATTTGATTGATTTCTGCTCTAATGTTTATTATTTCCTTCATTCTTCTTGTTTTGGTTTTATTTTTTCTCTTCTTTTGCTAGTTCCTGAATTGAAAACTTACATTATTGATCTGAGACTTTTCTTCCTTTCTAATATAAATACTTAATGCCATAAATATCCTAGTAAGCACTGCTTTAGCTACTGTCCCTCAATTTTAAGAGTCGTTGCATATTAAGATTATTAACACTTTGTATTATGTATCATCAACATTTCTCCCAATTTGTCAATTATACTTTGACTTTGTTTATGGTTTTCTTTCTCTAATAAATTTATTTATTTATTTTTGGCCGCGTTGGGTCTTCGTTGCTGCATGCGGGCCTTCTCTAGTTGCGGCAAATGGGGGCTACTCTTTGTTGAGGTGCGTGGGCTTCTCATTGCAGTGGCTTCTCTTTCTTGTCGAGCATGGGCTCTAGGTGCATGGGCTTCAGTAGCTGTAGCACGCAGGCTCAGTAGTTGTGGCTTGTGGGCTCTAGAGTGTAAGTTCAGTAGTTGTGGCGCACGGGCTAAGTTGCTCCACGGCTTGTGGAATCTGCCTGGACCAGGGCTCGAACCCGTGTCCCCTGCACTGGCAGGCGGATTCTTAACCACTGCGCCACCAGGGAAGTCCTATGGTTTTCTTGTCGTGCAAAATTTTTTAATTTATTATGTAGTCAAATTTATTATTTTCTTACTGCTTCTGGATTTTGAGTCATGATTAGAAAGTCTTTCATTACATGGAGGTTGAGGAGGAATTTATCTGTTTTTCCTTTACTACTTGTATGATTTTTTTAAATTTACGTGTAGATACTTAATCCATTTGGAGTTTATTTTTGTGTATGGTGTGAGATATTAATCTAATTTTATCTTTCTACAAATGGCTACCCAGTTGTCACAGCACCATGTACTAAAAAGTCTGTCCTTAACCCAGTGATTTGTATAGTCACCTTTCTCATGTACTAAATTTCCATAAATATTTGGATCTAACTCTAGCTAGTCTATTATATTCCACTGGCCTATTTGTCTATTCATGTGCCAGTACCACACTATTTTAATTATGGAGGATTTATATTTACTATGTTTTAATACCTGGTAGGGCTAGTTCCCTGGTAGTGTTCCCTTTTTCAGTGTTCTCCTGGCTACTCTCGCCTGTTTGTTTTTTTATATGAACTTTAGTATCAAGTTGTATAACTCCATAAGAGCTTATTAGTATTTGTATTGATTCTATGTTAAATTTAATCTTGTTAAATTAAGTCCCAAATTTAAGGTCTAAGGATTTTAATATCCTAACTCATTCAATTTATTCTATATCCCTTCTAATTTTATTTTATCATAGATTTGAAGCGTGTGCCCTCAACATCAATCATATCATGATCCATGCCATTTATCACAGTGTGATACATTACTGGGCCAAGCATACTCTTCTGTATTGATACACTAGACATGTCCCTCTCAGGTGACATTGACCTGTGAATCTTTTGGGAATGCGTGTTCCACTGTTTTCTAATCCAAGCCATCCATTCAATCTGTATTTCCCTAAATGGTTCATAAGTATATCATTTTCCATTTGTCATATATTCCACTATGGTTCACATCACACTAGATCTAAGCCATTTTCACTATCCACTCTAAAAACAAACATAAAAGTCCTCTCTTTTAGAAAAATGTATGAAGCCAGAGACTTAGAAGCAGTTGGCCTAATTGATTAGTAAATGTAAAAACTCAATTACAGTTCCAGTTTGGGAGAAAAAAATACCCTGAAGCCAAGGAGTCTGTCTTACAGAATACATTTATACACTTTGAGTCAGAGACTTGTATGGTACTCTCTACCCCTAATATATGGTAGTAGGAATCAAGGGGTAGAAGTAGCAGTGGCTTCTCTTACTACTGTGCCTAGCAACCCACTTATAGAATCTTTGCTTCCTGTCCTAGCAGTTTTGAGCTCCAGTGGTTTGAAGGTCTTACTTCTCAGGAGGGAATGCTTCCACCAGAAGACAAAATAATGGTTCTGTCGAATTGGAAGATAAGATTACCACCTTGTCATTTGAAGGTGACAGGAAAAAAAGTTACTCTACTGGCTGGTATAACTGATCCCAATTACTAAGGGGAAGTTGGGTTGCTACCACACATAGAGGCAAAGAATAGTATGTCTGGAACCCAGGAAGTTCTTTGAGATGCATTAAGGGAATATTAGACTTGCCAGTAGGGGGCACTGGTGTGACCCTCTAGGCCTCAGTAAGACACTTCCCTTCCAGATTCCAGTCCTTAGATACGATTATTCAGAGCAGGAAATTAGTAGTCTACTATGCAGAGGAGCTCCAATCATATCCTGAGGCCATGATCTCCCTACCGGATGCCTGAACAGCTCTGGCCTGCCTTCACCGTCTGACAAATGGTGTATCACTTCCAGCCCACTCACCACTTCCTCCAGCAATGGTGGGCTTCTTCCACAGACCTGTGCCAGTTTATACTCTGGCAACTTCTTGCAGGCTGTGTTACTATGGTGGCTGCTTTCTCTCTGAAGAGGTCCAAATCTTAGTCTGGGGTAAGGGTCGGGGTAGCGGAAGCCTTCTCTTGGTACTCTACTTAGTTCCTTTATTGTCTGTATTCACAGCCTACAAATTGTAGCTGTTTTTTGTGGTTTTTTTTGCACCTGACATTTCTGGACTCCTTTTACTCATTTTGGTAGATGACCACCTTCTACTATCTAACAATTCTTTATATTGAACTTTTCCTGTTTAAATAATTGGTTTGGTTTCTGTCTCCTGACTGGACCCTGACTCATAAACCCTTTGAGAAGAAAATCATTTATTTTTTCATCAAGTAAATTGTCTTTTGCTCACTGGATTTACTAGGATAGGAATAAATGTCCTAAATCAGATTACATTTTGTTTTACAGTGTACTTTCTGTTCTCTAAGCTCCTGTCCCCAAAAAGAAGAGGATGTGCTATGGAACCTGATTTTATCTATTATGAAATACACAATAGGAACCTTTGTGCTTGAGTAAGTGTTAAAGTTTTGTGAAGCATTGTTGTAAATAATTGCCTAAAGTCATGATATAATAGCTAGAGTGAAAATTGATGATGGTTCATAAATTTTATCAGTTGGTACAAATGAATCAGCAGCAAGTTCACTAAGTTTTCTCTTTTTTAGGTCTTTTATTTTAAGTGCTATAAAAAGCTCATTGTAACTCTCCGTGGTTAGAAAAAAATGACATTCTTCTCTGCAGCAGATCTTTTTAACAAAACAATTTGTGACTGATCCCTGAAATCTAAACACAATGCAAAAATTTGGGGTAGCTTTTTTTTTTTTTTTTTTTTTTTTTGGCTGTGTTGGGTCTTCGCTTCTGTGCGAGGGCTTTCTCTAGTTGCGGTAAGCGGGGGCCACTCTTCATTGCGGTGCGCGGGCCTCTCACTATCGCGGCCTCTCTTGTTGCGGAGCACAGGCTCCAGACGCGCAGGCTCAGTAGTTGTGGCTCACGGGCTTAGTTGCTCCGCGGCATGTGGGATCTTCCCAGACCAGGGCTCGAACCCGTGTCCCCTGCATTGGCAGGCGGATTCTCAACCACTGCGCCACCAGGGAAGCCCTGGGGTAGCTTTTTAAAAATAAAAACCCTTAGCATATAACAATCAAGATAGAAACTGGCCCTCGGAGTTAAACTGAGTTCCCTACTCCCATTAAAGCAAGCTGCAAACTCTAGCTGATATTCTAGGGAAGTGTTTCTGAAACTTTAGCTGTGCCAGAATCACCTGATGGGCTTGTTAAAACACAGATTGCTGGGTCCCAGTCAGAGCTGCTGATTCGGTAGGTCTGGGGCAGGGCCTGGGGATCTGCATTTCTAACAGATTCTCATGTGATGCTCATCTGGTGCTTCACAATTTAAAAACCAATGTTTTAGATATGGGGACATATGTATATGTGTAACTGATTCACTTTGTTATAAAGCAGAAACTGACACACCATTATAAAGCAATTATACTCTAATAAAGATGTTAAAAAAAAAAACACAAACAAACAAACCAATGTTTTAGGGCAACCACTCAGGACTTACTTCCTGTCTTCTCCTATTTTTCTCCCTTTCCTCTGATTTAATGCCAGACTGTTGGCACTTGCTATTATTATCCTGAGATTCATATTTTTGGCATCATATTCTGCCTTCAATTCCTGTAACTTTTTTCCTAACATTTTTGAAACTTGGCACATTTTTTTTCTTTGGCTTTCCTCAATCATCTGGCCTTAACATCTCCTATTGCATAGCCTTCCATTGCCTGCTTTAATCCCCAGGGTTATGTTATACTAAATTTCATTGCAGCCCCTCAGCCAATGCCCCCTTTCCTCCTCTCCCCCTCTTTTAAGCATTCAGACACATTCCTCTACTGCCAGTAATGAATGGTATGTGTGGGATTTGGAGAGGCGAGGTTAGGATGTATTGATCTTTTCAAGTTAATCCATGCTGGAAGCTAGAAGGACATGAAGCATTCTTTAGTAATCCAATTTAAAATCCTCCTTGGGATCAACCATTTTAGAAATTTGTAGCATAATCTTCTTACCTCTTTTGAATGTTGTATAATCTTTGTTTTACTCCTGCTCTGAATCCATCTTTCACAGCCCCTGAAGCATCACTGATACCCGTACAAGTTCTTTTTTTTTTCTTTTATAAATTTATTTATTTTATTTATTTATTTTTGGCTGTGTTGGGTCTTCATTGCTGCGTGCGGGCTTTCTCTAGTTGCGGCGAGCAGGGGCTACTCTTCGTTGCGGTGCGCGGGCTTCTCATTGCAGTGGCTTCTCTTGTTACAGAGCACAGGCTGTAGAGCGCAGGCTTAGTAGTCGTGGCGCACGGGCTTAGTTGCTCCGTGGCATGTGCGATCTTCCCGGACCAGGGCTAGTACCCGTGTCCCCTGCATTGGCAGGCGGATTCTCAACCACTGCGCCACCAGGGAAGCCCCCAACCCCGTGCAAGTTCTTTTTCACACTACTTAGCCTTCCTTACCCTGCCTTGTCCACCTGTAATGTTCTGTTCATCTCTGAGATTCATCTCAAGCATTGCCTTTTCTGAGAATCCCTCTAGATGCCTCCTCCTCATAGGCATAGCTAATATGTAACTATACTTTATATCCCACAACTGACATGGAATTTACCTAAGTTAGGAGACTTCATCTCATGTAGATTATTGACATGTTCTTTGCAACCTCTTCTTTAATCATAGGTTTCTATGTTTTTACTAATATTCATTTCATGATTGTCCACCAAAAAATTGTTCTCCCTTGAGAGAAAATATTAGAACAGCATAGAAAATGAGAAGTAGGCTTTCTTTATATCATTAGTACACCATCGGTTCTCACTTCGGACCCATCCTGTCAAGCTTGTGTTTGTATCATGTGGTTAGCCCCAGTTAAGAACAGGGTTGCAACATTTCCTCCGTGTTTAGACTTGATACCTCTTTCCTCACCACCATCGTTCCTGATGTTTGTCCTCACTTCCTGTTTATGACCTCATCTTTGCCTCTTGGCCCTAATGATTTAAATTAGTCCAATGATAACCAGAGGATCATATCTGCCTAGACGTGTCCACTCTGAGTAAGCATTTTCGGGGATCATAGTCTAAAGTGCTGACTCAGTCTTGTAGAAACTGGCTTTAAAGAGTAGTAGAAGTGCTCACTCTGACAAATATACCGTACACGTTTTATTGTGTAGCTTCCAGTGATACATTTGCAGCAAAGAACACCAAAAGATATGAAGCTAGCGTAGTCTTTCTCAACTAGTTCCCGGACCGAATTAGGCCATAATTGCACTAAGGCATCCCTTGTATGCAACGAATTAACTTCTCTCCTATGCATCTAGAGTAGTTCTAGTTATGTAACCATTTGGGGAGAATTGAGAAAATTGTCACTCAAACCATTTTTCCATGTTCTTTGGCTCAGGTGGGCAGAGAATGTGGCTTTTTGAGTGCTGCAAAGTACATGTGTTTGGGTGGTGGAAATGGTTTTGTGATTGTCCAGGGTAAGGTCCTACCACATCAAAGAAAGTCCCTTATTGAAGCAAAGGCAGATTAAAGCTTAAGCTTTAGGGTCCCTTGCTTGCATGAGTCCTTCCCAAGGCCTTGGGAAAGACCGTAGAAATTTTGAATTTCTCAGTTTTTATTTTGTCTTAAATAGGGCCCTTCTCCCAAACTGAATACATTTCAGACCTCATAAAACCTAGATTTGCTGCTGCTCTTCTTACTTAAATCATGCTCACCTGAAACTCCAGGATAATTAAATTATATGGTTTCTAAAACTGTCTTAAGCAAACTATATTACATGTGTCTCATCCAGGTTCTAGGTACAGTTTTTTCTCTGTCATAGACACCATCTTGCTACCTGGTCCATAGGTTATATAAAAATGACTAGGGCTTGTTTGTGTACAGTGGCACTACAATCATGCCTCATCGGCACTGGGCAGCAATGACCAACCTGCAAACATGCATGAGGCTTGGCAGACCTGGCTGGGACCCACCACATGCAGGTGCCAGCCCCTGGAGCCAGAACTTGGTCTTCTCCTTTCTTTCTCTTTCTCCCTTCATCCTTTCCTTCTTTCCTTCCTTTCTCTCTCTCTCTCTCTCTCTCTCTGTCTTTTCTTCCTTCCTTTCTCTCTCTCTCTCTTTCTTTCTTCTTATATAACCAAAAAAAGAAGGAAGAAGGGAAGGGTGGGAGGAAGGGAAGCAAACAGAAAGGAAAAAAAGAAATAGCTCGCTATGTATGGTACTTAAAAATAATCTCAGTTTATTCTTTAGGCATATTTCTATCATTTGACATTGTCCATAGTTATATGCTTTTTATTTCCACTACATAGACATACACACATGCATCTGTGTGTGTGTAATATCACATATATACAAATTTATATACAAAAATTTTATATATAAAAATAAATATCTATACACATAAATTTAAATGTGAGATTACAAAAAAATTCAGTGTGAATCTCATTGTTTCTTTTGATATCTCCTCCTTCACCCACTCGCGAATATACTAACCAATAACATTTCTCAATGTGATTACTAGTGCCATTTGAATTATATAGTGAGAAATGTATTTCTGGAGTTTTAAACCTTCTTGAACTATATAGGAGCCTTATACTATTTTTCTCTAAATTTTTTGAAATATATAATTTCTTAAATTTAGGAGAATTGATCTAAATTAGATTTTAGACTTCCTAAAATTAGATTATGCCCAGCCTTTCTCTCCAGACCTACCACAAACTCTAAAATAACAAAATTTAAGCTCTTTAACACTATATCTCTCCTACATCATCTCCTGCTATTCCCACCTTCACACCTTATGTTCCAACAAAATTGGGCTGCTTAAAATTCTCTAATCCAGTTGGCTCCAGGGCTAGTGATGGGAGTTAAGTACATACACAAAGACATCTTCCATAGCCCATCCACAAGGGTTTCTCCACTTTATGGGAGGTTAGAAGGCTAATAAGCATGCCAAGAACGCTAACATAAAATATTGGTAAGGAGGTTTTATTAAAGGTGAGGATATTTAGTTATGATAACAGTTTTAAATTATAACAATAAAATAAAGATACTGGAGTTAAGATTTTTTTTAAAAAATTACTTGACATTGCAGCATAATGCAAAAATCAAATGCTGCAATTTTGCTTGCACTGGCAATCCTTGTCATTTGAGGAGAGATCTTGTATGTAAAGTTATGAATAAACAGAACCTACACAGAATGCCTAGGATTGCAGTTCTATACCTTATTTAGGACAATTACTGAGAGCATTTAATGGGAAATATAGTCCACTGTCCCATAGGAAATAAGACCCTCCTGCCCTTTCCCCCCCCCCCAATGGAAAGAACATATTTTATCTAGGAAGCAGAATAGAAAGCCAATTTTATATAAATGGTATGCAAAACATAGTTATTGATTTTAGACTTCATTATACCTGTTTTCAAATAAGTAAGAGGCCTACAAGAGAAATGACTAAAAAAATAAAATAAAATAAAATAAAAATAGGGGTTATTCCTGTTGCTTTAAAAGGTCATGAAAGAGAAAAGAGGATGAGTCACAAACCACCTCAGCAGAGCTGAAAACTGGGGCAATTCCCCAGAACTCTGTGCGTGGGGAAGTGAGGGTGGAGTGTGTGACTACTCAGAAAACAAGCACCCAGCAACAGCTAGGCAGTGACTCAGGGCAGCGACTCTCTGAGAGAGAGGAAATGGCTCAGCCACTGCCAGAGACAGGCCTAAAGTCTGTGTCTGTATAATCAGTACATACCAGCTTCCATTGCCTTCGAAAGAAAGAGCTGCATTGCTTCTACCTTATTCTTCTTAAACAACATTCCAGTTGCTCCTGTTTTCATATTAAATGCAATTCCGCCTGTATAGAAATGTTGGCTAACCAGCTGCAGGGAAGGGTGAGGCTGTGATATTTGTCCCCGCCCAAACTGTTGTAGAACTTCCTAATGGGAAGTTAATACAGTTGGATCCTTTTCGGGGGAAACAAAAGAGAGAGAAAGAGACAAATCTGAAGCTAATTTGACAGCTAGATAAGGTGCATAGATTTTGGCTACTTGATTGGTCTTTTAGTAAAGACAGAAACAAACAAACAAACAAAAAATGGAGAGAACTACAAAGTGTAAGTTTAGCCTAGTTAAGAGAAAGAGTCATAAATAAGAAGGAAGCTGAGGGAAATAATTCTGTGTGATAAAGTTTGTGGACCTCAATTATTACTGTGCATAGTATCAAAATAGAAAGTTGAGCAAATACCTAACATCTCTGAAGCAGTCTGAGTTACTTCTGAACTTAAATAATCCTGTATCCAGAAAATTAGAAGACAAAATGAAGTTTAAATTGAATTTTTGGTATTGGTGAGAGCTTAATATAATAAGCTCAAAATAAGAAAATAGTCTTGTTAGAAAGCATTCTTGGTCAATTAGATTATCTAATACCTACTGTAACCTAATCCACATATTTGAGTTGTATCTGAAGTAAAAAAATGTTGTTCCATAGACTAAACAAGGGCAGTCCTGAAGCCATTTTGAGAAGTAAGAATTCTGATCCTACATCATTCCTAGTGATCCTAGAAAGTGTGTTAATGTATTAGTTCCTCATATTTCTCCAAAGAAGGCTGCCAACCATCTCTTCCTAACCTGATGCCCAAATATAAACATCCCTGTGCATTCCTAACCTCCCCCCAAACATAGCATCCCTAAAAAACAAAAACGAAAACAGGATGAAATGAAAAGTGGCAGGGACTTCCCTGGTGGCGCAGTGGTTAAGAATCCACCTGCCAATGCAGGGGATGCGGGTTTGAGCCCCGGTCTGGGAAGGTCCCACATGCTGCAGAGCAATGAAGCCCGTGCGCCACAACTACTGAGCCCGTGTGCCACAACTACTGAAGCCTGCGCGCCTAGAGCCTGTGCTCTGCAACAGGAGAAGCCACCGCAATGAGAAGCCCATGCACCGCAACGAAGAGTAGCCCCAGCTCACCGCCAACTAGAGAAAGCTGCAACGCACATAGCAATGAAGACTCAACGCAGCCAAAAATAAAATAAATAAATAAAATAATTTTTTTAAAAAACCCAAAAACTGAAAATTCTAAGTTCTGGGAACCTTCAGTTCTGGGCAAACCAGGACAGTTTGTTACCCTACTTTTAGCTAATATCAGGGTAGATGGTTTAGGGTAGTATAAGAGAAGTTATTAAATTTTTCCAGACTTGGATAACAGAAACCTAACAGATGATTCACTGTTAGGAAACACTGATTCCCAGAGCCAGAGGTGAAGGAGGGTGCTTCTGGAAATGGGACAGGAGCAGGTAGGAAAGAAACAGGTCAGCAGTCACATGCTTATCAGTCTTGCTTCTAGTTGTTGCCATGTTATAAGCATGTGTTTGTGGCCCTGTCTGCTGCTGACAGTGTGTCATGCTTACAAACAGAATAAGTATTAATAAATGACGAGGACTTTCCTAGTAAACTTCAGCCTTAACTTTAAGTATTAGGTCATAAGCCTCACGTCCGATTTTTCAAGTTCTAGTATAGGGTTGCCAGGTAATACACAGAATGCCCAGTTAAATTTGAATTTTATAAAACTAATGAATAATTTTTAAAAGTATGTATAAACTTAGTATTGAGAATAAACTTTAAACAGTTTAAGTGTGTCACAAATACTGCATGAGACATACTAAAAAGTTATCTGTTGTTTGTCTGAAATTCAAATTTAGCTGGGTGTCGTATTTTTATTTGCTAAATCTAGCAAATGTAGGAAGAAAATAACAAAGTGTGCCCATTGGTACCAGTACAAACACACAATTTCTTCCCTGAACAGGGCTCTTGATCTTTTTTTTATCTTTCTCTCACCAGCCCCCTCTCATCACCTGCCTGGGATGGATGGGTTTGCCGGGGGGGTGGTGGTGGAAGGATAGAAGGTAGAATTCCCTCAACCTTGTCCCTTTCCCTCTCTTTCCAACTGTCTGTGTCTACATTTCTGTACTTACTTTTTTAGTTCCTGTCTCAGAACTGAGATCCTGCTCCCACTGAGAGTCATTTCCCTGCAACATAAATTCTATGATCTCGGCTCCTCCAGCTTCTCCCTCCCCGCTGGTTCATTTTCTTTGGCATGTGAACAGTCATAGCTCTGATCTTTAACCAAAGGTGCCCCTTGGCCCTCTACTGCCATCCTCTCTCTCCTCTTTTCTTTGACACTCAAGCTCTTTGAGAAGCAATCTACACTGGTGGGTTTCACACCTGACAAAGCAAGAGCATTACCTGGGAAATTTTATTAAACTATCTGCCTCGAGCTCCTTCTCCAGACCACCCAATTTCCTGGGGTGGGACACTCACCACATTTAGACAATTCCACCTCCTCAATATCTCTGGGCTTTATCCCTGCCTCTGAGAGCCCACTGTCCCCTCTTTGGTCCAGGGGAGCATAACTCCTGCCATGATTACTGTAAGTCTCTTCCAGTTGCCCTACATGCCTCTAATTGTCTGAACACACTTCCACCTGATCCTCAGATTAATTGTAAATTCATATTTTATCTTGTCACATTCCTAATTGGAGTCCTCATCTGACTTACCCTTGCCTTCAGGATAAAATCCACGCTCCTTAGCATGCCAAATAGAGTCCTTAATTATGTGGCCTCTCCTAACTGTGCCGCCCAATCACTCACCACCCTTTTCCCCAAGAATACTTAATTACCTGCAGTTTCTTCAGGCACTGTGCATTCTCCTTTCCCAGGTTTTACTTGTGCACTTTCAAAATTCCTCCTACTTGAAACACCCACTTCTTAACCTCACTCCTCCTTATCCTAATCTTAAAGATAAAGGAATTACCTGTACACCTCTCTACCCTTGCTATACGGACAGTGACCTTCTTGAGGGCAGTCAAGGTATCTGATTTTTTTGTGTACTCACTATACACCACAGTGTCATAAAATATTGTTGTAGGTACTCCATAAAAGAAAGAATCCCTGGATGAACTCCTGAAGGATTGAATTACAAAATATTAAAAAGCTACAAGTTATTTCCCAGATAAGAAGAGTAAAAATGCAAATTAAAATTTCAAAAGGCAACTGAAACTCAGAATATTAAACTTAGATGTGGACAGGATCTCAGAGTTCTTATAGTCTATTTTATAAATGCCTGCAGATTTTAAAAAGTTAAAATATTAAATGTAACTCAGATTGGTTCAAGACGGCGGAGTAGAAGGACGTGCTCTCACTCTCTCTTGCAAGAGCACTGGAATCACAACTAACTGCTGAACAATCATCGACAGGAAGACACTGGAACTCACCAAAAAAGATACCCCACATCCACAGACAAAGGAGAAGCCACAATGAGACGGTAGGAGGGTCACAATCACAGTAAAATCAAATCCCATAACTGCTGGGTGGGTGACTCACAGACTGGAGAACACTTATACCACAGAAGTCCACCCACTGGAGTGAAGGTTCTGAGCCCCACATCAGGCTTCCCAACCTGGGGGTCTGGCAACAGGAGGAGGAATTCCTAGAGAGTCAGACTTTGAAGGCTAGCGGGATTTGATTGCAGGACTTCGACAGGACTGGGGAAAACAGAGACTCCACTCTTGGAGGGCACATACAAAGTAGTGTGCGCATAGAGACCCAGGGGAGGAGCAGTGACCCCATAGGAGACTGAAGCAGACCTACCTGCTAGTGTTGGAGGGTCTCCTGCAGAGTTGGGGGGTGGCTGTGGCTCACCATGAGGACAAGGACACTGGCAGCAGAAGTGCTGGGAAGTACTCCTTGGCGTGAGCTCTCCCAGAGTCCACCATTAGCCCCACCAAAGAGCCGGGTCGGCTCCAGTGTTGGGTCACCTCAGGCCAAACAACCAACAGGGAGGGAACCCAGCCCCACCCATCAACAGTCAAGTGGATTAAAGTCTTACTGAGCTCTGCCCACCAGAGCAACAGTCAGCTCTACCCACCACCAGTCCTTCCCATCAGGAAACTTGCACAAGCCTCTTAGATAGCCTCATCCACCAGAGGGCAAACAGCAGAAGGATGCAGCAAAAGCAGTTCTAAGAGGGAAGTTTAGAGCAATACAAGCCTACCTCAAGAAACAAGAAAAATCTCAAATAAACAATCTAACCTTACACCTAAAGGAACTAGAGAAAGGAGAACAAACAAAACCCAAAGTTAGTAGAAGGAAAGAAATCATAAAGATCAGAGCAGAAATAAATGAAATAGAAATAAAGAAAACAATAGCAAAGATCAATAAAACTAAAAGCTGGTTCTTTGAGAAGATAAACAAAGTTGATAAACCATTAGCCAGACTCATCAAGAAAAAGAGGAAGAGGACTCAAATCAATAAAATTAGAAATGAAAAAGGAGAAGTTACAACAGACACCGCAGAAATACAAAGCATCCTAAGAGACTACTACAAGCAACTCTATGCCAATAACATGGACAACCTGGAAGAAATGGACAAATTCTTAGAAAAGTATAACCTTCCAAGACTGAACCAGGAAAAAATAGAAAATATGAACAGCCCAATCACAAGTAATGAAATTGAAACTGTGATTAAAAATCTTCCAACAAACAAAAGTCCAGGACCAGATGGCTTCACAGGTGAATTCTATCAAACATTTGGAGAAGAGCTAACACCTATCCTTCTCAAACTCTTCCAAAAAATTGCAGAGGAAGGAACACTCCCAAACTCATTCTATGAGGCCACCATCACCCTAATACCAAAACCTGACAAAGATACTACAAAAAAAGAAAGTTACAGACCAATATCACTGATGAATATAGATGCAAAAATCCTCAACAAAATACTAGCAAACAGAATCCAGCAACACATTAAAAGGATCATACACCATGATCAAGTGGGATTTATCCCAGGGATGCAAGGATTCTTCAAGATACACAAATCAATCAATGTGATACATCACATTAACAAACTGAAGAATAAAAACCATATGATCATCTCAATAGATGCGGAAAAAGCTTTTGACAAAATTCAACACCCATTTATGATAAAAACTCTCCAGAAAGTGGGCATAGAGGGAAGCTACCTCAACATAATAAAGGCCATATACGACAAACCCACAGCAAACATCATTCTCAATGGTGAAAAACTGAAAGCATTTCCTCTAAGATCTGGAATAAGACAAGGATGTCCTCTCTTGCCACTATTATTCAACATAGTTTTGTAAGTCCTAGCCACAGCAATCAGAGAAGAAAAAGAAATAGAAGGAATACAAGTTGGAAAAGAAGAAGTAAAACTGTCACTGTTTGCAGATGACACAATACTATACATAGAGAATCTTAAAAATGCCACCAGAAAACTACTAGAGCTAATCAATGAATTTGGTAAAGTTGCAGGATACAAAATTAATGCACAGAAATCTCTTGCATTCTTATACACTAATGATGAAAAATCTGAAAGAGAAATTAAGGAAACAGTCCCATTTACCACTGCAACAAAAAGAATAAAATACCTAGGAATAAACCTACCTAGGGAGACAAAAGACCTGTATGCAGAAAACTATAAGACACTGATGAAAGAAATTAAAGATGATGCCAACAGATGGAGAGATATACCATGTTCTTGGATTGGAAGAATCAATATTGTGAAAATGACTATACTACCCCAAGCAATCTACAGATTCACTGCAATCCGTATCAAATTACCAATGGCATTTTTTACAGAACTAGAACAAAAACTCTTAAAATGTGCATGGAGACACGAAAGACCCTGAATAGCCAAAGCAGTCTTGAGAAAGAAAAACGGAGCTGGAGGAATCAGGCTCCCTGATTTCAGACGATACTACAAAGCTACAGTAATCAAGACAGTATGGTACTGGCACAAAAACAGAAATATAGGTCAATGGAATAGGATAGAAAGCCCAGAGATAAACCCACACACCTATGGTCACCTAATCTATGACAAAGGAGGCACGAATATACAATGGAGCAAAGACAGACTCTTCAATAAGTGGTGCTGGGAAAACTGGACAGCTCCATGTAAAAGAATGAAATTAGAACACTACCTAACACCATACACAAAAATAAACTCAAAATGGATTAAAGACCTAAATATAAGGCCAGACACTATAAAACTCTTAGAGGAAAACATAGGAAGAATACTCCATGACATAAATCACAGCAAGATCCTTTTTGACCCACCTCCTAGAAAAATGGAAATAAAAACAAAAATAAACAAATGGGACCTAATGAAACTTAAAAGCTTTTGCACAGCAAATGAAACCATAAACAAGATGAAAAGACAACCCTCAGAATGGGAGAAAATATTTGCAAATGAAGCAACTGACAAAGGATTAATCTCCAAAATTTACAAGCAGCTCATGCAGCTCAATATCAAAAAAAACAAATAACCCAATCAAAAAATGAGCAGTAGACCTAAATAGACATTTCTCCAAAGAAGACATACAGATGGCCAAGAAGCACATGAAAAGCTGCTCAACATCACTAATTATTAGAGAAGTGCAAGTCAAAACTACAATGAGGTATCACCTCACACCAGTTAGAATGGGCATCATCAGAAAATCTACAAACAACAAATGCTGGAGAGGGTGTGGAGAAAAGGGAACCCTCTTGCACCGTTGGTGGGAATGTAAATTGATACAGCCACTATGGAGAACAATATGGAGGTTTCTTAAAAAACTAAAAATAGAACTACCATGAGACCCAGCCGTCCCACTACTGGGTATATACCCTGAGAAAACCATAATTCAAAAAGACACATGTACCCCAATGTTCATTGTAGCACTGTTTACAATAGCCAGGTCATGGAAACAACCTAAATGCCCATCGACAGAGAAATGGCTAAAGAAGATGTGGTACGTATATGCAATGGAATATTACTCAGCCATAAAAAGGAACAAAATTGGGTCATTTGTAGAGACGTGGATGGATCTAGAGACTGTCATACAGAGTGAAGTAAGTCAGAAAGAGAAAAACAAATATCGTATATTAATGCATATATGTGAAACCTAGAAAAATGGTACAGATGAACCAGTTTGCAGGGCAGAAATAGAGACACAGATGTAGAGAACAAATGTGTGGACACCAATGGGGGAAAGCGATGGGGGGGTGGTGTGATAAATTGGGATATTGGGATTGACATATATACACTAACATGTATAAAATGGATAACTAATAAGAACCTGCTGTATAAAAAAATAAATAAAGTAAAATTCAAAAATTCAAAAAAGAAAAAAAAGACGCAGAAGTAGAGAATGGGCTTGAGGACACAGGGAGGGGGAAGGGTAAGCTGGGGCGAAGTGAGAGAGTAGCATTGACATATACACACTACCAAATAGATAGCTAGTGGGAAGCAGCTGCATAGCACAGGGAGATCAGCTCAGTGCTTTGCGACCACCTAGAGGTGTGGGATAAGGAGGTTGGGAGGGAGACGCAAGAGGGAGGGGATGTACGTATGCATATAGCTGATTCACCTTGTTATACAGCAGAAACTAACACAACATTGTAAAGCAATTATACTCCAATAAAGATGTTAAAAAATAAATTAATTAACAGAAATACTGTAAAAAAATAAGTAAATAAAAAATAAATGTAATTCCAATTTACACATACATCTTATCAGAACCAACTAAGTCTGTATTCAGCTATGTTCCCTGTTTTATTTTGTTTTGTTTTTCCTGTACTCTTAATTCTTTGACCTTTCCTTTGTTTATCTTTCTCTTTATTATAAAATCCTAGAGTGACTACCAAATTTCTCAATGCATCCAGTAAATCCAACTAGTAACCACAGTTTGAATGATAGTATGTCTTGTCTATTCATCCCTGTATCTGAATCTCTGTGCCAAACAGGTTGAATGTTTCACAATCCATTTTCTGTCTCTTATTTCTGGCCAATAAGTAGGATGTTTTAGCTGAGTCAAACAACTTATTTCCTTCTACCTGTGCAAGCATTTATCATCAACTTTTTATGTTTTCTGTACATTTTTACTATTATTTTCTCCACATTATATAGAAATTATAAAAACTCTGAGCAAAAATGAGTTCCTATGTGAATAATATTGTCCTCTTCAAGATATACAGGAATCACTCCTGTATTTGTGTATGGTATATTTGCAAACACATGTGCAAAATATTTATTAATCTATTTTGTTTCACCCTTTATGCACAGTTTGTCTTCTGTTACAAAGAGCATAGTACAGTGCATTGTGTTTTTCCAATCTTTTTTATTGTGGTAAACTACACGTAACATAAAATTTACCGGCTTAATCATTTTAAAGTGTATAGTTCAGTGGTACTGAGTCCATTCAGATTATTGTGCAATCATCACTACCACTCACCTCCAGAATTCTTTTCATCTTGCAAAACTTAACTCTGTAACTTCCCCCAGGCCCTGGCAACCACCATTCTACTTTCTGTCACTATGATTTTGACTACTTTAAGTACCCTATATAAGTGAAATCATACAGTATTTGCCTTTTTGTGACTGGCTTATTTCACTTAGCACAGTGTCTGTGGTGTTTACTCATGTTGTAGCATACGTCAGAATTTCCTTTCTTTTTAAGGCTGAATAACATTTCATTGTACGTATATACCACATTTTGCTTATCCATTTCATTCGTTCATGGACACTTGGGTTGCTTCCATGTTTTAGCTATTTTGAATAATGCTGCGATGAATGTGGATGTGCAAACATCTTTTTGAGGCTCTGCTTTCAATTCTTTTGAGTATATACCCAGAGGTGGAATTGCTAGATCATAGGGTAGTTCTATTTTTAATTTTTTTAAGAAATGTCATGCTACTTTCCACAACGGCTGTACCATTTTACATTTTCACCAACGGTGGAGAAGGGTTCCAATTTCTTCATGTCCTCACCAACACTTATTTTCTGTTTTTTTGATGGTAGCTATCCTAATTGGTGTGAGGTAGTAAGTTGTTTTTATTATTAGGATGATTTGGCCTATTTTGAATAATTGGATAGCCTACTTTTGTTTCTACTGGTTATTTTTGAGTTTGTGCATGAAGCTTTTTTGTTGTTGTTAGCAGATAACAGATAAGACATACTGCTCTCATTTCCTGAATATTGATCCATAGTGTTTCTGACACCAAATGATCAGTGACCTTGAACTGATGACAACATCACATGTATTTCCTAACCTCGAAATTTGCTTTCAAAGTCAGAAAAAGTGACTGGCCTTTTTTGGTCTGTTTTTGTTTAATGACTATATTTGAATATATTAAAAATTACTGTTAGGTTTCTTTGTTTTCAGCTGTGATAATGGTTACTATGATTATGTTTAAAAAAGAGTTCTTACTTATCGTGGTAATCATTTCACAATATATGTAAGTCAAGTCATTAAGCTGTACACCTTAAACTCATATGGTGCTGGAGGTCAATTATATCAATAAAACTGAAAAAATAAAAACAAAAAATATTACAAGTAAACAAAAAGAGTTCTTATCTTTTAAAGATACCTATTAAAATGTTTACAGAAAAAATGAAATAATGTCTGAGATTTGCTCCAAAGTGATCCAGTAGAGGATGGAGGGTAAGAGCAGGTAGGTTATAGATGAAAAAAGATAGGTCATCAATTGATAATTGTTGAAACTGGGTGATGGATCTGGGGAGGTTTGTTATATTAGTCTCTCTACTTCTGAGGAAATTGTCGTCTTTCATTATAAAAAAAAAAATTTTAAGCTGTGTTTAATCTAGTAAATTAAGTATTTTAAAAGATAATATTTGTTAAGTATGGTGAGTGTAGCCTTTCAATTAATGCAGAAAAGAAAAAAGTGAAATAAAACATGTATATCACACTCACATATTGCTTTTCTTGCATTTGATATTTACCATAGATGATTGTGCAGTTCTCAAATGATATTAAGCTTTTATAATATTAGAAAAAAATTTTAATTACTAAAATTTGCATAATTAATTGAATAAAATTGGGGCATAAATTGATACATAATGTAAACATGCTACTTTTGTCAAAAGACATAATACAGCTCTGTTCAACAGAACTTTCTGCAATGATGTAAATTTCTATATCAGTTTTTTCCAATATAGTAGCCACTATACATACAGCTATTGAGCTGGCTGGTATGACCAAGTGGCTAGTGCAACTGGGGAATAAAAATTTTAATTTTATTGATTTTCACTCATATTTTTAAGTGCTTTTCATTAGAAGATCTGACAAATTATATTTGTCAGTGAAGATGTATATGCCTTTGACAAGTGAAAAACAATCACAAAGTTAGTCCATAAATTAAAAATTGAGGATTAGAAGTCTAATAATACTTGATCTGAAATACTTTATAGATGATGTTAAAATTTAAACTGAGAAAGCATTATAAGTTATCTACAAATAATGTTACGTATTTTAAATTTAGTCAATTATATCTATCTTGTTTTACAATTATAGTTTTTAGTGTACCATACCAAGGATTTTTAATAGCTAATAATAGGTAACATTTATAGAATCCTTAGCAAATGTGAGGCACTATTATGGCATTTTATATGTACCTAATAATTTTCTATGTATTCAATGTGTTAAAGATTAACACATTTAATCCTTATACCAAACCTAACAGGTAGGGACACTATTAATAGTTCCTTTTTTTTTTTTTTTTTTTTTTGGTGAAGAAGTAACTTACTCAGGTTGATGCCAGCAACTTGTGGGATTGGGATTTGAACCCAGAAATTTGGCTTAAGTTCACATTCTTAATTGCTTTGCTATAGTTCCTCTCCAGAAATAATGTGCCTAGAAAAGGATTAAGAAAGAATGATTAATTAGTTGTTAAAATGTGTTCATAAAGAGTTCTCATCACTTTGGAAAAATCCTATGTAACGTATTGCATTATAAGGTTAAGTGAAAAAGAGAATACAGAGAATCATTCACTGTGTTTATTTCTCCTTGCCCCCATAAAAAACTATGCTTAGGAAAAAAGACCGGAAGTAAATATCTTGTCTATCTTTTTTATATGTTCAAATTTTCTATAATAAGAAAAATGTTTATGGGACTTCCCTGGTGGTCCAGCGGTAGAGAATCTGCCTTACAATGCAGGGGACGCGGGTTTGATCCCTGGTCAGGGAACTAAGATCCCACATGGCACGGGGCAACTAAGCCCATGTGCCACAACTACTGAGCTCGTGTGCCTCAACTAAAGAGCCTGTGTGCCACAAACTACAGAGCCCACGCACCCTGGAGCCTACGCGCCACAACTAGAGAAGCCTGCGCACCACAATGAAAGATTCTTCAATCCTCAGTGAAGATCCTGTGTGCCACAACTAAGACTCGACGCAGCCAAAAAGTAAATAAAATAATAAATAAATAAAAATAAATAATAAATAAATCTTAAAAACAGAAAAATGTTTATGAAAAAACTTTAGTTATTAAAATTATAAAGCATATTTAAAATTTCTTTTTGGTTAATGTTTATATTTGGTATTAGAGGAACTCTAAATTGAGATTGTTATGAAAGTTTATTAAAAATTCTCCTGAAAATTTTGGCTATTTATTTTCCCAGATGCTCACTTTGAGAATGACTTAGTTGACTCTGAAGATACTTTTAGTTCTAATAAGTTATCAAGTCCATATTCCTTAAAGATATGATTTTTACTTATTTGTCTGATAAACAAAATGAAACATTTTTTTCCCTGAAGAAACAAGTCATTGGTAGTCCTTAAGACTGAACTCTTTGAACTGACATTTTAACCTCTCTAAGGCTGGCAAATAGATTGTGGGTGGAATAAAAAGTACATGTTTCACAAATGATTTTTGTCTTCCTTCATTGATCTGAGTACTTTAGAAACCAAAAATACCTTTTGCATATGCCATATGTATACAACCTAAGCTGACTTTTCCATAAAGCAGGGACTACATTGCACACACTAGTCTGGACTTCTCCTGAAATGTATGGAACAGACTTTTGAATTGCTTACTATCAACATGAATCATTATGCTACCAGCTGCCATTTACTGAACACTGACTATCTGGCAGGCACTACACGAGGTATTTTGTTATCTTATTAAATTCTTACTCCACTCCAGTGAGCTGGGTAATTTCATTTCCATTTTACAAATGAGAAAATTGATATGCAAAGAGAAAATTCAACATGGCCAAGGTCAGTTGCTATATAAGTGACAGAGCCAGCTTTCAAATTCAGGTCTGCCAGGGGTAGTAATTGTGAAGATTAAATAAAGAACCCAGGTGAAAACAACCCAAATATCCATTGATGGATGAATGGATAAACAAAGTGTGGTATATACATATAACATATAACGAAATATTATTCAGCCTTAAAAAAGGAATGAAATTCTGATATGTACTACAACACAGATGAACCTGAGGAAATTATGCTAAATGTAATAAGTCAGACACAAAAGGACAAATATTGTACATTCCACCTGTATGAGGTACTCAGAATAGTCAAATTCATAGAGACAGAAAGTAGAATGATGGTTGCTAGACGCTAGGGGGAGAGGGGAAAGGGAAGTTAAAGTTTAATGGGTAGGGAGTTTCAGTCTGGGATTATGAAGAAGTTCTGGAAATAAATGGTGGTGATGGTAGCACAACAATGTATGACTGTATTAATGCCACTGAAATGTACAGTTAAAAAGAGTTAAATGGTAAATTTTACGTTATATATATTTTACCACAATAAAAGGTAACTCATGAAAACTCTTTAGCAGAGTTCTAGCCCATTATAGAACAAATACAAGGTTGAGGATCATAAAAGACTCTACCTATAATAATAAATGAAAGTGGGAAGGAGATCATTAGTGAGATGCCATTTAAGTGGTCCGACCTAGTTCTATTTATATTTAGGATAAATGAGGGAAAATTTCATAGCGAACTATTAGATATTTCCTAAACCTCATTTACAAAGTATGATATTTTGGTTACCTTTTGTCATATTTCCTTGTTGATATCAAAAAATTCTTTAAAAAATAAGACAGCATCCTAAGAATGGATGCTGTGCATCTATTACATAGCAATGAAATGAAGGCTTCAATCAATTATAGTCAATAAATCAATAATGAGGGCCTACTTTATGTAAGGTCCCATGTTAGGTACTGAAAGTAGACACATCTTATCCTCTACAGCCAGCCTGAAGGCAGGGGAAGTACAAAAAGCTGTAAAAAAGAGAGGTGAGCAGGCCAAACGGCTAAAGCCTTTTGAAGGGAGCATTGAAAGGAATAGACAGAGAGATGGCAGCCTGACACTCACAGAGACAAACATGCTTGCTCTCATTCCCTGAAACTAAAGATCAGATATGAAAATATATTCAAATAGACCAGATGATGATGGATAGTTCTGCACCAATTTATTCCTCCTGACCCTATTTTAGAGTATGATTTCCCCTGTCCCCACCTTTGGCGTTTTAAACACATGCATAAGAGAAGGAGGCAGAAAGTGAAGGAGATCACCTAGATCTGTCCACTTGCCTGAAGCCTGGTTCTTAACACCAAGAAGAGTGAAAAAGGATATCCATATCCGTAAATATGACAAAGGACCAATTATTCCCAGAAAAATGAGTTGCTGCAAACCCGAAACAAACGCAGGCAATTCAATAAAAAAATAAGTAAATGAACAGATAAGCAGAGATGATCTCCAGATGGTCAATAAAGATATGAAAAGGAGTTCAACTTTATTAATCTTCAGGAAAAGCTAAACTGAAATCACAATGAGATGGAACTATAGTCCCATTGTAATGGCTGAAATAAAAAAGACAGAAGATGCCAAATGTTTGTGAGGTTGTTTTGCAACTGAAATTCTCATACATTGATAAGAGGAGGGGAATTGGTATAGCCATTTTGCAAAACCATCTGGCAGTATCTACTTTTTAAAAAAAATTTTTATTGGAGTATAGCTGCTTTACAATGTTGTGTTAGTTTCTACTGTAGAGCAAAGTGAATCAGCTATACGTATACATATATCCCCTCTTTTTTGGATTTCCTTCCCATTTAGGTCACCACAGAGCACTGAGTAGAGTTCTCTGTGCTATACAGTAGGTTCTTATAAGTTATCTCTTTTATACATAGTATCAATAGCATATATATGTCAATCCCAATCTCCCAGTTCATCCCACCCCCCTTCCCCCTTCGTATCCATACGTTCGTTCTCTACATCTGTGTCTCTATTTCTGCTTTGTAAATAAATCATCTATACCAATGTTTTCAGATTCCACATATATGCGTTAATATACGATATTTGTTTTTCCTTTTTCTGACTTACTTTACTCTGTATGACAGTCTCGAGGTCCATCCATGTCTCTATAAATGATCGAATTATGTTCTTTTTAATTGCTGAGTAATATTCCATTGTATATATGTACCACATCCTCTTTAGCCATTCCTCTGTTGGTGGACATTTAGGTTGTTTCTATGTCCTGGCTATTGTAAATAGTGCTGCAATGAACATTGGGGTGCATGTATCTTTTTGAATTACGGTTTTCTCTGGGTATATGCCCAGTAGTGGAATTGCTGGGTCATATGGTAATTCTATTTTTAGTATTTTAAGGAACCTCCATACTGTTCTCCATAGTGGCTGTATCAATTTACATTCCCACCAACAGTGCAAGAGGGTTCCCTTTTCTCCACACTCTCTCCAGCATTTATTGTTTGTAGGTTTTGTGATAATGGCCATTCTGACCAGTGTGAGGTGATATCTCATTGTAGTTTTGATTTGCATTTCTCTAATAATTAGTGATGGGGAGCATTTTTTCATGTGTTTGTTGGCCATCTGTATGTCTTCTTTGCAGAAATGTCTATTTAGGTCTTCTGCCCATTTTTTGGATTGGGTTGTTTGTTTTTTTGATATCGAGCTGCATGAGCTGTTTGTATATTTTGGAGATCAATCCTTTGTCAGTTGCTTTTTTTGCAAATATTTTCTCCCATTCTGAGGGTTGTCTTTTAGTCTTGTTTATTGTTTCCTTTGCTGTGCAAAAGCTTTTAAGTTTCATTAGGTCCCATTTGTTTATTTTTGTTTTTATTCTCATTCCTCTAGGAGGTGGGTCAAGGAGGTGATTTATGTCAAAGAGTGTTCTGCCTGTATTTTCCTCTAAGAGTTTTATAGTGTCTGGCCTTACAATTAGGTCTTTAATCCATTTTGAGTTTATTTTTGTGTATGGTGTTAGGGAGTGTTCTAATTTCATTCTTTTACATGTAGCTGTCCAGTTTTCCCAGCACCACTTATTGAAGAGGCTGTCTTTTCTCCATTGTATATTCTGGCCTCCTTTGTCATAGATTGGGTGACCATAGGTGGATGGGTTGGCAGTATCTACTAAAGCTGAACATACACATACTGTATAATCCAGCATATCCACTTGTAGGAATACACACATCAGAAATGAGTACATATGTTGACCAAAATATGTGCAAAAATATTCTTTGCAGTACTGTTCATAATAACCCTGTGATGGGTTGAATTATGTCCCCCCTCCAATTCATATGTTGAAGTCCTAACCCCCAATATCTCAGACTGTGTCCTTATTTGGAAATACGGTTGTTGTAGATGTTATAAGTTAAGATGAGGTTGGGGGCTTCCCTGGTGGCACAGTGGTTAAGAATCCACCTGCCAATGCAGGGGACAGGGGTTCCAGCCCTGGTCCGGGAAGATCCCACATGCCGCGGAGCAACTAAGCCTGTGCGCCATAACTACTGAGCCTGTGCTCTAGGGCCCACAAGCCACAACTACTGAAGTCCGCAGGCCTAGAGCCCGTGCTCCACAACAAGAGAAGCCACCGCGGTGAGAAGCCCGCACACTGGAATGAAGAGCAGCCCCCGCTCACTGAAACTAGAGAAAACCCACGTGCAGCAATGAAGACCCAACGAAGCCAAAAATAAGTAAATAAAATAAATAAATTTATAAAAAAATAAGTTAAGATAAGGTTATACAGAAATAGGAGGGGGCCCTAATCTAATATGTCTAAAGAACTTTCAGAAAGGGGAAATTTTTGCACAGACATGCACACAGGGAGAATGCCATGTAAAGATGAGGAAGATTGGGGTAATGCTTCTATAAGCCAGGGAACAACGAAGATTGCCAGTAAGCCACCAGAAGCTAGGGGAGAAGCATGGAATGCATTAGTCCTCACATCCCTCCAAAGAAACAATCCTGCATTTGGTCTTCGACTTCTAGCCTCCAAAACTGTGAGAAAATAAATTTTTGCTGCTCAAGCCTCTCAGTTTGTGGTACTTTGTTACCACAGCCCTAGGAAACTAATACAAATCCCAAACTGGAAACAACCTGAATGTCTATCAGCTGTATTTATTCAGTAAAACAGGTAAATAAAGTATGGTATATTCACACAATGGAATACTATACAACAATGAAATGAACTAATTACAACTACACTCAATGGTATGAATAAATCTTACAAACATAAAGTTAATCAAAAGAATCAGACTCAAAAGGGTACACAGAGTATGATTCCATGTAGATAAAGTCAAACGTTTATATACAAGTATTAAAAGTCAGGATTATGGTTACCCTTTGTATGGGAGTAGAGACAGAAAGTGGGCCAAGGGGTTTTCTGGGGTTCTGGAAATATCCCATTTCTTAATGGGTACTGGTAGCATAGGTTCAGTATATGGAAAATCTTTGTGCTGTACACTTAGGAATTTTACTTTTCTGTATGTATGTTTATTTCAATAAAAAAATTGTTAAAAGTGAAAAAAAACCCAACCCAGCAAATCCCCTTTCCTTCACTGATTTGTGACCTCTGGTAAATTCCTTAAGATTCTAAGTCTCAGTTTCCTGATATGTAAAATGGTAATAACAATAGCATTTACGGCATATGTTTGCTGTGAAATATAGTGAGATATATATGAAGCACTTAGCAAAAATGGCGGCAGCTTTCAACAAATGTTAGCCATTATTACGATAATTACAATGGCTGACAAAAATACTATGGAATAGTTTTATTCCTGGATAACAACAACTGATGTACTTTCTATGGTTACACAGATTGGAGCTATTACTTGTTTTATGATGACTCACATAGCGTGTAAGTCCAGTCACTTGGCCTAGAAAAAACAAGATGTGGCCTAGCTGGGAGGCCTAACCAGCTTCTGTGTTCTTTTAGGTAGTCTCTATCTTCCCTATATTGTAATATTTATTCCGCATTTTAAGTGTAAAAGTTATTAAACATCACTTTTTTTCTGGCAGTCACTGGAAAATGAAAGAAAGGAAAAGGGTCTTCAGAAACAATTACCCTTTTTATTTGTATGGTTACATTTCCTTTGAACTTCAATACACCCTGTGAGACAGATAAGGATCTGATATTAAAGATGAGTAAACCAGCTCAGCAGGTTCAGTGACTTACTCAGGAGCCTCATTGCTAAGATATGGCATAGTTGGGACAAAAGCTATTAGAAAATTATGTGGATAATTCAGGAAGTAAATGAAGGCGATTAAGGTGAATAGTAAGACAATCTTTGTTTGAGCAATGATGTCCAATGGAACTTTTTGTGATGATGCAAATGTCCTTTATCAGCGCTGTCCAACACGGTAGCCACTAAACACTTGTGGCTAGTGTCACTGAGGAACTAAATTTTTAATAGTATTAATTTGAATTTAAATGGTCACGTGTAGCTAGAGGCTACTGTATGTATGTGCTGCTGTATTGTCTCAGGAATCACGGTAAAATCCCATGGTCAGGGGCTAACTTTACGTGTTTAGGTCATTTTATATCCCAACCTTATATGAATGGACATGTATGTATATATGGGGTTGGGATTGTTTGGTGTTTAAGCTTGCATGCATACAACTAATGTTAGGTATCTACTCAGCTTTCAAAGACTGTATTTTTGGAGGGTCCATTTATTGTATTTTAAAAAGAAGATATTTTACTTGTTCCAAAGCAGCAACCCCTGAGAGAATTAGCAACTATTTCAGAATTAACCCTTTTTGGTGGCAATACATTTGACTATAATATTTCTTCCAAAGAAATTTTGACATGTTGAGTTCCTTTTTTTTTTTTTTGGCTGCTTTGGGTCTCCGTTGCGGTGCGCAGGCTTCTCACTGCGGTGGCTTCTCTTGTTGCGGAGCACGGGCTCTAGGTGCGAGGGCTTCAGTAGTTGCAGCACGCGGGCTCTAGGGAGCAGGCTCAGTAGGTGTGGCACGCGGGCTCAGTAGTTGTGGTTCACAGGCTGTAAAGCACAGGCTCAGTAGTTGTGGTGCACGGGCTTAGTTGCTTCGCGGCATGTGGGATCTTCCTGGACCAAAGCTTGAATCTGTGTCTCCTGTATTGGCAGGTGGATTCTTAACCACTGCACCACCAGATAAGTCCCACATGTTGAGCTCTTGATGTGTCAGAGTTCTAAATTTTTGATTTTTATTTGTACTGTTTTGGATGGCCATTTCTCGCTGGATGTGGTGGGAACAGTCAATGGAGTATTTTGGATTGTTTTATGAGTTACTGCATTTGAACCAAGCTGAAAGTGGAGTGACAGTTTCGCAGACAGCACTCTAAGGCTGCATTCACCGCTCTGAGCCTCAGTCTCCTTGTTTTCAAGATGAAGCGTGGGTGATCTGGAAGGTCCCTTCAAATGCTAAAGTTTTATGGCTCCATGAAAACAAACATTTCCCTCTTTTCCAAACAATTGGATTCTAAAGAAATTTCAGGGGCCTATAGTGAGCCAAATCATCTGCCCCATTCAAACCAAAAATAAACCAAACTTGATTTTCTACTCTATGTGCTGTATTTATGTGTATGTGTGTGTTTTTGTAACATTGATGCTTTTCTTTTTAAAAGTCAGTATCTGGATGGTATGGTGTGAACGTTTGTGTCCCACCCAAATTCAAATGTTGAAAATCTAATGCCCAAGTTGATGGTATTAAGAGGTGGGTCTTTGGGACGTGATTAGGTCCAGAGGTGGAGCCCTCATGAATGGGATTAACGCCCCTATAAAAGAGTCCCTAGAGAGACCCCTCACTGCCTCTGCTGCCCTGTGGGAATACAATGAGAAGTCAGCAGTCTGAAACCTAGAAGGGGGCCCTCACTAGAACCAGATCCTGCTGCACTCTGATTTTGGATTTCCAGCCCCCAGAACTGTGAGAAATAAATTTTTATTGTTTATAAACCACCCTATCTGTGGTATTCTGTCATAGCAGCCCAAACAGACTAAGACTCTAGATAAAGAAGATTTGAGCTTGATGTCTTTACCCTTATTGGGGAAATAATGCCAGATTTCTCAGTGATCATTCTCTATAAGCAGAATTTACAGATATTTCATGGGAACTTTACATATTATTGACAGGTGAAGTGGGATACATTATAAATATTTTATTTATTTTAGGACATAACTTCCAGATATAAAGGGAATTCCCCCCCTCCCCCCCTCCCTTTTTTTTTCATTATCTTGGCTTACTTTGGCTCTGTTAGGCCCTTAGTTTTTTTCTCCGATTTGAATCTTAAGGCCAGGTAATGGCTATGAATTTTTTCCTAGTTCTAGAAAGGCAGCATCTGGTAAGTCACTCTGTCTAATTACTGTCATCATTTTGTCCCTTCAGATGTTGAATGCCCTTTATCCTCAGTACTGAAATCAGGCAACTTTGTTATATGGCAACCCTCTTGTTAATGTTGTATTATGTTGTTAATGGTGAAGCAGCATACTGACAGCAGGCTGTTTAACAAATAAGGCCTGGTTCCTCTTATGAAGAAAGCAAGCGCATGATCTTTAACATGTTAAGAACACCTTGATATGTAGGAGACATTTTTCTTTCCTAGTATTTTTTACTCTCCCACAGCTCCCACACACTTATAGTGTTTGTCTTCTTACACGATGATCACACATTAGTCAAGAGAAACCTGTCATAACAGGCAATATACTCAGTGCCAGCCCTGCTCTTCTGTGACGAAAGTGATTATCAGGTTTCAGAGAAAAAAAGGAAACAAATAACAACACAAAAATGTCCTGCTTTAGTATGGTCAAAGAACAGCCTTCCATATTCAAGGTAAAGCAAAGACCATTTTAATAACTTATAACTTAGCCCAATTTAAAATATGTAATCCTTAAGGAAAAATGGCTGTTGATTTGCTCACATTTGTTGCTCATGACCAAACAAAGGAAAAATGAAAATGCTAAATAAAAATATTGTATCTTATCGAAATTCAAACCTTTTCTAATTGTTGCCTGGTGGTGCCTCTATACACAACAGTACTTACACAAAATAAAGCTGATAGGAAATAACTTAACATGAAAATTTATTTTAATTCTCTAAGCTAACTCTCTGGTACTTCCTCCTTTTCTCTTTTCTGTTCTCCCACCGCCCCCCATCCTTTATTATACAGAGACAATTTCTGCTTGTAGCATTTAAATAAACATGTGGTAGTCAGTTTTTTTTTTCAACTTGGTTAGGCTATAGTCTCAATTATTTAATCAAACACTAATCTAAGCATGATGTGAAGGTATCTTAGAGATATGATTGAAGTCCAAAATAAGTTGATTTTCAGTAAAGGGGATTAGCCTTGATAATCTGGGTGGGCCTGATTCAATCTACTGAAAGGCCTTAAGAGCAGAATTGAGGCTTCTCTGAGGAGGAAGAAGTTCTGCCTGTTAGACAGCAGCTTCCAGAGTTCCAGTAGCCTGAGTTACGGATTTTGGACTTGCCTAGCAGGTTCCCACAACAGCGTAAGCCAACTCCTTGCAATCAATCTCTTCATATCTATCTGCTCTTGGTCTGTCTCTGGTTGAACTCTGACTGATAAAGAACATTAGCTATGGGGCTTCCCTGGTGGCTCAGTGGTTAGGAATCCGCCCGCCAATGCAGGGGACACGGGTTCGGTCCCTGGTCTGGGAAGATCCCACATGCCGAGGAGCAACTAAGCTTGTGCGCCACAACTACTGAGCCCGCGTGCCACAACTACTGAAGCCCGTGCACCTAGAGCCCGTGCTCCGCAACAAGAGAAGCCACCGCAATGAGAAGCCCACGCACCGCAACGAAGTGTAGCCCCCACTCGCCGCAACTAGAGAAAGCCCGCGCGCAGCAATGAAGACCCAACACAGCCAAAAATAATAAATAAATAAATAAATAAAATAAATTAAAAAAAAAAAGAAAATAAGAGTCTTTCAACATACTGGAGGAGAATAAAGAGACAAAGGAAGTAGATACCTGATTGTCAAGTTGCTTGCTTTACAAGACTTCCTCTCTAAAATTATAGAGCTGAACAGATGACAGGAATCTCAGAACCAGTTAAATAAGGAACACCATGTGAAGCTAAATTGAGGTTCGAGCCTACAAACTGCTTAAAAAAATCCACATATGTGGTAACAAAGATAAAACTGCAGTAATAATTATACTTATTTTCATTTACTAAAATGACAATAGTTTCTTGTATTTTCTAAAATCTACTTTAGAATTTAATACACAGAAAATAATGGCTAGTGAATTTTTATTAGGTAGAGATAGAAATCTTCAGATAGAGAATGTGAGTTTACCTCTTTTTGATCATTCTCTAGATAAATATACAAAATCATACATATTCCAAATGCAATGAACTATTAGGACCTACGGTCACACTAACCATCAGTAGCTACTTGAGGAGTAGTTCTATGTTGTATGTTC
Organism: Balaenoptera borealis; assembly: GCF_965194805.1. NCBI lineage: Eukaryota > Metazoa > Chordata > Mammalia > Artiodactyla > Balaenopteridae > Balaenoptera > Balaenoptera borealis. The sequence continues at coordinate 52,637,892 of NC_138877.1, forward strand.
TATGTTGTAGAGGAAGTGATATAAAAACTAAAAATCACTGAAGAAGTAAGGAAAATGTGGAGCATTTGCCTCCCTGTGATTTAGGCCAGTGTAGATGGTCATCTGCAGGCAGTGGTATGTCTCCTGCTCTTTAACTGGTGGGAATCTCAACAAAAATCCTACACATGTATACACAGTTTAGCATACCTGGTTAGAGGTAAGAGGAGGATAAGGAGGATAAGAAATTGGTTTACCTCTGGAGGGAATGCCTCTGCTTCTGGGAAGGTAAGAGGGATTCCCAGGGAAGTATGTCCAGGCAAAGGGGTCCCTGTGACTTGGCCTGACAGCATCACTCTAAAGAACAAAATCAAAGTCATTCTTCACAGGAAGGCTGTAGATACATTATGTCCACATGAGAAAATGGTAACAATGGAGGGTACTGAGGGTTATTCTGGAGACGAAATATCAATTATGTGAAAGGGCAGTTGTAGTCATTTAACATAATTTTGATAATCATGTTCTATCACTTTATATCTTATAAAAAAAAGAGTTGCCTGCCAACATTTCAGTTCTACTACAAGGATCAAGCCATCAGGCACAGCAGTTGTCTTCTGACAGTGGGCCCTGAGGGGGATTCAGGATGGAGAAAAGCAGAAAACATTCTGTGCTTTGGATATACTGGCCCTTAGATAGTTAAGATGCACATCTAAGGAAAAATTTCAAAGGACCCCAGATTCTTGCATCTTCTCATACGTAGATAAGTACTGAAGTCATTTTAACTTGAGATGTCTGTTCTTTGTGATAAGCAGTCATCTTTTTATGCTTGACTACATGTTTGTCCCAGCAAAAAAAGTTCATAGATATCCTGGCCCCTCCCTTACCTCTTTGGAGCAGTTCCTCAGAGCTATCTGAGAAGTTGTCTCAGAGCTGCAGTCCTCAGAAAGGTCCCTGAGTAAAACTGAACTCACTACAACGTTGTGAGTTATTCTTTCAGTCGACAATATTGGTACTTGTCTAGGTTGGGCTCTCGAGGAAGCAGATGCTGATATGAAGTTATGAGTGCAGGAGCTTTATTGGAGAGTTAACATCTGTGAGAGCAAAAAGGATTGGGCACGGAGAGCTGTCACAACATACTGCAGAGCTGACAAAATCTCAGCTAGTTCAGCAGGGAACTCTGAAGCAGAGATCGCCCCTTAAAGGGGTCCAATGTCAGGCAAAAGCGGGGCTAGACCACTGCCTTGTTTAGTAAACAGCAGGGTGCCACCCTGAAGACAGCATGACCTCAAGGTAGAAAGCCAAGCCGAAGGAAACATCAACAAAACTAACAGCTGGATGGCGCTAGGCAGAGTGTGCTTTCATGACAGGGAATCCAGCCATCTTATCTCCATGTCTGTCACACTGCAGTGTGGCACTAGTTAAATTTTTGGTGGCTGTGTATTTGGAGATGAATATTGATTAGGCCAGAACAAGAGGTGTTAGTGAAGTGTACTCTAATTCTAAAATCCCACTTGAGTTTATAGTGGTAGACCACCCCCAATTCCTTAGGTAACTAGACTTGTCACCACCGAAAGATTAAATATCAAATTGTCACCACCAAAAGATTAAATATCAACATCTCAAATGTTGCTTAAGGCCTCTAAAATGATAAGAATATCATTACCCCCATATCTTCCCAAAAAAGTTGCTCCTAGTGGGACAACTGAGGGCCTCTGCTTGTGATGGCCCATTACAGGTCACACTGGCTTCGTGGCGAAATGGGCAAAAGGAGCTCAGAATGGCTCTTTAGAGAACAATGAGAATCTCTTATTTCATACAGATCAAGGAGGTGGCATTTAAGGAAGTGAGATTGGCTCTTTGTGATGCATCACTATTTTTTTTTTTTTTTTTTTTTGGTCTTCTGCAGAAGTTTCACAGTAGTGGTGGACAGAAAGAGACAAGACTTGTTTTGTTTGTTTCTTTGTTCATTTTAAGGGTGTATTATACCATGGTGCCTAATATACTGGGGGCTCTGGAGTCTGTCACCACTTACGAGTGATTTCGCTTTGGACAAGTGGCTCTTGGTGCCTTAGTTTCCTGATTTGTTAAACCGGGATTACAATCGTGCCTACATCATGGAACTGTTGTGAGGATGAAATGATATAACACATGCAGTTCCTGGCTTGGGAAGGGCTCAATATGTATCAGTTGTTATTCTACTTCTCTTTCCCCTCTTTCTCTTCCTCCTCTTCACTGAAGAACCCCTTTCCTGTTGAATTTTGTCACCTCTCTAGATTAGCAAAACGTTCACAAAACTTGGGAGGAGAGTAAAATTGGAAGAATCTGTTACTCTAACAAGATTTAGGATGTTTGCTTTTTGTCAGGAAGTTGGTTTTCACTGTTATGTTCCCATTACCGTTCCGGGTGTGCTAGGTGTAAAAAATGGCCTCTGTCCTGAGCAGCAGTCTATTTGAAAAACAAGTGGACATATAAATGATTAATGAAAGTGCAACTGCATATAAAATTAAGTTCTAAATGAACCATATAGACCATAAATGGTGTAGGAATCTAATTTCATTTTGCTGAACTGGTGGTTGTTTTGATCATTGAAAGGTGATACCATTTGGGGTGAAATTGTGAGAGTGAGCTCTTGTACAGTAACACAATGAAATGTCATGTTTATTATCTTAGAATCTAAAACACATTAAGTTAGACCTAAAGAAAGTTTAAAGACATTTAAGTATGACAATATCATTGCCTCTTATTGTTAGCCTATTAATTAATACTCTCTAACCACCAAATGTGTCAAGACGGCAAAAATACGAAGAACTGCTCACCACTTTGAATAAAGCAATCAGAGGAAGGCTTACATTTTTTCAGCTGATCTCTCAATGAGTTTCTCTCTTTATTGTATTTTTGCTATTTTAACTAGGTGATCAGGCCCGTCCAGTAGCCTTCTTCATTCCAGGAATCTCCTTTGGCGATTCAGAAGGGAAGTTAAGTGAAAAAGAGAGCTGAGCCAGGTCACGTGGGATCATAGTTTTCAGGGTATAGAAAGCAGGTCTTTGGGTTAAAGAGTACTCTGCCCCATCATACTCTTCTACTTGCTAGAGAAACATGCTTTGCACCTCGTGGGAAATACTCACACATAGTAGGTCACGTGTGGTTAACCGGATACTGAGATCGACTGACAATGTTGCACACGGAGTGATTCCTTACTGTTAAACCCTTTGGAATTATTGATATGAATATGACCACAAAAGAGTCCTATATTGTTTCATTATTTTCTTACATCCTTCCAGCAACCTAGTGCTCTAGAGGCTAGAGGCCTCTTTCCTTGGCGAGATACATGAGTATGGCTGAAGAGTCCCTGTTGGATTCTTAAATCTCTTACTACCAAGAAGGGAACAAACAAAACAAGCTAACAAGACATCCCTTAGCTCACTAATGATTCTGAATAAGAGTTTTAGGAAGGTCCTAGAGACGGATCTCTGTGCCTTGTCCTAGGCTGGGTGAGTAATACGAGGAAGTGTTGGGAAACAGGGTGACCTGTCCTCAGGTGTTCTAGGAATGCGTCCCCGCTCTCCTCGACATCTGTGTTTGTGCGCTGTGACTGTGCCTGCGCGAAACCCGTCCAAACGGAAAGACCAATCAAGGACGGTGATATTTTTTCCCCTGATCCTTTTGCCACCGCCCACTCCGGACAGGCTGACAACCTAGATTGCTCCCTGGGACTTGCCTGACTTTTCCACCTCCTCCCACCCAGCTAAACCGCCCCCCCCCCACAACTCGCGACGCGGATGGGACGGCGGAGGACCCAGCGAGCATGCGCGACCATCCCGAGCATGCTCAGTAGCGCGCGCGGCGCCCCGGAGCTTCGGCCCAGAGCTGCGGCCGACGCGGAGGTTTCGGCGGCTTCTGTGGCCGTGACGGGAAGTGAGGTGGTCCGGCTGGGCGACCGCGGCGGCAGAAACAGAGGCGGAAGGGTCGCTGCGGCGACGACGTCGTCGACCCGGGTGACCGAGGGGGCTGAGCGCCGAGGGCACTCGCCCGCTCGGAAGCCGGATCCCGAGCCGGGCAGGATGGATCATCACCAGCCGGGGACTGGCCGCTACCAGGTGGTGAGTTTCTGGCCCCAGCCCGGGCCTCCTGCGCCGTCGAGGACCCCGGGATTGCCCCCCGCCGTGGCCCCCGAGTCCCTTTCCTCGGGTTATTCGCGGAGTGGACGTGCTGGCTAATTTATTTTTTGCCTCTTCTGGCAGGACCTTGCTTCCTTCACACCTCTCGGATGGAGCCTGCCTGTGGCTCCTTTGAGACCTTTCTTTCCAGACCCCAGTCTCCTTCGAGGTCCCCATCCCTCCGCTGTTAGACACCCCTACCCCTCCCTTTAAAACTTGTATCTGTTTTATGTCTCACTTTCTCGATCATTTCGTTCTGCCCTGACCCAGTCACTTCAGAGATATTCCTGTGGATTGTATACTGGAAATGATTTCACATACCTGCTGGGAAGGTGGTCGCCGTCATAGATGGAGTGGGTGGGGAGGAGGCAGGTGTAAGCCCTACGTAGGGTGGGAAGTGGATTTGGTAAAAAAAAAGAAATGTGGGCTTAAAAATCGTGCAGCTGTAGAGAATAGTCGTGGGGCTGAACTTGTTTCTCAATTCTAGTTAACCTTGTCGTTTTGTCCTTTTCTGTTTTGTTAGAATTAAAAGTGATTGCATTCTGTTTTCTATTACTTTTTTTTTTTTTTTTGGTAGGAGGGGAAACAGGAAGTTTTACTAAAAAAATGCTAATCTTGTTTGAAAATTTTTCTTTAAATACAAGGTTTTCCAGCTTAACCGTATAAACCTTTGTATGTTGTAATGAGTGAAAAGTGCCCCTCTATGTTTTCCGTGTCAAATTTTCAAACATTTTTTTTCTCTGATTTTAATTCTGGTGGTGTCATTGGAGATTCCTACGTAAACCTTATTTAAAAAATGGACTCAGCAGTAGTTGACTGTTTCGTTGCAGCTAGGTAGCATGTTATTCTGTAAACTTTGAGGTGGAAATTTAGTTAAACCTATTTACTGAGGGAGAGGAGAAAAACGTTAATATGGAGCACCGATGATGCAATTAATAGTACTGTTTGTGAAATTTACAAATATAGATATATTAGTGCAGATTTCATGTTTCAGATCTATTTGCACAGGAGAGACTTAGTTGTGAAGTAAAGAATTTCTATTAAGTGTATCTTGACAAATGCAAAGGCTACTGAAAGATGAAATCCCAGTGTATGTAATTTTGCATTTTTTTTTAAGATAAAAGCTCAGGAGGCTTCCACTTCATCTGGTTTACATCCGGTAAAATCTCCAAATGATGTATATTCTGAATTCTGTGAAAATTTATCAGTATTTTTGGAATGATTTGGAAAATGTTGCTGCCAGTTTGGGAAGGGATTTTTCAAGTTGTTAGTGTATACACATTTGGTGGTTTTTTTTTTTTTAAGGCATTCCTATTTTTGCAGATGTTAGTAAAAATAAAATGCAATAGGTAAATATTGAATACCTATTGCATTTACCAGTGGGATTTCTTTTCTCTACTCTGTTTTCTTTCTTGTTGCTATTTGTTTCCCTTAATGGTGTTAACTGATTCGAATTCTTTCTCTTTGGGGGTTTTGCTTATCAGAATCCACTATGTTCACGTATACAAATCACTGCTCAAAACATTTTTAATTGATGTATTTGTGCCTTAAAGTAATTTATTATAGTGTCACATTTGCTTTCAGTAGTTATGATTATTACTTTTAAGAATTCCTAACACCAAAATGTTGGAAATTGCTGTCAGCGTTAAGATATTTTCTTTTTCTCTACAACTCTTTTCAAAATAAGTGGACAGTATCATTTTTTTTTTCTTTTTTTAATAAATTTATTTATTTATTTTTGGCTGTGTTGGGTCTTCGTTCCTGCATGCAGGCTTTCTCTAGTTGCGGCGAGCGGGGCTCTTTGTTGCGGTGCGCGGGCTTCTCATTGCAGTGGCTTCTCTTGTTGCAGAGCGCGGGCTCTAGGCGCGTGGGCTTCAGTAGTTGTGGCTCACCGGCTCTAAAGCGCGGGCTCAGTAGCTGTGGCGCACGGGCTTAGTTGCTCTGCAGCATGTGGAATCTTCCCGGACCAGGGCTCGAACCCTTGTCCCCTGCTTTGGCAGGCGGATTCTTAACCACTGCACCACCAGGGAAGTCCCGACAGTATCATATTTTATTGCCTTTCCCCCCCCCCAAACTGGAGATGTGTCCCACAGAGACTTTGGATGGGTGGAGGCATTCCTTCAGAGCAGAGGGCAAAAATCTGTCCTTCTAAAGATACTTCTTGCTTAAAGTAGGTAGGACATCAATTTGTTTTCCTTGTAAGGTGAAGTGTTTGAAAATCTTAATACAGTTTACATTCAGATTTTGATTCCAATTCCTGTGTAATTACATGGTAGTTTCACCTGTCTAGAATAACTCTTGGTTTTGTTGAGAATGGCCTGATCAGTAACTTTACCTAGGTATATGCCCCCCCCCCCCCCCCCCCCCCCCCCCCCCCCCCGCAAACTACTGGAGATGTGTCCTACATAGACTTTGAATGGGTGGAGGCATTCCTTCAGAGCAGAGGACAAAAGGAAAAAAAAGGCATCTGAGTTGGTTTGCAGTAAGCTAGGGACCAATCTACAGCTTACAGCTCTGGCTTGTATAATGAACACAACTGCTGTGTGGCTGACTTTAGCTCAGTTTTGGTTTTTTTAAAAAACTCTGGAATGGTTAATAACAATGGAGCAATAAACATGTTCAGTTGTTGAATGTTTAGAGCTGACTAAGTAGGAGATAGGAAAACATGCTTGGCGGTGAAATGGTATACGATATTAATTTTCCACTTATTCATAGAGTTGAATTTTAGCTTTCCGTATTGGTAAGTTAACGGTGATGCCTAGGACCATCAGAATGACTTACTACCATTAACCAATTCACAAGCTTTATGTGGAAACTACTTTTTCTGTGATCTCTCCTCCATTGTTAAAAGTGTCCAAATTTTGTTAAGTGATAACAATGTACAGAGCTACAAATACAAAAAGCCTTGACTTGTTACCCTTCTAATTTCAGAAAAAGCCAGGTAGTTCCATTGTGTTATGGGAAATTCAATTTTGTCTGGTGGGAAATTCAATTTTGTCTGGTAGGAAATGGGCAGTGTTGCCAAACTATGAAGTAGGTGACTTGGCTTGGAGCTGTTATGCCACATTCTAACTTTGATGTTCTCCATTTTAAAGGATTTGTGTATGTGAACCACCAAGCTGACTAAGCTTTCAGAGGTATTCTGTGTATAAGTTAAATTGGCACTGTGGATTGTAGCAGTAGTTTCCCAAACTGTATCGTTCAGAATGATGATAATAGATGGTCTTAGAAGATTTATAATATATATTAGCATATAAAGACGTACATTTGCATATTTAAACCATGAGAGCTTCTGCCGTAAAGACAGTGATTTGGACTTGTTTAACCTAGCTCTTCCTAAACCTTGACCACAGATTTTTAGAGAAAACTTTGATTATATTAACATTTCCAAAATGTTAGTTTTCTATAAAAATAATGAACTATCCATACTGTGATGATATAGATACTTTGCTCTTATATATGAATTAGAGTTGCCCTTGATAAATCAGCTGGGAAGGAGGTTGACTATTAATAGTTAACAAAAACCCTCACATCTTTTAAAGTTATCTGGGCTTATATTTAGGTTGTGCTGGTGACAATTTGTGAGCCCTTGGCTTAGTTACCTAGCATCTTGAAGCCTCAGTTTCCTCATATTAGTACCTACCTCATTAGGATTATTATGAGAATTATATAACGTAGTATAAGTAAAAAATATAGTGTAGAGACTGGTACATGATAAATATTATGAATAATGTAAGGTAAATAAACTATAAAATAGTGTATATATTTCAGTTTTTGCTGGTGACTGTGTTTTTGTCTCTTGTTTTATTTAGCAACGTGAATATCAACTAGTTCTTTGTTGTCCCATGTCAAGAGCAGTGAAAAGTCTTAAGATCTGATTTTACCGTGTTTACAAGCTGATAGTCTGTTAATGTTTCATGGTTGCTGGCAGAAAAACAGGAGACTCCCAGGTCAGAAACAAATGACATTATTACTCACAGCCCTGCAGACTCATGAACGTCAGCATATTTGTGCTGGTTTTCCTTGTAACCAGGTCCCATGACGGTGATGGGTCTAGATGGAAGCACAGAGTGGATCACGGCTAAGGAACTCAGGACCCAGGGTCTAGCCCTTTTTTTTTTTTTTTTTTTTAGCATGCTGCAAACATTGTAGCAAAGAACAAACAAGCTAGTTCACCTCTCCCTGAGAGGCAGTTAAGTGCTGTGGTAACCTTGACCTTCTTTCACACTCAGCAAGAATGTGCAGGGACACTCAGGCCCATAGCAGGCTGCCTTACCCAAGAGAGTACATTTTCTGGATGAGATAATATATGGTGATTTTTAGGTGCAGTCGTTGACTTTTGTTTTCCATTTTAAAGAAGTATTTCAGTCTTTTACTTTACGTTGCTCTCTAGTTTTCCCTTCCTCTCTTTGCCCAGCTAGATTCCTTTGATCATCACTTGTTTGTTTCCTTTGAACTTATCAATATCCTTTATCTGGTTTACATTCTTACCACATCTCTTTTACATCATCAGGGTCCGTTGCTTAATCTAATAGGTACTTTTCAGTTCTCTTCTTGCTTAAGTTCCTTTATGTTGACATTGTGAACTTTCTCCTTGAAACTCCTTCCTCATTCCTGAAATGAAGGAGCTTTCTGCTCTTTACTCCCCTGACTTTTCCTTCTCTGCATGAACTCACTTTGTACTTACTCCTCAAATGTTGATACTTTCTATGGCATGGACTATTGTAATAGCTTGCTTAGTGCTTTCTTCCTTCATCTGACCATCCTTCTGCGTATTGTTTGCGCTGCATAAAATGTATTTGTAGAATATAAATTTGATTTTCATTTCTTTGCTTAAAAATCTTCAGTGGCCTCTTACTGAATATCCCCCCCCCCCTTTAACATTAAAACTTTTGGGGAATTCACTGGTGGTCCAGTGGTTAGGACTCTGCACTTCCACCACAGGGAGCACGGGTTCGATCCCTGGTCTGGGAATTAAGATCCCACAAGCCGCACAACGTAGCCAAAAACAAAACAAAACAAAAAACTTTCAAATATATACAAAAGTTGAAAGAATTGCACAGTTAACTTCCATATACCATATACCAGTTGTAGGGTCTACAATTCCCAACATTTTGTTGCATTTGTGTTATCGTATATCTGTCAATCCATCTTATTTTTTGAGCTTTCAGAATAAGTTGCAGATATCAGTGTACCTCACTGCAAACCACATGCTTATCATTAGCCTAGAGTTCAATATTTCTTTGTTTTTTTTCCTTTAGGATGAAATTGACATATAGTGAAATGAACAAATCTTCCATGGCCAATTAGATGAGTTTTGACAAGTACATACATCTGTGTAACCCAAACCACTTTTGAGATATAGAGCAGGGATCAACAAACTACATTCTAACTCTTGTTTTGTAAATAAAGTCTTATGGTAGCCATGCCATTCATTTACAGTGGCAGAATTGGGTATTTGAGGCAGAGCCCAGAAAGCCTGAAATATTTGCTATTCTGCCCTTTACAGAGAAAGTTTCCTGACCACTGGGATAGAACGTTACTGTCACCCTAGAAAGTTCACTCATGACCCTTCCCTGTTCATTCCTACCCACCAGGTGATCATTATACTGTTATGTTTTTGTTTTTCACTTCGAATGAGCTTTGCCTATTCTAGGATCATACAGCATATAGTCTGCAAAGCTTCTTTTACTCTGCAAGAAGTTTAGGAGATTGATCCTGTTATTGTGTGTATTGTGTGTTAAAAAGTGCATCCCTTTTTATTGTTGAATAGTATTTCATTGTATAAATTGTACGAATATAGGACAGTTTGTTTATCCATTGCTCTGTTGATAGACATTTGGGTTGTTTCCGGTTTTTGGCTATTACGGACAAAGTGGTTAGGAATATTCTTGTGCACATCTTTTTGTGGGCGTACGTTTTCATTTCTCTTTGGTGGAATTACTGGGTAATAGGGTAGGCGTATGCTTAATTGTATGAGAAACCACCGGACTTTTTTCCAAGTCTGTGTACCATTTCCAAGTGTACCATTTTACACTTAGACCAACAATGTATGGAAGCTTTGGCTGCCTCACCACCTTGCCAAAAGTTTGGTGTTTCAGACTTTTTAATTTTAGCCATTCTGGTGGGCTTATTGGATTTTTTTTTTTAATAAATTTATTTATTTTTGGCCGTGTTGGGTCTTTGTTGCTGCGTGCGGGCTTTCTCTAGTTGAGGCGAGTGGAGGCTACTCTTCGTTGTGGTGCGCGGGCCTCTCATTGCGGTGGCTTCTTTTGTTGCAGAGCACGGGCTCTAGGTGCACGGGCTTCAGTAGTTGTGGCACACGGGCTCAGTAGTTGTGGCTCACGGGCTTAGTTGCTCCGTGGCATGTGGGATCTTCCCGGACCAGGGCTTGAACCCGTGTCCCCTGCATTGGCAGGCAGATTCTTAACCACTGCGCCACCAGGGAAGCCCAGGCTTATTGGATTTTGAAATATAAGTTTCTTTTCTTAACATACAAGTTCCTTGAATGGACCTTTCCATACCTATACAATGCCACATCTTAGCAATCCCGCCCCCTCCTCCCCAACCCCCTGCCCGCCTTAATTTTTATGTACTAACTGCTGGAGTTCAGCAGGACATACTTATTATTACCTTCACCCATAATGTCTTCTCTCTTACTTACTTCCCTGACTTTACATGTGTTTATTTCTCACCTAAAGTTCTGTACCACACCCCTGTGGTTTGTTTGCCTTATGAAATCCTGTTCCTAGATGTAAAAACTCCTACGAAATTATAATTGGAAGACGGAGGCAGGATGAGTTTCTTGCATCTGTCATCTCTACATCACGGCAGAGGAAAAGTTGAGAATCACAGTATTAGAGAACTTGTTATACTGAATTGTGTTTTCATGTATCTTTGTGTACCTTCTAGACTGCTGCTTTTCCTCAGAGGGCTTCAGGGTACTGTGAATGTCTGATTTTTATTTCATCTTTAATATAGATTTTAAACTTTAAAAATACTGTAACTGAGGAAATTCACTCTCAGATGTGTTTAAAACCAAGTTTCCATAGCTTGAAGATTAGTATTATGTTAATTTGTGTTGCCAGGGTAATTTGGTTTTGAATGGACCCCACGTGGAAGTTTCTCTGGCTGTTTCTGTGCATGCAGCAATAGTAACTGAGAGTGTGTCATTAGTTTGATTGAGTACAGTTCATTTAAAAAAATATATACAAATGAGTAAGCTACTTTAGAACACCTGAACGGTGCTGAGTCAGATGCTAGCCATCACTTAGGCATATTTGAGCAGTACATGATCCAATAATGGTGTAGTATTTGTGCAGTAACAAGTAAATGCATTGGAATTATATCCTGAAAATAACATATTATAGATAGTTTATGTGTGTATCTTGTGTTTTGAGTGCCTCTTGTCAGATTTATACTTAAGATAAGGTATGGGAGCAGTTTTTAGATATCATTATTGATTAACTGTGAAACTGAGGTCCTATAACTCATTTATTCAATATTAATTTATAAAGTATCTCTGTCAGTCAAATTCTGTTTTAGGTGCTGGTGAACAAGACAGTTAAGTTCTCGTCTCATGGCTCATACTTTGGTGGAGGGGAGGCAGATAAATAAGTGAGCATAATTTCAGATAGTAATAGATGGTTTAAAGAAGGTAAAGTAGGATGATGGTATAAATAATACATTTTATCAATAATAAAATAGCAATAATAGAATAATAATATCTTCTTGCATTATGTCAGGAATATGCTGAGAACTCTGCTATGTGCTTTACACACATGAGCATATTTATTCCTTAGAACAATTCTGTGAAGTAGATAATGTTATGATCTTCATTTTGCAGATGAAAAAAATGAGACATAAAGAGGTTAAATATTTACAGGCATGTGTGTGGATCTAGGTGTGATGGATCTGGTATTCAAATCTTGGTGTTTTAGTTTTATATTGCTTTCTAACAAACTACTCAACACAAGCATTTTATTATGTTTCAAGATTCCTTGGTTTGGCTCTGATCAGCAGAGCGGTTCTTCTGTTCCACGTGATGTTAGCTGGGGCTCCAACCATTTGGGGGCTTGATTGGCTTGGAACCTCCAAGATGACTCATTCCCTTCGCTAGCAGTTGCTGATGACTGTTGACTGGAAGCTCAGCTGGCACTGTTGAATGTTGATCATTTCAGTTCTCCTCTGTGTGTCCTCTTCATGTGCCCTCTCAGTGTGACCTTGGCCTTTCACATCACGGAAGGAAGAGGAAGCTGCCATTCCTCTTAAGGCTTCAGCTTAGAACTCCAGAATGTCATTTCTGCTGCATTCTGTTGGTTAAAGCAGCCATAAATCCAGCCCAGGTTCATAAGGAGGGGAAATAAACTCCCTTTCCCAATGAAGGAGAGGCAGTGCACATACATGGAGGCAAAAAATTGATGGTGGCCTCTTTGGAGATGGTATGCCACACCAGTGGGTTTGACTCCTCAGTGGATTGGAATCAGGATTATTAGGGAACTCTGTCCACTCTGCAGGTGTGACACTCAGGCCAAGACTTGATGGAAATGTTCTAGCTGATGAGTATTTCAGGTGTGATAAGGGCCCATGGAGCAAATGAGCTTGTTGGTTTAAGAAATAAGAGAACTGTGTGCCTAGAGCAAGGTGAAGGGGGATGGCTCAGTGGAATGGGACAAAACAGAGAAATCAATTTTACGCTAGATTTGATAGAAGAATGGAACTCTCGTTTGTAAGTTTTGTTGAAAGCAGTCAAGTCCGGTTACATACCTTGCAAGGTGCATTGCCAGGTGAAAACATGGGGTCCTGGCCTTGGGTAGGAAAGCCAGTCTCCACTTCCGACGGGCCTGCTGTCTTAGCCCACAGCACCCCCAAGGGATTGCAGCCTCCGTGCCAGGACTTGCTAGATACTGCTTTGCTCGTGAATGTATCATGGTGACGCCAGCCTGGGATGGGGATAGCTACCACCTTGCCGTACTCCTAGTCATGAGGTGGTGAGTTGAGCTGAGCCAGGGCGTTCAGCTGACTGAGAATCTTTCCTGGGGAGGCAGACTGCCTGTGAGCTGAGGCACCAAGTCCCTGGCACATGCTCTTTTGTCCCATTGGAGTTCACTTATAAAACTTGGATTCAAAGATAAAATTATTAAGAATTTAAAGGTGACCATAGAGCATTAAACCTCAAGCATGAGGCCCTCCTGCAGCAAGGTTCCGTGTGACTGCACTGGTCATGTGTTCGTGAAGAGGGCCCTGAAAGGAATCTCACTATGACGGTGGTAGTGGTGGTGGTGATGATCTAGACCAGGGGTCAGCAAACTTTCCGGTAAAGGACCAGATAGTAAATATTTTAGGCTTTCCAGGTCATGTGGTCTGTGTCACAGCTGCGTGCCAGATCTGCTGCTTTAGTGCAAAAGTATCCATACTTAATATGTAAACAAGTTAACATGGCTGTGTTCTAATAAAACTTCATTTACAGAAACAGATGGTGGGCTGGATTTGGCCTGCTAGCTGTAATTTGCCCACCCCTGGTGTAGATGAAAGAGGAATGCACCTCATAAAGGCCTTAAGTTTGGGCCTGTTGCAGGATGCTTCTGACAAATTTTTGTTTCACTCAGTCTTGAAATAAACCCTTAGGAACGTGGTAAAGGTTGTTTTGCATCACTTACTTTTTGTACCTGGTAATCAGGCAGGCACTTGGTCTATCACTAGAATTGGTGTGGAGACCCCAGTTAGAGTATAAAATTTCCGATGAGAACAGCAAAGACAAGTTTCTCATGTCTGATGGAATCTTCATTCTGTTGGAGTGGTCACCTCATTGAGGCCATTTAAAATCACAATACCCCCTTCACAGTACTCCCTAGCCCCATTTCCTGCTTCATTTTTTTCCATGGTACTTATCACCACCTGATATTTTCAAGTATTTTACGTGTTTAATTCCTACCTCCTTCTTTCCCCTGAGTGTAAGCTTCATGAGGACAGGTATGTTTTGTTCACTGCTATATGTTCCAGTATCTGGCATATGGTAGGCACTTAGGAAGTATTTGATAAGAATGACTGAATGAGTGGTGCTAGCTCAAGAGCAATTCCATAGACTCAAAACCTTGCTTATGTTATTTTATTCTCTTATTTTTATAAGAATTCTTTTTTTTTTTTTGCTACTGAGACTTGGGCTCTCTCAGATTGTGTGTGTGTGTGTGTGTTTGCGTGCGTGTTTTGCATTACCTTACAGCTTAATGTATGTTGCTTAGTGTCTGTGTCTGTCTCCTCCTTCTTCTCCCCTTCTCCCTCTCCCTCTCTCTCTCCACACACACACACACACACACACATTTTTATAAGAATTCTTTTTTTTTTTTTGCTACTGAGACTTGGGCTCTCTCAGGTTGTTTGTGATATATGATTGGCCCCATAGGGTTGTTCAGTAAGGAACCCATGAAGCCATGTGCAGTGGTCCTGCTTAGTACCTTCATTGACTGTGGAGTTGTGGGTACTGCTTTGATTTTTCTCATCTGCTTTATATTGACTACTTAGAGACTATTTTCTTTTTATTCTTTCCTTAATATCACACCTACATGCTAAAACGCTGTCTGGTTATATGTGTATTAATAATATATTTTTTTAGAATTTTATACATATTCTACATGTGTAGGCCTGCCATAAATTTAAATAACTATGGAGTACATTCTGCTGACCTTATTAAATGTAAATTTACTCAAAAGGTCCTTGTAATTAAGGCTCGCCTAGCTACCATTTGGTTATAAATCATCCTCTGTTTTCATGCCATGTTGTTGTTATGGTTTCTTCCAAAAGTTTGATCACTTAGCTGGAATTAAGGTGTAGGTAAAATTCTTGTTAAAGACATGCCAAGTGCAAGTTGGGAAATACTGCAAGTAGTCTAAGATTTACTATCAGATTATTTCAAGGTTTTGACTTTAAAGATTTGAATATCAGCGATTTAGTATTTTAAAAGTTTAGAAATGTGCTGTGGTTTAGTTTGTCTATGATGTTTCTCCAGACTTACCCGTTACATTATGTAAAGAAATTGTGCTATTTGGCAGAGGCTTTGAGAGTAAGGAAATAAACTGGATAGTTTTACTTCTTTACTAATTTTGAGGCTCGTAGGACTTGTAGCCTGTTGGATGTTAGACTGAAGAAATGCAATAGTTTTTAGAGAACATTTGTTCTCGTTTGGGTAGAGCATTCATTTATATCAGCATGACTTTTTGTGTGATTTTCCCACAAGGGGAAGGATTAACGCTTGAAATAACACTTGAGACCCTTTTAAGTTTTTGTTTGTAACCTTAGAGAACAACATGAGCCTCTGCTAACCTCACCTTGCTTACTTTGTTACTGCCCTGCACGCGTGCGGTGTTTTGAACTGTAATACTTTTGTTCTCTTTTCCCTGCTCCTCTCCAGGCGCCGCTCCGGACCATGCTCTCCCTTGCCTTCTGACTCTTCTGGCTTTTGAACATATGATTGCCCTCTTTTCTTTTCATTCTGCTTCCTCCAGGATGAATTTCTATTCTTTATTCAAATCTGTTCAGATGTTCTTTTCTCCAGAAAACCTTCCCTCACCGTCTCCATTTCCTCCCTTTTTTACCAAGTTCAGTGTATTCTTTTAACACTGTGCACTCATCCCTATCATAGTCCTTCTTCCATGGTATGTATTTTGTGGACTCAATGGGAGGTAGGGCTTAGGTCTGTCTTGTTTATAATAGTATACAGTGTCGTTCTGGGCCCATTATATAGTGCCTTGTAATTACTTACTGAAGAAGTAAATGAATGCCGTTTCTGAATGATTTCAAGTGTATCCATGCGGTTACTGATATATTTATAAAGTGAACAGTTTTCCAGAGTTCTCTTATGTAAAAGTAACAATATGTTGCCCAGCCCATACAGTGTTGATATTCTGCATGTCCATAATTAGGGTATGTACTTTGCTTTTAGAATAGTGCCGAGAAACCTGTTTAGATGAATTTTGGTAGTTTTACATAATTCCTCATCTGACTGGTGACTTGCATTTGCCAGATAGTTAACCATGGGTAGGTTATTTGGTTTACTTATGGAAAAAGGAAAATAAATTGTTTCCAGATATTGTGGAAGTAGTTAGTGATCATTTTCTTCAACCATCTCATTTTACAGAAGACTGCCTGAGGGAGGTTCTGCTTAAGGTTATGCAGCAAAGCTTGGAGGACAAATTTTATTCTATTACTTGTAAACATGTCAGCTGAGTTAGAAGATCCTGGGAAACAGAACTTTCATTATAGTTAACTTTCTTTTATTGACGGCGATGCCAGACACGAAGAGCAAGGATGGTATAGGATGAGCCTGGTAGTTTCAAATCTTGGCTTCTCACTTACAAGCACTGTAACCTTGGGCTGATTACTGAACCTCTCTCTGCCATAGCTTCCTCATCTATAAAGTAAGGATAGTATAGGTACTTCCCTCATAGAACTATTGTGAGAATTAAGTGTATGAAAAGCTGTCTTTTTGTTTTTTTATAGTAACATTTATTGGGCCTTTACTATGTCAGGCATTATTCTAAGTATTTACAGGTGTTATTTTTTGTAATCCTTGTGAAAGCCCTGTAAGAAAATAGACTCCATTTTGTAGATGATAAAAATGAGGTCCAAGCAGGTCACAGAGTTGGTTAAGTGCTGGAGTCTAGATCTGAGTCTTAAAAAGTTGATTCCGAAGCCTTTGTACTTAACCAGTATGCTTCATATCCTTAGTCCAACGTAGGTGGTTGAGGATAGTCTCAGAACTGTTCGTGCCAGTATTTTGTTAGTTTGCTTATTGGTACATGATATATTCCTACATAGTGCTTTTCACTGACTTATTAATTAAAAGCAAAATTACTGTAGTATATAATGAAATATTTTTAAGTCCGCCTTTATCAATGTTTAGTATGCTAAAACATTAAGCATACTAACATTTATCAATGTTTTAGTATGCTAAAACATTTAAGGCTTCTCTTTAAAGGAAAATCCAATCTTTCAAAAGGTAAAGTTAAAAACTTAGTTTACCAGAGTTTCTCCCCCTCCAAAAGTATTTGGTAAATTCGTTTTATTATGTGTGCTGAGGTGGGTTTGCTGACAGTTGGAATTTGAGTACCATAAAGAACCACCTATCCAGTTTCTCTCTGGATAGTATTTTCGCTCTGGTTTCTTCAAAGGCACAAGTTATAACATATTTTTGTCTTGTGCATCTTTGCTCCTAGTGCAAATCCATGCAGTAATGAATTCACGTGTGTGTAAATTTTTACTAGAAAATGTCAGTCGTATCAAGTGTTGTGGAAAATCTTGGTGTAACAGTGTTTTTTTTCTTTTTTTTATTGATAAGTACCTTTAGAAATATGGCATTATAGTGATCATTGTAACATGAGAATAAGTATTTATACAGAAAGAAATCAGTTTAGGGGCACATAAATGTCAACTTTTTGAGAGAGAGAGAGTGTGTGTGTATTTGTATGTGTATTTAGCTTTTGATATTATGAAATTATTCAGATTATGTATTTACTTTTATCAGCCAATTTTTGAGGGTTTGCTTTGGCATGTAACACTTTGATGGATGAACCCTTTAACTATTGCCACCAATGGCATCTTGGCATTTTCTGTGCTTCCTGGGTGACTAATCAACAACAGCATGTCTTGGTAATTGATATTACTGTATTTAGTTTTGCTTGAGGATTCTGTTCTTAGCGTCTCTGTGTTTGCTGAGGAAAGGACAAAACTAACTCTGAAGAAAGTTGGTATTTCAGTCCTGGTCCTTGCTGGTGTTGGCTCCCTGGTTTACCTGTGATACAATATGCAAACTTTTATTTTCTTTATTCCCCCTGTTGCTGCTCTAGTCGTACTGTATTATGCCCTTGCCTCAGAACTCCTAGTTGTTAGAATTTAGAAGTTCTAGGGACTGATGGGTTGGGATTTGCACCTATTTCCTGCACCCATACTGTATTAGGCATTTGGTTGAGCGACTGATAACCGGCTGACTGAATGAAAATGAATGAATCGCAGAAAGAAGATGAAGCTCGAAGACTCAGTCAGGGTTATACAGGAGGTGGTAGATCTATAACTTAAATTTAGATTTTTTGGCATCAAACTATCTTCTGTTCATTTAGCAACTACTTGATTATCTAAAAGAATGTGAAATCAAACTAGACAGTACACTATAGCAGTTTTTTAAATGACAAATGAATGCTTGTGATAGTAACTTTAACAGTATTACATGGGATTGGTTGCCTTATGCCCTTGGAAATGAAACTAAATCAAACTAATTAATGACACAGACTGGAGCTTCAGTCTACTCTCTGTGTAAGAGGCAGTACCCACAGCTCTGGATTCAGTTTTTGCTGACTCTTTAAAGTTGGCAGAGGAAAGTAAGGACCCCTACAAAAGAAACAATGAATAGTCAAAGGTAGGAGGAAAACCAGGGACTTCCTTGGTGGTCCAGTGGTAAAGAATCCTCCTTACAATGTAGGGGACGCGGTTTTGGTTCCTGGTCAGGGAACTAAGATCCCCCATGCCGCGGGACAACTAAGCCTGCGCGCCACAACTACTGAGCTTGCGTGCCTCAACTAGAGAGCCTGCGTGCCACAAACTACAGAGCCCACACGCTCTGGAGCCCGCACGCCACTAGAGAGAGAAAACCCTCACGCCACAACTAGAGAGAAGCCTGCGCACTGCAACGAAGATCCCGTGTGCCGCAACTACGACCTGACGCAGCCAAAAATAAATTAAATAAATAAATAATAAAATCTTAAAAAAAAAAAAAAGTAGGAGGAAAACCAGAGGGAATACTTCGCTGGCAGCTAAAGAAAAACCAGTTAGAACTACACTCAACTGTGTTGAATATACACCATACCCTCTGCATTCTTGGGTTCTGAAATCTGTGGATATGGAGGACAGACTGTACTATGCCACATTATATAGGGATCTGAGCACCTTTGGGCCTTCAGTATCTGCAGGGTGGGAATGGAGGGTCCTGGAATAAATACCAGGATATCCGGGGATGACTGTATTCAAGATTTTTAATAGGATGAATAGGTTTTTGGATCTAACAATTAGAAAGAAGGTCATTTTTCTTAGTAAGAGCTGTTTGAGTGAAAGCCAGATGGTAATGGATTGGGTAGGAAATGGGAATTAGAAGTGCACAGATTTTTTTTTTTTCTTCTTCTAGGATGTTTGTCATTGAAGGAAAAGAAGGACGAGATGGAAATAGTTCAAAAAGCACAAGATAAAAATTTAAATTTTAGCTGGGGGCAGGTTTTTTCTAAGTATGGTGTGAATTAAGTATACATGTGGGCAGAGAGAAAGAAGTTAGTGGAGAAAAGAAAGGAGAGACATATCATAAAGAAAAAACAAACAAATAATCCTTTGGGAGGCAGGATCTTCTCTGTACAGTTATCTGGCATTTAGGAGTGAAGAATATAAATGGAAGCCGTATGCTAAATTTAGAGCTCCAGGGGAGAGAAACTGAAGGAGTTTTTGCTTGAAATCCTGTTTTCCTCTGAGAAGTAGGAGGCAAAGATTTGGACTGAGAGTTCCATGGTTGGAAGCGGGGGCTAGAAGAGTGGTGGAGCTGAAGCGCCTGCCATGGTGATGACTAGTTCTGATGGCCCTGCTGGAATTGGAAACTAAATTTGTACTTGGCGCCCGTGTATACAGTTACGGGATTTGCTTCTCTCCTTCTACCAGGAGATAGTAGACAGTTAGACTCATCCCAAATTGGGTGTCGGTGGGGTAGCTGTGGCAGAGGATATGAGAACTAGGAAATTGAGGGTGAGTGTCATGCAAGTTTTTCACTTTATAGTCCAGGCTACGTAGGATAGAAAGTAAACCAGGTGGCAGCAAATGGGGGGCCCAAGGAATAGACTTAGTGGAAGTAAGGGAGTGAAAAAGGCCAGGAGGTTGTGACCAGGAATTAAGAGGTAGAAATCTAAAAGTTTCTAGTAGAAGCAGTTCTAGATGACTCTCAGGTCAGAGAAGTAGAGAACCGATGGAGTTACTAGACCATTCAACTTCGCATATTATTGCTTCCTGTTTCATAGCTGAAGTGTTAAGTTGGTTTAGCTGTCTTGTATTATAGTAGGAATTAAGGTAGAGGAGATGATATTGGAGGTAGGTGGCTGGCTTGTAAGTTTTACTCACTGGGGAATGATTTAGACCTTGTAAATACTAAGAACAGGATGAGAGAAAGTCTGGCAGGCTATATAGACAGTGTGAATTTCAAGAAAGGCTCTTGATCTAGCATTGGCTGTATCCAAGAACATTTTCTTTGTCTTCTTGTTTCCAGATAAGGGGGGATGGTGTGAGGATTAACATTTCGCGTTTGAGAGGCTTTTGAGGGATGTAGTGCCATCCAGGGAAACTAGGATTTTGACTGAATGTAGAGAAATCATTCTGTAAACTGACTGAAGGTGTAGAGGTTTTTAATGATCATATAGGTCTCTAGTGATAGAGTGGAAGTTAGAAGCTGGGATTGTAGAGTTTTAAGTTAATCTGTTTGTTAATACAACATTTTTTTTTCTATTTTCTTGCCATGTAGCATTTTGTTTTTTTAACTTTATTTTAAAATAATTTTAATTTTAGACTTACAGAAAAGTGTGGAAAAAATAGTACAAAGATTTCCTGTACACCATTCACCCAGTTTCCTCAAATGTTGACGTTTTATCACATATGTTTTGTGATATTTTCTTTGTATATATGTGTATATATACACATACGCTATATTTTTTTCTGAAGCATTTGAAAATGAGTGGCAGACATGTTATCCCTTTACATCTAAATATTTCAGTGTATATTTTCTAAAAACGACATACTTTTGCAAACTATTGTGCAGTTATCAAAATCAATGACATTTATGCAATACTGTAATCTATAAACATATTTTACCAGTTTCCCTACTAGTGTCTTTTATAGCAAAAGAAAAAACTTATTTTTAGATTAGGATCTAGTCCATGATTAGCTACTGTGCTTAGTGTCTTTTTGTCTCCCTTAATCTGGAACAATTCTTTAATCTTATTTGTCATGGATTATATTAATGTTTTGGAAAGATTCATATCAGTTATTTTATAGTATACCCCACAAAGGTCCTTTAAAAAATTATACTTTCACTCATTGGTTTTAGAACTCACTGTTTATGATTACCTGAAAGAGTTATAACGATGGTTGTCAAATGGTGATTTCCTAATTCTGTCATTTCTTCTGCATTTATTATGTAGGATTCTATAAGGAAGAACTCCTGTAGCCTCCAGTTTATTTATTCATTTATATTAGTATGAATTCATGGATTTTAATTTTATTCTATTGGTTATAATCTCATACTATCATCATTTTGAGGCTCAGATCATCCCAGATTTGACTCTCTGCTCGTGTGTCCTTGTGACAAGTCCCTATCATTTTTGCACTTTCCTACCATATAGCAGTTAGATCATGTGAATGTATCTGCTTTCTAAAGTTTAGTCTGGATAGAGGAAGCACTGTCTGTTCCTTATATGTAGGGCTGCAGTGGGAGAATGGTGACGGATACAACGGTTACTGCCACAGTAGCTTACTGCTGCTCTGCTGAGTGCTTAGTGAGCTTTTTCTCAGAGTTGTTTGTGGAAAGTTTGTGGAGGTTTTTTATCAGCTGGACATAGAATAAAGCAGTTGGAACATTGGTGGTGTGTTGCTCACAGTGTTGGTGTGCCATCCTCATTGAAGTTCTAAGGAATAGATAATATTACTGACTGTGAAAATAGATTATGTAGACACATATATAATGTGATTAACAACTAGTTAAGACAGAAGGGCACCATGAAGAAAACTCTTGTTATAGGTGGGAAAGAGACAAAGAAAAAGCCTTTATGAATCATTTTGACCTCCAAATGGGTTTCACTAGAATATCATCACACTCAAATGGTTACATGCTGGTATTACTTTATGTGTTAGTACTGTTAACTGGTTGCTGGAAAATAACAAGCATCATCTATCTAGGTTTATGTACCTTTCTTTTCTTGTAAAGACAAGAATGATTATGAAAGGTTATTGAATGGATATAAAGTCTGTGGTGATTTTCTTTCATTTTTAGTGTCATTGAGCAATTTTATAAATGTCAGTTTTCTAACTTGTAGAAACTTATTCCTATAAGCATAGATGGAAATCTCTTTATCACATGTCCTACATTAAGAACAAAAAAAGATTGTTTCGTACTTTCTTTCATCTCTGTTCTAGAGAACTTAGAAAAAATACAGAAAAGTTAAAAAAAAACCCCAACAAAATACAGTTTTCAAGCACCCATGCTACCCATTTGTCTAACAGTCATTTTGAAACTGCTAACAGTTCATCTTATTTAAAATAAATGAATAATATATGATTTACACGCACACACAATTTTGTTACTTCTTTAACACTGTATCATGAGCATTTCCTATTTCATTAAGTATCCTTTGGAAACACCATCTTAAATGGCCGTATAGGATTCTATTATATTGATACAGTGTGTTTATTTTATTTTGGATGAATAGATTGTTTCCAGTTTTCCATTTTTATAACACTACGATGAACAGCTTTACAAAGAAATCCTATTTTAAGTTTCTGATTAGTTTCTTTGGATGTAGTCTTAAAATGAGAATTACTAGGCTAAAGTATATTTTTATAAAAAGTGATATATACTTATTTTTTTAAATACAGGCAGTGTAAGTACAAAAAGAAGCAATCTAGGCACCCAAATCTTACCAACCAGAAATAAATTATGTTGACATTTGGTGAACACATTTCCATTTGTGCTTATGGACAGGAATAATATAATAAGAAAGGGATAATACTCTTTTTTTTTTCTCTCTCTCTCTCTCTTTTTTTTTTTTTGTCTGCACTACATGGCATACGGGATCAGATCCCAGACCGGGGATTGAGCCCATGCCCCCTGCAGTGGAAGCGTGGAGTCTTAACCACTGGACTGCCAGGGAAGTCCCACTATTCTATTTTTTTTTAATGAGAATACAAAATACGATTTTGTTTGAATTTAACAGAAAGGAAAAAAATCCTTAAAGAACTGCTGAATTCTAGATAAAGGTTTCTTTACCACAGAGTTGTTAGGTTCTGTAGGATTTCACTAAAATTAAGAGTATAAAAATCAGTAAGAAATTGGAGTAATTTTTAAGACCTCATGTTTTGATTTTAGATATTAGAGATTAAATCCCTGCTGTGAAAGATGAGGTGAGTGGTACTAATACTTTCTCTCATGTTTTCTTTCCCCAGTTCCTGATTTTTATGTTGCTTATATTTTTGCTTTTTCAGGTTTGCTGTCTGTTTGCCAGCGGCTATTTATTTAGTCTTTAGCTCAATGTTTAGCATTAGTTCTGTCTTTGAAAGGACTCAGTGCTAACCACCATATCTTTTCTCATTGCTTTTTTCCTTATTTACTTTTTATTTGCTTAATTTTCTGATTGCCTGGTTTTCATCATGGAGTAGTTTTTCCCGAGGACCCACGGATGCTATGTATACTTTATACGTGGAAGACAACTTGGCTAGCCAGCTTTTTTTTTTTTAAATGTAAATATTAAAACTATGAAACATTTCAAGCGTAAAGGACAGTATAGAAAATGATGTAAAAGATAGTTCTATATCCACTGTGGAGATAACAGACGTTAGCATGTATTTGTTACAGTATTTTACTATTTTATACTTTTTCAGCTTGCTTTATTCACTTACCATGTTTTAAAGATCTATCTATGATGACTCATGTAGGTCTAATTCATAAGTTTAAAATGAATTGTGTTACAATCGTGGAATAATATTTATTCATTTTGTGCTGACCATACAGTTGTTATCAGTGTCTTGCTATTGCAAATAGTACTACCATGAGCATTCTTGTATGTGCCTCTTTATGTGCAAGTGTTTTCTAGTATTGACGTTTGCAAGTGGAATTATTGGGTCCTACACACCTTCAGCCTTACTAGGAATTGCCAAATTGCTCTTCAAGGTGGTTGAATGAATATATATTCTTACTAGCAGTAGTTCGGCTTCTAACACACCGTTTTTGCTTCTTTAATTATTAGAAATATTTACTTTTTAAATTAATAATTTATGTTCTTCCTGTGTGCTGTTGTTTCATTTCTTTTGTCTAATAAAATCTGTTTTTCCTAGAGTCTTCATTATTATTAACTTATGTCAAAAGGTCACCCCTGTTGTGACCTGTTTTTGGTTTTTGTATCTATATTCTTTAATAGTAAACTACTTTTGACGGATAAAAGTCCTATGTATGAACATTTATTACTGTTCTGTGCTCAAAGTCACTGATGCTTCTTTCTTCATTGGGTAAAGAGTCTCAGGTAGTTTATGCATTGACCTAGCCTTGCCAGCTCTTTGATTTTGTGATGGGAGGGGACAGCTCTTTGTGATTTTTGTGACTTTCTTTACTATTGACTGTCTTGTCTAGCTGTGGTAAGAATGTCTCTAGAGTAGTTACTCTAAAAACTTGGGTGATGTGGGGATGGAATTTATATTCTTCTTTAGCATGTATTAATTCAGTTTTCTATGGTTTTTGGAAAACACCGTTAGTTTAATTCAGTAAGCTTTGGGGGACAAATATTTACTTATTAAGTTACGGTGATTGCCCGCAAAAGTTGAATGATTAAATATTTCAGGTTTCTGCTATGTGTAAAAATACCATGGGAATCATAGAATGTATGAGTTGTGATTATTGATCTTGAGATGTTCAGTGCATCCATTACTTGACCAAGCTGTCTCTTGCCTTTTGGTAGAAGAAAAACTCTGCGAGGCTTAGGGGACTGCATATTTAATGTGAAGCTTATTCTGTGTCCTAAACTCTGCTACCTGTTTTAGGGGATACCACGATGAATAAAGCATACTTCCTAAATTTCACATGCTTATGATCTGACTAGGAAGGTAATAATATTCCCAGATCGAATTAAAGGGTCTCTAAGCTTCTAGGGCCTCAAGAAGTACAGCACAAACTTGGAACTGATAGTTTCCTGGAAGGAAATGGTTGCAATTAGAGTTTACTAGCTCTTGTTTTTTATTCTGGTGCCTGAATAGTTTTGCTTTTAAAACCTCTTGAATGTTCAGATTTTGATTGCTAGAAGGGGGCTTATTTTAATATTATTACTATACTTTAATATCTGAGATTCACTTCTCTATTATGAAGTATACTCTTTAGCCAATTTTGCTTTTTAAACTTTACCAGTTATGACATTTCCTGACTTATTTTGGTGCATGCAGGTAAAAAACTTTCTGGAGAATCTGTCAAAGGGTTCTTATTTAATTTGATTATGGAAACAGAAAAGAACCTTTCACTACAAGTTGCCATTGTCATTATATTTATCATTGCTTATGTTGGATAGGATATGTTGACTGAAATAAACACACACGACATAAATGTTGTGAGTTCAGTTTTATTCAGGGACCTTACTGAGGACTATAGCCTGAGAGATAGCCTCTCAGCTCCGAGGAACTGCTCCAAAGAGGTAAGGGAGGAGCCAGGATGCCTGTGAACTTTGTTTGCTGGGAAAACCATGTAGTCAAGATAAAAAGATTACTGCTAAGCACAAAGAAGACATCTGAAGTGAATGATTTTGGTGCTTTTCTGTGTATAGGAAGATGCAAGAATCTGAGGTCATTTGAAATGTTTTCTTAGCTATGTATCTTAACTATCTAAGGGCCAGTATATCCAAAGCACAGAATGTTTCCTGTTTTTCACCATCCTGAATCCCCCCTCAGGGTGCGCTGTCCCTGGGCAGTAGCTAATGGCTTTATCCTTGTAGAACTGGAATGGCAGGGAACATTTATTTCTTTACAAATACCAGTATGTTAGCTTATAAAAATCAGAACATTGAGCTATTTTGAAAACTGAGGGTTTGAATAGTTTTGTAAATTCAAACATTATCATTAAAAGTTTCTTCTGCTTATAAAAAATGCGTGGGGGCACCTTCTCCATCGGGGTTTCTAAATTATGGTCCCCAAACCAATTAAGGAAATCTTAAACCCTGGAATTGCTCTGTATCATTATTTCCACAGCAGTGTTCTATGTCCTCTAAGTGGACAGTCTTAGCTTATTTTATTGCCCGCCTTTGACACAGGCACCCAGCCCAGGAGGAGGGCCAGGCTGGCTGGGAAGCAGTTGCAGTGCCAAAGGAGAAAATGATCCTGACCAGCGTAGACAGCAGGGTGGGTGCAGTCCCACCCACAGTACTGTGAATCTGTAATGAAAGAGGGATGGACGGGATTTGAGGGAGACAATCACATGTCTGCCACAGATAACTTAATTGCTTAAGACCACAGCATAATCATCAATAAATACACCTCAAAAAGCTGCTTGAGTTGTAGAGGACAAAAACCCACGTACTGGCCAGATTTGAAGAATGCAGTCTTTTAAAAGTAAACGTAAAATATGTTATGCAACACACATATTTTGGTATAAAACCACGAAAGGTGAGGCTGAAGCAGAACATCTTCCTATGATGAAATATATAAACAGTTATGGCATACATGATGGTCTTTTCATGCTCAATTCATGTGTGCTAGGTTGAGAAATTAGGGGGAGACCGAGGAGGTAAATGGGGGCTGACAGGGAGCAGTGCCCTGTAGACAGACAGCCTTAGATGAACGAAAGTATGAGAAACTGCCAGCCCAGCACTCAAATATTTTTTTCTCCTTTCTTTTTTTTCTTTTCTCTCATTTTTTCCCTTGGACTATGATAATCTGTGTTAAGATCTTATTGACCTATTGCTAAAGAGGCATAATTAGAGGGCAGATTTGTAAATATGTATTTTCTTAGGTAAGATCTGAATAAGCTAAATAGAATTTTGAAAAGTGTATCTTTCTGTTGATATAAACATTTAAGAATAAGATCAAGTATTTGTCATTTAATTAAAGGACTATGAACACGACTAATGAGTGTACCATATAGAGCACTTTGTATTCAAAGAGAGACTCTTAGGATCTAGCCGATTTACATTGCAGTTTTAGCATATAAAAAGGAATTTAACTGGAGGCTGAATTCTTCTGAAAATAGCAATTTATATAAGATCTTTATCCCATCTGTTTGGTTTCTTTGTTCCTTGGAGGTCATTGGGATGTAAATATACTCTAACTCTTTCTCCTTTAACTTACTAAGGTAATAACTAGCTGTTAGAGACTTCAAAGTACTTGGGTTATAGCAAGGTTATTTCTCCAGTCTTTACATTTTATACTGTTGTGACTGGTGACCTATATTGCATGTTCTTTTAATTTTAACCAAAGTTGATTCCAAATACTTTGGAGCTTATTTTTGTAGTGTTCAACAAGACAGACATAACCTCCAGTTTTGTAGAGCTCTTACTTTAGCTGGGAAAACAGATTGTAAATGAATGGTCACATAAATAATTGCTATTGTAATAAGTGTGCTAAAGAACAGGGTGCTTTAAGATTGTATCCTAATCTACTTTTGAGAGATAGGCAAGATTTTCTTGAGAACTTGATTTTTTAAAAAAAATGTATGTATGTATGTATGTCTGCGTTGGGTCTTCGTTGCTGCACGGGCTTTCTCTAGTCGCGGCGAGCGGGGGCTTCTCTTGTTGCGGAGCTCGGGCTCTAGACGTGCGGATTTCAGTAGTTGTGGCACACGGGCTCAGTAGTTGTGGCTCGCGGGCTCTAGAGCTCAGGCTCAGTAGTTGTGGTGCACAGGCTTAGTTGCTCCGTGGCATGTGGGATCTTCCCAGACCAGGGCTCGAACCTGTGTCCCCTGCGTTGACAGGCGGATTCTTAATCACTGCGCCACCAGGGAAGTCTGAGAACTTGATTTTAAGCTAAGACCTGAACTGTGTGTAGAAGTCAACTAGGCAGTGCAGTATGGGACGAAAAGAATTGTACATAAAGAGCCTAGAGCCCCTTTTTAGTATGTGATTATGTTTAATGTTGTTTTAAGAAATGAATTAATGAGTGCATATCTAGGTCAGAAGCTCAGAAGAACTGTCTAGTGTGCCAATATAAATTTGGTCTTCTGTTCTTTAATCACTCTGTTGCCCCATTAATTATCCCTCTCAATTTTTCCTTTAAAAAAACAGATACAGTTCCTCATTTGCGTTCTTCACATATATTTTTCCTGTGGTTACAGTTTCAGATTGTGTCATTAATAGAAAGTTGTATATACATAAACCCAGGGAAGCTATTATAATGATATTACATTTTATGTGGAAAAAGCTTTTTTATCATAGGATATAGTGTTTACCTTAACACTGTTGCCTGTGAGACATGCCAAACCAGAAATTAGAGGACTTTTGCATTTTGGTTTTATTTATTAAAAATTTAAAAATTCAAAGTGATTTATGTTTAGGGTGAAAGATCAAATAGTAGAGAATGATGAAATCTCTTCCCCACCTGCAGCTCTTTGCTGTTTCTAGTGTATCCTTCCAGAAATTTTGATTGCCTATATGTACTACACAAATAATCTCTTATTTATTTATTTATTTTTGGAATTTGTAGGAAATAGCTTTTTTAAAAGGAAGTTTTATTGAAGTATAGTTGATCTACAGTGTTGTGTTTATCTCTCTCTTATTACTTAAAAAAACTCAGTTATACTGTACATAGTCTTTTACACCTTTCTTTCAGTTGACATATCATGAGCAGACAGTAACAGTTTAAAAATGAAGGAAGAATCCTTTTTGTTTAAAAGACACTTCGTTGTGTCTTGATAAAATATCTGATGATACTTGGTTTTTAACAGTTGTTTTGCAGACTTGTTCAGGTGACAGCATCTGAAGCCCACTGTGCTCTTTGTAGCACAACATGAAATAATGATATTCTCTCATACTAACAAGAAAGGTTTTTACCAGCAGAAATATGCCTGTATTATATTATGAAATATAAAACTGTAACCAAACTTCTGTACTTTCAAAAGAAGAAGCTGAAAATTAGGCACGGTAAATATTTTTCCTTTAATGTTTACTTGTTGCTTATGCACTCTTTCCTAATCATTTGTATCATTTTCGAATCATTTGCTAATCATTGCTTTATCATAGGCTAGTTCTCATTAGAAGAAAGGTATCCAGAGACAGCAAAAGTTTAGTGGAAAAAATTTGGTGGGGAGTAAACCTCAAATTAAGAAGATTCTGTTCATTTGCTTAATGGTATGTGTGTGTATGAGGACGACTGCTGTAATTCAGTGTTGATGGTAGAAAATCTAGCTCCCTTTGCTAAGCAGCACTGTTTTGTGGAACTCTATCTTCTGAGCTATTGGTTTTAACACTTGGGCTGTTTGTAGAAATTTCTTAGCACCTTATCCCTAGGAGCATAGATAAGGTAGCTTACTTTCTTCTTGGGTGACTAAAATGAGTAACTTGACTCTACAGATTGATTTTACTGCAACACATATCTGTTTGCTTCTCTAAATCAGGTGTTAGATAAGGCAACATTGAATGATAGAGGCTACCAGAGGTTTTTTTCTAGAATCGTGTTATCTTAGAGTCAGAAGGAACCTTTGTCATCTACTAATTTTGTACAAAGGGCAGGAATCCCATTATATGTCAGTTGACCGACCGTACAATTTTTTTGAGAATGAACGGGGTGGAGAAAATGCTAAATTGAATGGGGCTGTGACACAACAGGTGTAAAGTGGGACTGTCCTGGGGAAAACAGCTGTATGGTTATCCTAGTTATAAAACAGTCTTGCCAGATAGTCATCCAAAATCTGCCTGAAAGGATTTGTTGCCCCACAGAAAAGCTAGTACTCTAAAAATTAAAAAGTTCTAACTAAAAATTTTTAACTTTTTTTACTGAGCTAAAATTTATCTCCTTGCAACTACTAACTCTTCTCCCCAGTTTTGCCCTTTGGTAATAAATGTAGTCAGAATATGGCAGTATACAACATATATTAGTTCTTTAGAAACTTTAAAAAAAAAATAACTTTAGAGATAGCTCGTTTTTTATTTCCCCAAAATCTTACAGTTCTGCCCTGTAGTTCAATTTCTGTGCCCAAATTGAAACAGAAAAGAAGAGAAAAGAAATGAGAAGAAAGGTGAAAAAAAGACCATACAACTGGCTAACCTACCAGGCCCTGGTACAGGGCACTGTTCACTAAACAACACTTGATTGCACGTCCATAATTCTCATCTTGGTATGTTTAGAAAACATTCAGTGAGATCTCTAGCTTCTCAAAAATAAAGTTTCTAGTTATTACATTAATATTTTATCACCTTAAAATAGAATAAAGGGATATGTATAGGAGACACGCCAATTAAAGTAAAAGAAACTATAGTTTATATACAGGAAGGCTAGACCTCCAGCTAGCTAATCATAATGATTACAGTTTCCTTATCATTAAAAATACTTAATATACATCTATAAAAACTAGAGATAGCTAGATACATTTAACAAAGTCCTCTTGTCATCCTTGTACCCTTCGGA
The DNA here is from genome assembly GCF_965194805.1 of Balaenoptera borealis. Lineage (NCBI taxonomy): Eukaryota > Metazoa > Chordata > Mammalia > Artiodactyla > Balaenopteridae > Balaenoptera > Balaenoptera borealis. The sequence continues at coordinate 52,668,398 of NC_138877.1, forward strand.
CTAAAAAACTATGGTTTAGTGTGCAACTTTTCATCACCCTGGTCACTAGATGAAAGATATTTTAATTTTCACATGCTATTGCCCACATTTTTTTCCAGGAGGTTCGTAGATAGGACAAGCTGGGAGGATAACTTTCTTTTTTTTTTTTTTTTGGCTTTCGGGATCCTAGTTCCCCGACCAGGGATGGAACCTTGCTCCCGCTGCAGTGAAACCGCCAGGCAATTCCCTGGGAAGATAACTTTTGAGGTGATGTGTGGACGGGACACAGAGCCTGGTTCATTACTGAATATATGTAGGTCCCACCCCACTCTCCCCCCCCCCCTTTTTTTTGCTGTTTAGGTAATTGTTATAGAATGTAAAATAGAACCATTTAACAACATAGCAGCATGATTAAGGAAAAATTTCTACAAATTGGCATTGTCTAATTTGATAAACATGTAACTTAACTTGAACCCTTGTAAGAACTTAGTTAAAAGGCAATCAAATGTCGAAAAAATTAAACAATAGTCAATCTAAGAACAAAATGGAAATTTTTATTGGAGCCAGTCTGAGGATTATAACCGGGAGACAGTCTTTCAGAAAGCTCCTAGAGCTGTTGCCGGTTAGAGGTCAAAGCACAGTTATATTAAGTTTTTGAGACAAAGTAACATATTGACAGTTTACATAGTCCAACAAGGTGAGTAGTGGGGTCATTGTGACTCGTTACAGAATTGAGAAAGGAATGTTATCTCCTAAGGAGTTACCTTGCTGGCACCAGATGGAAATTAATTTTTTTGAGTGAGCAGGCATTCCTGCGTCTTCTAAGGGGATCTAGTTAACGTACAGTGCAGATGCACAATGCACACTAAAGGGGAGGGGGTAGTGCCTCAAATGGCAGAAAAATTTTTATGTTAAAATTTTTCTTGTCCTTCCTTAAAAATAATTTTGTCTCATCACACAGTCGGTTAATTTATGGAGACACCAAAGATATCAAAATACAGTGTTGCATTTAAAGTAAATTGGAAGTTCTATGCTACAGTGGGTAGAGATTGTTGACTGAGTTATTGGGTTTTACTGTTAACACAGAGCAACTGTTCACTGTAATATATATATATATATATATATATGTTTTGGCTGTGCTGTGTGGCATGCCCGATCTTAGTCTTAGTTCCCTGACCAGGGATCGAACCCGTACCCCTGCATTGGGAGCACGGAGTCTTAACCACTGGACTGTCAGGGAAGTCCCCTATATTATAATTTTGTAAAAACAAAACTGGAGGTGTTAGGTAAGGCAGTTGAAATAAATTGGTGTGTTTTATAAGTTCCAAAGCTTTACTTCTGAGATCATATGTAAAAGTATCTGTAGTTATTCTTTTTATTGTAGTTATTTGAATATATTTTGACAGGTTTAAGAAGAGAGTTGGTCATTCTGGGGAGCATATTTGTATATTTGATGTGGTAGGGGTGTTTCTTGTGAGGAACTAGAGGAGAGTTGTTTGTCACGTAGGATTTTCTCTTCAGTACATTCCGTCTACATTTGCGGTATTAATAGTAAATATGGAAAAGTGGCTTCCTCTTTTTTGACACCTTCATTATTATTTGTTTAGTAATACTAATTACTATATATACTAAATATACTAATATATTCTAAATTACTAAGTATATACTAAGTATTTATCTGTACTTTATTTGCCTTAACTTGTTCATCTGACATTTTTGCTCCTAAAAGTGTGGTCAAAGATGACTACATTGGGAATTCTCCTGGGTGCCTTGTAATGGGAAACATAGAAGATGCTTTGTGACACCAGGGCAGAGTGTTGCTAGTCAAGAGGGTGCTCATTTAGTGCCTACTTGGAAAAGTGCTGCAAGTAAATAAATGTAAAAGCTCATACAGAGTTGACTTTATGCTTATTTGACCTTAGAAATCAGTTTCTGTGAGTGGATGTCATTGTATAAACTTTGGTGCTGTCGACTGAAGAAAAACGCATAACCTAAAAATTGCAACATGTTTTATTTGAGGACCGTACTGAGGATTATAGCCCAGGAGACAGCCTCTCAGATAAGCTCTGAGGTGCTGTTGCAAAGAGGACAGGGATACACTGGAGTTTTTGCTGGGGTGGGAGGGGGAAGTAGTAGGACATGAGAAGATTACTGCTGATCACACAAAACAGACATCTTAAGTTAATGATTTCAGGGCTTTTCTATGTATGCGGAGATGCAAGAGTCTGGGCTTATTGAAATTGTTCTTTAGATATGCTTCTTAACTATCTAGGGCCAGTATCCTGTTTTTCTCCATCCTGAGTTCCCCTCGGGGTGCGCTGTGTGGGGCTGGGTGCAGTGGCTGAGGATTTGATGGTGGGCAACATTCATTGTTTACTGGAATGGCAGGCAACATTTTTTGTCCATAGTGTTACGGAAAAAGTTGTCTTCTTAAACTTGAGATGATTTTAGGTTTGTTTATACTGTTTTGTTAAAAGTGATAATACCTTTATGAACCCCCAAAAGTGTTTTGCTACTGTGATCGCTTACCAAGACACATGCAAACAGCAGTGAAGTAAATTGACCTCCTGTTTTACTTGGCATACTTAAAAAAATTCTTTAGAGGCAAGTGAGTGACTACTTATTGGACTGACAGAGTACCACATAATTTCTGGTTTTGAGTTTATAAAATAAAGTATATTAAATAAAAGGGAAGAAGGGTGGAACTAGTATTTGTTAAATGCCTTCTGTGTGTTAGGCATTATGCTAGATGATTTTCAAATATTACTTTACAATTCTTGGAGGATTTTGGTTGCATTCAGAACTTACCTATGGAGACACTGAGGTACAGAGAAGATAGGTTTATCAAAGCTACTAGAAAGTGGAGTAATAATTCACCTATTCTTTCTAAAATCCAAAAATGCATTATATTACAACACACAGATTTGCTCTGTGACAAAATTTCTTTCCCTCCCTCCCTCCCTCCCTTCCTCCCTTCCTTCCTCCCTCCCTTCCTCCCTCCCTTCCTTCCTTCCTTCCTTACTTCCATATAAATGAAGTAAGAGGTGTGCAGCCCTACTGCTTGGGTGTGATTCGTGGCTTCACCCTTCCTAGCTGTTGTGATGTTTGGCAAGTTACTCTAAGTCTCTACACGTCTGGGGTGGTTTTGGTTTGGTTTGGTTTGGTTTTTTTTGTCTTTTTTTCTTTTAATCTGTCAGATGGGGATAACAGTCTAATAGTCTCTATCTTACAGGCTTGTTGTGAGGATTGAATGAGTTAAGTGATAGAGATCTCAATATATTATCTAGCATTTATTGAACTTTCAATAAATTTGTTGTAATGGACGTTTTTCAGAATTTTATGTGCACACTGACTTATTTTGCTTTATTAGTAATTCTTTTGGTACTTGGGAAAACCTCCTCACAGTATTCCACATTTTTGGAATGTGTATATATTGTTATTCTGTTTCCTTAATACATTTTACATTTCCAGTTATTTTAGATACTAGTGTAATAGATATGGTATTGTGGTTGTGTTAGGAGTTTTCTTTGCAGTACACGGTGATTGATACGTGGTAGACAATATTTATTGTAGGATTGAGAGAACTTGAATCTATTAGTAATCATGACTTTTTTCCTCTATAAATCCTAACAGTTTGAACTTCATCCTTATTGTAAAGAAACTATAAAAATTCTAAACTTCTTAATGACTGATTATGTCTCTTAAAGATTTTGTTCATCTTTTTAAATGCTATTTTACCTTGTTTTTAGCTAAAAAATGATTCTTTGCCTGAAACGATCTTTAAAATTTTTTTTTTTTTAAATTTGATGCACATTAATGTTTTCATTTTCCTTTGTTCTCTTAGCTTCACAATGAAGAGGATAATTCAGAATCATCTGCTGTAGAGCAGCCGTCAACTTCAAACCCAACACCACAGAATGTGCAGGCCGCTCCTTCAGCATCTGGACTTGAGACTGACTCTTCTCCTCCACCTTACAGCAGTATTACTGTGGAAGTACCTACAACTTCGGGTATTGTTGCTTTTAGTATGAAACAACTAGTAATGTTTTTAATAGCTCGATTTTTTGTTTTGTTTTTACCAGTATGGTTTTGTGTAATTATCAAGTCTGTTAATGGGCTTCTTCAGTTTTATGATTTTTTTAAAAAAAGGTTTTTCTAAAGATAGTTTATAAAATATTTCATAGATTACCTGTCTCATTGTTTTAAAAATTAATTTAAAAGTGTAGCTTGTTAAACTTTCTTATGCTTACTAGAATCCCTTCCCAGTGGACTAGCCATATAACTTTTGGAAGAAATAACCATATATACATATATATTCATGCACACATATAATGCATACACACATGAATATATAAATGTACCCATATGTGTGTGTGTTTACTTATATAGTCATAAACAAGGTATTATTAATGATGAATGTGAGTGAGAATGTGGTAAGTACATGTGAATGGAGGTGAAGCGTACACATAATGTCCCCCCTACACATGGTAATATTGCCTGAATACAAGGCAGTGATTACTGCTTGCTACTGTTCCTCTCATCCTTGCAGGTCATTCTCAAGAACTACCCTCATCTATTTCTCTGGTCACAATTTGTATTTTCCCAGTAATGCTAAGTTAATCATTCTATGATGGAAGATGCTGAGAGTGAAATTGCAATCCCTTTGTTGTGGCTACTGTTGCTATTGCTGTTTAACAGACTACCTCAAACCTAATGGAGTAAAATAACAACCATTTATTCTTGTTAATTCTCATGGTCTGGGGGGAACTGGGCTCCATTATGAAGTTCTCTGCCAGGGTCTCATGTGATTGTGTCTGATGGTGACTCTGGGACTGGAGGTAATTGCAGGCTTCCTTACTCACACGTTTGCTGGCTGATCCTAGGGCCTCAGCTGAGTCTGTTGGCCGGAACAACTATATGTCGCCTCTTGTTGTGGCCTGGGCTCTTCACTGAATGGAGGCTGGCTTCTAAGAACAAGCATTCTGAGAGAAAGCCAAATGGAATCTGTGACATTGCCTCAAAAGTCACAGTGTCACATCTGCCACATTCAGGCTGTTAGAAGTGAGTCACTTAGTCTCTATTCAAGATTATTGAGGAATTAGTCTCCACCTCTTCATGGGAAGAGTTTCAAGGAGTATCGCCACCACAGCTGTGTACAGCCGCTTCCCTCTACCACCAGAGCTTCTCCTTTGACAGTCTTCCCCATTTCAGTAAATGGCTCCAGCAGGCCAGAAACCTGGGAGTCATCTTTTTGGTACCTTATTGTAAAATTACATGGGTTTTCTCCTTCAATTTTTGTTGTAATGAAATGTATTATTAACAGATTTCTTCTTTAAGCTAATCCATCCCTATATTCTTAGAATAAATTCTTTTTGTCATCATGTTCTAATCTTTCCTGGATTTAAATTTGTTAATATTTTATTTAGAGTTTTTGCGGCTTTATTAGTGTGATCTATAACTTTATGTGCTGTCTTTTTGGTTTGGGTATTAATATTATGGAAGCAACATAAAGTGAATTGAGAAGCTTCTCATTTTTCTATGATCTGGAATAGTTTTGATAATGTAGCATGACATTTTTAAAGGTTAGATAAATTTCAACTGTGAAACAAGTGGAGCCTGGTACCTAGAAGTTCAGTTATTCTCACAGTCTCCTCTGTGATTTCTGGTCTTTTTAATTTTTTCACCTGTGCTAAAAGGCCATTCCTGACTATAATTGAGCACGAGAACTGAGTAATTCTAGAATTTTGGGTTTCTGTTTAATGAAAACTGTTGATATTATTTTTCTTCAGCTTCTTAGTCAGTGTTGTTATATTTTAGGCATGGGCAGTGCCAGTTTTCTGTGGAGATTATGTTCTTCAGTAGGTCGCTTTATGGCTGCTTTTGTAGATCTGAGCAACATGAGTTATAAAAGGTGACATTTGCATAATGCTTCACAGTTTACAGAGTCCTCTTGAATACTCTTCTATTTCATCCCATAATAGCCAGTAATAGCCTCGCTGGGTCAGTTTTATGGATGAGAAAGTGGAACTTCACAGTGCTTAAGTGATTTGCTTGAGGTCACATAACTTCTAAGAAGAGGAGCTGGGATTGGAGCTCCCCAGACTTTAAATTCTGTGGTTGAGAACCAACCACTGCCTTAAAGGGTAGAAGAAAAGTAAGTAAAATTAACAAGTGAAAATTAAAGGTGCTCCTTCCCAACTTTCACTTGTTATTGGTGGAGATATTTTTTCTATCTTGGGTTTTAAAACTTTTCAGAAACTTACATATCTATTTTTAATGTCCTTGGATAATATATGCCATTGTTCCAGTTTTAAAAATGTATAGTTTTTTTTGTTTTGTTTTGTTTTTTTATTAATTTATTTATGGCTGTGTTGGGTCTTCGTTTCTATGCGAGGGCTTTCTCTAGCTGTGGCAAGCGGGGGCCACTCTTCATCGCGGTGCGCGGGCCTCTCACTATCGCGGCCTCTCCCGTTGCGGAGCACAGGCTCCAGACGCGCAGGCTCAGTAATTGTGGCTCACGGGCCCAGTTGATCCGCGGCATGTGGGATCTTCCCAGACCAGGGCTCGAACCCGTGTCCCCTGCATTGGCAGGCAGATTCTCAACCACTGCGCCACCAGGGAAGCCCAAAATGTATAGTTTTAATGTTATTGCTTAAATTCATAATCATGGTTTTTACTTAAATTTTGCTTCTACTCTAGTCTTCAGAATTAAAGAAATCTATTTACCTGACGGTGTATGGTGTTTTTACATCCTAATAATAAGTCTTTTCTAAGAATTTATGACTCTTGTGACTTTTGGTGGATAACATTCAGTATTATACTCCCACTAACCACTTCCTGTTATTAGATTGAAAATTGACTAACTTCAGATCCTTAGCTCTTATTGATAGCATTAAAAATATTTATTTTAAAACCTATGTACATTAAAACACAACAGGAAAAATATTGCTGGAGTGCAGTGTTTTTTCATGTGGAAAATGCAAGAAAGTCTGATAAAGATAGGTAAAATTGTAAACAATGTAGAAGATGTAAAAATGCTGTAGTTATGATAGAGGAGACCACAGAGGTGATGTCAAACATGTGGTATGTACTACTTTTAGAATCTACCTGTTTTTTATGTCAGTGATTCTAGCATAAGTCTAATCAATTGATTGACCTATGTGTATGATTTTACTTATACCAAAGTTGGCAATAAATGATGCAGTTTTTAAAAAAAATTAGCAGTCTGTATTTAATATTGTAATATAGTTCTGGAGATCATATTTCAAAAATAGCTTAAAAATTGGGGAGGGAGAAATTCTTCTAAAAAAGAAAACCTAAAGAACTAGGTAGATGGGGGGAAAATGGGAGAAGGGACAAGAGTAAAAAAAGAGTTAAAAATCATCAATCTTTTAGCAAAGAGAAATACTGAGTTTTCTTAGGAGATGTTAAAATTGACCTGTGTAGAAAAATTAACGTCTTATATATTATCAAGTAAATATGAGAATAAATAAATAATAAATAATAATAAATAATAAAGTATTTGGAGTCAGGAAATCCCTGGCTTCTGCCACTTCTTGATTGTGTGATACTGGGCAAATCACTTAACTGAACCTCAGAGTTGCTAAGGTTAATGTATTTAGCAGTGTTATAGTAAATGGCTAGTGCTGTTTCAGTGTTTGTTACCATTATTCCTGATAGTTTTACTTTTTGGCTGTGAGATTATGGGCAAATAAAGTCTTTGAGCATAGCAGTAGGAACATAGAGGATGCTCATATATGGTGAGTTTCTTACCTCCTTGTGTTGCCCACATTTTCAGAGTCTCATTCTTGATGTTCTTGTTTGGTATATCAGCTGTTAGATGATATTTATCAGTTCTTTCTCTTGATAATAAATATAGGACTAAAATAATATATACAATGTAGTAGTAATTTATATGTTATATAGCTTATAACATAGGACTACAAATAGCAGTGATAGTCTTTAGTGGCATTCTGTAACTTATTAAATTATGTTCTGGCTATAAACATAATATTAGTTTGTTTTAATGGTTATCTTTTTTAAAAATCCTTTTCTTCAGATACAGACGTTTACAGTGAGTTTTATCCTGTGCCACCTCCTTACAGTGTTGCTACCTCTCTTCCTACGTATGATGAAGCTGAGAAGGCCAAAGCGGCTGCAATGGCAGCTGCAGCAGCAGAAACATCTCAAAGAGTAAGGCAATGTTACCATTTCCTTTTGAGAATATTCTTTGTGTTAATTGATATGTATATTCAGTAATATCAAAAATAGTTCTTTGTGCTTGTAGTTTTGTTAGTATTGACTACTACTTATTTGTGTCATCATTTTTTGGCACTCTCCTATTTAAATTTACCTTCTGCATTCCTTGACCTTCTCATTTCGATTTCGATTTCTGTTGGTCTTCTCCTGCACCCTGTCTTCGCTTGTGGTCATCCTAGGTGGAATCTTTACCAATAATTTATCATTTCCTAAGTCTTGATTTCAGGCATCTCATGCACTAACCTTCACCCCCCATACTTCCAACTCCCTCATTCAAGTTACCCCCACCCCATTGACCTCTTCACTGTCAATGAAGTTTCTTTAGTGTCCTTATTTCCCTTCGTATATAGTTTAGATTCTGTGGTCCATAACTATAATTATAGATCGTTTTTTTCTATTCATTTTTTTTTTTAATCAGTCATCAATTTTACACACATCACTGTATACATGTCAATCCCAATCGCCCAATTCAGCACACCACCATCCCCACCCCACCGCAGTTTTCCCCCCTTGGTGTCCATACGTTTGTTCTCTACATCTGTGTCTCAACTTCATTTTTTATATATTAGCATAGCCAGTTTCATGACTCTATGAATGAACTCAAGGTAGGTTAAAGACACAAAGAAAGAAGTTACCAGGCCTACAAAATTATGTTTGTCAATTCACTTTTTTTTTTTTTTTTTGTCCTTTGAACACATGCCACCCTAGAATTTGGGAATGATGGTCAAAGAGTCCACCGCCCTTTTTTCTCCCTCATCTCCCTGTCTTAGTAACAGAGTCAGTGATATACATGTGTGTTATTTCCTGTTCTGGTAAAAGGAGTGGCTGTCTCAGTAATGGAGAATCAATGAGATGTATGTATGCTATTCTTCAGTCAGGTAAAAGGTAGAAATTATTTACATTTTAATGTGGCTGCAAGCAGGACTAGAGTTTGTTACCTTTATTTCTTGCTTTAGTCTTTAGAGATGTCAAATTCTGGGTTAACCCCATTTTGTTCAGGAAAAAGACACAGAAATATCACGTGACACAGGAAAGCTAGAATTAGGTGAGGGGAAAAGGGAGAAGAAGGTGCTTGTATATATAGCATTCTTGTCCTGCTGCCATCAGGCCAGAGCCCAGCGTGTAGATTATTTGATGGGTAAGCATTTTTCCTGGACAGGTTTCTTTCATCAGCCACAACCCTCTTCAGACCTGCTCCCACTCGCATCCTCCAACACACACAGAGTTAAACGTCATCGTAAATAGTTTTGGGCACATAAGTAAAGGTAGTAAACCTCAAATTTATTATTGATTTTTTTAAAATTAATTAATTAATTAATTGTTTTACTTTTGGCTGTGTTGGGTCTTCGTTGCTGCACGTGGGCTTCTCCCTAGTTGTGGCGAGCGGGGGCCACTCTTCATTGCGGTGCGCCGGCTTCTCTTGTTGCGGAGCACGGGCTCTAGACGTGCAGATTTCAGTAGTTGTGGCACACGGGCTCAGTAGTTGTGGCTCGTGGGCTCTAGAGCTCAGGCTCAGTAGTTGTGGCACACGGGCTTAGTTGCTCCGCGGCATGTGGGATCTTCCCGGACCAGGGCTCGAACCCGTGTCTCCTGCATTGGCAGGCGGATTCTTAACCACTGCACCACCAGGGAAGCCCCTATTATTGATTTCTTTTCCTTCTGAGGGGGAAGTAAGTTTCTGTTAAGACCGTGGCATAAATATAGCTCAGTCAATAAGGATTTTTGATGTTGGGAGGGGAGAATTATAGAGAAGGAGGATAGATCTATTAAGGTGTGGAGTTTTTATTAGCGCATGTGTGTTTGTACATGCATTTATATTTACACGCACACACTCTCAGTGAAGGAGGACAGTAACTCCTTTTCTCAGGGAGTGTTTTCCTAGGGACTTTGGAAATGGTAAAGGTCCTTAAAGGATGCTTAGGACCTTGGGTCCTCTATTGCCCTAACTTCTACACAGTTGGATAGAACTCTAAAGAGAAAGTAGGAAGCATTAAGTCTTGTTCTCTGTGCTTTGAAGTAAGCATAAAGGTGATTAAACCTTTTGGAAAGAAAACTCTGAAGTGTTACTATTCAATACCCTTCATCATTTCCCGTGTCTTGTTTTTAGAAAGTAATGTGATTCCCAGCCTGAACTGGAATATGTCCATAAAGAAAAGTTTTCTGTTTTTACCCATTTCCGATACCATTGTAACTCTAGCTTGTGAGAATTGTGGAAAATTTTATGGAAAGCAAAAACAGAGTTGTACAAAGAGACTAACTTATAACTTAGGTCCTTGTAAAAAAAATCTTTCAAATTCATCAGTTTCTATCCCAGTGCTCCAGCACCCTCTTTCTGCAAAGTATCATTCAGTATGGATTTCTATACCTGATTCAGATAAAAAACTGGTCTGATTAGCACTTGAGTACATTCAGTTGTAAATGAATCTCAGCTGGATGAGCTGAAAGTTTATTTCTTAAATCCAGTCTCATTGGGGGAATGTAGGTAGCCTGGAGACTTGGAAACAATACTGTTTTCTACTATTTCTTATTTCTCATGAGTAGGGTTGCAGGTATGATTATGTGATGACTCATTGATTTACTGAAGTGTATTGCCCATTTTTAATATTTCTCTGAAAAATATTTGTTTCACATGATTCACGTGATAAAACTTTTAGAACATGGCTTGTCACTTAGTCTCATATTATGACCATATATAGTGGATAGGGTTCATTTTTTTGTACCTTGTTTAAAATTGTGTGTCAGTAACTTGTCTTTTGATGTAAAAGCTAGCACTTGATAAATTGTGAACAACTCCAGGACGACCTTGTGTTTACATTTCTAGCACCTAGCTATTATCTGGCACATCCTTGGTGTTTAATAAATAACAGTTAATTAAGGTAATGAATGCTTTCTTTAAATTAGCCAATGTGGGAAATCAGAAAGAAAAATACAACTGTTGTCCTATTACAGCTCTTCATTTTAATTTTTTTTTTTTTTTTTTTACCAATTTTAGGGTTTATAAGTCAATGTTTAATGTAATTGAAATTATTGCATAGCTACTATCTTTTATTTTTTAAGCATTTTATGTAAATATTTTTCTGTTATGTTAATGGTTGAGTGAAATTCCATGGAATCAATATACTATAATATAGTGGCCATTCCTCTCTAGTGAACAATTAGATTCTTTTCAAGAGTGTTTGTGTTTTCCAGTGTTAATGTTGTAAAGGACATCTTTGTGCATATGTCTTCTATCTTTTTAAAAATTACGTCCTGGGCTTCCCTGGTGGCACAGTGGTTGGGAGTCTGCCTGCCAGTGCAGCGGACACGGGTTCGAGCCCTGGTCCAGGAAGATCCCACGTGCCATGGAGCAACTAAGCCTGTGCGCCACAACTACTGAGCCTGCGCTCTAGAGCCCACGAGCCACAACTACTGAGCCCGAGTGCCACAACAACTGAAGCCTGCGCACCTAGAGCCCGTGCTCTGCAACAAGAGAAGCCACCCAATGAGAAGCCCGCGCACCGCAACAAAGAGTAGCCCTGCTCGCCGCAACTAGAGAAAAGCCCACGCACAGCAACAAAGACCCAATGCAGCCAAAAATAAATAAATAAATAAATAAATTTTTAAAAAAAGAAAAAAAAAATGATGTCCTATGATAAAATCTCTTGGACTGGTGTTTCAAAAAGAGTATGAAATTTTATATTCTTGCCATCATATTGACAGTGTTTTTTTGGCCTTCTACTGTGCTTTTAATGTTTATTTCTTGAATTAGCTTGAAATGATATAAAAATTCATTAATATGTATTTAATCATTGCCGATTATTAAATTGACCATAAGACCATATATGATTGCATAGTTTAAGGGATCTTTTTGCCTAAATAATGAGCATTATGGTTTTGAAAGTCTTTTTCTTTCAGAAAAGCAGTATATGTAGTGAGACCACCATGACTGCATGGACAGAACATTGGTATCCTGGATTTAAGTCCTGCCTTGACCTCACTAATCATGTGATCTTGGGCAAGGCACTGAGCTTCTCTGAGCCTCTGTGTGTACTAACACAAAATTGAAAATTAACACCCAACTAAGGTTATGTATATGTTAACATGGAGATAGTGAGTTTGTAAATCAGGTCATGTCAATCATTTGATCAAAACTCTGTAAGACCTCCCAGTCCACTCAGTAAAATCCAAGGTCCTTTAGTGGACTCTGGCTTTATTTCTTCCTGTTTTCTCTCTTATTCACTGTGGTTTCAACCATGTTAGCCTCCTAGCTATTTCTGTAACATGCCAGGTCTGATTCTCTCTTAGGAACTTGGCACTGGCTTATCCCTCTGCCTAAAACACTCCTCTGTGAGATACCTGCATGGCTGACTCTCTTAGCTCTCCTTTAATTCTTTGCTCAGTGTCACCTTAATGAGGCTTATGTGACCACCGTATTGAAAACTGTAGCCCTTACTAAACATTCTAAACATCCTTTCCTTACATTTTTTTTCCCTAAACATCCTTTCCTTACTTTTTTTTGTTTTTTTGCAGAGCATTTGTACCTTTTGTATAAGTAACTTATTTATTATCCGGCTCCCCTCACTGGGATATAGGCTTCAGAAAGGCAAGCATCTTTGTTTTACGTACATTCATATATCCCAAGTACCAGGAAGCAAAGTCTTATGTAGAATGGGTATTCTATCAGTATTTGTTGAATATTGGAGGCAATTAGTGATAACAGACTTTGTACGTGCTTTCAGAGAAGTTTCTCGACATTTATAAGCAACTACAGTAATGTGTATATTATTTTTGTACACAAAAGTATTGTACTATATAAATGATTTTCACTTAATATATTTTGGAGATTATACTTTATTTCTAAATCTTTACATTGCTTTTTGAATTTCATTGTTTTAGATATACAATAATTTGTTTCATTGATCTCAAGAATTATAAACTGTCTGAGATTTTAGCCTGCTTGTAAGCTAACTGATTAGCTTGTCACAGTTTTGTGGATGCTCCCAGAAGACACAGGACTGCTGGGTCAGAGACAGAAACTTGATTATTCGCAGCAATAGTAGTAGCCAGGGTATTAGCATTTTCTCACGGCAGTTTCCTGAGCCTCAGGTCCTGCAGGGCAACTCAGAGGGGGCCAAGCGATGCCTCTGCTCGCAGTCTGGAACCCTGAGTTCAGGGGAACCCAGTATTTTCTAATGGCCAATAAGCGTGCCTACATCTCTGCTCTGGAGAGAGATACTATTTCTCTCCCCCAGAGCCATCTACTATATAAACATCCTTGAAAAGATAATAAAGGAAAAAGGTAGCCAATGCCTCTACCTGGGAGACATGTAGAAACATGAAAGACTCACAGAGAATTATCTCCTGACAGTTGCCCACTATTGATGGGCATTTAGATTGTGTCTAATTTTTTGCCCTTATTAACATTGCTGCAGTGAATTATCTGTAATACATAATTTCTTATATTTCATGAGCTGGAATTACTGTGTCAAAGGATGCGTACGTTTTAATTTTTGATGAATATTGCCAAATTGCCAACCATAGAGTTTGTACCAATTTAGAGTTCACCACTGATGATGAAAAATCCTCTTTCCATTTGACAGTGATGCAGCAGTGTCACATCCATCTTTTGTGATGTCATTTTCATTAATTCGATGTTATTCAATTTTTATCTTTTTTGTGTTTACTTTTAAAGTTACTCTTTTCAGGGGTGTCCATGAAAAATTAATACTTGCTAATGTTTTTTGAGTACTTATTATGTATCGGATACTGTACTCATTATCTCATTTTGCCTATACAATACATTGAGGACATTAGATTTTATTTAAATTTTTATCTTTACACTTAAGATAATAAAGTTGTAATTATCAGCAGTTTAGTGAGCTATTCTAATAGTTTATGTTTTACAGATTCAAGAGGAAGAGTGTCCAACAAGAGATGACTTCAGTGATGCAGACCAGCTCAGAGTGGGTAATGATGGGATTTTCATGCTGGCGTTTTTCAGTAAGTGAAAACTGAAACTATTTCCAAACTATTTTTTTGCATATATTAGTTGTGTATGTATTTAAAGTAACATAGACAGTGAGGGAAGGCAGATACTGTCAGTGTGTGTCTTACCTTGTTTAAAATGTAAATTGCTCCTGACATTTAACTAACTGTGATCACATGATACAAATCCTAGAATTTGTTAAACACTTATCAGGTAACTTTGTGTTGCAGTTATTATGCTAGATGCTGACTGTATAGAGATATATATATATAAGCATATTTAAAGCCTAATATGTTTTTATATGTGAAATGCTGCATGTCCATTTGGGGCTATAGGAGCATGTATAATGAAATGATAAATTCTGCTTTTGGAGCAGAGGACTTCCACTTGAGTGTCTTTAAACAGGAGGAAGGGTTGGAAAAGGAGATATTCTGGGGAACTGGAACAATGTGATTTGAGACACAGGAGTATGAAGGTTTGTCTTATTTGTGCGGAATGGCGAGTAATTAGAAGACCAGAAACCGTAAATTTTTAACCTTTTGCAACATTCTTAATTTAACATTTGACTTTATAAAGTAGACTTAAGCTACTTGTGGAAAGAATTCATTATAGCCTTCATTATTTCAGTTCCTATCTCAGGAATGGCACATAGTACATTCAGTAAATAATATTATGACACTCAAACTGTTTAAATTGATAAAATAATTTTTGGAAACCCAGTATTCAACTAAGTACATTTATTAGATTATGATAGGGTTAATTTCTGCCCTCAACCTGGTTCAATGACCAAGCTTTCATACCTTCTTTGATAGAACGCTGACTTAATTTATTTCAGCTGTGGAGTTAATTTTGATGATAGAACTGAGGAATGTTTTACCTATGTAAAGTACCACATTCAACTTTAATAATAGACAAAATAGAAAATACATACTTCCTAAGTTGAGTTACTTTTGAGTCTGAAAATTCCCTTACCTTTTCGTGCATTTTGAAATGGTTCTTGCTTCCTTTCTTTATTTCATTTCATCTACTGAAGAATAGAAGTAGTTAAACCGCTCAGAAATGCGTGGGTGGATGGGCAGGCAGTTACAATTTTCTCTTCAGATTTACTAAATTATATTCAGGTTGGCAATCAGCTAATGTATATGCAATATTTATGTCTTGTGGTTTTAGTTATAATTTGTAGTTAGATATGATGTTAAGTATGATGAAAAGGAAATGAACACTTTGGCTACAGATAACTCTGTTTTGTACTGTTAGTCTAGTGAACTTTAATTTTTTTCTTAGTTTAAGTTCAATCTGGTAACCCTTTATATTAATAACAGGCTTCCCACATATTTTCTTTACAAAAAGAGTAGCGTAAACATTAATTCCTTTCATGGTTATGTCTTTTAAGAAATCTTCATTGGAAAAAGAAAGAATTTAAATTTATTGTAGTTATTTGTAGTTAGTATAAATACCTGTTTCTTAGGAATAAAAACATGTTATTTGACACCATCTAATTACTTGACTCAGAGCTTAGTTATTATCTCTCCATTTCTGTATTTCACTTAACCATGCTATCTTCTCATCAATCTTTATTTTTTAGATCTGACAACATTTCACTGATTCACCAGTGTTGTAAGTGCACAGTAACCTAGGCACTTGGTTGACCTTATTTTTGGCCACTGGTGGTACATTAATTAATATGAATATAAATATTTACATTTAATATATTAATGTAAATTACCTGCCTTTTATTACATTTTTACTAAATTATGTTTCTACAGTTTATATCTTTATGCTTCCTATTCTACAAATACTGCACCAGTATTATAAGAGTAAGATTATAAATTATTTTTCACCTTCATTTCCTGATAACATTTCTTTGGGTAGGCTGTAGGCCAGTACGTCAGTTTATTTGCTTTAATGAGCATAGATTTATTTGTAGTCACTACCATCTAGTGGCTGTTCTACAAATTGCAACTTGCTATATTTTCCAAACTCTAAACTATCCAGTAGCTATTGTCTAGGTTCTGTTTTATTGTCTATTTCTAAGGTCTGGAAATAGATTTTCTTTAACGTGGTTTATAATTTAAGCATTTCAGGTTATACAAGTTGTGCAACTAAAACTGCAGCGATTATCAATAAGAATATTTCAATTAAAACCTTTTGTTGGTTTAATTCTTTCCTTCTCTGTTTTCAATGTCTACAATTCAGTCTCTTACCACATGTAACCCTAAAAAAAGTTTACGCGTAAATTTGGTAAGATAATTGCTTGCCCATGTTCAGAAAATGTAAAGAACGAAATGTGTGTATCCCCTGATAATGTTTTGCTTCTCCTAATCCCTTGAAGTGTCACTGAAAAATGCCTTATGTGTGCCTTATGTGCTTGTATCTGAGCATACTTTTAAGAGATTTTGTCTCTAAAAGAATGGAATAGAAGTCAGTTATATATGTTAGTTAAAAGCTAGAAATTAAGGTTTGGTTCGTTGGATAATTGACATTCTGTGGAAATGACCTTGAACTCTAATGCTTAAAAATGTAATGGATTCTGTTTAGAAAACTTTTCTAAGGTTTAGCCTTTCGTACTGTGTGTGACTCTTCACGTCAGCATGCTATAGTAATAATTAATCACCAGCATTATTCCCATTTTAGACTTGAGGGAAACATAATTAAAAAGATATTAAGTTACTTGTACGTAACTTTAAAAAGAATTAGAAAGGTGTTTTGAAACGTGAATTCTGATTTGTAAGAAATTGCCAAACTGTCTTTCAGTTCCGTTCTGCTTTCCTACCAGCAGTGAATGCTCTGATCCTCATCAGCATTTAGTATTAACAGTTTTAAAAATTTTAGAAATCTAATAGTTGTGTGGTAGTATCTCTTTGTGGTTTAATTTGCATTTCCCCAACGATTAGTGATATTGAGCATCTTTATTCAGTAAATTCTTTCAAGTACCTACCATGGATGAGTCATAAAAGTGACAGTTCTTAAAGGGGTTATCTGGGCACTACACATTGAAAAACAATGCATTGATGACTTATTCTGTTCATGTAAAGCTCTGTTTTTATATAGCTTTTAGAAGAGGTCACATATTATAAGTGAATCCAGAAAGGGGGGACATCTAAGAATTATAACTACACATTAAGAAACTCATACTATTTGTGAACATTTTATTGAATTTGTTCTGTTTATAAGAAAAATAATTTTGTCATTTCATTGCTTGTAATTTAGTGGAAATGTCTTAAAATTAATAAATTGTTAGCTTCATGTTTTTCTCAATGGCTGATAGTTTAAACGAAGAGAATTGCATGAGGATAAGACAGGAATTTGCCTTTATGCAGTTCAGAATCAAGTATAGTGAAACTGATTATTCTTTGTCTGGGAACTTACTGTGTTTGAAACCTGGTGCATTTATATATAATGAGGATTTTTCTGTGATAAAAAAATTAATAAGTGCTTAATGTTAGTATATTGGTATTCATTCATTTATGATATTCATTTGTTTATTTTCAAAGCAAGTGTCAAAATTTTTTTAATTTAAAACTTTTAAACTTTTCATTTTGAAATAATTTTAAATTTAGGAAATCATTGCAAAAATAGTACAATTGCCATATAACTTTCATCCAGCTTTTCCAAGTGTTAACGTATGTAACTTCAGTCCAATCATCAACATTAGGAAATTAACATTACGAAATACTACGAACTAGTTTGTAGACCTTATTCAAATTTTGCCAGTTGTCCCACTGATGTCCTTTTCTTGATCTAGCATCTATTTCAGGATTACACATTATATTAGTTTCTGTGTTTCCTTAGTCTGCCTCAACCTGGAACAGTTTCTTAGTCTTCCTTTGTTTCATAACAACTTGGATTCTTCTGAAGAATACTGGTCAGTTATTTTGTAGAATGTCTTTCAGTTTGGATTTAGCTCATGTTTCCTCATGATTAGATTCAGGTTTTGCATTTCTTTCCTTTTTTTCTTTTCCCCCCTCAAGAATACCACAGAAATGATGTGTTCTTTCCAGTACATCAAATTAGAAGCAATGATCTAGATATGTCTTATTGCTAGTGACGTTAACTCTCATCAGGTTAAGGTAGTGTCCGCCAGCTTTCTTCACTATGAAGTTACTCTTTTCCCCTTTATTATTAATAAGTATCTTGTGGCTAATGAAAATTTTAAAGTGTAGCCTTACTAGTTAATGGATAAACTACAGTGTACAATATGGCTTTCTAGATTATTCTGCTAACCTCCTTGGGTAGGTGGGAGGTATATATAATAAAAAGATCACTGGATATAGGCATAAAAGACTTGGATACTCCAGTCCCAGCTATGCTTCTTACTTGCCTTGTGACTTTGTGTGGAGCCCAGCTGTTCTAAGTCTTAACTTGTCCTGTTCTTGTCTTCTTTCTTAGGCATGTATATGTTCACCTGCCTCTACTACACATTATTTCTTTTATGGATTTTACATACTTAAGGTTTAGTGTACAATTTATTAAATTCTCTTTTTTGACAACTGAGACAGACATGTCACAGAGGATCCAGAATTGAATGCTTTGCTCTTTCTGTACCTTAAAGACCTATTCAGCTTTACTTCTATTTTATAGGCCAAGGGCCATAAAAAGTGAATCTATTTATGCTTCAGTAGTCACAGCTACTCTGTTTTCCTAGTGCTTAAACCAATTAAAGATGATTAAGTTATGCATTTGTCTGTTCAGGCTGCCATAACGAAAAACCACGGTCTGGGTGGCTTAAACAATGAGAATTTATTTTCTCACAGTTCTGGAGGGTAGAAATCCAAGATTTAAGGTTCCAGAAAATTTGGTTTCTGGTGAGGGTTCTCTTTGGACCTGCAGTTGGCTGTCTTCTTGTGGTGTCCTCACATGGCCTCTTCTCTACGTGTGTGCAGAGAGAGAGAGCTTTCTCGTGTCTATTCCTCTTCCTATAAGGACACCAATCCTATGTATTAGGGCTTCACCCTTATAACCTTATTTAATTTTAGCTACCTGCCTAAAGGCACTATCTCTAAACACAGTCACACTGGAGGTCAGGGCTTTAATCTATGAATTTTGAGGGGACAGAGTTCAGTCTATAACAAATTATATCACATGAGCACAATTTATAGGGATTCATACTGCTGGCGGAGAGCATAAAGAAAACATGGTGGCTCATCAACTACTTTTTTGTTCTGCTGAATCTTATTTCTCGTTTGGGTGCAATGATACATATAATAGATATCGGTAAATCTGATTTTGAAGAAATTGGACAGTGTTTAAATTATTTTTTCCCCAAAGCTAAACCTACACATACTCAAAGGTGAAAATACACTTTTGGAATGTTTTGCTGTTTTGGATTTTCTCCATCAGTGCCTCCTGTGTTTCAACAACATGACATGCTGGCAAAACGATAGAATGTTTATAGCACACTGAGATAAAGGAGTGAGGTGCTCAGGACTGGTGGCGGTCTGTCCTCTGCCCCAGACCTCACCTGCCCGCCCTAAGGGCTGAGGAGAGAAATATCTCAGCCTGTCATTAACACATAGGTAGCAACCAGTTGGGAATCTCTACTGCTGTTTGGTAATATAAATTCTTTACTTTAAATAGATATAAAATTATTTTTTGTTATGTGCTTTCCCTACAACTAACACAAATATTAG
Source organism: Balaenoptera borealis (assembly GCF_965194805.1). Classification (NCBI taxonomy): domain Eukaryota; kingdom Metazoa; phylum Chordata; class Mammalia; order Artiodactyla; family Balaenopteridae; genus Balaenoptera; species Balaenoptera borealis. Next base: position 52,688,231 of record NC_138877.1, read on the forward strand.
CCAGTTTGACACAGAGTGGCTATGTGCAATAGATTATTCTACAGTGATGGAAATATCCTATCTCTGTTGTGCAGTACGGTAGAGAGTAAACAAGCTTTATTTATAGTAGTGTCTCTTGAACTTTTTTTCCAGGAAAGATGGGACCTAGTCTGTAATGTGAAGAGATCATTTTGCATGGGTAGTGATGACGGCTAGCGTTTTTTTAGCAGTCACCACGTGCCAGGTTCTGTCCTACGCTTAAGCTCTTTACATTCTCACTTAATCCTCTTATCAATCTTGTGAAGTAGGTACTTAAAGATCAGAGGACTGTGGCTGAACAGAAGTCAGCAGTGAGCCCAAGGTCATATATCTAGTGAGTGAGTACGGTGTGACTCAAACACGAGTCTCTTATTTCAAATTGATTTTTCTGACTGTCACACCATATAGTACAGTTTCCCATAAATGATCAAAAAAGCTGCGACTAGAAAGTGTTAGGAAGGAAGAAATTACAGAAGTAGGGGCATTACTTCGAAGAAATAGCCATTTCATTTAAACTTATCCTAAAATGTTTCCTCTTTGTCTTTAGAATTCTGAAAAACTAGAATTTCTCTAGGTAATTTGCCTTATTCTCCCTGAGGCTTGGTTGGAGATATTTAGGGTAAGAGGCTGGGCACTGAACAAGATTTAGGTTCAAATTGATCTTTAGTTTTATTATTATTACTATTATTATTTTGGTGATGTTGCTATCTTGGACGTAAATAAGGTACTCTGATTATATCTCAAGGACCTATGTCAGAATGGTTTCTGCTGTGAGAAATAGAAATCCCTTACTCAACTGTTTTAAATAGTTAGGAGATTATCTCACAAAACAAGAAGTCCCTGGATGAGCAGACCTCAGGCACAGACCGTATCAGTGCTGTGGCTCTGCTTTGCTTTGCTTCGGTTTTCTTCACTCCCCCACTATTTGGAGTGATGGTTGAATCCTCAGGCTGATAGCAGGCTCCCGGCAGCAGTTCCAGGTATTACAGTTAAACGTGATACCCAGTGGAAGAAGGGCCTTTTCTTCTTTTCTTTTTAAAAAACTTTCATTGTAGAAATTCTCAAACTAGACAAGAGTGTAATGAACATCTGTGTATCCATCACCCAGCTTCAACAGTGATCAATTTAAAACCACTGTTGTTTTACCTATATTCCATCTTCCCTCTCCTTGCTGTGTTTTTAAGAATGTTTTTCAGAAGTCCTATTTAAAAAAAAATTCACTGGCAAGGGATTTGGGCCTTCTGTGATTTTCCCAGACAGGACTCACCTTTGGGGGCTAAGTATGGGGTCCAGTCTTTCCTAAAAATACAGGCTCTAGAGGTTGGTGGGTTCCTGGGAAGGGGAACAACAGGTTTGTTAGGTAAGAAGAGAAGGCAATGAACAGTATCTGCTCTGGGAACAGTAATTTATAATTTATTCGGCTCATCTTTAATATTGCTTTTTAATTTGGCTGGCTGATGATGGCTTAGACTAGACTTTTTGGGTAGGATCACATGGGAGCTACATTGTGACCTAATTTTTAACCGGTTTAAAAATGCAGTTTCAATAACAAATGTATGTATAAAAGAAAAAAAAAATGCAGTTTCACCTTTTGGTGGTAAGCTGTAAGGTATTGATTCTTGTTGACCAAACTGACAAGAAACCAAGCTCACCCACTTGTTAATGTATAGTAAATAACTAATACATTTGCAAAAGGTAAACTATAGTCTCTAAAGAAGACTTAATTAGTACAGAATTAAGAGAAAGAACTGCTATTTCCATTGAGTCATGAAGTATTATTGATGTTTATATTATGTCTCTGTTAATTTGTTTCCTAAGTGTGGTCTTTTAAAGAATTATTTCTCTTGCTTTCAGTGGCATTTATCTTCAACTGGCTTGGATTTTGTTTATCCTTCTGTATCACCAATACCATAGCGGGAAGGTATGGCGCCATCTGTGGATTTGGCCTTTCCTTGATCAAATGGATCCTTATTGTCAGGGTGAGTGTCTTTTTTTTTTTTAAACATCTTTATTGGAGTATAATTTATTTATTTATTTATTTATTTATTTATTTATTTATGGCTGTGTTGGGTCTTCGTTTCTGTGCGAGGGCTTTCTCTAGTTGCGGCGAGCGGGGGCCACTCTTCATCGCGGTGCGCGGGCCTCTCGCTATCGCGGCCTCTCCCGTTGCGGAGCACAGGCTCCAGACGCGCAGGCTCAGCAATTGTGGCTCACGGGCCCAGTTGCTCCGCGGCATGTGGGATCTTCCCAGACCAGGGCTCGAACCCGTGTCCCCTGCATTAGCAGGCAGATTCCCAACCACTGCGCCACCAGGGAAGCCCCTATTGGAGTATAATTGCTTTACAATGGTGTGTTAGTTTCTGCTTTATAACAAAGTGAATCAGTTATACATATACATATGTTCCCATATCTCTTCCCTCTTGCGTCTCCCTCCCTCCCACCCTCCCTATCCCACCCCTCCAGGTGGTCACAAAGCACCGAGCGGGTCTCCCTGTGCTATGCGGCTGCTTCCCACTAGCTATCTATTTTACATTTGGTAGTGTATATATGTCCATGCCACTCTCTCACCCTGTCACATCTTACCCCTCCCCAGGGTGAGTGTCTTGATAGCCTCTATCACTTTTGTCTCTAAAATTAAAATACATAAAATTTCCTATGTAGTTCACAAATGTTCATTTTGTGTATATGAGCTCAATTATTTTGAGACTTATTCTAACTTCTGTACTTAACTATCATAGTGATCTCTGTGGTGTGGACATTTTATGACTGTATTATATGAGCGCTTGTTAGTATGTGGAAAGAACTTTTTGTTTGTTTGTTTTTAATTAATTAATTAATTTATTTTTGGCTGTGTTGGGTCTTCGTTGCTGCCTGAGGGCTTTCTCTAGTTGTGGTGAGCGGGGGCTACTCTTCGTTGCGGCGCGTGGGCTTCTCCTTGCGGTGGCTTCTCTTGTGGCAGAACACGGGCTCTAGGCGCACCGGCTTCAGTAGTTGTGGCTCGCGGGCTCTAGAGCGCAGGCTCAGTAGTTGTGGCGCACGGGCTTAGTTGCTCCGCGGCATGTGGGATCTTCCCGGACCAGGGCTCGAACCCGCGTCCCCTGCATTGGCAGGCGGATTCTTAACCACTGCACCACCAGGGAAGTCTCAGTAAGTGGAAAGAACTTTGAAATCAGATAAATCTTAGTTTGAATCTCATCTTTTTGTACATCAGTGTTCTAACTTTAAGTTTTTAAATTGTTCTGAGCATTAGTTTCTTCATGGTAAGCTGATAATAGCTGCCATTCAGTATTTTTGTGAGGCATGAACATGACACATTTAGAGTACCTTGCTCAGTTGCTGCACAAGTATATGTGCTCAGTAAATCTTGGCTGCCACTATTGTGATATAGCGTAGGTCTGCCTAAAATCAGTTTTAAAACATAAAAATTTCCATTGGTTAGTGAAATTATCATGGACTTAAATATCTTCTCACTGTTTCTTTTTTCTTTTTCTTCTTCTTTTTTTCGTTTTTGGTAACATTAAGAGCTAAAAATTACAGTACAGGCCTTTGAGGTGGTTATGAGAACTCATCTTTTTTTCCTTTACATTCCTTCTAAGCCTTTCTTCTCATTTTCCTGTTGTTCCTGGAAATCACCCTCTGTCTATCTCGTATCATTTACAAGGTAGTATGTAGGGAGATAACAGGAAGTCCTTTTCTTTCTCCTATCTCAACAGCTTTTCTAGCCCCCGAATAATTTTTTGTACGCATTGTACAGGCAGTAGTATTGTTCACATAATCTTCCCCCAGCTCTTTTCCTTTGCCTCTTGAAGGCCCCTTTTGGCTCCTTTTTACAAAGCTTTTCTCCTGATTTCTTTAGGTAAGGCTAGGAAAGTGGCTTTGTTAATTAATAACTCTTCTTAAAAGTTCCCCACACATTTAAATGCTATATACAACTAATAAAATATATACTTTCTACAAATCATATATATTTAAACGTTGATTTCTAGTTGAATGAGTCAAGTCCTCCTGAGGAATTTGCAGTAGAATCATATACTAATATGTCGGCTTTTATTAAGTGCTTCAGACACTTCAATTATGCACCTACATTGTCAAATAGATTAAAAAATTACCCATTATAAAAAATATTAAAACTTTGAATTTTATGTGTTTCTTCATTATTTTAAAACTTATTTTATTACTTCCCAGGGTTTCAGTAATCTTCTCAGACCCTGTCTCTGTTCAGACTAGATTATAGGATTTGGTTATTAAACAGTTGATTCTTGGTGGGACCTATGGACGGGCTTCTTCTAAGGTGAAGAGCCATTGTAAGAACTGCCCCCCTGGCAATTACTTGTTTTAATTTCATTTAAAAAATGTAGAGTGGGTTCCCACCATTAGCATAAATCTGTTAGGTGTTATGGGGCATGCAGAGATAGAGAGACAGTCCCTGCCTTTGCAGAAGTTATTGCTAGAAAAATCTCAAAAGAGTTGGAACTAGGTAATGTCCAACATTGGTTATGTTAATAATAGAATTAATTACTATTATTCAAATGAGATTTCTTGTCTAAGTCACAGAACACAGAAAATGATTTGATTTTCTCAATTCTCCTAAAGTTATTGAATTGCTAGTATCATTCTACATTCATAAAAAAGAAATTAGTGCATTATATGCAACCTTTGCCTCTAGGATATTAGGGCCTAATTCTCTCTTAGAATCCCAGGTTGAGAAGCGGTTAGATTGTCTAGCAATCAACTCCAGTCAGTGTGATAAAGATGGGGACCTTAAATTCAAAGACTGGAGTTTCTCAAAGTTTTCTAAGGTATATAAGAGCGTCAAGTTTAATCACCGGGACTGTTTAGTTTCCTTTTAAAATACCTTTACTGAGTTAAGGTTAATATTATACCTGTAGTGTATATTGAGAATTGATATAAGAGAAGGATTTTAAAAAATCTTTTGTTATAAAATAACAATAGCCACCATTCAGTGAGTACTTACTATGTTCCAGGCATAATTCATTACAGGCACTAAATTCTTTAACCCTGTCTGTATCAGTGATGCTGGAGACAAGCCAGCCATTTTATTGATGATGAAACTAAGAATAAAAAGTCTAATAACTTGCTCAGTGTCCCACAGTTTGCATGTGGATTTAAATCTAGCTTGATTTCAGTTCAGTGCCTGTTCTCCTAATTCTGTACTGCCTCTGTAACACTGTACTTTGACTTTTATTATAATGCTCAAGGCAATAAATTTCCCTTGTAGTTCAGTGCTGAGAGAAAGGTTTTCTCCTGAAAGCCTGGTGTTTCCTTTTATTAGATAATAAGCAATTTATAAATTAACTGCTGCTTTTCTTTTTGTTTCTGAGCTGCTGTGAACCTCATATTTAGTGTAAATATCTTTAGCCCAAGATTCTGATATTATTTCTAAGGCTTTTGATGTTTCTATTATTTGTTTTAGAAGGCATATATATTTTATTAAAAACTGACAAGTCTTTTAGAAAGTAGGCAGTATGTAAACAATAAAATACTGGTGTCATATTAATAAAATAAAATCAGATGAATTCTTTTTTTTCAAATTTAAATCAGGTAAATTCTTATTGTTGGTTAATTTATTTTCCAAAATTTGATTTCTGCAGCCTGCAGTTGACCAGTCAACATGAGTTATTTACTTATTTTAAAAAAACCAAAAACACACCTTGGCTCAGCCCTATGACTTTTAGTATTTTGAAACACTTGATAACTTAGTAATGAGCCCCAAAGCTTATTAGTTTATCCTTTTTACATGGTGAGTTTTTCTCTTTGACTTCAAAGTGAAGGTAATTCTATTCTTCACTTGGGAATAAATAAAGAATAGCTGCAGGTTAGTACTTTTGGTGAAGAATGACATTGTTCTTTTCTGGTTGCCTCTTGTCGGGTAATATTATGTATTAAATATATTTTAAATATTAGAAATATGTATTTTTAAATATATTTAAAAATTAGAAAGTTAAAAATGTATTGCTTTGGTTCTTTATTCCTTTTGTTCTTATAATCTCTAAAACCTGTATGAAAACCTTTTATTTCTAATTATTAATCATTTGATTAAAAAGTAGTGTAGTGCTTTCCTACTTTACAAGTTATATTTCCACAATTTTCTAGTTCTTCCTTTATTGTACATATTTTAAAGGTGTAGGAGTATGTGGGATTTGCATCTATGATGGTACTTTGAAATCTCTAATCTTTGTAATTTCTAAAACTCTAAGCTGAGAACTTAGATCATGGTTCATATATTGTAAATACTTCCTGTGAGAATAATTTAAAAGCTTTTAAAAACAGATTTAGATAACCTTTAGTGGATATGCTTCCTCACTAGTAACATTACAATTTGTAAGCATTTTTGTTATTACCAAACCTGTAAGATTTTTAAGCTTTTATGGAAATTACCAATGAATAGTTGGAAATAATTACCTATAAAGTTGGAGATAGATACATCTGAGGACAAATCTGCATTTAACAAACTCATTTTTAGTTAAATCAGATTCGGTTCAGAGACCAATGGAAACAGAGTAGATTAAATAAGCAGGAAAATTAGACTGATTTAAAAAGAAAACTTTTCGAAGATAATAAATCATCATGTCCCGAGTCTAATCAAGGAAAAGATACCTGTGTCCAGTATCATCAAACCCTGCCTTCCATCTGCCTGTTCATATCCTCACTTCACAGAGAATATAAACTGTCTACCACGGCCACTAATAGGAACTGTTGAAATGCCGCTTCAAGGTTCATTTAGCTGTTCTCAGCTCACTGTTGGGAAATGAATGCTGGAGCATCTAGTTTGAAAATAAAAAGACTCTAATGAGTTGGGGGTCTTTATGTGCCTAGTATTCTTGGCAGTGATTAACAGTAGGGGGTGTACAGAAGGTCAAAAGCTCTTCTTTTTAGAGGTCAGCAGAACATCCCCATCTGATAAGATTAAACTAATGTGGCTTTTGGTGTTAATATCTAAAGCAGCAGGTTGCTGTAGTGTGTTTGGGATGGTAGTTGTGGCTTTGAGAGATTATGAAAAAAGAACTGACATGTGAACTCCTTAATGAGAAAATGTTGGATTCAGATATATAGCACTTATCTTTCTTCTTTACAAGCAGTTTGAAACTATTTTTTGTTCCTAAAATATTTTGCATAAGTTTGTTTGCTGTTATTTTTTCTCAGATGATTATATGTGTATGTCATTAAGTATTTTTTTTCTTTTCTGTTTCTCTTTTTGTGCTGTTTTAAGTGCTAAAGATTATTTGAGGTAGATCATTCTGAAACTAAGACTTATGATTTTCAAATTTAGGTACACAAATACGGTTAATATATTTATGTTCACTCCACAGTTTTCTGATTATTTTACTGGATATTTCAATGGACAGTATTGGCTTTGGTGGATATTTCTTGTACTTGGTAAGTTTATTCTTAATGCATTTCAGTATGACTAATTTGCATTTAGTTTAACTTTGATGTTTCCTACAAATGTGAGATGTAAATATACTGTTTTGTAATTTATGTGGAAAAAATTTTTCCTGTTGTAAAATTCTCATATCCAAACACTTATATCATCTTGGCTATTCAGATAATTCTATGTAGCACTCTGGATTTCTGATTTAAAATTCAGAGCCTGTCAATTTACAGAATCAGTGGTTGAATGATAAGTCAATCCTACAAAACTTGAAAATCCTAAAATGATTAAAAAATAGTTGCCTTCAGCGTTTATTTTGGAAAATATACATGCATAATTTTCTTTTAATGATCGTAGGAGGTGTTGAGAGGAGGATAGTTGGATATTCTGTCCATTCTTTTATTTTTGGATCATTGAAACATTCTTTACACTTTTGAAGTGTACCCTGCATTAATCATTAATCAGTCAGGCATAAGGAAGGGCTTCATGCCTAATGATCACAGTACTTCTGTTGAGTTTTCTTCTTACAAGGCATGTCTTTTATTAATATTGATGAATTTTATGGATTTCCGATTTTCGATCCCTTGTGTTTTCCTCTTTAGATATATGATAATTAAGTTAATCTTAAAATCACATTATACCTTTAATCCACATTTCAAGTTTATTTACTGACATGAAGAATACATTTTGTTTCTATTTAGGTTTAAGAGCCCACATTTCTCTAGTAACATAAATTTATACCAGAAAATAGCATTTCAGTAGGTGGCAGTGTTCTCCTTGAGTTTTTATTTAGTCCTGCTGTTGCATCTTTTGGATCTTTGGGGAAACAAAATCTTAGTGGTCGGTTAAGGTCACTAAAAATCCTAGATTGTTTCTCTAATAATTACAATGAAATCATTCTAAAGTTGTGATTTTGTTGGGGAGTCAGACTTGTACAAAAGTTTAGCCAGTTTTTTGTATTGTTAATTGTTTTCTGACTGATTCTGTGCTCATTATTGAGTTTCTTCCTTAAAACTGAAAAAATTGATGAAGTCTTTTGGGTATTTAAGCACACTGAATGAGATACTTGCTTATAAATATTATTAGCGGATTGAGGAGTCTTCGGAAGGCAACTGTGAGACAGAGTAGAATGCAGAGGACAGCCCCAGTCCCACAGCAGAGCCATAATCTAGCATTCAGGGGAATGTGAGAACGTAATTCGTGATCAGAGTGTTGCTCTCACATAATACTCAGAAGAGTGTTGAGCACTTCATAGAATGCTGAGAAACAATAGCTGCTGAGTGATCGGTTTCTAGATGTGAATTGGCTTATTTTGGAAAATGCCTGAGCAGAACAAAATACGTCTTCGAATCAGCAGCTTCATAGACAAAAGCAGGGATTTCACAAATAATTTGGGTTTACATTTTTCAGTAATACTTTTACGTTTGGATCACAATATCATTATCTTTGAACAGCATCTGGAAGGGCATGAGGGTAGAATTCAGTGTGGGAGTCACAAGTAGAAAGAGGATATGGGAAGCAGATGGGATCAGATTTAGGTGAAACTTATACCACTTGTTTAAGTCATTATTTGTATATCTCTTCTATCTTTCCTTTCTAATTTATTATAACCATGCTTCTTATTTTAGTGCTTCGATTATTGTCTTAGAATTGGGTTACAAATTTCAGTTGAGACTTTACATTTTAAATTGACAGACTCTTCCTCCTGGTGAGGAAAGTTGCATGCGTACATATCTTTTGGTCCCTGCCCTCCCGCCCACCATTACCTAGTTAAAAATTTACTGGAGTGAATAAATGTTGCCCTTAGAATTGTATGCTTAAGTATATCAAAGACTTAACTCTACTAATAATGGTGATGCTTTTTATACTTAGCTAATATTTTTCATCTGAAACTTTGAAGCATTTCACAGGCTTTGTTTTATTGATTACTAAAGATACCTGTGATTATTATAAATGATTATTAATGTAAATGTTTATTATTTAAAAATACTATTTTACAGAGGAGAACCCTGAGATAGATAGAAGATAGATCTCAAATCATTTAAGAAATCACTAGAGTGGCTGCTTCCAAAGTCTTCTTTCTTGATTTTTCTCAACTTAATTTTTATTATAAATTAGTCTTTTATTATTACTTGAAAATAATAGCTAATAAGTAAATTATTTGCATAATGCTCATATCGCTAAATACAGATCTTGCAGATGACAGGCACCTGATCTTGCTAGACAGGCTTATTGTTGGTTTTATCCCACAATTGTTAACAATTACGTGCATATGTTCTCTCTTGAATACTTTATATCAGTAAATATGTCTTAGTTTGCTTAGTAGTTATAGTAATTAAAAAGTTTGGTATAAAATGGGATTTCTATGAGTTGAATCAGTTTAAATGCATTAGGTAGCTTTGCTTTTTAAGAAATAATTTAGTAAGTGTGTATCTTTGTGTAATTTTGGATTTTCATGGCTGGATTTACTTTACTTTAGGTACATCTAGGTGTAACAAATTGAAAGAATTTGGGGGTGGCAGTAAAATTTTATTATATTTCCTTACAATAGAGTTGTCATTATAATGTAAAATATATTATGGAATGACTGTAATCCTACATGTTAAATTCCTTAGACCAAGAGGATCTTGTTTATAATTGTCTATCTAAAATTTATTGTGTCCCCTTTCTGTGTAAGAACATAACATATCTGTATTATTTCAACCTTCTCAGGCCTGCTGCTTTTCTTCAGAGGATTTGTTAATTATCTAAAAGTCAGAAACATGTCTGAAAGCATGGCAGCTGCTCATAGAACAAGATATTTCTTCTTATTATAGAGGTAAGAAATATTAATATATTAACTGTTTATTCCTTTTGTATTCAAATTCACCAGATGCATATTAAATGCTTCATGTGTACTCATGTTGTTTACTCAAATTTAGCATAATTAATAGATTTTTATACTGTTAACAGTCACTTACTGAAATTTAAGAAGTTGTGAACTTTTAAGATAACTTCCATTTTTAAAATTGAATTTCATACATTTTAATTTTTAAAAATGTATTATGAGTAAACTGAAACTTTAAATCAGACTTTTAAATTTCTTGTTAAAGCTTGACCACAGGATATGTATGAAGTAACCACCAGCACAGCATTTGAAAGCTTGGAAAACAAAATATGACAAAGCACTTACACAGAGAGAATGGGCATTTTGCATAAAACAGTGTGAAATTCACATAGATATCTGGTGGATAAAACAAACAAACAAACAAACAAATCTGTGATTGAAAAGCAATTTGCCATGCACTGATCTTAACAAACTGAATCAATGAATAAAAGTTGTGTGAAGAAAATAGGAGCTTTGTTACTATTTTCTTAATGTGTGCCAGTTTGTATCAACAACGAAGGCTGCAACTTGAATAAATGGGAATATAAAGAAATGAGCAGAGGTTGTCTTACTGGTTATCCAGTGAGTTTCTGGAGGCTGTGTCTATAGTAAAGGCATTTATTTATTGTGCCGCTAGTAGATCTTCACATGAAGAGACCTCATATCTCTACTCCTATACTATTGATAACTTTTAAAGCAAGTATCATACACTTCATTGATTTGAACTTTTAAAGTAGTTGAACTGCATAAGCAAAATGTCTACTAAAACACTTAACTTCTGGATGTATCTTTAAGTAGAAAATGTTTCAAGTTGCTATGACTTAAGTATAAATAAATTGTATGGTTTGTGATTTGGTTGCTTAAATTTTATGCTTATATGAGTTTTATGTAAGCTAACATGATTTACTTATTTCTGCTAAAGAGAACAATGATTACAATTGCATTTCTGGATTATATTTAAATATCACTTTAAATGTTCCACTAAGGTTTCTTCTTCCCCCTAGAAGATGTCACATTTTCTCTTTAACTGGTAAAATGTCTTTACAAGCAGTGACCTTAAGAGTTTGTCGGTATTACCTGTAAGATAAAAGGCAAAGTAATTTTACTGATTTAAATGATATTCTGTGAATATTCAGTGTGATTACCTTGTTTGCATTTTCAAGAGTTTAAACTATAATGTAAATATTTTCTAGATGGTTAGAAACCTAAACTTTAGAATATATTTTGATATATGCTACCTTATGTCATTCTTACCAAAAGGATATTATATACTTGATGTAATACTACTATAAGATGGGTTTTCATTATGCTGTCGTTTAGATAATTGCAACTTAATACATTTTAAGGCTAATTCTTTTTGTCCCTAGACTGCATCGACCAGACACTCCTTTCTTATATCAATGTGAAATTTCCAGATCGTCTGTAAACCTGCAACTTTAATAAGATAGAAGACTACTAAAAACAGAAGACAAATTAGTGAAGAAAAGGTAGAGCTTCAAAACTGAATGGCAGAGTGGTTTATGCTTAAAAGCCGGTTCTGTTCATTCTCTTAAATATTTATATTTCATTTGTTTTGCACAGTTGCATATGTGCCCATTTGAAAGATTTGGGTATACTTGAAAGAAACCGTAAAGTTGTAGCAGTAAAGTGCAGGCACATTTGATTAATCAGTGTTTGATATAATTGAAAGAGTTGAGTGATAAACAGTCTTCCAGCATGTAAATGCCATTGACTTCTGACCTGACATTTAATGTAATAAAAATGAAATTATTAACCATGTCAAATACTTTAGTTTCTGGCTCTTAGATTTATCTAGTAACTCTACACATGAAACATCCTTTGTTATACATAAAGTTTTTTGAAACCTGCAGTGCTGATTATTAGGCTTTGTCAGATTGTTGAACCAATATTTACATCATTATTTAGCAAAACTTTCTGTAAATAACCATGCATAAATTACTTTCTGCATTGTTTTATTAGAAATTGTGTCTAGATATCTCTTCATTAATTTTAAATTAAGTCAACTTAATATATATAGAAAATTTGGGTGTTTAAGATAGTTTTAGGACAAATTTTAAGAAAATGTGGGTATGCCACATGTCCTTTATAAGAAAATCTTTTTTTTTTTTAAAGGGACATGACAGTTTTAGGGTTTCTCAAATGAGAAGCTTGGTTTCTAGCATTGTTCATCTTAGAGATTCTTGCAGGAAGAGATTGTACTAGATATTATATTTATTTCATTTAAGACATTTTTGAAAATTAATTTTCTGAATAAGATACTCTCATTTGCATTTTGTCTTTTAAAAAGCCAATAAAAAGTATCTTTCAATATCATTGTAATATTTTTTCCTTTAGATGTTTAGTTTAATTTAGCGAATAAAAACTTGTGCTTTTAATAGCTTCTTGCTTTCCGGTTGTAGGATTAACTTGTAAAAATCATTTCCTGAATTGAGATATGTGAAATATCTGTTTTCAAGTTATGGAAATGTGTCTGTGGAATATGGGGTGTGAGTGTGTTGCGAGAGTGTGTGTGAATATTATCACAACTGGAATCTATTTTACATTCATAAGCTACTACATTTTACAAATCATTTTATGTCTCATCTGTTTTCTCTTCAGTTATATCTTTGCTTTCGAAATGCAACATTAAAAATGATGGGAATTATCTTTTAAACTTAAAAATCAGTTGATACAGCTATATAGAACATATAAAACTGATTGCTTGTTTATTATTAGACACTGACTACTAAAAGATACATCTAAAACTATTCAGGGTCATTTTTCCATTTCTGAAAAAATAAAATTTATTATGCTTTATAACTTTTTTTGTATTTCTCTGTATTTTCTGATTTATTTCATTGTCTTTGATAAATAAAACGTGTTTTGTTTTGCTAATTGAGCCTCCTATTTTCTTGTTTTCCCTCATTTATTCTCCTCCCCTGCTAGAATTTTTATTGTTGGTTAAAGTACCTGTTACGCCCATTGAAGTAAAACAATAGCCTGGGGTAAAGAAACAAAATATTTGATTTAGTTGCCTGATTTGGAAATTAATTAAAGTTAAAATTTACTTAGAAGAAATGTGAACTCGTGCTAGATCTCTTTATTGCACATTAATTTTCCTGTAGACCTGTACTTTGTTCTTTGTAATAGTTTTTAATGAAATTAAGCTATGATACATAGTAAGTTAAAATATCTAGATCATCTATCGTACGTCAATTTATTAAAATTTTATTTTTGTTTCTGTGGCGTTAATACTTAGTTTCTGCATGTGGATGTTGACCCAATGTCAAAACTTCACTTTTTGTTTTGATTTTTTCCCCCCCAAATCTGTAAGATTCAAGTGTGATGTTACCTGATCCTCTTTAATTGGTACAATTCATTGGTAGTCTTAAATCTCAGCATCCAATCGGGAGAATCAGAATATTATTTTAAAAAACAACATTCTCTTCTGGATTTATCAAATCCTACATACTTCCCTTCATTTCCTGTGAGCTTGGACAGAATAGCTGCTGTTGTGTTTTGGAGATACTTAATTGCCTTGGCACTCTGCCTTAAAGATTGAAAATCAAAATCCTTGTTAGGGTATCTATAAACAATTTTTGAATGAGTGTGAACTGGAGCTCGGAAGTTAAATACAAAAAAATATATTATATTATTTCTATTATGTTTGAATAAGCTAGTTATGGCCAGAAAAATCCATTTTTATGTTTTTATGAAATAAACTGAATTTAAGGTAAAAATACATTTTCTATATAGTGTGTTCAGGATACATCTTAGGAATTTAAAATGAAAAGACAAATTCTATTATGGTTGGTTAAAATGAAAATCTCTTTTTAATAGAAAAAAATACTAATCTCTAGCCTTTTATTGAGTCTATAAGCTATATCCCATGCCTTTGAAGTTCATAAATTTTAACCTGTTAAGACAATAATCACTAATATTTCCAGCAAAACCTCTGATGACAGGAAAAGTGGAGTTCAGAAAGTCCAGTTGGAGAAAAATTCAGGGTTTCTTAATTTAATATAATTTTTTTCAACTGGTCTATACTGTCCCCAAAAGCACAAAGGTAATGATAGTGCATCTGATACTGTATTTAACTAGAGTGACATATATATCCTGAGTTTGCTCATAACAGATCTGGTTATTCCTATTTCCTCACCTTATATAGTGCCTCCTCTCTCATAAGCGTCCTAATTTGGAGGAGAAATTATATGATCACCCTGTGTATAACTCTACACTGTGCTGAGAAGTGATTGCCTAAACCCACTGCCCTTTGAGAGAAGGAACTGCAGTATTAGGGCAGGAGTCACCTAGTCACCTAGTCAGCCCTGCCTAGACACCCGTTTTTTTGGCCTGTAGAACACACATAGTACTATATTTTTTTTCCTTTTTTTTTTTTTTTTTTTAAATAGAAGTTGTATTGGAGTGATTCTGCTTACGGTAAATAGTAAACAGTGAGCTTTTTGTATGTTTAAACTGCTGTTAATTGTTATTTTAATTGTTTGCTATTTAATTCTTCAAATAGTCATGAAATATTAGTGTATTATGTTCTAAAACCTCATTCTTGATAAAGTTCAACTGTTAGATGATAATGTGCCATTTATTATTGAATGTCCTTGCCCATATATAAAACATGTTTTATATGTGTTAATAAAATTCAGTAAATGTGGAAATGTGAACCTGTCATGCATGTTTTTGAAAATCAGTTTGATACAATATATTATCACCACCTTGGCCTCACAAAATGTTTATATGATCGAACTTATGTTACATGAAAACAACTGGCATGGAATTAGGTGTGGGAACATCATTTAACTTGTCACAGTAATTTGTATGTTGGGAGATAGATTGCAGTTTAATTTTAATAAATGCAAAAGCATCAGCTTTATGAAGATAATTTATGTTTCTTTCTACTTTGCAAAAGATTAGTCGTCACCATAGATCAGACCTGCTTATGGGTGTGTATTCTTTTTTTCTTTTTTTAATTAATTAATTAATTTATTTATTTATTTATTTTTGGCTGTGTTGGGTCTTCGTTTCTGTGCGAGGGCTTTCTCTAGTTGCGGCGAGCAGGGGCCCCTCTTCATCGCGGTGCGCGGGCCTCTCACTATCGCGGCCTCTCTTGTTGCGGAGCACAGGCTCCAGACGCGCAGGCTCAGTAGTTGTGGCTCACGGGCTCTAGAGCACAGGCTCAATAGTTGTGGAGCACAGGCGTAGTTGCTCCGCGGCATGTGGGATCTTCCCGGACCAGGGCTCGAACCCGTGTCCCCTGCATTGGCAGGCAGATTCTCAACCACTGCGCCACCAGGGAAGCCCGGGTGTGTATTCTTATTTGGGACATATGACCTAAAATGCTACCTTCCCTAAAGTTATTTAGAAAAACAGAAAAAGCTCATTCCATACTTCATAAAAGTTAAGCAGTTAAAAAGAAAATGTTTATTTTGAACTCAACATGTTTGCTTGTTTTCACTTTTCTTTCTTGATGTTTTCAACTTAGCTTTCTTTTTTTGTTTGTTTTTGTTTTGAGAGATTAAGCTACCTGCTTCTAAAAAACCCACTTAGTTTTCATGGAAACCATTAAGAAAAAATTTAACAGCTAAATAGGGAAGAGATAGGGTTATTGCCCCTTTAACAGCTGAGGTTATAGCAAGCCCAGATCACACACTGGTTCACATAATCTTGGAGGTGGTGTTCCGCTCAAGCTTGCAAAACAAAAAGAACAAACAAACCCACTTTATTACTTTCCTACTCCTTCGTGTTTGTTTTAATTAAATCAGTGCTTTACCTTTAGTGACAGCGAGAAGGGCCACAGGCCATCCTTCCTTAAAGCAGTTTCTTTTCTTCTTTTAGCTTTACCAGAAGCATAGTGAGATCAGCAAGTACAACAAAAGTTTGCCCAAAGCGCAGAAGAAATCTGGAGGACTCAGAATGTGAAAAGTAACAAATAACCTTGTTGGAAAGATGAACTCTTCAGAGGTATAAGAACTGTACTTGTGCATAAATCCCTAGTGTGAAAATATGTTATTTCTTTTCCATCAAACTTAGTTTTCTCAGCCCTGTAAATTCCTGCATAGTGATTTGGTTTGACTAACTATGGCATTTGGGCCATAAACCTTTAATTCCCATTTTATTCATTCAGAGAGAAGACCTAAAGACCCTTAATTGCTAGCAAGCATTGGTGACCACACATCCTAATATAGTAAAGTGTGAAATATCACTTCCTAAATCCAGATTTTTTAAATGATGAGACTATGGAAAGCGTCGGTTCACTGAGATTTATGAACCTTTTTTTTTCAAACGGGATAAAATCAAACAAAAGTTTAATAACAGGTATACGTGGGAAAGACCCAGAAAAAGTGAGTAACTCGCCAAAATGGCTGAAACCCTCACCGTAAATATCATTTTCAGCTGAAGAGTTATGAACTTTTAAGAGACAGCTGGGTCGTACATTTCTCTAATTCTACAGGATCTCCAGAGATGAATTTTTGATTGAATGATTCTTTGAATACCTCTCTAGAGCTGTGATTGTTATTCAATATGGTGCATTATAGTCAACTGGGAATTTGGGGGAAATGAACATCCCAGCCTCAATTTCCAGAGGTTCCAGTGCAATACATCTGCCCCGTGACAGCACGTTTCCTTCCCATAGTTTGAAGTTGTGGGATTTTGGTCTAGTAGTCCTGGTGATCCCTCTCTTATCATGTGTTTCTCTCTATATCTATCTCCTTGTGTACAAGTGATAGAAAGTTACAAGTGTTAGGATCAACACGTAAGTCAGACTTCGCAGGGCAAGGAAAAGGCACGTAATACAGATCTCAAACGGTTAATGAGCATTTCTGGAGTTCTTGCTTCATGACCTCTCTCACTGAGAGCCTTCTGGTCTTCCTGCCTTTAAACACACAGCGTGGCTCTCCGCAGGGCTGTATCTGCAGGGCAGCGTAGGAGCGTTGGGACAGAATAGAACTGTTTGTGCTGAGAAGGCAGTTACTTTCTCCATAATGCCGTAAAGCGAGCAGAATTGGATTAATTACCATATAGTTGATTTTTCTCGCCTCAAAAAGATATAATGTTTTTCCACTAGTATCTTCCCTTCTCTGTCCTTGAGGAACCTGTGGATGATTAAGAGAGGGAGCTTCGTGTAACAGAAAGACTGGGTTTTGGAGCCAGATTACCCCCGGACTCAAATATCAGCTCTCATGCAAGCTCAGGCAATTTGCTTAACCGACACACCTCAGTTTCCCCATCTGTTGGGAAGCACAATATGTACCTGAGGATTAGGTGAGATTTATGCAAAAGAAAAAGGTAGACATTATTATTACATCTTTCGGCTCTGTGTGTTTCCTGACTGGGCTGCCAGTTGGTGTTAGCAGATGCCTCCAGGACCTGAAGTAAGCCCTTGCCTGACGTGGGCATTTTATCTGCCAGTCCCTTTGGAAAGGCTGATTATAGTCGCATCACGTTGATCGAGTGCTGGCTCCCTGTATCTCCTCTGTGGCAAGTGGAATGAAAGCGACAGTTGCCTAGATGACCATTGATTTTAAGGGGCCCAGTTATGCAAAGAGTGGAAGCGCTCCAGCTGGTGGGGCAGAGGAAGTGCACACACGGTCTCCGGGCTGAAGCTCGGAAGCCTGCAGGCCAGTCCCTCGGAGTTCCGCTGTGAGTTGATGAGATGCTGTCACTCTATCACTGGTGACTCATTGCTTTCGCTCAGGGAGCCAGTGCACTGAAATCCTGGTTGGGAAGTGAACAGAAAATAGGTTGGTGGGCAGGTGGTTTCTGATTCTAGGATAAATTACTTCACCAGCTTTCTCTTATGAATGATGGGTTCTTAGTCTTGGATTTATTTATTCTTTTAACGTCTATGACTTTGAAAGGGAAACACGTAGATTGGAGTTAAGTCCCTTGGACTCTACCGTGATGGTAATTGGGGTCAGATATTTTTGAGTGCCGGTTCATGGTTCTTGAAGGGATGACGCTGTTGCCGCCACATGAAATCCGTCTCCTACCTTATTGCTCTTCCCACCTTCTTCAAAACGAGCTTAAATTCTCTCTCTTTGGGGAAGCCTTTCTCGTCGTCCTGCCCTGACTCTGGTCCTCTTGGTTCTTAGACCCCTCTGTGATTCCCGTCAAGGCATTTATGACACTGCGCCGTCACTGTTGATTTTTGTGTTTCTGTCCCCAGCGGTGGATATTTTATCTTATTCATCTTTGCTTGCCTCCCCAGCACCTAGCACAGATCTTGACAAATTGAATGAATGGATGGATGGGGTGGATGGCATAGCTGCTAGGGCCGGGATCTGTGTGTGTCCCTGGATATGTAAGATGCTTTCTGCCCTTTAGCTCAGAGTCTAATGGAAGCAGATTTGTAAACAGAAAAAGGTGCTAACGTGAGATAGATAGGAACAAACATCATGGGTCTGAGTAATTGATCTCTGAGAGAACCAGGGCACCCTTCACTGCAGAGATGACACTGGAACTAGATCTTGAAAAGATGGAAGTGTGCAGGTATGTTTAAACATTTCATATTTTACCATCTCTTACATGATGCCCTTCCTTCTTTGCTACTTCTCAAAAGGAACTAATTCTCTTTCCAGTTCCCATGATACTGCACCTGAACCTCTTACCTTCTACTCTGGGTCGGAGTAATTTGCAGTCACGCCTGGCCACTTCCGCTGAGGGTAGGATCCAGGCCCAGTGTGACTTCATAGTCCAGTGTGCCCAGCACACGGTTACACCTTTAAAAAATCAAGTCCGAGATTCTCCACCTGTCGTTGGAGCCATTCACTTTACCACTTGACAGATTACTAACTTCAGAAGCCAGCAATAGTATAAGCACCCTCTTCTCCAAATATACGGGTACAAGAAATATATGGAATCAATTGTGATATCTCCTTTTCACATATCTCCCAACTCCCTCTCCCTCTCCAGAAGTAACCACTGTTAACTATCATATACTCTCACAGATGTTTTCCACATACATTATTTTACTAGAATGGCCCTGTGTTCTGTGATGTCAGCATGACTTCTAGTTTCATCAAGGTGAGATGTTACCGGGCACAGTGTTGGAGAGAACATGCCTTTTTCTCTGTATTCCAGGAGGCAGCTCTCGGGGGAGAGTATTAGTTCTTCCTGCGAATGTAGTTTATTCCTGAGAAACCAAGGCTTATTTCCGTGGTCCTTTAGTCTCTAGATGAAGGGTGACTTGTGGCTTCAAGGCCTTTGGGAGCTGGGCTGCTCCAGGATCAGGTATTTGCAGCATTTAAATGTCCTGTCTTCTGATCTCTTACAGCTGTTTTGGTGAGAAATTCTCTGGAACCAGGTTATTAGGTGGAAAGGGGTCGGGGTTGATGTGGATAACCAGCCTGGGTAGGTTTAGAGAAGAACAAAATGATTCTGGGTTTAAAGTTAATTTTCCTTGCTTCAGTACCAAAATTGTGTCCCAGGGTTCTCTGGCTAAAGCAACAGATATTTAAAGCCCCTCCTTTCCTTTTCCCAAATTTTTCCTGCCTTGGGCTCAGGTGTGACATCTGGAGCTTAAGCAGCTATCTTGTGCCATTGAGGCAACAGTTGGTAGACTAAGTATGAAGAGTGGTAAGGAAGGAGGAGCCGTGAGGTTCCCTGACATCATTGAGCATTGCACCAGCCCTGGACCTACCTATCTTCCAACTTTTTGCTCAATGAGAAAAATAAATTATTTGCTTGGTTGTTATTAGTCAAGTTTTTTACTACTGATACTTAAGAGCAATTCAAACAGATACACAGGCATAACTATCTGTTTCCCCAAAATTGACAGGAGAACTGCTCAGGCCATCAGAAGCCACCAACGTGAAAAAGAAGTTACAAGTCTTGCATGCCCACAGGGTTACTGACCATCCAAGCTCCTTGCACCTGGTTTATTGATTGTCAATCAAGTCATTGCAACAGCAGTGTGAAAGCAGTGGGTTTACATCTGCTTTACTCTGCCCCTTCATTCTCTTCATTTTCCAGTTGGGAGCCCCACAGAGTGACGAACTTCTCAACAATTGCTTCTAGAGCTGGGCTTCGTGGAAATGTCAACAGCAACAATTTAACCACTGTCTCAAAGATCATTCAATGCTACCCACACTGTCCATCAACAAAACCTTGCCAGGGGAAGCAGGTGCCATTTTCAAATCTCTGCTTGGTAAAACAACAAATGGAAATGGCCAGCTGAAATAGGCACTCCCCTTTACAGTGATCCAGCTCCCAAATGCGTGATCTTGGTTTTTATTTTTAGAAATGAAACTAAGTCTGCTTCTTCTTTTGAGTCAGGAGGGTTCTAGGTAAAGACCCTGCTGCTCATACAGGCCTAAAGAAAACCCACAGTCTCCACTCTTACCTGCCCTGGTTCTGCCCTCCGGTCTCGTGCGAGGTGAAGGACCCTGAGCTTCACGGGTTGTCCACACCAGGAAAGCCTTGCACAGATGCCTCCCCATAGTGGGTTTGCAGTGATTACTGCGGCTTTGAGTGCTGCCTCATGCTCCCCCTTAATATTAATCAGAAATACATTTTTCCCCACCCCAAATTCTCTTCCCCAGACAAAAATAATTTTTACCAGAGAAAAGTTAAAGCAATAAGATATAAAGAAGCCCTACAGAGATAGATACCTGTTGCCTGCTCAGGGTCCAGATTCTGAAACTGACCACACTCTCAACTCTGGGTAGAAAAACCCTGGGACTGTTCACACCTCCTTGTTAACAGTGATGACCTCTTCCCTTCCTTTCCCTCCCCCTGTCTCTTCTTTGTTCTTACCTCCCTGACTTCCTGCCCTTTCTTCCTTTCCCCCTCCTCTCTCTCTCACCATTTCTTGGCTAACACAAACTTAGTTTATCATTGTCTGAAGGCAAGAGTAAAGGCTGAATATAAAATATGCTGCAAGAGAAATTACTTGTCATGTGAGCTTCATCCTGTGTATTAACTTCAGCCATTCATCTACAGGTGGCAAATCTCTGGGTCCTCAAATTCTGGGAAAATGTTTCCAATAATGCTAATATCTTCCATGTTTGTGAGGTTTTTTTTTTGTTTTTTTTGTTTTTTAAGATTTAATGTGTACTCTTGGAAGGGGTGGGAGGTCACCACTTTTGATGTTTCATCTGTGTGGAAGGAATGTAATTGGTGTAACTCCTGACCTCTTCTACCTCTTTATTAGCTCTTCCCCAGGGGAATAATTTATTTCATGGGTAAATTTGAAATGTAAATACCTGGGTATGCTCTGCTCAACTTGTCTTCTTCCTCTCTGCAGCTAGTGGTTCACAGGAGTTCCAGTTGTGCTCTGTTCTCCAGGGATGCTCTGCTCCACCCCTGCCCAGGGAAGCCAACCACGGTCCAGTACTACCTGGGGAGAGTACCTCTGCCCAATTCTGCCCAAATCTGGGGTTCCTCAGAAACTCACAATATACATCCCATTAGATCTGCTGTTGACTAGATGTCCCATTAGCTGTCTTCAATACACATGCCTCAAACGCAAGACTATCTGAATTCTTATATTTGAAGTCTTTTAGGGCAGGATTTTTGGACAGATCCAGCAGGCAGAAAATCAGTAAGAACAGAGCTGAACTCAGCACCACCACCAATCAACTGGATACGATTGATATCATAGACTACTTCATCCACAACAGCAGAATACACACATTCTTCTCAAGTTCACATGGAACATTCACCAAGATAGACCACATTCTGGGCCACAAAGTACACCTCAAAAATCTAAAAGGATAAAAATCATACCATGTTTGTTCTCAGACCACAGTGGAATTAAACCAGAAATCAATAACAGAAAGACAACAGGAAAATCCTAAACTATGTAGAGATTAAACAACACACGTCTAAATAACACATGGGGGTCAAAGAAGAAATCTCAGGAGAAATTTAAAAATATTTTGAATTAAATGAAAATGAAAACACAAGTTATCAAAATTTGTAGCAAAATTCTGATGCAGATGTAGTGAAAGCAGGATTTTTAGTTGTATTTAGTGGGAGGAATAGGGAAAGTATGTTTACTCCATCTTCCTAGAAGCTGGAATCCTCAGCTGAAATCTTTTAGCCAGTTTTATTTTATCTAGAACAAAATCTGAAGAAACTGTACCATTATGAGATGACCACAATTTACACTCAAATTCCATTTAACTTCAAAGCCCAAATATTTTGATTTCAAAACAGTTCTGACCAAATATGTGAAAATCTATCCTAAGTAGGATTGCATTAAATCTATATAGATCTAGTTGGGAAGAACTGACATCTTGATAATATTGAGTCTACCTATCCATGAACATGGAAACTCTCTCCATTTATTCAGTTCTTCTTTGATTTCATTAGTCAGAGTTTTGTAATTTTTCACAAATAGATCTTGCACATATTTTGCTAGACTTGTATCTAGGTGGAGGGAAGAAGGCAGACCAGCTAGGAACCTTGGGACCAAGGAGACAACATGGGGGTGAGTTCCCTGAGTTTTCCTTGCTTTGTATATCCCAGACATTGAGCCAAAGAAGCCAGCAACCCGGAAACACTAAAGGCCACAGACACAAACAGCCCCCAGCAAAACTCTGATCTCTCTAAAAAGGACCAGGAAAGGGCCAACCTAACAAGACAGAAAACTGTTAGACAATAGCCACTCTGCTGCAGCCAAACACACAGAAAATCAACATGGTTTCATTGCTACCTTCACCAACAAAGTGGGGAGCCTAGACTTCCATGCTTGCCAGGCTGTAACGAGGCACCCTCCCTCCACTGGGCTGAGAAGGCCAAGTAGGGAGCTTGCACTTGGGTGTCAGAAGAGGCCTAGAGGGGAGTCAGGACTTTCGCCATCCAGTGATAACAAGGCCACCCCGCCTCAGGGTTAGTGGACACCATGTGAGGAGCTGGAACACCCTTCCCTCCTCAGCAGTAATGAGGGGGCCCCCTCCTTGGGTGTCAGTGCAGGCCGAGTGGGAGACCTGGGCTTCTACTCTGCCTGCAGTAACAAGGCAGCAACTCCTTTTCCTGGCCAGAGAAAGCCCTCTAAAACAGAAGGTATTCATTAAGATCCAGTCTCAAAACATCATGTGAAACGTCCAGGTTTCATTCAAAAATCTCTTGTCATATAACAGGGATTTCAATTGTGTAGTTACTAAAAATCTAAACCAGGAAAAGTAATGTCAAGAAATTCTCATGTGACTGTTCAAGTAAGTATGTAATCTTATAAGTCATTTAGAGTGGAGAAAAATCCAAGCAATTTTAGTCATTGGCTATTTATTTTAATGTATCTCAAGAATGCTAATAGAAGCAGATAAAGCCTTATGATTATTAAGCCCTGAACTTGATGCTGTGTGGAAAGTATAAGAGCCAGAGCCCTGGTGATGGGAGCTTGGAAGGAGAATTCTAAGAACAAGGTTACCCAGAGAACTATGAAGTAGTGACCTTGAATTATGAGACTAAAGAGTCCAGAGGTACAATGGAGCCCATAAACTGAAATTTTTCTAAAAATACCTGGGAAATAAAGCTAGCAAGATTCTTGGAGGTAGGAATCATGTTTAGCTTTTACTGGAGAAGTGTTTTATGCTTTCCTAAAGAAGCAGATCATCTATTTAGTTGCCCATGTCCATAAAAATTAAAACTGCTTTAAAAGATCTTAGATGTTTCCATCTCTAGTGTATATTGTTGTTGATCATGCCACAGAGTTGGGGGTGACTTTCGAAAATCTTTAAAAATGGAAAAGATGACATTCTTAAGTAAAGAAAATAAAAAGTACTGCTAATTCCTTAAGTAATTTATTGTACATCCCTCTTCTCCTGCAGGTCCAGCATTCTTTAGCATTCACATATCTGTAAAAGGGGCATGAGGAATGAATAGTTTGTTTAATTGTGTAACCGAGTTTGTCTTCCTTTGATTCCTGAGTGTGTTTACTTAAGGGTAAGGAGTAGCTGAATGTTCATGGAGGGGCTCTATAGAGGGGTATTTGAAAGAGCAATGGTTTACGTAAGCTGTGGTTTCTGCAGACGCTTCTGCCCACCCAGAACGCTCTATCAAACCTTCACGCTTGTTCTCCCCGGAATGAGCCTTCCTGAATTTACCATATAAACTTTTAATGAGTGACCTATTTACAAAACTCTCTTCCAGATTGGCAAATACGAGTTGATAGAAACTTTCTTCTTGAAACTTCTTTTTCCTTGTATTTCCCCTGCTGAACCTTACCAAGGTGGGAATCACACACACACACACACACACACACACGCACCATACAGCATAAAATCTTAAGCAAAAAGCCAAACCAAACCAAAACCAAAACACACAACCTCCCTCCTCCAAAAAAAAAAAAAAAAACCACCCAGCATTCACAGCAGCAGTCTACAGCACTGTTGTACTGTGATTTCAGAATGAAATGAATGAGGCACATTAATTTTTAAAAATAGTATCTACTTTAGCGAACGTGGGCATTCTAGACATAAAACAAAAGTTTCCTATTAAATGCTAGAGATCACCTAATTGTCCAAGTAAGGACAAAGTGATACATAATGATACTTAGAAGCAAAAGGAATAAAGACTTAAGTTTAAATGTTTATTTAAAGTAAGCTACTAGAATGCATCAATGCTACTCTCCATCTTTTAAGACAATTTTACAAATAGAGGAAATGTTTTATTACTTGTTCACACGAAGCAAATCCACCCAACCCTCAGTGTTTTTTCCTTCTCATTGTTTGCTTTGTCTTTCCTCTGGAATCTACATACAAGATGTAAACTAAATTCAAATCTGAATGAATGAAGACTAAAATATGAAAAAATGATTATTCAGTTACGTTGAATTAGTAGATCAGTCATTATTACAACTCCCCAAATGTGCATGTTTATGAGAGAGAGCAGCACAATAAAAACAGGGTACTTTCTGAGATTCTTTTTGTTGTTGTTACTGTTCTTTAGATACTTTTCAACTATTGAAACCCCAGCAAACAATACCAGTTTAGTTTGACTATGTCATTAAAAGCTGTAATGTTCTGAAGAAAACCCACTCTTTTCCCACATACTCTTTAGAGAATAAGAATAAATACTTTTTCAATGAGAAACTCATGTCCCCTATAATTAGAAAACTTCAGTGCTCTTTTAAAAAATTCCAGCAAAATTTAACATCATTTTATAAATTTTTGGAAAAAAAAAATCACTCCTAATCTCATGACCTTAATACAATTTTCATTTTGACACTTTCCTCCCAGGTCTTGACTCCACGCAGAGTTGCCACGAATTTTCAGGCAAGTCGTGTTCTCTTTTTTTCTAAAAAAGGTTTTACCCTAAATTTTATTTCTATACAATTGTCATAATTATCATTTGTAATAGTTTTAATAATCTCATTTATGGGAATTTATCACGTGGCAAAAATTCAACTGAAGAAAAAATTCTTTATAAAGACGTTCATGACAGCTTTATATGTAATAATTAAACGATGAATACAATCATTGTCCGGCAGTGGTAAATCACAGCCTATAAACTGTATGGAATATGACATCAGTGCTTTTTCCAACAGTAGCCAAAAGGATGAAGATTCTGATCATGGTTCTTTGGTCAGCTCCAGGGACCCTAATGGTCAAGCTGACTGTCACAGCAGGCTGAGTAATCTTACGGCAGTGCCTTCTGTGTTATGTCTCGAACAAAGAACTTCACTTGACAGACAGAATGGGAGGAGAAGACTAACGAATAAGGGAGCCCCAAGGATGGCCCAACCATTCATTGGCCTGTAGAGCAAAACAGAAGCGAAATTCGCCCCCAAATTTGGCAGTGCTACAAGCAGAAATGAGTTGACAAGTTGTAGACTTTATTCTTTCCCATCAAGCTCTTATATAAGGAAGCACTATTGTGCTGAGCTGACCTAGGTCACCTGGCTCTGAAATCCAGGATAGGAGAAAATAACCTGATGGGAAAAGACATTGTGTGGAGGGACTGGATTAAACTGCATTGAAACCCTGGATGCAGGCGGCCTGTGTAGTGCTGTTCCCATATAGAGCAAAATATTCAGCTCCCAGTGCAAACTGGAAATGTTCTTCAGCAGAAAGAGCCAAGGTTGTGACCGATGCCCGTGATACTGTTGCAGTCCTGATCTACCTCCACAGCAGGACTACATCAAATTGGCTGGGCAAATTGGAACGTTGGATTTTTGTTGGATAAGGTTGTCCCATTGGAAATATACTTAAGAAATGTTTTAACTTAACATCATATCTTTAACAAAGAACCCTCACAATATGTCAAAATTAAACTGAAAATAAAAATGAATCAGGGTTTTCACGAATAGGTTTGCTGTTCATCAATACATCATCAATAAACGTTCTATTTCACTTATTTAGGATAAGTTAAAGGAAAATGTCTTACATTTTGCCATACTTATTTTGAAATAAGATATCAAAATAATTGCAAACTTTTCCTTAGTGTAATGAGATGATAACCTAAAATATTAACCTATACTTCTTTCCTTGATCTGCCTGTGAGTCATACCATGCGTTCTCTAGCCAGGCAGCAGGGAAGGTAGTACTAAGTGTTCTCAGCGTCTGCTTATTGGAACAGCAATGCCAGGACTATCCAGTAAGGGTCTTGACTAATAAAAAAAAGTCAATTTTAGTTTCATGTTCTCGAATGCACATATGACATTCATGGCAGGGACAGTAGTTGAAGATAAAAAGATTTTGAGTTGTAAGAAAATCAGTGTCAAAAATCAGAACTCTGAAGGACCCAAGTATAATAACCCTGTGACACAAACAAGAGGCATAGAAGAATATTGGACAGATCCAGGTAACGCCCCAGCCCCAAGACTAGATAAAGTTGCTACAGTTGGGGGGGATGAAGAGAGTCGATAAGAGAGGATGCATGGTGAGGGGATACATGTAGTTGTAGTTCATTCCTTGATGATTTTTGCATCAGTCTCTCTTGTTGAGGTGTGCTACTGCTTTAGAGTTTTGGTTGCATTAAGGATCTATGTCAGCGTGCCATTGTACACTTTTCTATATTTTATGTATATTTATTTTACGTTTATATATATTGTCTATTGTTTATAAGTATTTTGCCCTCTGTCTCCTCCCATCCACTCCCTTTAACGCCTGGGCCTTCGGCCTACAGCCTCTCATGGGCTCACTTTCTTTCTCTGTGGCTTCAGCTTCCAGAGGCAGGAAAAGGGAGGGGTTCCCCTGGTGTGCTTTAAAACCTCTCTAGCGGTCCCTCAGAGATTTGCCCTCACATTTCTTTGTCATTCGCAAACCAGTCACTGACAAAGGCAATCTCATTATCACAGCAGAGGAAGAATTACCCAGCTTCCCCTGAAGCGTATGGCTTCCCCAAATGCAGACTAAGGCAATTCTCTCTCAGAAGGAAGTGGAATAAGAAAAGAGGGCACTTGCCACACAACCAAGATTATGGTTGAGATGAAATGATGTGAGATATGTGAAAGAACAAAAAATGTTCTTATAGGTTGAGAACTTTGAAACGTAAAGTATAGGATATTTTCTAACTGCTTAGCGTGCCAGATTTCAAGGATAACTATGAACAACATTAAAAGGATTAATCTTTTTGTAGACATGTTCTATAAAAAACTGGCATTTGAAATTTGCCTCATCCAGTACCCACTGTCCAGAATCCAGTGGAATGTAGGATTTATGGGGAGTCTGTAGCGAGAAAGAAAGTTCTTGTAATTTCTGCTGCTTTACTGTTGCAATAAAAAGTTGCAGGTATTAGACTTGAAAACTGAGGTGGCAAACTAAATTTCTGTTCCTCCTGTGACCTTGGAAAAATAAAACTTAGGAAGAAATTTCATAAGATCTTCAAGAGGCTTAGGTCTCTCTCTATAAGGGAGTATTTTTCCTATAAAGACTGTCGAATTATTTTAAAAATTTGACTTTAGATTTTTTTTTCCTACAAATATTAACATGAACAAAAATCTTGATGACAAAATTCATCCATTTGAAGTCTTCTAGGAAAGATTACCTTGGTCAAATAATTTGAACAAATCAAAAGCATTATATTATATACAGTAATTCTATGATTATTAATTGGTAATAGAAAGATCACTATATTAAGTATAACAAACTTTCTAAATATTTATATTGTCTGATATCTAGATAAAATTTGAGAGCACTTTTATTTTAGCAACAAGATATGGTTTAAAGATTTAATTTATATTACATAGAAAAATATGTTATATCTGCTGAGAGTGACTTTATATTGTGGCAAAAGACATTTTGGACACATTTCTTTTACTTTGTACTCAGAGCTGAACTTGTGGACTTGGTAGGGTTATTGTCAGTATTATACATCCACAAGGTCTTTTGATGCCAGAGTAAAGAATGGAAAAAATATTAAAAATTTTATAATAGAGTTTTATAAAAGAATGGTGGCTGGGAATGAGGGATGGTGGTAAAACTGAGCAAACGTATATAACTTGTCCATATGCTGTGTCCATTTAAAATAGAGATCATAAAAAGAAAGAAATCAAACCTCTTATCCTCTTTCAGTCCATAGATTCTTATCTTTTTTTTCAAATGAGGAGGGGAGGTAGAGAAAGGAATTATAGACGGAGAAAAGACCCTGGGCAATGGTAAGAAGGTTAGAGAAAACAATATGTGCTAAAAACTCAAGCAGTTTAGTGTTTCTGTGCAAGAAGTGAGAGGTAGGGTGTGATGAAAGAAGAGCGTGGAGACTTAAGTGGGACAAGTGATGAAGTCCTAGCACAAGAGATGGGAACCAGAAGAGCTGAAAGAGGTCAAAATATGGGAGGAGAGAGGAGGCTCCTGATGGATCAAGTTTCCTAATAGGACAACGGGTGATGGAGTTAAGATTCCAGATGGTGGGATCTCCTGGGTGTGGATGTAGGAGAGCTTGTAGAGGGTGAACAGGTACGCTCTCAATGCCATTCATCTCATTCACAGAGGACAGTTTTCCAAATTACGGTATACTTACTGATGGTAATAATTGTAAGTGGTGTCTGAATGAACATTTTGAATAGCTGTGTTATAGAAAAAATATCTTGGGGACTTCCCTAGTGGCATAGTGGTTAAGAATCCACCTGCCAATGCAGGGGACACGGGTTCGAGCCCTGGTCCGGGAAGATCCCACATGCCACGGAGCAACGAAGCCCGTGCGCCACAACTACTGAGCCTGCGCTCTGGAGCCCACAAGCTACAACTATTGAGCCCGCGTACTATAACTACTGAAGCCTGCTTGCCTAGAGCCCGTGCTCCGCAACAAGAGAAGCCACCGCAATGAGAAGCCCGCGCACCGCAACGAAGAGTAGTTCCCCGCTCGCCGCAACTAGAGAAAAGCCTGCGCAGCAACAAAGACCCAACGCAGCCAAAAAAAAAAAAAAAAAATCTTGTATAGCACAACTGGGACCCTTCCGGCTGTTATTGCCAATAAATAAATAATTCAAAATTAAATGATTTAAAGAGACATACTAAATGATAGTTCCAAGGTAAATGATTAGAGCAAAAATCATGAAGGTGCAATGTGAATGAAGGAGGTTGGGGAACCTCGCTTTAAGAGGTGAAGTAAGATGTTGAGCGGAGAGAACCCAGGAAGGTGTGAGGCTGGAGGAGTGTGGTAAAGGCTTGGAATAGCCACTGCGGGGATGGGCTATGGAGTTCTAGAGCAATGGAAGAATTGATGGGCAGTGTTGTGGGCCCCGTACTCCAGCCAATCTGTGTGGCTGTACGAGTTGTTCCAGCAGCCCAGCCACCTGCAGCAAGGACAGTGAAGGCAGCATGCATCCCAGGATGGGGTTTTGCTTGGGAGGCTTTGAGCAAAGATTGAAGACACAGAGGAATTGAGATAAACTCTGAGAAAGGGATCCCAGTGACCCACCATGTAGTGCAATTCCATTTCTGGTTATATACCCCAAAGACCTGAAAGCAGGGACACCCACGTGCATAGCTGCATTATTCACAACAGCCAAAGGTGGAAGGAATCCAGTGTCCATCCATGGATGAGTGGACAAACAAAATGTGGTATATACATACAATAGAATATTATTCAGCTTTAAAAATGAATGAAATTCTAACATATGCTACAGCATGGATAAAACTTGGAAACATTATGTTAAGTGAAGTAAGCCAGACACACACAAAACAAATACTGTATCATTCACTTACATGATGTATCTGGCGTTGGAGGAGGTCATTGAGAGGTTGCGACCGCTAGTTGACCCAATAGCTGGACCAGGGCAATTGGAGGCTCTTCACACCCTCCCCTGTCCTTTAAGTGTATATTTCACCCACTCTTCACACAGTGGGAGCAGTTTTCAAGGATGCAGGCTTGAGAACAATGTGGTGTTGAGCTTATTCAGATGCATACCTGACTAAACCCCGTTAAGGATTCTATACACACTGTTAAGATGCTGGCGGGCAGGGGCGGACAGCTACTTGTCTTGTGGCCGCCAAGTCAAGCCTTGTAAGTAAATTCCCTTGCTTGTTAAAACTGCCACCTACCAATCCGGAGTGGGCTGCCTCTTTCTTTGGCTTCTCCTTGCCCTCTGGGTATGGGGGCTAGTTTCAGATTTCATCTGGGAAGCTCCGGAGTTTGCGATTCCGCAGTTGGTGAACCAGCCAGGAGACCGAAGAAATGGATCTTGGGAAAGAGGCATCTGTAGGGAAAATCTCAGGTTGGCCGTTGACCTCCGTGTGGGGAGGGGTGGCCTGGGTTTAGATGCCCGTGGACCACCGCGCGCGTCTGGGGAAGCCGAGAGCGCCGGCTGGCTTCCCGCGCTGGTTTGAGGAGCTGCGCAGGGCGCCCCGCGGGCTGGAAGGAAGCGAATGGCTGCACGGCGGGAGGCTTCTGCTGGACTGCTGGGTGGCCACCGATGCCCAACTAGAGGCTGAAGCTGGAGTTAGAAAGCGGGAAGAAGAGCTGAGGTTAGAGAAGGACTAGCTCAGGGCAGGCAGGCATGGTGGAGAGCAGGATGCGAGGTTGGAGACCTTAGGTGTGGTTTTAAAACCCTAGGAGGGTGCAACCTGCCACGGATGAAGGTCCGAGAGCTGGTGACAGAGGCTGATCGGGAGGCTAAGAGCTGGAATCCCTGGGAAAGTGAGGAGAGTGAAGGGGAGGATGCTGTGACTGACAGTGAAACGGATGAAATGCCCCCTAAGACACAGGTGCCATGGGACCCCGATAGAAAGGAAAGCAAAAGCACAGCGACAACCCCAGTCAACAGGGCAGCCCCCAAGTCAGGACACGTCCATGATGAGAAAAGTTTCTCCCACTGAGCTTATTGGTATAGCTGCCAAGTTCCAGCGAAAGGGAGGGAAAGTAAACAGGCAAAGTTAGTGTAGCTGTGGGAACAGTGGCATTTTCATGACTGGGTAAGAGGCAGAGAAAATGAGCAACATAGCCACACACCCTGCCCTTCGGTGGTGCCTGCGTGGTCCCCTGGGCGGGGTCACAGTATGTCCTCACTCCGTTACAGGTCGGATTATTCTAGCCTGTGGGGAGGCTTGGCCCAATGAGCGGGGCCTCGCTAGGCACGTGGGACCCTGGAAATCTATAGAGGAGGTGCGATAAGTTCTTAGGGAGCTGGGAATGAGACAGACCAACCACACCCCTGTTTTTGAAAGCCCCGATCAGGCCACATTCACTGCAGGAATGAAGGCTAAAATACTCCAGTCCGCCACCAGCACCCAGCTTGGACACTGATATCCATGCTGAGCCCCTTGGTGGGCAAGACATCTGTGATGCTAGGCAATCCACTGCTGATCTGGGGGGAAGCTGACAAATCCTTGGAACGGGTACGGGCTACGGGAGAGACCCAAGATAGAAAGGGAGCTCAAAAACCCAAAACGCTATCCCAAACGGCTGTAAAGAATCTCGTAAAAGTAACGCGGAAGCAAATGTGGTTTGACCTCATTGCTGCCAGGACCCACCTGAAACACAGTGTTGGTCTCCTGTGGAAACCCTTAAAACCTGAACAGTGCAGACCTGCCCATCTGCCCCTACCATCCCCGATGCCCTGCCTGCTCCAGCAGAGGCCTCAGGGATAACAGTCCTATTCAAGGTGCCCCCTGCCACCATGCCCCGGGTATAGGATGCAGGCCAAGATCACCTCCAGGTGAGGGCCACTGGAGGCGATCGGAGGCATCCTGTTGAGTTCACTATTCACTGACTCCCCCAGAAATAAACAAAAGGTGACGGTTCTGGTTGACTGGAGCCAAATGTACTCTAATACATGGTCACCCTTTGAAGTTTTCTGGTCCCTTTAGTGCCATCAATGGTTATGGAGGGCGAAGGTCCCTTTGACACTGCAAGTTGCATGTTCTCCCCCACGAGAAGATGAGGTTTTTATCTCTCCAATACCAGAGAACAGATTGGGCACTGATATTCTACAAAATCAAACTCTGCAAACCTCTGTCAGTGAATTCTGCCTCCAGGCTAGGGTAATCAAACCAGTGCTGAGGGGTGTGCCAAATGGGAACCAGTAAATCTACTGCCCCTGGGGAAGAGTGGTAATTGTCAAACAATGTTAACTGCCTGGGGGCATAAGGAAATAAAAGAAACCATCCAAGAACTGGGTATTTTATGTCCTGCCCTTAGTGCTCTCAACAGCCCAGTATGGCTGGTAAAAAAGCCAGATGGCTCATGGCAGATGATCGTGGACCACTGAGAACTGAGCAAGGGAATGCTCCCACCCATGGGGCTGTGCTCAACGTTGCCACCATCTTAGATATCTTGGCTGCTGTCCTAGGTATGTACCATGCTGTACTAGACTTCACAAATGCTTTTTTCAGTACACCGCTGGCCACCTAGTCATAAGATCCATTTGCTTTTGTGTGGGAGGGGCAACAAGTGCTTCCCCAAGGCTACCTGACATCCCATGTATGTCATGGGATGGTAGCCCAAGATCTGGCCCTGTTCTTCTTTCTCACATCAGAAAAATGGCCTGTTACATTGATGATATAATGTTAACATATGAAGTCTTGCCTCTGCTGCAGGACCTTCTGCAGACTTTACTGGAACATCTGTGAGGGAGAGGATGGGCGGCAAACCCACAGAAAACTCAAGGCCCAGGCACCACTGTAAAGTTTTTGGGAGTCGTTTAGTTGGGCAAGACCCACAGTATCCCATAAGCTATGATTGATAAGGTGCAAGCCTGTCTAACCCCTAAGAAGGTGAAAGAAGTGCAAGCCTTTGTAGGGATTCTGGGGTTTGGGAGGACTTTCCCACCTGGCACAGTGCCTCTGTCCCTTATACCGCCTGGTAAAGAAAGGGCACGTGTGGGCCTGGGAATCAGAACAGCAAGCTCCCTGCAAGTAGGCAAAAATGAACTCGTGAAGCAGATGAAAGCTCTGGGCATCTCCCAAGCAGGCTACCATTTGAATTAGAGGCATGTGTGACTCTGGAAGGTATGGGTTGGGCAGTGAGGCAGAGACAACAGAAGGAGAGAGCACCCCTAGGATTCTGGTCTCAGTTCTGGAAGAGGGCAGAAACCTGATACCCCCAGAGAGCACTAGCTCCTTGCAGTGTACAAAGAGCTCCTCTAGGTACAGCCTCCCGTGAAGGAACAATATATCCTGGTAAGAACTTCCCTTCCTATCAAGCGGTGGGTTAAAAATATGTTCTGTTGACCTACCTCTGTCATGGCTTAAACTCCCACGTTGATGAAATGACACACCCATTTGTAGCACAGGAGCACCCTGCCCGCCAGCCCACTGTCTCTAGAAATGGGGGTGCTTCCAGGCCCTGTGGAGTATGTGGATCCTCCAGATGCCCCTCCCCGCCCCATAGCTGTGGCGGCCCCTGCAGCCCTTAGAGAGGGAGGGGGGGAAACTCCCACTGATGTCTGGCGTGCAGATGGTCTAGTTGGGGCCATCTGTCCACACGGACTGCAGTCTCTATTAGCCCAACACTGACACCACCTGGACGGAACAGGAACGAACCGCAGCAGCCAGTGGGCTGAACAGGGCAGTCTGGCTGGTTCTCACTCAGAAGCCCTGGCCGTTAACCCTTTGCACTAATAGTTGGGCTGTTTTAAAGGGGTTAACCCTGTGGCTTGGACAGCGGGAAGCCGAGGGGTGGATGATCATGAATAAGTCCTTGTGGGGTCAGGATGTGTGGAAAGACACCCTCACTGTCTTCCTCGTCCTGGCTCATAAGGTGCTGACACCCCCTGGCAATCAGGAAGCTGCTGCCCTCGCCTGGGTATGAACCCTAGCAACTGATCCTTCAGTAGACACAGCAGCTTAGGGACTTAGCAAAAGTGGCAACCATTGCACCTGGGCGGGATGGCATATTGCCAAGGATGCCGGCTTGCCCTTGATAGACAGTGATTTGGTTAATTTGGTAACAGCACGTTCTGTGTATTCTAAACAACACCCATGGCAACTGCCAAAGGAGTCTGAAGCCGTTCACTGGAGTTTCCAACCAGGGACAGATTGGCAAATTGATAATGTTGGCCCCCTCCCTCTCTGAGTGAGGGCTCTAAATATGCCCTGTTTTGTGTGGACAGTGCATCTGGCCTAACCCAAGCTTTCCCCTGCTGCCACGGAAACCAGCCTGCCACCATTAGGGGATTAGAGGAGCTGAATACCACGTACAGATAACCTCATCAAACTGATGGTGATCGAGGGTCACATTTCAAAGGTCATGACGTGCAAGACTGAGTAAAAGAACATGACGCTGAAGGGAGGTTCCATCTCCCCTATGACCTGCAAGCAGCAAGGTTGGTAGAAAAGGAAGAAAGGAATATTAAAGCAGCAGCTTAAATGGCTAACAGGTAAAACCACCTTGGCCTAGTGGACTAAAGTACTATCCCAGCCTTTACACGTTCGCGTGAGCAACCAGTGCAGCATTGCCGCGTATGCCCTGGGGACCCCTGCTGAAACACCCAACACTATAAAGTTATGCAAGTCACAGGAAACAACCATCGTCCTGATTCTTACCTTGGATCAACGTGCTAAGCTGCGGAGAACACCAGGTCCCATCATGCCTGGGAAAGGCGTTATCCACTGGAATTTGCCATGTGATGTCCCACTGGGAGGGATGGATTACTTTGCACCCTGGCTGAGGGGGAAGCCCTCAGTTTTTACTGCGATCCTGTTGTCTTGCTGCAAACCGGACCTGCTGAAATGCACTCTACCTGGAATGGCACGTGCAGCACTGAGAGAGGGGAGAAGGTGCGGGTCCTCGTCTGCCATCTCCTCCCAGAGCTGCCTCCCCAGGCCAGCATGGAGGGTCTGCACAACTGGGTCAGACTCTAAAGCTGCAGCCCCTTTAACATCTAAGAGTCAGGCCACAAGCGTAATTCTTGTAGAAGGGGAAGACCTTCCCATACAAGTTCTTACTAAATATCTGGCTTTTCAACATTTGACTTCTGCTGCTCTTATGGTGCTTGGTCACAGAATGGGCACCTGATGGAAATATTTTTCTTCAGCGGGCCCACTTGAATGCCTGGCAAAGGAACCAATCCAGCTATTGGGTATGTGGGCAGCTGCTCCTCTCTAGCTTGTCACGATTGCCATGGTGGGCATCACCACCCCAGGAAGGGGATTGGAAGGCCCTAAAGCAGTGCATTAAGGAAGAGCAAGCTAGGACTAGCACTCTTTTTTTTTTTTTTTTTTTTTATAATTTTTTTTTTTTTTTTTTTTTTTTTGGCTGTGTTGGGTATTCGTTTCTGTGCGAGGGCTTTCTCTAGTTGTGGCAAGCGGGGGCCACTCCTCATCGCGGTGCGCGGGCCTCTCACTGTCGTGGCCTCTCTTGTTGGGAGCACAGGCTCCAGACGCGCAGGCTCAGTAATTGTGGCTCACGGGCCCAGTTGCTCCGCAGCATGTGGAATCTTCCCAGACCAGGGCTCGAACCCGTGTCCCCTGCATTGGCAGGCGGATTCTCAACCACTGCGCCACCAGGGAAGCCCAGGACTAGCACTCTTAATTCATCTGATATCACCCATACTCACCCGGACACCTGGCCCGTGACACACGCTATCAGTATGCATGGGTATTCTTTTTCTGTCAATTAAACTACACAGGCAAGCATCAACCTACTGACCGACAGGGCCCTAAAAATTCCATCACCAGACCGATGGGTAGCTATACTCAGACTTGGGGTGCGTTCATGTCACTCACCCAGGTAATAGACATTTGAGCACCTGGGCACCCCTATGTTGGGAATAGAAAAATCACTTTAAATAGAACCAACACAATTGTACCAGGAATAAGGGATGGATATCACTGGAACTATCCAGTCATTCTGTCACATTAAAGGATAATGACCGGTGTGGCATTGACTTGTTGCACCGCTCATGCCCATGTATTTATTGGATCACCCCCAGTGGGACCCAGTGGTTACATGGTACACATCTGTGGCTGCGGCTGCCATCTGGGAGACTGGGCAGCTGCGCCCTGGGTTTTCCCTGGGCACAGGAGAGAATCCACCCCGTAGTAACAAACATTGCCAACCCCCCTCTCCTCAAGGCCAGGTGCGCATGTTCCCTTTTCCACTGGTACAATCATTTGGCCACGATCTTCATCCCTTCCATTGGCCTGGAACAAGACTTAAGTAATACCTGGCAAAGCCTGTCATTACTGAATACTGAAATCTCTAATGAGAAAAGCTGTCCTCCAGAACAGGATGGCCTTGGACATTATTACTGCCGTGCAGGAGGCACCTGTGTCATTATCCAAACAGACTGTTGTGTGTTCATACCTGATGAGTCTTCTCATGTGTCATCTTTATTAAATCACATGAGGACACTAGTGAACACTCTGAATGATCTGACCCCTGGCCTAGGGGACTTAAAAATTCAAAAGTTTGGAGGATGTACAATATGTGACCTTTCGTGTCTGGCTTCTTTCACTTAGCATAATGTTTTCAAGGTTTGCCCATATTGTAGCATGGGTCAGTATTTACTTCCTTTTTACCTCTGAATACTATTTCATGGTATTGCTAGACCACATTTGTTTATCTACTCATCAAATAAGGAACACCTGAATTGTTGAAAATACTCTTAAAATTACACAGCATAAAACAATCCCACATAATGTATATGTGTACTAATAATGATTGCTAATATTTATTGAGCACTTACTATATACCAGGGGTTGTTCTAAATGCTTATATGTTTTACCCCATTTAATGTTCACTTCAAACCTATGAGGGTGCTGTCACTATTATTCCCATTATTTTTATGAGAAAATTAGGAAATAGGGAGATTAAGTAACATATCTCAAGATAAAGAGCTAGTACGTGATTCAAACCTAGGAAGTCTGTCTGCAAAGCCTGCACTTTATTTTTCATTAAAAATTATTATATAATAAAACTGACTTTTTGGGGGGAATATACATTTCTATGAATTGTAACAGACACTGCCACAATCAGATAAAAAACTATTCCATAATACCAAAATACTCTTTTATATCCATCTTAACTGTTGGAGGAGGTCATTGAGAGGATGTGACAGCTGGTTTCATGATTGATTTCAATAACTGGCCATTTGGGCTGCTTGTTTTGTTGTTTTTTTTTTTTTTTTTTAGCAATTTTTTTTTTTTTTTTTTAAAGATTTATTGATTGATTGATTGCTATGTTGGGTCTTCGTTTCTGTGCTAGGGCTCTCTCCAGTTGCGGCAAGCGGGGGCCACTCTTCATCGCGGTGCGCGGGCCTCTCACTATCGCGGCCTCTCTTGTTGCGGAGCACGGGCTCCAGACGCGCAGGCTCAGTAGCTGTGGCTCACGGGCCCAGTTGCTCCGCGGCATGTGGGATCTTCCCAGACCAGGGCTCGAACCCGTGTCCCCTGCATTGGCAGGCAGATTCTCAACCACTGCGCCACCAGGGAAGCCCTGCGCTGCTTGTTTATTCTCTTCCTACGTTTTAAATTCTCATTCTGTGTTTTAAATTCACCAATAAAAAGAAGGCCCTTGAAACCCTAGGTCCCCATACTTGATCCCAATAAAAGCAGAACCCTAGGCCCGCTGCCTCTCTTTCTCTACCCCTGACTTCACCGTGCAGCCCGAGGTGTGCTGTGCAATTTCCAGAACCTTTGAATAATAAACCTTTTTTCAAAAAAAAAAAAAAAAAAAGTTTGGATGATGGAACTCTGGATGGAAAAATTCTTACTTATTTTGGGAATCATTTTCTTAATCTGTCTTTTCTCTTGCACGTGCCTATATCACTGCTGTGGTATCGGCCTCCACTGCAGCCAGAGGGCCACCAAATGAACTAGCTCCACGCTAGTGACACCCCTTTGCTGACCGCTCAGGGCAAATTGCGGAAAACGAGGGGCGTGTAAAATTGTAAGAGCAGGTTGTGAGGGGTAGCGGGTTGGAGGAGGTCATCGAGAGGGCATGACCGCTGGTTCACCCGTGAACTGGACCCGGCCAATGGGAGGCTCCTCACCCCCGCCCCCGTGCTGT
Organism: Balaenoptera borealis; assembly: GCF_965194805.1. NCBI lineage: Eukaryota > Metazoa > Chordata > Mammalia > Artiodactyla > Balaenopteridae > Balaenoptera > Balaenoptera borealis. The sequence goes on from NC_138877.1 coordinate 52,726,855, forward strand.
GAATGTATATTTCACTCACCATTCCCACACTAGGAGACATTTTCAAGGACGCAGGCTGGAGGGAGCAGTGTGGTGTTGAGACCAGCTGGGTGCGTACGTGACTGAACCCCCTTAAGGCATCTGGATAAACGGTTAAGATGCTGGCGGGCAGGGCGGACAGACACTCATCCTGCGGCCCTTAAAGACAAGCCTCATAAGTAGGTTCCCTTGCTTGTTAAAACTGCCACCTACCACCCCGGAGTGGGCTGCCTCTTTCTCGGTCCCTCCCTGCACCTCCATGTAAGGCGCTGGTCTCAGATTTCACTGGGCTGCTCCTGAGTTTGTGAACCAGTACCTAGGATAGTCAAGTCTGTAGAGCCAGAAAGTAGAATGGAAGCTACCAGGGGCTGGCAGGAGGGAGAGCGGGGAGTTATTATGGACGTGGAGCTTCAGTTTGAGTTTGGGATGGTGAAGAAGTTCTGGAGACAAATGGTGGTGATGGTTGCACAATATTGTGAATATACTTAATGCCATTGAACTGTACTCTTCAAAATGGCCAAAATGGTAAATTTTATGGTATATATATTTTATCACAATTAAAAAAAACCCCAGACCATGAATGTATTAATTTAATAAGAAATAACCAACACGGTAACACAGTATTGATGTCTTGCAGACTCTGCCTTTACCACTTGGGCCCCTGAAACAGCCCTGACTGCACTGAGGGTGTCACAAGATCTTTCAAAAACTTAACTCTCTTCACTTCTCAATTGACTCCCCTCTCAAAGAGACTCAGAATCAGGCCTGGGTTGTACAAACGATGCCCGTCCTTGCTCTGTATCTCTCCCTCTCCTCAGGAGCCCCAGCCCACTGCAAATATAACCTCCACCTCCTTCTTTAGCTACTTTTCTTGTCCTCGCCATCACGAGAAAAGCCAGGAGCTCACATGCCAATCAGTTTAAGAGGTGCCCACAGGGGTCACCAGCTCCCCATTTCAGGATCCAAGTTTGAGCCAGGAAGGATCCACTAGTAATAGAAAGACAGATCATATTATTCTGAAATTAACTTTTTACTTTGTGTTTATTCCCCTTACAGGAAGCTAGTAGAAGGGAGGGGCCTGACTCAAGTGTATGTATTCCTAGCACCTAAAACTGTGCCAGACATATAAGAGTAGGCGTTCAGCAAATTTGTTCAGCTGACCTGGGGATATTCAAGCCAGTTAAACCAATTGAACTAACAAACATCGAGTAACCCCTGTATTACTTATCTATTGCTGTGTGACAAATTACCTGAAACTCAGATGTTTAAGACAAAAATAATCATATATTAACTTTTATGATTTTGGTGTGTCCAAAATTCAGGCATAGCACAGGAGAGATAGCTCCATGGTGACTGGGGCCCCAGGGGGAAGGCTCGAAGGCTGGGAGCTGGAATCTTCTGAAGTCTCATTCACTCACATGTTTAGTGCTTGATGTTGGGTCACCACCTGTGGCCTTTCCATGTGGCCTAGGCTTCTCCCCAACATGGTAGCTGGGTTACAAGGGTAAACATTCTAAAGGAAAGAGAGAAAGCCATATATTGCCTTGTATAGCTTAGACTCAGAAATAACATTGCATCATTTTTGTAACATTTAGGACAGTTACAAGGTATGCCTGGGTTCAAGGAAAGGGAATGTGAACCCTAATGGAGGTGTGTCAGTGTCACTTTGTAAGACGAGTGGGATGGGTTATACATTAAACGTGGCCATTTTTGTAAATTACATTTGCCATAGTGACTATAGTGGGTCAGGCACTCTGTTAATGCCTTTTCCTAGCCTTTTCTGTAGAATATCTACTTAAGTTCTTTTAGATGATTGAATAGAAATCAATGATAGCAACATTCTTTTGCTCTTGTTCTTCTAGTTTGAGTTCTCATAAGTCTAAAAAAGCAGAAAATAATTGGCCATTTTTTCATGATTCAAGGTTGATGTACTTATTAATGTGCATGTTCAACAAATATTGATTGAACACCAAAAAGCCAGGCACTAAGGTTAGGTGCTGAGGAGAAAGGTGAACAAAACAGAAATGGTTTCTGCCCATGTGAAGATTGTGGTCTGGCTGGTGATGGAAGAAAGCCTTGTGGCCGTCATTTTAGTTATGTGCAGAGTCAAGACAGAGTCAAATAATAGAATCATAGATTGATAAGGATCTAAAAGACTTTCCTGAAGGCCACCCTTCTTTCTTGGTAGGGCCATGTCAACCAGATGGCTGGCCATTCTAATTTTAAAGCTATCCAAGATATGAGAGGAAGTTTCTGATGAAAAAGGCTCATGGCAATTTAAGCTAATTTTTCTCTTATGTGGTTTCTGTGAAGCCACAAAAGTAGTCAGGTCTCTCCTTACAGACACTTGTTACATATAAAGTCGTTTTTATTGATCACTTATTAGCTTTTTCCTTTTCTGGCTAACCTTTCTCAACTTCTTAACTTTTCTTCATGGGATGATTATCTATTCTGTAACCATTTAAATATTTTGTCTTCTTTCTGTAGGGAAACTCAGACTGTACACAGAATTTTGAATAAAGCCAAGAAGCCAAGAAAGTGAAAGGATAACTTTCAGGCCTACAAATGCTGTATTTCTGTGAGTACACATGGATAACACTGACTTTTAATGTGATACCACATTGTTTGTACGTATCTTGAAGTTCATTGACTCTTTGATTCATCTTCTGTGTAATGTGGGTTCCAACTCATGCTTGTAACCTTGCTCTAGTTTGTGCTTTGTTCTTTTTAAAATTTTTTATTTTTATTTTTTATTGAAATATCGTTGATTTACAATATTGTATTCGTTTCAGGTATACAGCAAAGTGATTCAGTTATACATATATATATATTTTCAGATTATTTTCCATTATAGGTTATTATAAGATATTGAATATAGTTCCCTGTGTAAATCCTTGTTGCTTATCTATTTTGTGTACAGTAGTTTGAATTTGGTAATCCTATACTCCTGGTTTATCCCTCTCCTCCTCCCTTTTTCCTTTGGTAACCATAAGTTTGTTTTCTATTTCTGTGAATCTACTTCTGTTTTGTATATAGATTTGTTTGTATTATTTATTAGATTCCACATATAAGTGATATCATATGATATTTGTCTTTCTCTGTCTGACTTCACTTAGTATGATATGCTCTAGGTCCATCTATGTTGCTGCAAATGGCAATATTTCATTTTTTTATGACTGAGTAATATTCCATTATATACATGTATATATATATACACCACATCCTAAACCAATCATCTATCAATAGGCACTTGGGCTGTCTCTGTGTCTTGGCTATGGTGAACAGTGCTGCTATGAACATTGGGGTGCATGTATCTTTTTGAATTAGAGTTTTCATCTATTCAGGATGTATGCCCAGGAGTGGGATTGCTGGATCATATGGTTTGTGCTTTGTTCTTAAATGTCCATGTTAATCCCCACCATCAGAATTAATACCTTAATTGAAATCAGTGCTGGGATCCTGTTTTCTTGTTTTGATACTTTAAATATTTTAGCATCCTTTCTGACCTAGCTTTGAATGTTTGAATTTAATGCGTTTAGAGAAAGCTGTTCTAAACACCCTTGGAACTAGTTTCATTCATTCAGCATTATTGAGCACCTACTATGTGCCAGCCACTGTGCAAAGTGGTAGGGGTCAAACGCTCAGCAAAACCAGGCGTGGTCCCTGCTTTCTCAGAATCTAGTGTCTGGTCAGGGAGCCAGACTTAATTAACTGAGTTACATACCAAGAAAATGCTTGCTTAATAAGAGACAGAACTGTGTGCTGTTGTAGAAAGATGTTAGGCAGAGATATTCGGGCATTTTAGTCAAGTGAAATTTTAATTTTTGAACAGTTTTAGATTTATAGAAAAGTTGAGACGATACTACTGAGCATTCTTATCTACCTGGCACACAGTTCCTCCTATTGTTAACATGTTACGTTAGCATGGTATATTTGTTACCATTCATGCACCACTATTGATACATTATCATTAACTGAAGTCCATAGTTTATTCAGATTTCCTTAGTTTTCACCGCATGACCTTTTCCCATCTAGATTTTGCCTAGAATACCACAGTACATTTAATCATCATGTCTCCTTAGGTTCCTCTAGGCTGAGACAGTTTCTTAGACGTTCCATGTCTTTGCTGAACTCGACAGTTTTGAGAAGGTGGTGGTCAGGTGTTTGGTCAGGTGTCTGTAGAATGGTCAGGTGTTTGTAGAAAGTCCCTCAGTTGGAATTTGTCCGCTGTTTTTCTCACGATTGGACTGGGTTGATGGGTTTTTGGGAGGCAGACCACAGAGGTAAAGTGCCATTCTCATCACATCCAATCAAGGGGACATACTATCCATGTGAATTATCAGTGTTGATGTTGACATTGACCACCTGATGGCTGAGGTTGTGTCAGGTTTCTCCACGGTGAACTTACCCTCACGATCCCACGCTGTGCTCCTGGAAGGTCGTCACGGTGCTCAGCCCACACGTACGGAGTGGGCAGTATGTGCCACCTCCTTGACGGCAGAGCAGCTCCGTAAATTATTTGGGAATTTTTCTGCATGACGGGTTTGTCTTTTCTCCGCCAGAAAGTTTCTTTGAATAACCAGCTTTGTCATTTGCCAGCCACGTGACCTCTGGCAAGCTGCTGTACCTTGATGAATTTGTCTCCTTATGTTTAAACTCTGTCTTCTTCACATAAGTTTTTGAAATATGGAAGTCCAGAATGCTTTGTGCTTTCTGAACTGTTACTATACGAGGGCTTTAGTCGTTGTTTCTCTTAGTTCATATTTCTCGTCTCCCGAGAGAGCCTTTCCTGGAGGCGACCTGTGGGCTGCTTTCCCCCGGCTGTTGGGGAGGAACTGTGGTTTCGGGGTGTGGCTGCTGGTCGGGGACACAGACCCTCGGGCCCTGGTTGGCAGTTCTGCATATCTTGAAATTTCTTACCTTTCTGCCAGGAAAGCTTCTCACCTGGGTGATGGCTGTGGTTAAAATTACCCAACAGAAAGCTGTTTAGGCTGTTAACCAGGTCCGAGGTATGAGGAAGAGAAGGGCTTTTTCTAATCAGGGAACAGGCAGGAGGTCAGGAGCATTTTGGTCCCAGGATTTCAGTCGAGGTTCCCTTCCCTACTACTCTTTGGGGCATCCTCTCTCTCTTTGCTTCTCCCTCAGACTCTCTTAGGAGTATTTTTGGTTTCAGTTCTGTGCAAGTTCCTCACGCAGTTGCCCGCTGTGATTAGGATGATTGTCTTTATAAAAGACACTTGAAAGTCAGGTTGGAACAAGGCACGCGGCACGGTCTCTGCAGAGGATGTGAAGCGTGTTGACTGGAAGCCTGCCTGCCAGGACAAGATCCCTCTGCGAACACGGCACACAATCTGCTATTGTCTCCGGGGATAAGACGGTGCCAATAAAAAATGCAAAGTCCCAGCCAAGAGGAGGAATACTGCCTTAACTGCTTCACCACTAAAAGTCATTAGGGGAAGGGAGAGAGAGAGCAAAACCCCTGTCCTTGGTTTTTAGCATGCAAAGACACCCAGAGCACAGACGTGAGTGACCAGGGCAAAGCCCGTCGCCTGTCCTGGTACCGTGGAGCCAGTGGTTCCCTCCCAGGTTGGCACCTGTCGGCATCAGAGCTCCTCTCTCCGTTCGGAGCCTTTCTGATGCTGCCAGTGGGGAAAGCCAGGGGCCCCCTCACTTTCCTTTCTGCCTGCTTGTCTTGGTCCCAGAAGCTGTTACCTCAAGGATATCCCTGTGCCAGGACTTGGTCTGCATATCCCTTATGCAGACTGCCAGGTTGGCAGTATTTTGGGAAATACTGGCTTCAGCCACTAAGGGGGTACAGGACTGAGCCTCTGGGGCAATGGTCAGAGTTCCCTCCTCCTCCTCAGAACAACAGCCTTCAGAGGAGAAGTTTCTGAGTCACCAAGGTGCTTAGCCAGGTCCCATTCTAGTTTCATGCATTACAAGTTTGTCTGTGATGCTTTATGAACCGTCCGTGGTAAAGGGATGTGCAAACCTGCTCTGGTTTTAGAGTTTGGGTCTGATCATTTCCATATCCGAATCACAGCTGGGTCTGGTTCCATGATGGCTTTTTTCCTTCTAGTTCTCTCTCTCGAGTGTGTCTGCTCATCTTCCAGGGAAGGCTGGACCTCACATGTGAAAAACTGTACAAGGGCTCGAAGATGTTCTCTTTCTTCAGAGAGAATTTCTTTAGATTCTGGAAGGCAGGTGGTAGACAAGCAGATCACCTTAAACCAATTAGGGAACAAGCTGATTTGGGGCCGAGTTCCAATCTTTAAGGCGTCTCTACTTGGGGTTTGCCCTTACTTGAATGTGTAGGAAATCTCACTTGAAACCCTGAAATGTTTGCCTGGGCACCTCCACGTTGGCAGCCCCCATACTCTTTTTTTTTTTTTAATCTCCCAGTGCAGCAAGACTGCCAATAGCTCTGCTCAGTGTTTCAGCCGCTTAGCAAAGCGCCTTCTGGATCTGCTTCCTCATCTCTTGGCCTGCACCACAGACGAACGGGGGAGCGTCTCAGGAGCAAAAGCGGCTTATTTTCCCGTGTTTCCCTTCTCTCTGGGATCTTGGCTCCTCACATCTCGGGTCTCCTGATGGTCTCGAGCTCCCGTTGTTGACTCTCCTGTCCCATGAGACTGTTCACGGTTGTGCCCAGTTTCTTTGTATCTCAGCAGCCACTTTCTCCCCAGCTTCTCAATTAACTTTCCTTCTGCCAAGGATCTTGACCCCCTCAAGCTTTTGGCTACTTTCGTAGTCCTTCAACATAATTAAATAGGGTGTGTGTGTGTGTGTGTGTGTGTGTGTGTGTATGTGTTGTCCGGCTTTTCTGGTTTGATAGAACTGGTCTGCTATCAGCCAGATAGCAACATCCTGCCCTTGTTTTAAATGCCACTGGTGGAAACATTCTACTTTCCCTTTCTTCTGCCTTGTTTTAAGCCTTTAGTTTTAACCCAAGGAACCAAAAATATACTTGTTTGACTTTACTCATAGCTTAAATGTAACAGGTCTCATCTTTGGGATTGTGGACGTGTTTCTAAAGGACAGGAGTCCATATTTCTTGCTTCTCCCATTGTGACCTACAGGTTAAGTACTCTAGAATAAAAGCATTTTATAGTTACTATCTTACTGGTGAGAACTTCCCACTCCCTGGGAATCCAGCTTAATCATTCGGGGTGTCAGCCAGACAGAGATTTCCTGCCTGACACAGAAGAGACCATCTACATCTTACTTGAGACAAAGGAGAAAGGAAGCCAAAGGACAGATCTCCTTCAGTTTCTTCAGCTCTAAAATGAATAGGATGATGCCAGATGATCTTAAAGTCCCTTCTGTTGGTGAGCCCACCTTCATTCTTTGGTTCCTTTATTAAGGATTTTGTTGATGTCTGCATTTTTGTTTCCTCTGGCTGCTCACATGTTCAGTGGTACTGTAGTCTGGGTTTTGACGTCTGCATTAATTCTGTGCATCACTATCTGAGTTTCTTAGGGCTACCATCACAAACGACCACAGATTGGGTGGCTTAAAACAACAGAAATTCATTCTCTCACAGTTCTGGAGGCCAGGAAGTCTGAAATCAAGGAGTCAGCAGGGCTGGTTCCTTCTGCAAGCTGAGGGAGAACCATCCCGTGCTGCCCTCTTAGCTCCTGGGGGCAGCTGGCAGTTCTTGACTTTCCCTGCCTTATAGATGCATCACTTCAATCTCTGCCTCCACCTTCCCTCTGCCACCTTCTCTGTGTCTCTACATCTGCTCCTCTCATTAGGACACCAGTCCTTGGACTTAGGGCCCACTCTGAATCCAGGTTGACTTAATCTCAAAATCCTAACAAAGACCCTATTTCCAATTGGTCACATTCTGAGATTCTGGATAGATGTGAATTTTTGGAGAGCACTATTCAACCCTCTTTAACCACCGAAATCAATCTTAAAGCAACAAGCTTTATGAGGCAGGAATTATGTATGTCTTGTTCACCGCAGTATCCTCAATGCCCAATTCAAGGCATTTAATATTTATTGAATAAAAGAATGAATAAAGTGGAAACAGGGTCTAAGCGGTAGGAGCTCAGTACATGTGGCCAGCTGTGTTCAAATTAATATGTCATCATGGGCCAATCTTCTATGGTGCTTGCTTTTTGTGAGTTTTTAATGTATTTCTACAGGTTTTATGCTCCACTGGGTGGATGGAAATGCAGTCCCTTAGTGAAAAGTGTACTACTTTGCAGTCTACTTAAAAAAAATTCATCTTTATATTATTTCCTTACTTTTACTTTCTTTTATTCTTATTTCTCTTTCTTTTGTTTCCTTCCTATTTTCTGTTGGATTAGTTTACTAGCACCAGTTACAAGTCCTCTGTTTTCTGCCCAGTTCTCCTTCCTTTTCAACTCTTTTTTTCCTTTTCTCAACTCCTTTAATTGTGCTTTTAAAATATACATATACACACTGACATATACACACTACTATATATATGTATATGTATACACATATATATGACATATGCACACTACTATATGTAAATAGGTAACTAATAAGGACCTACTGTATAGCACAGGGAACTCTACTCAATACTCTGTGATAACCTATATGGGAAGAGAGTCTAAGTAAGAGTGGATATATGTATATGTATGGCTGATTCACTTTGCTGTACAGCAGAAACTAACACAACATTGTAAATCAACTATGCTCCAATAAAGAGTAAAAAATAAAAAAATATAAATGGGTGTGGAATGTAAATAAATAAATAAACAAATAAACATATATATATATATATATATATATATAAAATAAATATATATTTCAATAAGACTTAGATGAAAGGAATCCCAAATGTTTAGGTAGATTCTAATCTGAAAAAAAGAGAATGATACTTACTGATTTTATAACGTTTCCCTGAAGAAAGAAGTAGCTCATTTTGTATTTTAAATTAGTCATCAGAGGAAAAGAATTCCATGTTTTCCAGCATCCAGTCTTTTAAGGTATTACTGTCTGCGTCGTTTCTAAGTATTAAACTAGGACATAATGAGGGAGGCGACATTACACATAATAAGCTGCTAGCCATCCAACTAAGAAATCCTTTCTCACGCTATTTCCTGCAGGGTGAGATTGTACGGATGCCTGCAAACGTAACTTGCCGCACTGTTTGAACATCCCTATTACCTTTCTGAGCTTCAGATCTAGTTCTTTGATTTGTTCTCTCAAGCTCCTTAAGGCTTCTTCTGTGCCAGTTTGGATGGTATTTAGGAATCTGGATGAATATGCTCATTATCTAATACAAAAGTGACATAAAACACTCCTGCCACGAACTCTGCCACATAACCATACCCTGCTGAACTCCCGTGATTCATTCGGTACTAGATTAATAGCATTTACGTTATTCATAGATCTCAGTTGACCTTGATCTGCTAGAAACTCCCGCCTTTTTATCTCTGTTCCATACTGGGGAGGTTTTGTCCCACACGAACAATGGTTCTTTTGTACATCAAAACACGTGCCCCGCACCCCGGCAGCATCTCGAGTTTTAATTTTCCTTGCATGCATAATATGTATCTCTCCTCTGTTCAAAGTCTGTTACTTCTTACCTATGTTTAATTGATGGATAATAGAATTTTCTATTTATTTCGCAAACGAAAAGTACTTAAAAATTAACCTTTCAGTATCTGAATAATAAAAAAAAGACTGCAGCTTTGTGAATGAAAATGTTCACAAAAGTGATTTTGTCTTCTCTTTTTCAAATTTAAAAAATGCAGAGAAACACAGAGATTAAGTCTCACATATCTCTGTTTGTCCAGCATCTCTCAAATAACAGTATTTATTTGTCTCAGAAAACAAGAGTTTTAAACACACTGAAATACCTGTATTTAGGTTGAGTATTAAATATATATATAAACACACACGCACACAATCTTTCTATGGGAAAGATACAGACATTGAATGAAGGTTTGTGGGCAATAGCTGAGGGTTTAATTCAGTGAGTCAATTCTGCCATTCCTTTTAGAAAACGTCTTTGAAAAGCACTTACCAAAAACCAAACAAATAGGCACAAAACAAAACAAAATCTAAAAACAAAACCCTCATAACACAGGAATTACTCTGTAACGTGAATCAATCTTCCCTACTCTCAACAAGATACCTTAATTATAAAGTACCCTCTTTAGTGGGATGAATTGAGAGATTGGGATTGACATATATACACCAATATGTATAAAATAGATAACTAATAAGAACGTGCTGTATAAAAAAATGAAATAAAATTCAAAAAAAAAATAAAGTACCCCCTTTAATTAGCTTACTTTTTTGTAATCAGCGAACACTTACCTGGTACGTAGTAGTTCTGTGTAAAATATTTGTTCTCCAGCAATTATTCTAGTGGCAGCAGTAGGTGGGTAAAATCTTCTAAAATTTTCTTTCAAGGAGTCCAATTCAGAGTGTTCAAACAGTCTCTTGTTTTCACCTGTGGATTCAAATTTTTATTAACTTATTGAATGTATTTATTGTTCTGGTATATTACTTCTCTGTGAGAAGGCATAACTATTTCTGATAGCAAGATGTGTAGTGAGAATTGTCTACCTTACTTAAGAAAAATTATCCGAATTCTTAAACTTTAGTGTGAATATATGACACCTGGGTAGCTTTTTACTAATGCAGATTCCTGGGTCCTGTCTTGAGAAATGATGATTTAGTAGATCTGGGAGTAAGGACCCAAGTCTGTGTTTTAAGAAATCAGCCCTGTTGATTCCAGTGTGCTGAGCTATAGATCATATTTTGAGAAACATTGTTTTAAAATATTATGGAGCAAGGAGCTTGGTTCTATTGCTGGGGAACTTAGAGTCCGCAGGTTTGAAGGATGCAATAGAAATGTATTCTGGAATGCTAATGTGTACCTGGAGATGAAACAAAGATACATAAAATATATAAACCAGGTAGAAGAAATATTTCACAGGTCTGGCTTTTAATACTTTGCCAAAAGTAGGAAGGGAGAACTCTTGCAGGGACTGATGTTGAGGGTGGTATGGAATGCAGAATGTTGGCTGAGCTGAAGGTGGTAGGGCATTTTCCTCTTTACCTCTGTTGGGCTTATTTAAAATGAGCTGGGCCCCAGGATTACTCATGCAAAAGACTGGGACAGGCTAAAATGGCTCCATGGGAATAAAATTATTCGCCAGCCCATCTATGCTTGTTTTTGTTTTTTAAGTCTTCCCATAATTGTGCCATAGGGATACTTTGGAAATGAAGTGATTGAAATCAATAGTTTAAAACTCCTCCAGGGATAAATTTCTCATTTCCGCAGATGAATAGATGTGGGCTACTCATAGTCCGGATTAGCATAATTAGTGCAGCGCCTGTTTTAAAATTAGATCATATAGTTAATTGTTTTTCGTCTACGTTTGGCTTTAGTTAATTACAGGAGATAATAGATGAGAAAGTGCCTGGCACAGAATCAGGTGTATGTTAAGTACTGAGGTCCAATAGTCTGTTTAGGATCGCCTCTTGGATAACTTGCAGCCATCTCAAGCTCAATAAAAGCCAAATTGAACGATCTTCTCTGCCTCTCCTTCAGAGGTTCCCTAAACCAACCAGTTGCTCAAGCCAGAAACATTTGTTTCATCCTTGATGTCCTTCTCCCCTCCAAGTTTTATCAATTACAAGCCTAACTGATACTTATCTCTTAAATCATTCACTTCATTCATTTATTCCTCAGTAAACCAAACAGTTTATGAAGTTTCTAGGCGACTTATGTGTAATAGACCTCAAGGTCGAAAGAGCTTAGTACATACAAGGAGCAGAGAGGGTTGGTGTGTAAGCGGGGAGGAAGGGGGTTCCAGAACGTGAAGGGCCCTTTAAGCCGTCTTAAGAGTTTTTGAAATTTTATCCTAAGAACAATGGGAAAAGTTTGAAGGGTTTCAAGTGTGGGAGTGACATCATCAGATTTGAGTTTTAGGAAGAATGCTCCCTTCCTTTCTCTGATTCCATTTGTCACAAGACTAGATCACAAGCATTTTCCCCCTGGAGTATTACAACCAGTTTCCTTGCCTCGTTCCTTCTCCTCTCAAAAGCATGCTCCAAACTGCAACCAAACAAACAGAGCAAAACCCACAAAAAAACCCCTAGAAATCTGAGGCTCCCACTCTTGTTTCAAATCTTCTAATGATTTCCCAATGCCCCTAGGATACAATCCAAATCCCTTGACAGGGGTTCCAAGGTTTAGGGTTCCTGTTTACCTTTCCAGCCTCTTCTCTCACCACTTTCCCTCTCACACACTCCAGGTATACTCAGTTTCTTTCAGTTATTCTAACGAACCGTGCTCTCTCTCGCCCAGACCTTCCTGTTCTCCATGCCTGGGCACCAATCCTGCCCAGCCCCATTTGAACGGTGAATTCAAGCTTCACTTCTATAGTTTTTGACTCCGTGAGGTCTCCTGCTGATGATCGCCATCTTTCCTAGTTGTAACTTTTATCACTTTTCCTCCGCTGGTCCTGGTTAGTACTTCACCACAGTTCCTCACATAGCTGTGGCCACCCAGCAGGCTCTCAAGACACCTGGCAGGTTCTCAGTACACACCTGCGGAATGAATAAATGAGCGAATGCCTACTAGCTGCCTTCCCTTTGCTTTTTACATCATATCTTCCTTCTAAGAGTTCTCTGGGAAATGGAATATCTCAACAATGACATACTTGCTTTGTGTTTAGATGACAAATTTTACAGGGTTGGGAATAAGGGTAACCACGTTAAATTTTAGACAGGGATGTAGGATCTGATAGATTTGGCAAACAAGGAAAGACTTAAGGGAAATTATTTCTCTTCTAAATGAGGGATGCTAAATGATTGTTATATGGAACCGATGTAATCATTTGCCTAAGGTTTTCACTTATTTCTTTCACAATCATAATAATTATTATTTGAAACATGCTTTATATTTTATAAAGTGCTTTCCAGACACCTAATCTCATTATCCTAACAACCCTATATTATTATTACCCATCTCATGCATTAGGAATTTGAGGCCTAGCAATGATGCAAAGTGATTGTTCAGCGTAAGTGGTAGACCAGGACTTGAACCCACACCCTGACTTCAAATCCAGTGCTCTTCTGCTGTATCACACTCCTTCCCTAAACGCCTGAAAGCAAGAACCAAAATAGTTACTTCCGGGCATGGTTTCATGTGCATCATTATTTAATTCAGTAAAAGTTGAAAACAAATGGGAGGAAAGGAAAAACAACAGGGAACTTGACTGCTTTGGCTGGGAACCAGACCCATTTCTGAAATATTTGCCTGTAGACGGAGCCCTAGCAGTGTGGCAGATATGCCCCACCTGCTGTGATTCTCACTAAGCAGGTAACCACCTGAGGAGGAAAACGCTTAAGGAGCGAGGCTTCCAGCTGCTGTCAGAGTGTGCAATCTTTAATAGCCAATCAATCAACAGAAGAAGATAGAGATTCAACTGGGCACTTTAATGAGATGAAAGGAAAGATAGAAAGCAGAGGTTGAAAAGAAAAAGAATTAGAAAGAAAGAAAGAGATAATTCTTGTCCTGGTGAAACTTCTAATCTTTGAGGGAAACACATAAGCCCTCAAAACCTCTACCAACACCATGAGAATAGCGATAACTTAAGAGCAGATGATTTATGAAGAGTCTCTGCCAGTGGTTCTCAACCTTGGCTGCACATTAGACCTTTAAAAATTCTTTAAAAATTCTGCTGCCCAGACTGCAGCCCAAACCAATTAAATCAGAGTCGCTGAAGGTAGGACTCAGGCATCAGGAGTTTAAGAAACTCTTCAAGTAATTCCAATGTTCAGGCAAAGCTTAAGTGTGAGAAACACTGACCAGAATACTCTTTTAGCTGATTTAAAAGGAGTTATCCCAATCGTAGTTTTATGATCCCTGATGCGGTATTTCAGGTTATTTTAAGAAGGGCTGAGAAATTCCCAAAATATTGAACCAAAACTTCATTTGAATCTACTTTCATTAAGTGAGCACGTTACAACAACCAATGTCTACTAGAGTACTCATTAAAGCCCAGCACAAGGCTAACAGCTTTTTCTAATTTATCTCATTTAAACCACAGTCCTTCCTTGGTATCTTGGGGGATTGGTTCCAGGACCCGCGATGGATATCAAAAGCCACTGCTACTTAAGTCCCAAGGTGGGCCCATCCACGATTCTGCGTGCGCAGACTCAACCAAGGAGGGGTAAGTAGTACTGTCGTATTTATTGAAAAAAATCCGCGTAGAAATGGACCCCTGCAGTTCAAACCTGTGTTGCTCAAGGGTCAGCTGTAACTGAATACTCACTGCCCTGAGGTTTCATTGTTATCTTGTTTGATGATGAATAAGCTGAGGTGCAAATAAGTACATTACCTGCTTAAACTCATACAGCTCTCAAGGAGTGGCAGAGACAGAATTTGAACTCTTTTGCCTGAATTTACGGTTATCAGTTTTTAAACCATTCTGCATATTCACCAGGGAAAAGAGATGATATTAAAGCAAATAACAACAGACCTTATATCCAGATAGGCTGGGCCTTGCTGGGACTCACTTTACAGCTAGAGTACATAGACTTAGGTTTCATTTCTGCTACTACTTTCAAAACCTTCAAAAATATAATTTTTAGGCCTCAGTTTCTTAATTAAAAATGGAAGATGACGTTATTTACAAATTTTATGTATTTTTTTTCATACATACTTGTCCTTGTTGAAAAATTCAGAGAGTTCAAAGAGGCATTTAGAGAAAAGTAAATCTCCTTTCAGTTCCTATCCCCCAACCACTGGTTTCCTCCAGAGACAGTGGTCTGGAGGTTTTATTGTATTCCAACAGGGAGAATGGAATGACCATGATCGATTTACACTCTTCAAGACTAATCTCCTAGGGCTGGGGAGAGGATTAGCGAAATACGGCCTGTTAGCAAAACAGATGTTGGAGAATGATCATCATATAGAAAAGCAAGTGTGCTGCCATGGTTTAGATGACTTGTCACTTATTTAAGCAATGCCCTACTGATGGCAATTTCCAAACTTTTGCTAATACAAACTATGTTACAGTGAAGATCTTTATGTAAATATTGTTTTGCACATGTGCAAGTATTTCCACTGGATGAATTCCTAGAGGCGGAATTTCCATAAGTATGTGCATGTAAATTTTGATAGATATTGCCAATTGCTTTCCATGAAGTTTGGACTCAATTACACACCAGCAGCAATTTAATTCCTGGTTCACTATATACTTGCCATCACTGTACCTCATCAAACTTTTTGAACTTTGCTAATCTGGTGGGTGAAAAATGGAATTTCAGTAGAGTTTAGCATTTTAAAATTACTCTTTATTGAAGATCTTTTCATATTTTTAGAAGACATTTGTATTTATTCTTCAGTGACTAATCTGCTTCTAAACTTTGCTTGCTTTTTGTTGATCTTATTGATATTTAGAAGCTCCTGGTATTAGAGAAATTAGACTTTTTTGGACACGAATTGCAAATTATTCTCAGTTTGTTTTTGGCATTTTCTTTCTTTCTTTTTTTCCCTTAACTATTACCTCTCTGATCACTAGACAGACTGCAGATTAAAAGCTTTAACCCTACTATGGACAAGTACATATAAGGAAATATATTCTGAAAGTTTTCAGATTAAATTTTCAGTGGCCCACATATGTTTAACCACCCACATCCATAAAATCTCAGTTGTGTTTCTATAACGTAAGGTTTCATACTGAGTTTTAAAAAGTTTTGTTTTAAGGTTATTTATTTATTTAACTCTAACTTGGATTACAATTTTTTTCAAGAATGATGACTAGATCCAAAATTAGTTCCTTACCACCATAGATATGGTGTCGCAAAAGCATTTTCCACAAACCATTTTGTATCACATCACATAATAAATAAGTATATCTAGTGTTTTTATCTCTCTACTTCTTGTGACTATGCAGCCTATTCCAGGAATGCCACTTTTCTTTTTTTAAAAAAATTACTTAATGACCCCTTCACTCATTTCACCATTCCCCATCCCCTGTTCCTGCTCTTGCAGCCACCAATTTGTTCTTTGCATTTATGAGTTTGTTTTTTGTGGGGTTTTTTTGTTTGTTTTGTTTTTGGATTACACATATACAGGAAATCATATGGTATTTCTATTTTCTGAATGACTTATTTCACTTAGTATAATGCCCTCAAGGTTCATACATGTTGTTGCAAATGGCAAGATTTCCTTCTTTTTTATGGCTGAGTAATATTCCATTGTGTGCACATGTGTGTGTGTGCATGTGCACGCATGTGTGATGTGTGTGTGTATATATATTTATTTTATATCTCACATTTTATTTATCCAGTTATCCATTTGATGGACACTTAGGTTATCTTGGCTATTGTAAATAATGCTGCAATAAACACAAGGGTACATATATCTTTTTGAGTTACTCTTTTCATTTTCTTCAGACAAATACCCAGAAGTGGAATTGCTGGATCATACAGTAGATCTATTTTTAATTTTTTAAGGAAACTTCATACTGTTTTCCACTGCAGATGTACCAATTTACTTTCCCATCAGTAGTGCACAAGAGTCCCTTTTTCCTCCACATTCTCACCAACGTGTTATTTATTGTCTTTTTGATAATATCCATTCTAACAGGTGTGAGGTGATATCGCATTGTGGTTTTGATTTGCATCTCCCTGATGATTAATGATGAACATGTTTTCATGTGCCTGTTGGCCATCTGTATGTCTCCTTTGGAAAAATGTCTTTTCAGATCTTCTGCTCTTTAAAAAATTGTTTTTCCTGTAAACTTATATGAGTTCTTTATATATTTTGGATATTAACCTCTTATCAGATATATGAATTGCAAATACATTCATTTGTTCAGTAGGTTGCCTTTTCATTTTGTTGGTGGTTTCCTTTGCC
This sequence comes from Balaenoptera borealis, assembly GCF_965194805.1. NCBI lineage: Eukaryota > Metazoa > Chordata > Mammalia > Artiodactyla > Balaenopteridae > Balaenoptera > Balaenoptera borealis. The sequence continues at coordinate 52,743,740 of NC_138877.1, forward strand.
GTGCAGAAGCTCTTTAGCTTGATGTAGTCCCCCTTGTTCGTTTCTGCTTTTGTTGCTTTAGCTTTTGGTGTCAGATTCAGAAAATCATCATCCAAACCTGTGTCAAGGAGCTTCCTGACTATGTTTTCTTTCACAAGTTTTGTGGATACAGGTCTTAGGTTCAAGTTTTTAATCCATTTTCAGTTAATTTTTGTGTATAATGTAAGATAGTGGTCCAGTTACATTCCTTTGCATGTGGCTGTCCAGTTTCCCCAACACAATTTGTTAAAGAGACTGTCCTTTCCCCATTGTGTACATGAATTGCAAATAATATTTCCAGTTTGTTTTCAGCATTTTGACTTGATTTAAGATCTATATATATATACACATATTTTTTTTTACCATATAGAAATATTCTATTGTTATTTCATCACATTTTGTGGTTATTTTTGCTGTTTTATTTCTAAGTTTTTATTTTCTTTTTCATTTAGTTTATCTAATTTAAAAAATCCATGTGCATGATTATTAGAATTAAGCTAAATTTACATACTAATTTAGGAAAAATCCAAGTTAATATTTTTGCCTTTCTATCAAAGAGCATGGTGTATCTTTCCTTTTTTTTTTTAAACCTAGTTTTTATTTTTAAACTAAAGATGTTTGATTCTACTTCTCAGGACAAATTTGTCTTTAGGAAATAGGAAAAAGTGTAATTTGAATCCCCCCCCCCAACTTTTTTTTGTTTATGATCTTTAGATTTGGTCAAAATATTTTCCTGAAGTCATTCACCAATTTTGTAACAGACATTATAATGGAAAAAAATTAAGTTTACTCTCATAAAGTCTCGTGAATACTTGGTCCTGGAAGTCTGAGAGGGTAGATGAGTCCTTGCAATGCCAAGTCTACTTTTTTGTCCTAAGAGACTTGGCTGGGAAACATCAACTATAAATACTAACTAAACAGTCCTTGGGATATCACAGCAGAGTTTTGCAAGTTCTGCTGGTGTGTCCTGTGGCTGTATTTCCTAAAGTTTAATATACCTTGTTGTGGCCTTGAGACTTCAATAGCAATGCCAGGCTATCCGGTTCAGGTAACGCCATGGCAGTCGGCATGTTAACATTTCATAACCAGCCTCAATTTCATGCCAACATTCAAAAAGGACAACCTAAACAAATACTTATTTACTTGTTTAAATCTTGTCTTAAATTCTGCAAATGAATCCTGAACCTTTTTGAAGTCAACTTGGTGAGTAATAAGACTATTCTTATCAGTGTTGGGCATGCGCTGTGATCACAGTGTCATTGTTTTGGGAAGTACGGAGATTATGGCTAAATAATCCTTTCAGTTTGTAACGAGCCACTGTGCAATCTTATGAAATAGTTCTGCCATCTTCGCATGCTCTGGCTTGCCATTAAGTAAAGAACTTCCTCTCACACCTAACCAAACTTTCTGGATTCCTCACTGCTCTAAGTTTTAGAGTGCCTGTTTCTCAGAGATGTACTTGTTTCAGTCGAAATTCTTCCTATTTGTACCACATGTGCCAACACCTCTGTTCTAGAGATCAGCACTTTTTCTTTTAAAAAAATATGTTTAATTGATTGTACTTTGGGGACAAATGGAAAATTTGAGGTTAGTAGTACATTAACCTTATTAATTTGTGCAGATTTTTTTTAAGAATTATTATTTATTTATTTTAATTATTTATTTATTTTTGGCTGTGTTGGCTCTTAGTTGCGGCACGTGGGAACTTCATTGAGGTCTGTGAGATCTTTCGTTGGGGCGCGTGGGCTCTTCGTTGCGGTGCGCGAGCTTCTCTCTAGTTGTGACGTGCGGGTTCCAGAGCGTGTGGGCTCTGTAGTTTGCGGCACGTGGGCTCTCTAGTTGAGGTGCGTGAGCTCAGTAGTTGAGGCACTGCGGGCTTAGTCGTCCCATGGTGTGTGGGGTCTTAGTTCCCTGACCAGGGATCGAACCTGCATCCCTTGCATTGCAAGGCGGATTATTTACCACTGGACCACCAGGGAAGTCCCTTGTGCAGATATTTAATTTGGGAAAAACCTGAAATATATTTGCTACCTTTTAACATTTTGCTATATTGCTGCACAAGGTCCAATCAGGACCCATCGGAAGTAAACCTGAATTTCAAAACCAGATAGAAGGAGGGCACTGACTGCTTTTTATTTATTTGATGCTGCACAACTTTGAGGAACTCATCCCACTATCTGCCCATTAACTTGGCCAACTTTAAGTGTTTTTCTTGTTGTTTGTTTGTTTTGATTTGATTGGTTTTGTGTTTTGGTCCTCTAGGAAGAATCAGAAAGAAGGAGTGATTGATTGTTTTGGTGACTTGGTCCAAGTCCAGAATAAAACAGGGTTATGGGATAGAGAGGGACTAGGGGATAATGATAATTTTAGGTAGCATGTTCAGGGAAACAGAGGCTATCTGAGCAGAGACATGGGCTCCTGAGGGAGTTGGCCACATGAAGACATGAGGAAAAAGCTTCCCAGGCAGAGGAATAGCTAGGGCAAGCCCCTAAGGTAAAGTCAAGCTTAGTGTATTCAAATGGAAGGTGGCAGTCTCAGGACAGACATCAACTCTTAGCAACAATGTTAATGTCCTTGCCAACCATTGGTGATGGCCACTTCTGGGAGCTACAGTGATGTAGCCCCCATTTTTGGCCTCAGCAGTGACAGAGCTGTCACTATAGAACAGGAGAGAAAGAAAACTGTGGATGCCAAATTGTAGCCAAGAAGGCCCTTCTTGGGGACTTTTCATTTGTTGAGGAATTTACCATGGGTTACACTTTCTCAATTGGCATAGAATTGGAGAATACTCTTCTCATGACCCTATTTTTATCTCCAGGATGTGTTCTCTGGAAAGCTGGGGGTTATATAAGAAAGAGTCATTTAAAGAGGACTTCTGTATTTGTTGGAAAACCGTTGTCAAGAACATTAGCTATTGAGCCACACAATATAAAATCCTAGATGATATTAATAATACTATTTTAGTCAAGAAATTGATGTGCTTCCACTTCTACATTCAAAGGATCAATATAGGTGATTGTGTTTCTTATTTTATCCCTACCTCTCAGGATGATCACAGATAAATTTCACTCTCAATTATGTTTTTAGAATATTTGCTTTCTCCTCAATACTTAAGTTTTCATTTTGTAATTTCATTTCTTAATCATTGTTAAGATGTCTTTTTCTGTTGGATTCTTCCAAGCTTTTTTATTTTTGAGAAAGATGAGGGACTTAAATAAAACATTTTAAGGTAACACAATATTGTATTATAAGTGTCCTAAGTATTTTCTATACTGTGCATTATGGCACAAGGGTTTTTCTACATGTCACTAACATTTTACTTTGAAATACTTCTCATTCTTGAATAGGAAAAAAGAGAAATTCAGATCATTAGATTGAGTTCTTCTTTGTCTTTGCCCTTTTTTTTTTCAAATAGGAAGGTTTGGGACACTGGCCATTTTGAGAACTGAGTACTTTTAGAAAAATTATACAGCCTAGGTGAGGTTAGAGGTGTTTTTGGAATGAGAAACTTGTTGACTGAGTAGAAAGAGTTGAAAGGAAGTTCTGAACTAGAAATATGAGCCCATGCCCTCCAAATACTTCCTCTAATATATTTAGAATAAAAATTTCTTTAATATGATGTTGAGTTCTATTTTTTCCAAACCATTCTTGTCTTTTAAAAACTTCCTGGTATAGCATGTGACATTGTTTTTCCTAAATGTAGCATCTATTACCTCTGATATTATTCATGAATGAATAACCAGTAAACTTGATGGCATAGAAAAAAAATTACTGTTTCTTAAAATTTCAGATGTGCTAAGATGAAATTACTAAATAAGTAATAGGAGGGATCCACCTTGTATTATGTCACTATTTAAAGAAATCTTCACAGATGGGATGACCTTACTTGTTGACTTTGTACTTGAACTTATTGGTTTTGATTTGAGACTCAGGGGAGGATTTATTTTCCTTATTGGGAAAATCTTAGAGCACAGTCTTGCGAGAGTTCCTAAATAATAGTTTCAATAATTTCTACAGTATGAATAACTAGTTGAGAGTATGTATTTTTCTTTCTCTAAGTCAATTTTTAGACTGAAATAATAAATTTTCTTTTTCCAGTTCAGTAAATCTCAAACAGACAAGGTTATACTATATAACCTGTTAACTTATCAATGGAAAGTTCCAGATCTAAGTTGCTAGTTTGTATTTGTAACGAATGTGCCTAACATGGGATTATTGCATAAACAAATTAATGAACAAAAGAAGTAATCCCCCTTCAAGCTCTGACCCTTTTGGGCCTGGTTCTATGTCTCTGTTCGTTACAAATTAGAAAATCGCCTACATCTCAGGAATATTTCCCCCATGATCTGAAGCATAGTTGGCCAATGACATATGCTACAGACTTGCGGTAGATCTGGTGTGGGCATTCTGTCTCTGGCCAGCTTCATATGTATGCTAAAAATGTCTGAAGTGATCTGAGATAGGTTTCACACTGAGTCTTGCCTTGTACAAACTTAGTCTAAACTTGACAGATTTCTTTGGAGTGTTGCTATATAAAACGGTGACATACTATAAGTCACCTAAAGCCACAAGTCTCCTCAATTATACAGGTATTAAACATCTAAAGATAACTTTTGAGAACTTTGTAGTGTATTTATTCTCAATGTTATAAAAGCTGGCGCTGTATACAAAGGAACCAATTTGTGCATGTCTACAAGAAATGTTGTATCAGTTTCACTTGAGGTAGAATTCTCTTGAAAACCAATAAGTAGTATTCTTTTTGAACATTATGTTTGTTATGATTAGAAAGTTACATGGTCTGCTTAGATTCACTAATCAAACTTCAGAAGCCTTGAGTGTTTCCTGGAGGTAACCCTGAGCCACAAACCCGTTATGATCCACCCTATTTTAGAATATGCTCCATCTGAGAACACAATACTCTGTCAACATTTTTTTCAGCTTGATTTATAGAAATTTCCTTGTTTTTCAAATTAGAGGCTTTATAAATGATCAGGTCAACTGACCATTTTAATAGGTGGAAGGTAGTCATGGTTGCCAACTGAGAGGTTTTTACAGATGGAATCAGCTCCCAATTTGCTGACCCAATGGCACAATGGACTCCACAGATCAGTTTCAGTATTTTGGAAGGCTTTTGTGATTTGGGAGATTGCTGTGTTCACCAAAGCAGAATTTGAAAAATTTACACTAAAATATACATTTCAGAGTTCATTTGCCATCTGAATGAAATCCATTAATGATGTTAATACATTAACATCAATAGCTCTGATTTCTCTTCTGTAAAATGAGGGAGTTAAACTGAATGAGTTCCCAAGTCTATGTGAGTTCTAAAATTCAAGATTTTAAATATAATGTAGCTGCCATTGTAATCTTAAAATTTATAAGATATAGTAGACTCTTGATATTCAGGAGGGTTGTGTTCTAAGATCTTCATGGATTACCCAATTCTTGGATATGGAAAAACATCACATTTCCTAAGTATAGCTTCATGACACAAGTCAACCATCTCTTCAATATTAGATGAAATTTTATATCTCACTTAATGGACATCAAAAAAAAGTTGAGTGTGCATGATGACTGGTAGAGAAAAAGAAAGATTTATTCAGATAGGAGTGCTGGGCCGTTTCCTAGATCTCAAATCTGGCTTCACATCGCTTTGATCTTGGGAACTGAAAAAAAAATACTGGTGCTCAGGCTTTATCTTAGATCCATTGATTCAGAATCTGACTGGTAGGTAAGTACCCAGATAGCTTTAGTTTTAAAAAGCTGTAATTCTGAGACATAGCCAGATTTGGGAAACACACATAGGTCTAGCTAAGAGATTTGCTTGAAATTACCAGCCTTGTTATTTGGTGCCTTGGGAAAAATACATGTCACTGTTTTGAGTTATTCTCTAAGAGTTTCTACCTCATGTATTTAATCCTTGAATGCCAAAGTTCTACAGTCAGGATTCACAGTACCAGGTGGTAGGAATCCTGTATTCTGTTTGGGATAGATCACATCTTTAGGGATGTTAAGTTTCAGGCTGCATGCTTTTCAAGAGGAACACTGACCTCTTGACTATGCCATCTGGTACCTCCACTCCATGCTACTCTATTTCAGGGGAAATGTGTCAACGCGTTTAGGTGGCAAGTTAGTTAGATCATTAACAAGTAATACGATTCTTACATTATCATTCTTGCCTTATTGAGAATCAAATCAATCTTAATTTTTGTGGGTAAATATATACATTTGTGGGTAAAATATACATTTTTATTCCTGACCTCATTTGATATATTATGTTTACTGTTTAGCTGACTTTCGCATGACTGATCCAAAATCTATACCATTTTGGAGGGCTATTATCTGCTTTCACGTTAGACCATAAATTATCCCAATAACCAAGAATAGATACAATAAAAAAGACTGGGCTTATCACTCTAAAATACAAATATTTAATAAAATTCTAAGGGCTTGTTTCCTTTTTCTGAGGTAAGTGCTAATTTCAAATAGCATTATATTATGAAAAGAGTAAGTTGCTGGTGCCAGCCTAACATCTAAAAGAATGCCCAGCCCACAGTAGAGGCTCGATAATAATTTATGGAATAATTTAATATGTTTGAATTGAATTTTGACAATGAACACTGTTTTGAAAGCATTTTTAAAAATTTCATTTGTGTTCATTCAACAATTTTGGGGGATGATTTACCTGAATGACTAGGGGTGCATCTGGCCTCAGGGGCTTCAGAGACTAAAATAATGTTAGGTCTGCTCTCCCCGCTCTACTTCTCTCTGCTCGTTGACCCCATTCTCCCTATTTCATGTGGTTGAGAGCAGGAGGTCATGGCCACAGGCTACTTTAAGTTAGTGACCCCCCCCACCCCTTGGGAAGAGGGAGCGCCTTCCTGTTCAGGGACCACACAGGTCCCTGCTTGGGTCACATGCCCACCTCTGTGACTAAGGGCATGTGTGATACCCATGACTGATGAACTGGGATTAGCTGTTGGAGCCACACAGAGTTGGGGGCAGGGGGAGAGTGCAGTAGTTCCCCAAAGAAGCAGGAGTGTCGCTACAAGAACGTTGAAAATGAGACCAGGCAGACGAAAGAAATAGGTATCTGCAACACATCTTCCTGTTCACTGGGGTCCGAGCTAGAGGGTGGTCTTCCTGCTTTGAGTGCACTCAGTGGAGAGAAAGACGTAAACTGACAAATAGCAGTTCAAAGGGGAGGTGTCTAGAGGGGAAGGTTCGAGGTGCCATGGCCCAGAGAAGCCCGCTTATCTTGGGGAAGACAGGAATCCCTTCTCAGAGAGGATGTCATAAAGAGTGAATTGGAGTTGGCAGGGAGGGTGTGTGTAGCACTCAGTAAATATTTGTTGGGTGAATGGATGAAAGAAGGTTGAGATAGCATTTGAGGCAGAGTGATCAGCTTATATAAAGGCACAGGCTGTGAACGGTTGTCGTATTTGGGGAGTGGTGAGAAAGACATCGTGTCTGTCCTTTCAAATGAGAGGTATTTAGACGAGAAGGTAGTGGGAGGAACTGAGTCTTGAGAGCTTAGCAGGTCCTTTCATTTATTCAACAAGTATTTTTTGATATGGCAAATACATGCCAGGCACAGATAATAAAAATAAAAATAATAAATCTAAAACAATTAAATTTTGTTTGGTATGTGAGAATGAAGAGTAATGTGATCAGATTTGAGTTTTAGAAAGAAAATTCCTGCAGCAATGTATAAATGTGTCTTTCCAAGGTAAGGGAGGATATTTATTCATTTATGCATTCATTTTTACCATTTAAATTCCACTCTAGCATGCCCACGTCTCTGAGTCTTTTGACCCCTTCTTTACTATTCACCATGATAGTTGTGGCATTTCTACTCATTTAGTGAGTGCTATCACTTTCTCCAAGCTTCCCAGAGCCATCCTAGCAATGTATTAGTGTTATCTCCCTGGATCCTTGCCACTATGTGAAGCTCTGTATCACAGAAGAGAGCTGCCATCCTAGAAACTCTTTCTAGTCCAGTTGTATGTTCTGCTCCTATTGATGTGGTACTCAGAATTCTGTCTTGTACTCCTCCAGTTTCTGCTGGTACATCTTGGGGCCCTGAGGCAATATTAAGGTATAATCTCTTTGCTTTGTTAGCAGATCCAATACTTCTCCAGCAGGATTTTATTTTGACTTAGTCCTAATTATTGTCTGGTGGCCAGGAAGTGGGAGTACATCAAGAATGCTGTGTGTGTGTGTGTGTGTGTGTGTGTGATCTTGTAAGGCAGAAGTTCCTTCATAATTTTTAAGAAAGGGAGGTCTGTCACTAGTGATGACATATTTAAAATCGTTTAAAAATCAAATGGAGTAACTGTGGCTCAGGCATCCAAAATGGAGCCCAGTGGCCATAATGGATGTGGTTTCAGACATGTTTCTGCATCACTGAGAACTTGAATTTTCTGAACTGTATCAAATTCAAAGATACCACCAGCTATTCTCAAAACAGTTATCTGCTACCAGCTCCTAGCTGCAACCTTATGGTCTTGAGGTCTCCCCTTGTCACTATGTGACCAATCCTTGTTTAACAAGCACCCTTACTTCTTGCCAGCTCCAATCCTAGTTCTTGACAAACAATTTGTGCAATTTTGCAGTTTTTGCCTAGATGAGCCTCCTCTGCTTTGTAGTCCAGTGGAACACAATTCGAGTGCTTCTCGAATCTCTGTCTCCCTGGCTATAGTCCTCAACTTGGCTCGAACAAAACTCTCTTCTACTCCTTATCATAGATTGTTTAGTGACAATTTGCATTGACACTAGCCTTTAACAGGGAGGAGTGGACCACTTCTGCAGGCCCAGAAGGCTCAGGAAAATCTTAGCATTTAAGATTTTTTTAATGTATCAACTCAGATATCTTCACCCCATATCTTATGTTCCCACCACTTCAGAATCAGAGTCCTGACCTTGGAGTAGTGAATGGGTCAAGGTTGAGAATACAACCTCTCCTGGAGCTCTGCTGCTCTTAAATTAATTCTGGGGTTGGATCCTAAATTTTTCTTGCCTTCTGGTTGTAAAAGATGAGAGTCTCTTTGTGTACAGCTTAAGGAGGCCCCTGGCGTGAACAATTATACTTTAATTGGTGATCAGTCACTCTCAGGAGTTTATGGTCTTTCCCCAAAGCATCTATTGATCCCGGCAACATGCATCCAAATGTCTGATATATGGCATCAGCGCATGCATTCCCTTGCATGGTACAGAGGCCCAGATCTCCACTTGGGAAAGTTTTAACAATTGCACTGCTACCTGTGGGAGGGGCTTTCTGTGCTGCCCCTACTCCCAGTGAGGCAGTCCTTATGTCCAGCAGGCCAACTGTTCATCCTTACACAAAATCCCTTCCCGGATAGGACTATATTTATAGTCCTTAAATATACAGGATAATATTTATGCCACAGACCTTTCATGACTTTGAAGACTTTTGAGCGAGAAAGCGTAAAGTCTGGATTACTGGTAGCATTTCTTCCACATGCAGTATTTACTTTTGCTAAGTCATTTTGTGACACTATTTCTAGCAAAGCCTGAATTATTATTATTATTTTTTAATTAATTAATTAATTAATTTTTGGCTGTGTTGGGTCTTCGTTTCTGTGCGAGGGCTTCCTCTAGTTGTGGCGAGCAGGGGCCACTCTTCATCGCGGTGCGCGGGCCTCTCACTATCGCGGCCTCTCTTGTTGCGGAGCACAGGCTCCAGGCGCACAGGCTCAGTAGTTGTGGCTCACGGGCCCAGTTGCTCCGCGGCATGTGGGATCTTCCCAGACCAGGGCTGGAACCCGTGTCCCCTGCATTGGCAGGCAGATTCTCAACCACTGCGCCACCAGGGAAGCCCACAAAGCCTGAATTATTATAAAAAAGAACAAAAAACTTACTTTATGTAATTCCTTACTTGTTACAAATAATTTTGTATATTCTTTCTTATTTTTACAAACAATTTCTTATTTTTGTCATTGCCCAGTTTTAAAGATGGGGACCCTGAGGCTTTTAGAAATGAATGATCAGATCCACACTTTTGCTTCCTAGAGCCTTTGACCTTTCCAAATACTACAAGGCTTTGGACTTGTTTATGGTCTTTTGCAGCCAGATAATTTAGCAGTGTATCTATAATTCAGGAGCAGGAGGAGGAGTGGGAAGGGTGGAGGATAGAATGTGAAACTTTCTGAAATAAATCCAATTACATGGCATAAAAGAAAAGAAGCCTCATTTTGCCTTGGGCAGCAAAATACCTTGGACCCACGCTGGATATAGGAAGGGGGAAAAAGACCAAAGGGATGTGAAGAATTCAAGAGATTTACCCCGGGGTAGGGAAGTGATCCTGATGAAATGGCACCTGAAAACCACATTTGTTCTGGGAGCCTGAGACCAGGAAAGATGTAGACATTTTCTTGGAAAACGTTCAGACAGGGAGTCAGGAAGATGATTGAGGGGGCTGGAGGGACTGACTTAAGAGGACAGGTAAGGGAATTAAATAGGTTCATCTTGGCTTAGCGACAGCAAAGACAGGCTTTGATAACCATCTGTAATTATTTGGATGTATAAATACCAAGGAAGGTAAAGTGCTGCTTGGGGTGGAACAAAGGAGTATAATTACCTGAAAATTAAGGCAACGAAAAGAAACCTGAATATGAAACAATTCATGTTTACAAGAGTGTTCATGGCAGACCTATCATAAACTTCGTGGCTTTAAAGGACCAATTTACCAGAGAGAGAAACTGTAGAACATAGTTTATTACCTCAAAAAAGAATCTGGTTTTAATGCTATAAATTGTATTGAACCTGAATTTAACTATTATCTAAAAGAAAAAAAGAAAACACTACAGGATTGCACGAAGCAGATGATGTGGTTATTTAGCTGGGTGCCAAAGACACCCCTTTTGCCATTTATTCCCGACCTGTGGAGTGACCCTAGGTGACGAGAAGACACTGGAGTTCTCTCCAGCAGGGAGGTTCGGTGACCTAAGGAATGCTTGACAACCAGAGACCTCTGGAAAGGTCAGCAACGGGGCAGTGGTTGCGCTGGGCTTCGGTTTCTTCTATGTGCCATGAAGAAGGAACTATGCCTTGTCAAACCATCTTCTGTCCTTGACGGTAACGTTTAACCTTCACTTTCAGATTCTGTCCTTGACATCTGCTATTTAAAGGGCAGTCTTTACCTCTTTGTGCCTTGTATGCTGTTTTGGATAAGCTGGTTAGAAAAGTCTCATATTTTGTGAATATTTGCATTTCTTAACTATTACTTATAAAGTATTTTGAGATGGTGTATAGAATTCCTGATACATGCTTATTTTCACCTACATCCATTAGGGGCTGATTTGTTTTTGAGAGGAATTTGAGTCCAGCAGAGCTTCTCAGACTCTTTGTGGTGAAGGATTAGTTTCTTTAACCCTCAAAGTTTTGTGGGCTGATATACTTTTTAGAATACAGTGAAATTAATTATGAGAAATGAGATGAAAACTACCAGGACATAAAGTACAAACCCTTATTTATTTTTTAGATTCAACAGACAGAATGTACTTTGTAAATTGCTATAAAGGTTTCTAAACACTCTCAGTTCTGTGTTCCACAGAACAGTCTAGGGTTCTACGTTTGATTTTTGCCATTTCCTGATCGTGTTGCCTATGGCAGCTCATTTACCCCCACCCAGCGCATGCGTTTTCTTACCCCCGAAACGGATCTAACAGCTCCTCCTCTTTCTCTTGGGCCTGGTGAAGGTCATGTGGCAGGAAGGGAGGAACTTGACTTGTAACTAGTGAGGTGCTAATTGCACGTTACAGACCATATGGGTGAAACGGTTCCTGTGGGATGGGCTTGAGATAGTTTTTATTTGTTCTAGCAAAGAAGTGAATTTTTCATTGAGTTAAATCTTTTACAGTTAAGGAATTTCCTTAAATTCCAAACTGCTTAATTTTGAATGTTTTTCTTTAAGGAATATTTTTTTTACATTTAACTGGGCAGTGAAATCTTAAAGCCAGGGACCCATTGGTGTAGGTCTCAAGACATTATGTGTGTCAGGATAAAGTACAGGATTTTTCAAGTCATACACATTGGCCCCTGCCCCAGATTCTGACATACCTCCTTCTCCCCGGGTGGGATATAATTTTTCAAAGTTCATATGTTATACCTCTTCCCTAAGGTTTCTGTAAGTGTCTTATAGGTACACATTAAAACATCAGAAGGGAGGAAGGATGGGGCAGGGTTATATAGGTTCAAAAAAGTCTCAGAGGACATAGTGTTATCCTACTCATTTTGATATCCCACCCACTCAATAGCACAGAACAAGAAATTTGTGAGCGTGCAATATGTTTGGGAACTCTGCCTTTCTTTAATAGAATTCAGTATCTTAGTAGGAGACCCATCACGTTTTTGTGGTCAGTCTTCCCATTCAGCAGGAATGTGAGGGACTTGATATGGCAGTTTTTCATGATTGCAGGTCTGAGGCACAAACATAGGCTTAAAGTGGAAAGACTAGTTTGTAGCAGTATTGTTCACAACAGCCAAAAGGTGGAAGCAGCCCAAGTGTCCAACGATGGATGAATGGATAAATGTGATACATGCTACAACTGAATATTATTCAGCCTGAAAAAGGAAGGAAATTCTGACACATATGCAACATGGATGAACACTGAGGACATTACGCTGAGTGAAATAAGCCCGACACAAAAAGACAAATATTGTATGATTCTACTTATATGAAATACCTAGAGAAGTCAAATTAATGGAGATAGAGAGTAGAATGGTGTTTGTCAGGGGCCGGGGGAGGGAGTTGTTGTTTAGTGGGTATAGAAATAGAGTTTCAGTTTTCTGCAAGATTAAAAGAGTTCTGGAGATTGGTTGTGCATCAGTGTGACTATACTTAATACTACTGAACTGCACATTTAAAAATAGTTAAAATGGTACAGTTTATATTATGCATATTTTACCACAATTAAAAAAAAGAATATAATAAAAAATCCTAGGAAATTAAAAATTCCTGTGGTTTCCAAACCTTTTTTCTTTAATTTATGAACTTGCATAATTCACTGCATGATTTTTGAACTGTAATAACCTTGGTATTAGGACATCAGGAATATAATTTATACAATTAGAAATATTACCTCTCCAAATGACCCTCTACCCATCATCAAGACTGTGTAAAGAGGGTTGTGGAAAGGCTAAAAAAGGCTGCTGGAACTTGCCGGTTTGCTAGAACACATAATGCGTATATCACTTTTCTCTGATCTTGGCCATGGTAGGGTACAGATCTCATTAAGTTTTTCACTATCCTTTCCTCAGTGTGTTTTCTTCACGGGTTTTCATTTCTGTCAGTCAGTGTCACCTGGCACTTCCGGTCTCATCCCTACTTGACAAGGTTAAGCCAGTTGATGATCTGCAGTTCTGTTCAGCTTTATTTTCCATAGATTTCTCCTGATAACCATAGCGTGAACTCTAGAGTATGTGTCAGGAACTGAAAAGAAGCCAAAAGGTTTTTATTAGCATTTGTATTCCTCCATTCAGTAATTTTCTGAAGGACAAAAAGTGCCAGTGTCCTCTATGAAAAAATATAGTTGGGAGAAAAGCATTTTTTTTCTTTTTTGCCCTATATTAAATAAAATTCCAAGTGTAATCTTACTGATGACATCTGCCTTTTATGCTGTCTCCAAATCAATGTTTTTACTGTTTCCCTTTATCCACATTTTAGAATATAATTAAATATTCTGCTGTGGGAAATTGCTACGATTAATTTGATTGTTAAGCTTCAGTAGACATTCTAGGAGTATTTGCATCTGTATCAGGAGTTAAAATAAAGATAGATAATGATTGCTTTTACTCAATTATTTTGTGTTGGATAGACATAAATATGACCAGTGTATATTTTGATTAAGCTCAGATCATAACAGAAAGATAAATGTAAATCCTCTGTGCTAATTATGGCCCTTCTTTTTCTACTGCACAGAGGATGATGTTGGTTAAGGGTTATCTCCTTTCAGAACATTGTTAAACAACTCATTTGTCCAACTCAGCTGATACACTATTTTCTCGGTATTTGGAGACCGATACACTAAAAGACCACAGGGACCTTTATTTTGCTATTTTCAATAACTGGAGCAGATTATGAGTAGTTTCCTTAAACCAAAGTCCAAAGCTTTCTAACAGTCTGTAGGACCCATACCTTATCCTGAGTTAAGAGGTTCTGAAAATATAGCAGCTTTCCAGAACTCATATTTGGGAACAGTTAGCAAGATAAGGATACCACCTGCACATCATAAAGTCAGTTCTGGCCATGAAACAAGATGGCAATTCCTGCTAAGCTCTAGGGATGGAGTGAGGAGAGAGAGATCACTGACATGGAGAGGATGGAGGGGAGAAGGTGAAAACTGAGGATGGGCCTGTGTGAAGCACAGTCCTTTCCCATAAGTTCACACATCAAGGACAGACTTGGGTCCGGTTCTAGGGAGGGGTCAGTATGGACGTTCTCCTCTGCCAGGGAGAGTTAAAGGTACATTCTGATAGTTCCTTTTCAGTGATGGCAATGCTCTGTATCAAAAGACAATCGCATTATGAATTTGCGTTTCGTATCAACGAAAGGGCCACCAGAGAATTGAGGCCACAGAAACACAGACTGAATTCTGCAGGAACCAGCTGGAATTGAGAGCTAGGGTTCTTCCTCCAAAGAGAGCTTTGAGTGAGAACCAGGATCTGGCTACCTGAAGAAAATGTTTTCAGAGCCCAGGTACAAATGTACCGGGGTGCCCACGCTCACTGGTCCAGGGAGGAGGTGGCAGCTGGAATGGGGTTAGGACAGGCAGGACTTTCATGAAGCAACGTGAGGTAAGATTGAGAAGGAGATGGGCTTGATTTTTCTCCCCTAGTCCTTTCTCCCACCCTGTAGTCAAGTCATTTGACTCCCACCTGCTGGCCTAACCTTACCTGAATTCCAAGGTTTATTTTTGACTTTCAATCAGAGGTCCCTGTAGGACAGGGTTTCTTGACTTGGCAGTAAGTCATTCCTGCTGATTAGGGGGCAGTGATCTTTTAGTTCTGATAACTGAGCTTCACTGTCTCAGTAACTTTCTGGAACTCTGTTGTCTTCTTCTTAGAGCCCCCAAATTTATGCAACAATTACTTATTGAGCACCTACTATCTACCAGGCATAGGGAGTACAGCAGTGAGCAAAACAGATAAAAATCTCTCCCTCCCCGTGATCTCTAACTCAGAGGTTCCCCTGTCTGCTGCTGGCGTCCTTATGCTGAAGCTAATTTATCTGTCTTGATTGCAAGCCTCTTCACCTGTGGGTCCCTTATGGCTGCCATTCTATCCAGGTGTTTCATTCCCTCTTTTTAGATTTCCTACATCTATCCGACTGCGCTGCTGCTACCCACCTAGGCTCTGGCTCCCTGACTCTCCTTCCAGCACTGGCTTTGCCCCACTCACTCCCCACCTTCGCCTCAGTGAACACACCTGCTTCCAGGTCTGTCTTCCTGAGTCCGCCTCATTCATCCTGGTTAACGCGATCCAGGACGTAATGCCAAAAGGATGATCGTTTTCCAAGTGCAGTGTCATGAGAAAGTGTGTGGGCTGGAGACACATCTCGATTCAAATCCAGCTCCACTATTTAGCAAGTAAGCCGAAACAAGTTACTTAAACTTTCTTAGTCTGTTTCATTATATGTGTGTTGCTCAAAATCAGGGTATTTGAGAGGTCTAAAAGGGAGACCATACATCACAGAACTCAGTGATGGTTCTGTCTCCTTTGGACAGCCTCATTGTATGATTTGATAGTGACAATAACCACGGAGAGAAAACAGAGCAGGGGTAGAATTCCTATTCTGCAGATGTAAAAACTAAGCCTCAAGAGGGTTGTGAGTTACTCATATCAAATAGCTATTGGTCAGAGGAGGAGCTTGTATGAAAAGCCAAGACTTCTAACTCTGTTCAGTGCTTTTTTTCATTAAACAATACTGCTTTTACCCCCCACAAATAAATAAATAAATAAATAAAATGAAACAATATAAAACTGCAAAAACAATTCTACCACTACTTATTATATTTTTAAAAATCTTGGTTAAAATGGCTAAATAGCTTGTGATTCTTCTTTGCTTACTGTCAACTTTTTCTTGTTAATCTGAACATAAATGCTATGTGGGAAGGAATAAGAACAATTTTTCAATAACCAAAATGTATTTAGTTTTCACCATGTAGCAGGTCCTGAAAGTATTTTAAATGTTGACTCATTTACATTCCTTATCCACATTTTAGGATAATAGAACTGAAATAGAGAGAACTTACATGAGCCCGTGTTTACAGAGCTAGCAAGTGGTCGATTGTGTTTGACCAAAGTCTGCCTGGCATCAGAGATTAAAACTGCTTATTTTCTTAATTATCTCTTTATATAAGTGTTGAGTATACTTTTAATTTATTGCTATCTGTCTTAGCATCTTATATTGGTAAGTTAAATATCTGTTTATACTAGCTTGGAATGAAGAGCACAGAGCCAGCACAAAGTGAAAAGAGGACTTTCGATTTCCAACTTACTGCTAACAGGAACAAGCTTAGAATTCTACTCTGCTGTAACCTTGGGCTATTTTTACGGAAAAGGAAGGATGACTCAGAGGGTAGAACCAAGAGCACACAGCCAGGAGTTATAGAGAATTATTCCCAGGGAGTAGGACTAGACTGGGCTATAACCAAGAAAGTGGTCCTAGCATGGGCTAGGTGGCAGACAGAAGAGGAAGGGAGGAAAAGAACTGTAAAGGAAACAAGAACATCACTTATTTCATATGATTTTATAGTCTTTGTGCAAGAAAGGATTTTTTAAGACATTAAACATTCAAACCATACATAGAATAATTGATGAATTACCACATTAAAATGAACAACTTTTGATAACTACAAAGAAAATGAAAAGATGAGCAAAAAGCTGGGAGAAGATATTATGAACATCTACAACTACAAAGGATTAGTACTATAAATATATAAAGAGTTCCTACTAATAAAGAAGAGAGACATACACAAATTTCCTCAATAGTAAAGTAGGTAAGACATGAATAGACTTGTCTTTTATACAAAAGGATACTTGACTGGCTGATAAACATATGAAAATGTTTACTTTTATTAGTAATCACTAAAATGAAGCATAAAACTCCAGTGAAATACCATATAATACTTATCAAACTGGCAAAAATTAAAAGTTAGTACCAAGTGCTGGAAAGGATATGGATCAATGGAAACCTCATCCACTGCTGGTGGGAGTGTTAACTGGTAGAGTCTCTTTGCAAAAGAGTTTAGCTCTATCCAGTAAAGGTAGAATTTGTGTTTAGGACCCTTTGATAAAACTCCTGGAAGAATTCCTGCACGGCAACATTATCAGACATGTACAAGAATGTTCATAGTAGCATGATTCTGAGGATTTAAGAACCAGAAAAAAAAAAAAACCTAAATGTTCACCAACTATAGAATGTATAAATAAATTCTGGTGTATTTATACTATATAGCAGTATATATAAATGAATGAAAGCTACAATGTTAACATAGATGAATCTTAAAATATATTATGTGGAAGAAGCAAATCATGTAAGCATGCATACTTCGTGGTTTTATTTGTGTAAAGCTCAAAGCTGACAAAACTAACAAATTATTTAGTGATCCACATATACAAAGTAAAACTATAAAAGGAAAGGAACGATTAATAAATTCAGGGTGGTGATTGCCCTTGGAGGGAAGGGAGAGGTGTTCAAGGAGGGGCACCCAGGAGTCGTGTGCTATATTGGTAACATCTATTTCTCTATATACATTCTATATAAAATGTATACAAAAGAATGTTTTATATACTATTTGGTAGGTATATTATAAAAACATTTTTCAATGAAAGAAAAATATTGCCTGGAAAATAGCTATTTATTAAAAACCTCTTGCTCTTGTAGCTTTGTGACAAAAGCATAGACTATAGTCTTTCCCTGGTTTGTTACTCAAAATGACCGAGGATTTTTAAAAAGAAGACATTTCACTGTTTAAGAATGGGGTCATGAGTTTTGAAGCTGTTTCTCTGATCAAGAGAAAAAAAAAAAGTGAAGATAATAACTTGGCTTTGGTTCCATCCCACACTTAAGTTACTAAAGAACATTAGTCCACACTCGGCCATCTGCCATGCAATGTGCAACCAGGGCAGGGAAAGTAACTTGTGTGAATTCAGAGACTTATCTCTTTGACATTCTGGCCCAGAAAAGAGAAACAGAAATATAGTACTATCCATTGAGCCAACATTTTCCCACAGTCTGTTTCAAATTTCATAGCTTTTGTTACAAGTAAGTTGATAATATCAGTCCTATTCCCAGTGGGCAAATGTTAATGTCATTTAAATAGAATAGGAGGAGGGGATTTGATGAACCAAAAAACTTGCTGAAGGTATTGAGACATTGAAAGCGGAGAATGCAAGAAGAAAGCAAAAATTCTTTGCCCCAGCATTTTGCAAATTATTTAACCGTGTGCTTGAGGGAGGGAAAGCAAAGAGGGTCTGTCTTTAATTATTTTGCTTTACTGTAAGTAGGTGTAACTCTCTCTAGAATACCGATTTTATTTTCTTTCCTCTTTCTCTTTCTCTGTCTTTGCTTTATTCCTTCCAATCTAAAAAAATTCCTCTGAATATTCTTAGTTATAAGAATTGGATAGGGACAAAGTCAAGGTTAAAGATTAAGTGGGGTGGTTATAGATTTGTTTTTCCCTTTTGTTTCACATACTGATCACCGCAGGCTGGGTGTGAGAATAATTTTTTCACTGCCACTTGCGTCAAGACTTAGAAACAGAGTAAGCAAAATATGTGACCTAAATTGTGCCTTTCCGATGGAAAGACTTTCTGTCAATTATCTTTTGTAAGTATTAAGTCAATGTTAAATGAGTGACAGAACTTGAGGAAACAAGAAAATGGGAATGTAATATGGTCTGTTTTGATGTATGAGGTCCTGTTCTCACAAACACAGATGTGGCTGTGTTTCTTCTATTCATACCTGCATGCATTTCTATGCAGCACAAAGTGAAGGCGATATTTGATGAGTATTTAAGATTTTTTATGCACTACTAAATTGAATGCTTGGACTTACTACTTTCTGTTTGGTCGTGTAACAGGATAAAAACATCCATGTTCTAAATTCTAAAATGTCATTCTGTGGTTTGGAAATAAGATTTTTTACAGTGTTTCAGTTATAGGTAGTAAAATAAATAATTCTGCATGGTTTCTAAAAGGAATAGCAAATGCACTGTATCAATTATTTTTTGAAAGACCTCTACTCATGCCAAACAAAGAGTCACAGTAATTCTACTTTTCTTCTTGTAGAAAACAATTGGGATAGACTGAAATTTCCTAGGAATTTTTGACTGTAAAACAAGTTTCCATATGAAATCTGATTGATTCTCCAAAACCATATTCTAATTAGAAGAAATGGAATTTAAGAGATTGAAAAATGATTATCAGCATGGGATGATACATCAGCAAAAATAGTTTCTATTGGCTTGAAAATTTTACCAATCAGAATGTATTTCCAAAAAAAAAAAAAAAAAAGAATGTATTTCCAGAAAACTGCTATTAAAATATGCAAATTACTTTGGGCAAATAAGACATTAATTACAAACATAGATATTAACATTCCAGCATGAGTTTGTTTCTCAAACTCAGGAGCAAAAGTGAGAAAAAAAAAAGTGAATAAGTGAGCATTCACAATAGGATAAGAGAGAATTAGAATAATTGCAGCGAGAATGAGCCAGCTTGGCACTTTGCTTTTAGATCCTTTGTTACTCTTCTTGCAGGGTTTTCCATTTTAACACGGGATCAAACTTTTAAATTAAAGGGATTAAGCTCTTATTGGGGGGATTTCAGGCTTCACCCAGTGGGTGAGAGAGTTATCTGGGGAAGACATTGAGGCATTTTTCATGTCCCTAAACTCACACAGAGGAGGCAGCTACTTATTCTCTTTATGAGAGATGATTATAAACTTCAGACTCGTTATCTTCTGCAGTTTGTAAACAGGCTCTGAAGGCAGTTTCCAGGAAAGAGTTCTAAGTTGAAACTGGTGGTTAGGGGCTAACTAGCCCCCTGAAGTATACTTTGAAGCACAATACCATATGTTCTGGTATAGCTGATAAGAATCCCATTCAAATATTTCCACCTCTCAGGAAGATTGCCACATGGAAACAAGAAGAGGAAGAGTTTTGAAGAAGGAGAAAAAACTGTTTGAGTCTGGCTCTCGTGCTTATTAGTTGGGTGACTTTAGTCTCAAAGCCTCTCTAAGCCTCAGTTTTCATACCAGTAAAATGGGAATAAAATCTTTTGTGTGGGGGCAGTTCTGACATTTATTAGAAAACATTTCCTGAGCTAACACAGTGGTCGTAACAGAATTCTGATATTTAAGGAAGAATGAATGACACTGACCGTGTCTTGCTCAGAATAGGCAAACAATGAATGCAGTATTGGTACCTGAGATGTCAACCCAGACCAATTGCTGGGCATCTTCAAATAATTATCAAAAATGGGTTAACAAAATTATTTTTCATTGATGTGGTCCTCAACTAAAACACAATGTTAAAGAGGAATAAATCCTTCCTCAAGGAAATCCTTAATCCCATCGGCATTATCTGCATATCTGATGCTTGTTGGTACTTTACATTAATATCATAATATTGATGTCCTTTTTATTTCCTGAATTGGGATTTTTGTAATTGCTTTTCTTACAGTGAAGCATGTATATAATTCCATGCTACCTTAATTAAGAACCATGGGTGTGTCCAAGAACACCGCGTGTGAGGCCATCGTTGATATTTGTTTCTTTTCACACCTGGCTCCTGGCATGGGTCAGCATGGTTTGTCAAGGTTGGTCGTTGCATCAGAGCTGAGGCGTTGCCCGGTCAGCCCAGAGCTACTGTATGCAGGTTGGTTGCCCCTTATCCTCTCTGGTCACCCACCTAGAGATCAGGTTCCATTAACCCTCTGAATACAAATGGTTCTTTCTCTCACTGTCATGCATGATAACCTATTGGGTAGGGTTTAGACATTAGACACCCAATGTCTGTTTAGCTTTCCTGGGTGAAGATGTTCCTCCCCGCAACAAGGCAATCAAAATCATTTCTTACTTGCTAAGGCAGAGAAAGTCAAAGTACAGTAAGTCCCCTACATATGAACGAGTCCTGTTCTGAGAGCACGTGCGTAAGTCCAACAAAGTTAGCCTAGGTACCCAACTAACACAGTCGGCTATATAGTACTGTACTGTAATAGGTTTATAATCCTTTTCACACAAATAATACATAAAAAACAAACACAAAAAATAAAGAAAACATTTTTAGTCTCACAGTACAGTACCTTGAAAAGTACGGTAATACAGTACAACAGCTGGCATACGGGGGCTGGCATTGAGGGAACAGGCAAGAAGAGTTACTGACAGGAGGAGGGAGAGGAGGTGGGAGATGGTAGAGCTGAAGGATCATCAGCAATAGGAGACAGAGGGCAAGCTGCAATTGCACTCACGCCTGACGTTGATGGCACAGGTTCTGGTTCCTTGCTGGATTCAATTCTATCTACCCTCTTGAAAAAACGATCTAGTGATGTCTGGGTAGTAGCTCTTTTTTTCCCATCATAGATGACATGGTAGCACTGGATTGCATTCTGAACGGCTGTTACAACCTTTGTGTACCGTTCTACGTTTGGGTCCTGTGCCTCAGAAATAAAGATACTGTACTACTGTACAGTAAAGTACACAAAAGCACAACCACTTGTAGAGGATGCACGCACGTGACAATGTACCCCAGACATGTGAGCTAACTTACGTGATTGGACAGGCGATTGCACAGTCGCATCTTTGAAAGTTTGCAACTTGAAGGCTCGTATGTAGGGGACTTACTTTACAAGTAAAATGTCTGGCATATCATCTTCCTACAATAAATTGAATTTCATCTCACTGGAATTCAAGTAGCTTCTTTGAAAGTCAGCTTAATGTTTTAGTCAGATAGATGTTCGGTACTTGAACGGCTCAAATTAACCTTTACTAGCGTTGAAAATTCTATGATGAAATCACAAAATGCATGGATTGAGCAACTTATACTGTCTTTAATACATTACCTGCCATGTGACAGACAATACATTTATACATTTCTCAATGACAGCTCTTCCAGCCATTCCCCACCCTCTCAGCCCCAGTTTATCTTCTTGGGCTCTTTTTTGGTTTTAGAGCCTGGAAAACACTAGCTCATTGTTTGATGTTAAAACGAACAGTTTTCCAGAGTCAAATATGTGGTTCACTTATGGTAAATTTGTCTCTTCCTTCTTTATTTTATTTATTTCTTATTCTTCTGCACAATACCTTATTGTTTCAAGACAGCTTTATAGTGTAATCTCTATGCAAACATGTTAAATAAGATGTTAAAATGCACCATTTGTTGTGCAATTGGTGTGAATAACCTAGGTGACTTGACAATCTGAGCAGATAGCTTCTACTCTAGGCTAAGTTCACATATTTACAAGCGACGACAGTGTTGTTACAGCTTACTGCTCTGGAGCTTTCCTTTGATATCAATGTTAAGACGCATTAAAATCTGGAAAAAATGCATCTTAGAATTGAGAAATACAGTCACTGTAAAATGAGCCAAGTCCCATCCCTCCCCAGTCCAAAAGCTTAACCAAGTTTTACCATCAGGGTGAGTGAGCACTTGAAGAAGATACTGCCTGAAGATCTAAATAGACATTTCTCCAAAGAAGACATACAGATGGCCAAAAAGCACATAAAAGTGATGCTCAACATCACTAATTATTAGAGAAATGCAAATCCAAATAAAAACTACAGTGAGGTATCCCCTCACACAGGTCAGAATGGCCGCCATCAAAAAATCTACAAACAATAGATACTGGAGAGGGTGTGGAGAAAAGGGAACCCTCCTACAGTGTTGGTGGGAATGTAAATTGGTACAGTCACTATGGAGAACAGTATGGAGGTTCCTTAAAAAACTAAAAATAGAGCTACCATATGACCCAGCAATCCCACTCCTGGACATATGCCTAGAGAAAACCATGATTCAAAAAGATACATGCACCCCCATGTTCATTGCAGCATTATTTACAATAGCCAGGACATCAAAGCAACCTAAATGTCCATCAACAGAGGAATGGATAAAGAAGATGTGGTACATATATACAATGGAATATTACTCAGCCATAAAAAAGAACAAAATAATGCCATTTGCAGCAACATGGATGAACCTAGAGGTTGTCATACTGAGTGAAGTAAGTCAGACACAGAAAGACAAATATCATATGATATTGCTTATATGTGGAATCTTAAGAAAAGTGTACAAATGAACTTATTTGCAAAACAGAAGTAGAGTCACAGATGTAGAAGAAAACTTATGGTTACCAGGGGATGAGGGGGAGGGATAAATTGGGAGACTGGGATTGATATATACACACCACTGTATATAAAATAGATAACTAATGAGAACCTGCTGTATAGCACAGGGAAGTCTACTCAATACTCTGTAATGGCCTATATGGGAAAAGAATCTAAAAAAAAAGTGTGGATATATGTATATGTATAACGGATTCACTTTGCTGTACACCTGAAACTAACACAATGTTGTAAATCAACTATACTCCAATAAAAATTTTAAAAATAAAGTTATATCAAAACAAGAAAGATACTACCTTTAGAAACTTGTTGCAAAAGCCAAAGGCTGGAAAAGAGAAACTTAATTCTTCCCTTTCTCTTGGTGCTCAAAGCCACTCCATTAGCAAGTCCTGTCAATCTACCTCCAAAGTACGTCTCAGCTCTGCTCTGAGCTCCATCTGTCTGCCACGATCATATTCCAAGACACCATCCTCTCATCCTTGGGCCACTGAATGCCTCTGTGCCTTCATCTGTTCCCTTTCCCGCTCTGTTCTCCTTAGCACAGGGAGACTAATCTTTTAATACATGTGATCACATCACTTTCCTGTTTAAAAAACCTTTCAGTGGATCCCAACTGCAAATCAAGTAGAATCCAAACTCCTCCATGATTGGACCTTGTTACTTCTCCAAACACAACTTTGCTCCTCTCCCCCACCCTGCTTCAGTTCCATGGGTTCCCTTCCCTTTCCTTGTTCCTGTCTGTCTCTTTCTTGGCCCAGAGACTCCCACCCACAGATACCGCCACTTTTTTCTCACTGCTGACCCAGCATTTCTCAGGTCTTGGCTTAAATAACACCTTAGAGAGGCTTTCCTGACAGCCCCATCCAAGCAGGTTTCCTCTTCCCATGTCTCTACATCTGCCACTTGCATTTCTTATATTTTACCATTTGTTTCCTTTGTAGCACTTATTATGTGAAAGTATGCACTTATTTGTTGGTGAATAGACTAACCTCTATAAGGAAAAGCAGCCTGTTTGGTTTGGAAGTGCTTGGCAGATAGTAATGATCCATAATTAATTATCTATGGGATAAAGGCATCAAAGAAACAGAACTCTAGACACAGAGAGGGCCAGGGGACTGTGCCAGCAAATGGGCCCAAAACCTGAGGCCTAGAGGAAGAGGCATATAAGGCAAATAAGACAGTATTTCCTAGTGGAAGGAATATTGGATGGGGAATGAGAGGTCTGATTTCAGGTCTTGGCTCTGCCATGTAATAGCTGCATTAACTGAATAAGTACTTAACCTGCCTATGATTCTTCTACTTTGTTTTTATGAAGGGAATAGTAATGCCTCCTCTACGCATTAATTATTGCAAAGATTATATAAGACTGATGCTCATGAAATTGCCACGCAAAGTTAAGTCATTACTCAGATATGGAGGCAAAGAGCCAGTTATAGGAATTGTTTAAGGCAGGGACTTTGTCACGGCGGCTGACCGAAGGCCGAACACTAGTCCTGGTTATAGGACCAGAGCCTGACTGGCTGCAGGTGTGACTGACCTTGAGTTTCCAGAGCTACTGAATTCAGGATCCTCAGTTTTCAGTGTTGGGGTCAGAATTTGTCTGCAGTTTTGCTGAGGATGAAAGTATCTCTGCGGGTCCCAGGGCTCTGGCTATAGATTTGAGAAGAACTCAGAGGAAGGAATTCCACAGCCATCCTCCTGGTCCCTTTTCTCCCCTCCATATATTCAGGCTCTCCTCTTCTCATGCCTCTTTCACGCTACCAATATCTTCTCTAAAGAAAGGAGTAGAGAGTCGTTCACGATGTAAATAACTGAACAGCTGGAAGCACGTTTACCTTGTAACAGGTGGTCACAGTCTGAACCTAAATAAAAGACTTTGTAAAATTTCAGGCATTGCCCAATGAATCGGAGAGGCATTTGGGAATAATTCGCTTTGTGTGTCTCATCCCTTTAGGTTTGTGCTTGCGGCAGAGGGGGGCGCTCACTGTCTCTTAGAATTTGTGTTCCTTCTTCTAAGGTGTAGACGCCATGGAAGTGGCTTCCCAGTAAGGACTGCATGTGAGAGTCCCTTTGACTCTAGTTCCCTTGCCCACGTGTGATGTGTGTCGCTTCAACGCCAAGGCATCTGATCAGGGCTGTACCTTCTTCATGCTTCCTATCCCTTCCCACTGCTGAATGCAGATGACGAAATTGTTCTAAGGAATGGGAGAAAGGGAGAGCCAGGGCCCGGCAGAGCCTGGGTCCTTGACTCCTTGTGTGATGGAAAGCTCACTGCTGTCCCAGAACACACACCCTGGACTGCTAGATGAGTGAGAAATAAACTTGTGTTGGGTTGAACCATTGAATTTGCACATTTATTTGTTACAACCACCAGTGTGGTAACTGACACAGAAAGTACATCCTGAGATTAAAATTGAAGACAGGAAGCAATTCTGTTTAATATTCAAATTAGAAGGTCTCTAATCATATCATAACTAAACATTTTATGACAAATTATTTACTGCCCAAACGGATGTCAGCACCAGTTATGTAATCAAAAGATCACCGATGGGGGTTAATAACTTCCCAAGATCAAAATACCTATCAGCCTTAGCAGAATAAAATGTGCTAATGTATAAATCAGTTTGGAGACTTTTATTTTTCTCCATCTCCTAAGAAGGTGACCAAACTGCTGAAGTTGAATTACGAAAACCTGTAAAGCAAGTTAAAGGCTGTAATCTTTATATCCATCAGACAATGATGATTTATTTTTATTTTTGACATTGCATCTTCCTGTCCTTTTTTTCTTTGTCTGCCTTATTGTCTCTAATATTACTTTGAGAGTAAGCCAGAAGGTGGTAAAAGCCTATGTTTCTCCAAGTCACGGAAACAGCTGACATCCTGTCTCTATTAATGAGTAATAGACAGGTGGATATTTACCAGTGGCTCCAGCTGAATTATGACAAGACCCGTCATGAGCTAGGCTGGGAGGCTTGTCTACTGGGTGAGTTAGGCTGGTTCAACAGAACAGCTTCTGGGTTTCTCAGCAAGTGGGGACAGGTTTGTACGTTGCTGGCTGTCTCTAAATAGTCCTAACAGTTGTTTTTGTAAAAGGCCTTACAATTATTGTCTCTGCTGATGTTTGTTCTGTAGAAAATCTCTGTTAGGTCTTTTGTAGGTGAAGCTAAACCACGCAGAGTTTCAAAAAAATCACCGAGGATTAACATCAGCATAGAATTCAGTGTTTCTGAGAATTCTGCATGTTACTGAGGCCCCTGGCAAGAAACTGGCTTTTTCCCTTGTAAGCTACACTAATAACGGCAGGGTGAAACAGTGAGTCTTCTTGGTGGCACACAGAAATCATGCAGCTTGTTAAAGTGTTACCTGGGGGCTTCCCTGGTGGTGCAGTGGTTGGGAGTCCGCCTGCCAATGCAGGGACACGGGTTTGAGCCCTGGTCCAGGAAGATGCCACATGCTGCGGAGCAACTAAGCCCATGCGCCACAACTACTGAGCCTGTACTCTAGAGCCTGCGAGCCACAACTACTGAGCCTGTGCACCACAACTACTGAGGCTGCGTGCCTAGAGCCGGTGCCCCGCCACAAGAGAAGCCACTGCAATGAGAAGCCCGCGTGCTGCAATGGAGACCCAGTGCAGCCAAAGATAAATAAATAAATTTTAAAAATGAACCAATATTGATGTTAATATCAGCCGAAGTCCATAATTTATTTAGTTTTTCTTAGTTTTTGCCTAATGTCCTTTTACTGTACCAGGATTCCCTCCAGGATACCATATTGTAGTTAAAACTGCCTATGATTCTAACCACTTCACTACACTGCCTCTGGTCAACATGATCATAATGGTCACAGTCTGAATGACCTCAGAAACTCTGCCATCCTCCAGGGCTTAATTCTTCCTTTATGACACATTGGATTCATTTCCTCCTGTTTTCATCATTCATGAAAGTATGCAGCATAAGGCCTGAGTTTCCAGGTAATTTGTCTACCAGATATGTCCTTTTAGGGCCCAGATAAAGGAATATAAAGAACCCAAAGGCACCAAGTTTCAAGGAAATCTGGATTTGGGGGTAGTTGAATGAGTGATCTCCTGCAGTACAAAACCATGAGCAACCTACTTCTGCAGCGGAAGTGGTGTATACAGTTCCTCTTCGTAAATGAAGATGACAAATTTGACCTTTGTGGCTGCAACTCCACTGTAGGATCTTCCTTGTTGTTTAAGTGGGAAACCCATTTGTTCATTGGGGCTGTGTAAGAGCCTGGAAGAGAGACTTTCTAAGGGAGAGATACCCAGACAATATCTTAAGGAAAAACCTTTCCCTGTGAATGGTGACTAAGGAAGAGTAGACCTGGTCAAAGGCCTGTCATGGTCCTGGCTCTGCCACTCAAAGGCAGTCAGTTCATGTTTCTTTCTGGTCTACACATCTGAAAAAATCATAAGCTGGGCTAAGATGTCATGGGTAAAAACTGAGGTTGAATGTAACCTCACTGGAAGGTTCATATTTCTAGCTACATTTATTGGACACTTAGTGTGACATGGGCCATGCTAAGCAAATTACCTACGTTATCTTACTTGATCCTCATAACTTAATGAAGTTAACCTCATGTGCCCATTGTACAGATGAGGAAATTGAGGCATAGATGGGTGAAACAACTTAAAATCATTGTACTAGTCAGGCTGGTACTCAAAACTAGATATGTGATTGTAAAGTTTCAACAGGTAATTCTTGAGTACCTACTAGCTAAGCACACAGTAGGTACTCATACAATAAAACTTACCTTCTAAGTACTAAATATAGTGCTAGGTACTGGGGATGTTAAGAGGAATAAAAGAAAACTCCAGCCCTTAGGAGGAATGTATCATCTTCCTTGCAGGTCACAACCCTCACCTTTCATGTATCTTTCCACCTACACATTCACCTTCACCTGTGATGACATTCCTTTTTTAAAAAAAATTTTATTTATTTATTTTTAATTTTGGCTGTGTTGGGTCTTCGTTGCTGCGCACGGGTTTCCTCTGGTTGCTGTGAGCGGGGGCTACTCTTCGTTGCAGTGCTCGGGTTTCTCATTGCGGTGGCTTCTCTTGCCGTGGAGCACGGGTTCTAGGCACGCAGGCTTCAGTAGTTGTGGCACGCGGGCTCATTAGTTGTGGCACGCGGGCTCATTAGTTATGGCTCGCGGGCTCTAGGGCACAGGCTCAGTAGTTGTGGTGCACAGGCTTAGGTGCACCGCGGCATGTGGGATCTTCCCGGACCAGGGATGGAACCCTTGTCCCCTGCATTGGCAGGCAGATTCTTAACCGCTGCGCCATCAGGGAAGTCCGACATTCCTTATATACATATTTCACACCCATGTAAATAGATACACACACCTGCTATCTTCTTTCTTTATGGTTTCCATCAATAAGAGAGAGAAAATGTAGTGGATCATGACAAACATGGATAACTTAACACACATGTCACCCAAAGGGACCTCTGATTCATGCTGACCTGTTGGAGCCTCAGTTTCCCTAGCTGTAGAAAGGATAAATTATCTTTGGCAACTATTGTCTAGGGAAACATAGATAGTTTATACTTAGAAGCATCCCTAGGGATGAATATTCATTAAATATTTTGTAGTTTGGAACATTGTAATGTATAAGATTTCTTACTGTGACTTATTACCTAGTTCATTTCCCTGTATCTCATCTCCATTGATATTAGAATATACTTTTCAAATTCGTAAAAACAGGCCTGTGATTTTACACAGTCACAAAAATATAAGCATGCTATCGTTGTTTAAAAATGTGAGCTACTCACTTATCAACTTGGATCAGATCCAATCACTTGATCCATTATGAGCTTTCCTACCTTCTAATCTCATTACTTGGTCCTGGGGTTTTATATCACTCAGAAACCCAGGTATAAGACGCTCTCATTAGACAATTGTGGCTAAAAATATGGTTTGTGTAATCAGACACCCTATGTTTAAACTATAGTTCTACTACATTTGAGCAGTTGATTTGGACACTTTGTTTAATCTCAAATCTCAATTTTCCCATTTATAAAATGAGGGTAATAGTACTACTTTATAGTGCTGTGAAGAAGATAATAAAATGTGCTTATTAGTACCTGCCACAAATAAGTAATAAATATTAGTCATTATTAATGTTATTTAAAATAATATCAAGTTATTAAGGTGTATAATACATACTATAGTTTTATCTTGTATAAATTGATTTTGATCCTCTTGGTCTAATTTTTTTCCCTTTATGATTATTTATTCATTGAAAAATTATTTTATTTCTGCTACAGTGTTCTCGGTGTGCTTGGTGTCATGGAAGAAAAAAAGGAATAAGCTAGTTTCTACCCTGAGCAATTGATAGTTTGCTACAAGATTAGGTAGACACATACTAAACATTTATGTAAAAACAAGACAGTATGTGATCATTAATGTCACTGATCTGCGCTTCTGAAGCTTTAATGTGCATGTGGATCACTTGGGGATCTTGTTAAAAAGCAGCTCCTGACTATATATTACAACAGCTTATAATAACCTATAACAGAAAATAATCCAAAAAAGAATATATATATATATATTATACTTAGAAGCATCCCTAGGGGTGACTATTTGTATATATTATATAATATATAGACATATAGATATTATATATATATATCTGAATCACTTTGCTGTATATGTAAAACTAACAAACATTGTAAATCAACTATATTTCGATAAAAATTAAAAACAAAATAAAATGAATTTTATAAATGTTAAAAAGAAAATGCGGCTCCTGATTTGGCCGGTCTGGGTTGGAGCTGAGAGTCTGCACGTCTAACGAGCCCCCAGGTGATGCTGTCACTGCTGGTCCTGAGAATACACTTTGAGTAGCATAGTCGATGCTGCAGGATTTCCAAAAAGCCAGAGATCAGTGTTGACCCCACCTTGTCCATATATTAACAAAAGAAAGAAAGCAATCGTGTGCTTTTTCTTACATTTATTTATTTATTTATGGCTGCGTTGGGTCTTCGTTGCTGCGCGGGCTTTCTCTAGTTGCGGCGAGCGGGGGCTACTCTTCGCTGTGGTGCGTGGGCTTCTCATTGCGGTGGCTTCTCTTGTTGCAGAGCATGGGCTCTAGGCGTGTGGGCTTCAGTAATTGCGGCGCATGGGCTCAGTAGTTGTGACTCGCGGGCCCTAGAGCGCAGGATCAGTAGTTGTGGTGCACGGGCTTAGTTGCTCTGAGGCATGTGGGATCTTCCTGGATCAGGGCTCCAACCCATGCCCCCTGCATTGGCAGGCGGATTCTTAACCACTGTGCCACCAGCAAAGTCCCAACACGTGCTTTTTCTACATCATTTCATAGGTAGAGATTTCATAGTTTTTCATGACAATGAGAACAATTATTCTCTACCAGAAAGACCAGGGTAGGGTTTTACAACTCATGCACAGCAATCTTGCAAACCATAAAGCACAGAGTAGTCATATTTTTTTGTTTTCCTTCTCTTGGGTTCTAATTTTTCTTTAAATTTCTATACTATTAATTTTATTACACATGCTTTTGGCTGTAAGTCACCTCAAATCTTTACTTGAACGAGGTAACAGTATAAACCAATGCCTTTAATTCCATTGTTTTAGTCTGACAGCACTGGTTTCAAAAATTTGAAGGTTTTTTAACTGAGAGTTAAATCCAAGTGAAATAGACCACATGTTAAATAATTCGACTGATGCAGCATCTTTTATCCATTAAATCAGAGGCTCTTTCTATCTTTCTGTGGAGGGTTGGGGAGAAGGGCTATGTGTGAGGAACATGTGTTAAACACGATCTCTGTATATTTCCATTTAAGTATTATAGAGATCAACTAACAAGCTCTGATATTACTCTTTAGAAATGACAAGTAATAATGAGAACTAGAATCCTGGATGGATGATTCTGCTGAAATATTTCTTTAGGCTCAAGTGTTGGCATGTCAGTGAGGGTTGTCAAGACATTGCTGGGTTCAAAGGAGGGTGACTTGGGTGGATCTCTCTTATTTATTTCACAAACATCTCTGACCTATTCACTTTTATCTAAAGAGTTGCTATTATTTCTGCTTTTGTCCTACTTTACTTTCATCTTACATATCAGGGATTGAAACCCTGGTTCCTCTAATTGTGTCTGACATGAAGCTGTCAATCTTATCTGCGAGGCCTCTATTGAAATGTTCCAGATGTGTGGCAGACTCTAGGCTTGTAGGCGCGAATAGCCCCTGATTCTTAAATGGTCAGTGCATCCTCTCTTGCCCCAGCCTCCAGGACTGTCCACCAAAGTCATGCGTGTAATGGTACTTCAAAGCACCTTTTTTATCCAGCCTTTTATTTTCTTCCTTCAGAAAATGACCAGCATAGTCTGTCATTTTCTCTTATTGGCAGTCTACAAGTCTCCAGTTCCCAAGGGAGCACACAGATCAACCTCTCCCAAAGACTTTACATCTTCAACTCACCAGTCTAAGCTCCTATGAATTGGACTTAGGAGTAAAATTGTAAATATCATTTCCATATTCACATGGGCCCAAAATCAAATACAATTATGTTGAAGGGGCGTGTCATAAACCCTAGATCATCTACACACCCATTTATTGTGTGTAAGTGACCTTCTAAAATTTTAAATCGCCAGAGAGTTCTTGTTAGAGCCATTTACATTTTTTTACAAGTGTTTCTCCTCCAATCTCGACAATGGGCAGATGTATAGACCGAATGATTCATTTTCAGGACATTCGCCTCTAATTGAACTGTGTTCATCTTAGATGCTCAGATCAATGTGGCTTGTCTAAAATCTAGCTGTACCCATTGTTCTTTTGTTGTGAATATGGTAAGCTCAAGATGACATTGTTACTTTCCCACCCCCAATTCCTTTTTAGTTTTATATCACCAACTTATCCTTCCTTGATGGTCACAATTAACTCCAGAATTTGTTACTCCAATCAATATCCTTCCTCTACTTCTGAGTGGTGAAAAGTCAGCAAGATTAGCAAAGATAGTATTGGATATTCTTTATTCAGCCAAATAGCACAACAGCCTTTTGATTAGTTGTGGCTCTTTCTCACTTTTTACCTTGTATTTATACCATTTTAAAAAAAATTTAGTTTTATTTATTTATTTTTGGCTGCATTGGGTCTTCGTTGCTCTGCGTGGGCTTTCTCTAGTTGCGATGAGTGGGGGCTACTCTTCATTGCGGTGCACGGGTTTCTCACTGCAGTGACTTCTCTTGTTGCAGAGCACGGGCTCTAGGCACACGGGCTTCAGTGGTTGTGGCACATGGGCTCAGTAGTTGTGGCACACGGTCTTAGTTGCTCCGCGGCATGTGGGATCTTCCCGGACCAGGGCTGGAACCCGTGTCCCCTGCATTGGCAGGCGGATTCTTAACCACTGCGCCACCAGGGCAGTCCTATTTATACCATTTTTACACATTTTCCATCCGACTGCTTATTCCTGTCTCTTTTACTTGGAGGACATGGATTCAGTCTTGCCCTTCTCAGTGAAGAGAGCAGTGCCTCCCTTTCAGTGGGAGCCTAGCCCATCATCATTGAATGGTTGAAGATCTGTTCTAACAAAAATATGTTTATCTCTTAGTACAAGTTATAAAATAAAATAGCTGTAGATATTTTTCTAAGTTCTGAAAATTATTTTTATTACTATAAAAAGGAATCACATGCATCAGGTGAAGGAGGTAATAGTTAATATGGGCAGACCATGCTTTCTTCCACTTAAATGTAGATATGAATATAAACGTAAAAAGGGGCCTAAGATTCGGGATTTCTAAGAAGCACCAAGGTGACCTGCTGTTTGTATCCTGGGGGCCACATTCTGAGTGGTGAGGCCCTAGGGCCTTAAGCTTTCTCTGTTCTTAAATCACAGCTAATGATCGGCTTTGCCTGGCAGTTACTTTTATCTTAATTGTTTTTCCAACTACCAAGATCTGTTAAAAACACTTCAGATATTACAGGCATTAAAAATGTAGGAAGTAAAAGTTCTCAATAATCTTTCCTCATAGAAACAGCTGCTGTCAACAACTTAATGCATATTCTGCCCAATTATTTTCTCTCTATGTGTGACTATCTTTCAGGAAATGAGCTCATTCAAAACATTCTGTTTTCGCTTTTTCGCCTTCTAGTATATATGGGGTTTCTTTCCCCACATAAAAACATAAAGGGCTATTCTATTTTAAGGGTGGTCCATATATGCCTTAGGTGTTATTTAGAAATACGTATGTTATTAAGAAGATATTTATGTGAACATAGCTTTTGAAATAAAAACAACAGCATGTTTGGCAGAAGTCAATGTTACGTAAATGAACAGATTAAAATAGAAAGAAGTTAGCTTGCCTGTAGATCATGTCGTGGTGACAATTTTTTTTTTTTAATTTTTGTTTATTTATTTATTTATTTTTGGCTGTGTTGGGTCTTCGTTTCTGTGCGAGGGCTTCCCCTAGTTGCGGCAAGCGGGGGCCACTCTTCATCGCGGTGTGCGGGCCTCTCACTATCGTGGCCTCTCTTGTTGCGGAGCACAGGCTCCAGACGCGCAGGCTCAGTAGTTGTGGCTCACGGACCTAGTTGCTCCGCGGCATGTGGGATCTTCCCAGACCAGGGCTCGAACCCGTGTCCCCTGCATTGGCAGGCAGATTCTCAACCGCTGCGCCACCAGGGAAGCCCCGTGATGGCACTTGTAAAGGAATGAGCAGACAGAGAGTCGAATGAGACATTCTGAGGTTAGAAAGAAGACACGATCATTTCCCTCTGTGAAGTGACAGTCTCTGGAGACTTCCATGTTGGCCTGAAGCTGGGGTATTTAAGGACAATGACAATATACGGATATAAAGATACCCTAGGGGTTACCCAAGACCCACCACTCAGGGTCCTGAGATCAGAGGTACCCTAGGAGATGCCTACTGCCCATCACCCCCATGCCGGGGCTGGGGTCACCACAAGCCTTTGGCCTCAGGCGTAGGGTGGGTGAGTGCCACACAGCTCCCTGGCAGCCGATGGTTTTGCAGTGTGTGGCCTAAGCAGTTCCTCTGCCCAAGGCAGTGTGACTCTAGAGGCTGTGTCTTTCTCAGAGGGCCGAGACTAGCCCTTCAAGCGCAGCTGGGAGGCCCACCTTCCCCCGAGGGGGAGACTTCCGGCCCAGGACCCCTGACAGAGGCTGAAATTCTCCACCCAGGGAAGGGTGAGTGTTGGTGCAGAATAGCTGTTTTATACAAACAGTAGGCAGACTACGTACAAGTTACTCTTCAGATGGCAGTTGAGGCCACAGGGCCACCTGTATTAGCTTGAGCTGTACACCTTCGATTCCACACCAGGAATTCATAAATGCAAATAAATACAGTATGTCCTTTCTCCGTCTCTCCCTCAAGAATAAGGATTTCTGGCTGGAAGAGGCTCTAAATTTCAGTCAGGATTGGAATGACCAGCCTGAGAGCTTTGCAAGGAATCTGGCTGAGAATCTTTCCCCAATGAAAAGACACCCTTCAGCCCCGCTGCACCCCTACCCCCTAATTCTGGCTGGAAATCTGATAGATTCAGTTAATCTTCAACAGGCAATTTCAGCCGTTTTAGACCCACTTCTCCAGGGTGATTAATCACCGGGGTGTTTGGCAAGCACTGAGCGGGAGAGGCTTGTGGGGAGGAAAGGGAGCCCAGGCCGCAGCTGGCCCGCCGTCGTTACCGCTCAGGGCCAGCCTCTGTTCACCCTCTGCAAAGCACAGCTGCTCCGTGTCTGTCACAAGCAACGGGATGACATTTCCCACCTGGCAATTACCAGGAGGATGCCTGGTGATGCCTTTTGGAACTGCCGATCTCAAAGGTAACTCTTGGCTCCAGCCGAGTTCAGTGTGTCTGCAGGTTTGGCTTTTTATCTCCATTTTCATACTTGAACTGAAAGGAAGATGTATGTGGAGACTTGTATCTCCCTCCCAACACCTCTCTTCCTTCCCCTCACCTGTCTGCACGGTGAGAACATCACAGAGGCTGGAATCCTCTGCTATATGGAATCCTATATGCCAGGCATGCTGAAGAAGTCTGGTCTGGGGATAAACTAGGACAAAGGTGCCAACAAACATTCATGAGAGAACCAACGTGAGTTATGTGTGAAGGTATTTATAGTTTCATGTTCTGTGGGGAAAAGCATATAAGCCACTATTTTCGGGGACTTCCTTCCTTATAATTTGGTGCTCACCAAAGAGAAGAATTCTGAGAATTCACTGAATTCAGCAATCTAGGAAACACACCCCAGTTGACATATCTCTGTACATTACATATGGCATCAGGATGCCATTTAATAGGTAATTTTTTTTTTTAAATACTAATCTCAAAGGAGAGTCCCTTTATTTATTTATTTATTTTGTAAATTTATTTATTTATTTATTTATTTATTTATTTTTGGCTGTGTTGGGTCTTCGTTTCTGTGCGAGGGCTTTCTCTAGTTGCGGCGAGCGGGGGCCACTCTTCATCGCGGTGCGCGGGCCTCTCACTATCGTGGCCTCTCCCGTTGCGGAGCACAGGCTCCAGACGCGCAGGCTCAGTAATTGTGGCTCACGGGCCCAGTTGCTCCGTGGCATGTGGGATCTTCCCAGACCAGGGCTCGAACCCGTGTCCCCTGCATTGGCAGGCAGACTCTCAACCACTGCGCCACCAGGGAAGCCCTAATAGGTAATTTTTGAAGGGAAATTAATGATAGTCTAGCTGGGTAGCTGTATGGGAGGAATAAGCCTCTAAACATGTCATAAAGAAGTACGTGTATTCCTTCCTTCACTCAGCGATGATTTATGGCAGAGGTGCTATATGCCAGGTCTTGTTGCAGATGCTGAGAACTGGAATGGTACCAGATGGAACTGCGGATGGGAGCGGAATAACACCATTCAGACGGCTTATGAAAGTGAAGTCGAGACACACTTTCATTCTACCTGTCCTTTCCCCACCAGTCCCAGACTCTTAAAATCCCAGACTGTTACGCATGAACTCGTTTCCTCACTTGGCCTATTTTGATGATAAAAGAACCGTTGCCTCTGAGCCATAGACTTAAAAGAATTAAAAAAAAAAAAAAGACATTGAATGTAGGTGGATTAAAGAGCCCTGGCACATGAGTGTCACTGAGCTGGATAGGCAAGGAGAAATTCAGGGCAATGTAGCAGTTTAAAATGGTTAAGAAAATTAAAAATACACGGAAAAGAAGAAGAGAGAAGAAAAACGAAGATTACTTGGTACAGATTTGTTGCTCAAAGAATGTGATGCTTTGACAAGAGTACCAAGACCAAAAGTAGATCGGTGGCTGCCAGGGGCTTGAGGTAGTGGGGAGTGAGGGGTCCTTGTTAAGGGGTTTAGGGATTCTTTTTGGGGTGAAGAAAATGTTCTAAAATTAGTGGTGATGGTTGAACAACGCTGAATGTACTAAAAACCATTGAACTATATTCTCTGAAGGGGTGAAGTTTATGGTATGTGAATTCTATCTCAAAAAAACTGTTATTAAAAAAGAGACACTTGTTTGAGCTTGACTAAGATGAAGCACCATCTTCCTGTGAGGTAGGAACGTAAGCACATGTTCCATCAACTTGACAGTCTTACTTCAGAATCTCTAATAAACTTCATTCTATAGGGGATGATTTTGGAGAATTTTGCCCAAGTATATATTTTAAGGGCTAGACTTTGGTAGCTTAGGAAATGGGAGAGAGAAAGAACATCAATTATTTGAAGCTATTAATATGGTAGAATTGATATTATATATATATTTATGTATGAAAAAGGAATAGGGTTTCCATTGTTGGTGGAAATGTAAATTGGTGCAGCCACTATGGAAAACAGTATGGAGATTCCTCAGAAAACTAAAAATAGAATTACTATGTGATCCAGCAGTCCCACTCCTGGGCATATATCCGGAAGAGACGAAAACTTTAATTTGAAAAGATACATGCACCCCAATGTTCATAGCAGCGCTATTTACGATAGACAAGACATTGAAGCAACCTAAATGTTCATCAACAGATGAATGGGTAAAGAAGATGTGGTACATAGATACAATGGAATATTACTCAGCCATGAAAAAGAACAAAATATTGCCATCTGCAGCAACATGGATAGCCCTAGAGAGTATTATACTAAGTGAAGTAAGTCAGAGAAAGATAAATATCATGTGATATCAATTATATGTGGAATCTAAAAAAAATGATACAAATGAACTTATTTACAAAAGAGAAACGGACTCACAGACACAGAAAACAAATTTATCGCTACCAACAGGGAAAAGGGAGAGAGAGATAAATTAGGAGTAGGTGATTAACAGATACACACTTCTATACATAAAATAAACAACAAGGATTTACTGTATAGCACAGGAAACTATATTCAATATCTTATAATAATCGAAAATGGAAAAGAATCTGAAAAAGAATATATATAATTGAATCACTCTGCTGTACACCTGAAATGAATACAATATTGTGAGTCAACTATACTTCAATAAAAAATGAATAGGAGAAACTGGCCAAAAACTGATAATATGTGGGAAAGCTATAGATCTGTGCTGTCCAAGATGGCAGCCTCCAGTCACACATGGCTATTTAAGTTAGTTACAACTGAATACACTTAAAAGTTTAGTTTCTTAGTCACACTAGCCACATTTCAAGTGCTCCATAGCCACGTGTGACTAGTGGCTATTGTATTGGACGGGGCAGATATAGAATGTTCCATTGGACACCTCTGCTCTAGGTGTCAAGTGGTGTGATGCTATACCTTACAACACCCCAGAGTCTGCCTTCATAGGAGAATATAGAACAATGTCTCTTTAAGGATCTGCGACATAGTCCACTGAAATCCAGGACCATCCCAGTGAAAGTGTGAGTCCTCATTGCATCACTAGAGCTTCAATCCATAGTAAGTTCAGAATTCCTCAGAATTATTAGTTTTGCACCCATGAAACTTAGGTTTTATTTTAAATTCTGCATTAAGTTTCTTCATGGTGTTTCAGATATTTATTTCACTTTTTCTGCCTCTTCTTTTCAGGTACTTAGTTTAAAAATCTGATAAATAGTTGGCAAACACTAGTGGCTGTATTCCAAATATTTGTCCATCAGGACATTAGTTACTGTTGAGTAAATAATTTCTGTCTTTGTTTTCTTTGCCTATGAAATGGAATCTGTACTTTCCTCCATTATGACGTTTATAAAATTAAGATTTGGGGATTAGCTTAATAAGGTACCACAAACAAAAGAACTGTGTAAGGAAAAGTTAGTGTAGTTATTATAAAGTTTCCTTTTAAAATGACTTCTAATGTCAGTTATTCTTATTGACAGGAATGTTGAATAATATCCAAAAACGTACATAAAGAAAAATTCTACAAGCCACCTTTAGGTAAAGCCACCATCAGAGGTAAATGTTGTAAACATTTGCTTGTATTTTTTCATCTTTGCTTTATATACTGTATATTCAGTTTCACAAAATCGGAGGTGTATTGTCTATATCCCTAACTTTCAGTCTCAAGCTTAACCAACTTCGCTGTGTAGCACAGTGGTTAAGAATGTGGATCCTGGAGCCCTTGTGGCCTGCCTACAAGGGCCAGCTCTACAGCTCACTAGCTACCTGCCCTTGGTCAAACCACTTAACCACCCTGAGTTTCAGTTCCTTGATTTGTATGATGCGGATGATAATAGTGCCTACCTCTTAGGGTAGTTGGGGGGTTCACACGAGTTAATGTGAGTAAATCATATTGAATGATGTCTGGCAGATAGCATTTGGTATTATCATTACAAATTTGACCTGTTTCAGCTGCAACTTGCAGAACTGAAGACCTTCCTGAAAACCCCTGTGCACTCAAGTATTCCTGAAGTCTCCAAAGGGGAACCAACCAATCTGTTTGCTGCAGTCTACAAGTAGCATCTACCATATTCTTTCTCTCTCCCTCTGCCTTCCTTTTGTGGATGTCCTCTGCAATTGAAATGGCTCTAGGTATCTCTTTTTTTTTAGCAGTGAGTGCGATCCATCATGAGAATCTGTGTCCATGGCAAAGGTGTTACATTCCAATTCTTTCAAAGCCAGTACTCTTGGAGGGTGCTAGACTATCGCTGGTTTTCATGTAAAAATAGAGAGAAAACCCCCTTCTAATTTTTTTAAAAAATTAATTTTATTGAAGTATAGTTGATTTACAATGTTGTGTTAATTTCTGTTGTACAGCAAAGTGATTCAGTTCTACATACATATACATTCTTTTTCATATTCTTTTCCATTATGGTTTCTCACAGGATATTGAATATAGTTCCCTGTGCTATCCAGTAGGACCTTGTTGTTTACTCATTCTATATATAATAGTTTGCATCTGCTAATCCCAAACTCCCAATCCATCCCTCCCCCCCCCCCAACAAGTCTGTAATCCCTTCTAATTTTGTGTTGTAGATGCTAACGGTACTCCTAAAGGGCCGGCTTTTGTTTTGTTTCTTATTCTGTAGAGTAGATGATTATAAATCCAAAGTTTCTCTCTCTTGCTAATATTAACATTCTCTCAAAGTATAGTTTCTATGAATTATTATTATGAAAGTTCCTTTTCCTACCAAAGGTGTGGAGGGGATGAAACAAAGTGGAGTGGTGAGAGAGGAAAACATTGCCTTATTTTTTACAACTTCTTACCTACACAGAAGTGTAAGCCCCTTGCAAATAGGTACTTTCTCTTAGTCTACTGTGTCCTATAGTATCAATACAATTCTGGACATAAAAACCCATTAGATATATTAAAATGTATTATTTTCAATGTTACAAGAAGAAGAAGAAAGCAAAATGATATTTATTAACGATCTAATATGTGCCTAACACTCTAAATATGTTATCTCATTTAATTTTTATAGTTAATTTCTGGGGGCAGTTATTATTGTCCTCCTCTTACAGATGAAATAACTGAGCCTATGAAA
This sequence comes from Balaenoptera borealis, assembly GCF_965194805.1. Classification (NCBI taxonomy): domain Eukaryota; kingdom Metazoa; phylum Chordata; class Mammalia; order Artiodactyla; family Balaenopteridae; genus Balaenoptera; species Balaenoptera borealis. Next base: position 52,784,023 of record NC_138877.1, read on the forward strand.
AGTTAAGCACTCTTCTCAGGTCACGCCATGAGTAGGTGACAAAAATCTGGGTTCCACTCCGGGTCTGCTTAATAGACCCCAAGCTCGTTCCTCATACAGCAACGCTCGGTTTTAGGGTAGGTGGAGAGAGGGTTATTCTAAAGTAGAGCACATTGAACAAATGGAAGTCTAGCAATTTACAACAACATAACGTTTTTAGAGAATTAAAATATCAACTCAAGGAATGAACTAATCATTTGGCCATGAGCAAAATCCAATTTTCATTAGTCGAATTTATTCTGAGTTTAGAATAAATTTAGGTTCATCTTTACCAGTCAAAACACCTACTACTTACTAATTCTTAGGGAAAAAGATTTGGTAAAAAATGTCTCATATCTCTTTCGCATCATATAGTTCTCCAAAAGTACATTAGGAAAAGAAGCATATAAATTACGTATACCTTGAAATATGGATTTAAAAATGAAGTCCTTTAATTAAACACTTCAGTTGTAGTCAACCTGTGATCACCATTTTATTTTAGAAGGTTTAAAGAGACTCCCAAATGTAGATTTCCCCACTTTTTCCTTCTGAGACACCTAACAATTGAATAGGATTAGTTGAGTTTCTCTAAGACAGCTTTTCAAACATTCTTTTGAGTTCCTCTCTCTTAGGCTCTTTATTAAGGCTAGTTTAACTTTAGCCAAGTCATGACTTTCTAAGAGACATCATTTTCTCTCCTGCCATCACTGTGGATCACTTAGGAAAAATGTGTTTGAACAAGGAGCCATGCTATCTACCTACTTGGGCATTTGAGCTCCCTCGTTGCTTAAGGACCATTCACATCTGGCTAGGCTTCAGATTCAACAGAGTCTTCATAAAAGCTGAAATTGTAGTGAAATCAATCATAAAAAGATCTGTTTACTTTAGGTCAGATATAGAGGAACTTCTGATATGTAGTCATTAAGGTGAGTGGAAGTAAACATCCTCTTAACTATCCGGGATAAAGAAAGTTCACAACCATTTCTCTTGTTCCTTATCTGTGTTTCAATGAGGTGTCACCAAATGGCAGTGAGTGGAATGTGGCCATTTCCTCTGCTATGTGTTCATGGGCAGATCTGTATCAGTTGGTCTAGTTTTCCTGTTGTTTAACTGTGTGATGAAATAACTAGTGGTAACTTATTTAATCAATACATTCTCTTAATATGCTTTGAGCGTAATGGAAATCAGCTTCATAAAAGTGTTGGGAAGTGATTGCATCTATTCCCCTTCCTTCTCTTACTAGTGACCCTTCAGTCATTAGAGTTCAACTTTCCTGTGAAAATCATGATGTTGAGTTAAGCGTTACACAGAGTAAGAGATGGTCTTACAGGCTTGGTTTATTATATTTCTTATTGGGTACATTTTATTAGGCTTTTCCAAATGCACATTGCGTCTAATTATAAAGTGTTCTATCAGATCTAAATATTTTATGATATTGGTATGGTGCCTTTCACCTTTAAGGAGAAACTATTATGTAACTCCAAAGATTGACACCACCATAACAGATTGACCGGTTTGCAAAACAAGTGGCAACAGCTATAGATACAAGGCACAACACAAAGAATTAAGAACACTACATACAGCAAATCCTATATTTAGACTTGACATAATATAATGACCAGGAAGAAATTTTACACAAGCATTATGAAGGCATGCTTGAACGTTTCTTTGGCATGACATTAATTAGAGAAACTCCTAGCTAGAACATGACTCTTTTTGATGCTAAAGGCATATAGTATGCTGCACATTAACATAAGCATCTGGCTTACAAAAACAAATATGTGGCTACTGAGTACAAAATCTGATGGAAAAATCTTAATGATAACATTCTTTCTCCAGGTAAAATGTGTTGTTAATCAATGTCATTGTTCCAATAAATTCATTTCACTTCATAATTACTTTTATTTACAAAACCTTCTCTAACAACCTTTCTACAGTTTTATTAGATACATTAGAACACACCCTTTGAAAGGCAGTGTGCCAGGAACTGCGGAGAGAGCCCTGTGTTAGATTACAGTTGTATCTCTAGAGGGAGAAAGACAACAATACAATATGATAAACACAAAAATATTTATATTTTGGAGCTATATTCAGAGTGATATGGTGGGAGTATTGAGGAAATATCTAACTCCTATGAGCAAACTAATCTAGGTAGATTTTTCAAAGAACACGTGCTACCCTCCACCCTCACCTGGAATCCACACGTCCTCCCTCTCCCACCCGAGGGTTATGTCAGACTCTTCCAAAGACAGCCTTACCCCATTGGCAAAATATTCTTACATCCCTCCTCACTGCACTAATCAGAATCTTGGAGGTAGTGGCAGAGTAGATTTCAGGCATACTTAAAAGAGGCTTCCAGATCTTTCCTCTTTCTGTATAGATGCTAGGACTTAATTTTGTTTTTCTTTTAAAAATTAATACAGTCTTGGCATCTTGCCACGTGTATCTAGTGGGGTGTTGTGTCCTGGAACAGGGAATGGAGGAGGGAAGAATGTAAGGAGAGTTCAGAGGATCCTCTGGAAATAGTTCCAGACGTTTTCTCTTTTTAATGATTTTTTAATAGAGATCATTAATTTGTCAATGTATTTGGAGAACTCAAGGAAAAAGTCTGAGAAACTTTGCTAAGGACTTCCTCAACTGTTTTTGCCCAGACTTCCTCCAGGCCTCTGTATTGTTTTCACTAATGGTTTGTGGTTAATTCCTAAGAAAGCCAAATATAAATGGACCAAAAGCCAGCAAAACAAGCTTAAGTCCTAAAATTCAACCTAATGGTGTAATGATGATGGTTCTACTTAAGCAAATTCTTACCAAGGACAAAAAATTATTTGTGTTAAGCCAAACCACTTCAACTATCCAAGGAATAGTAGCACAATGGAGGCATTCCCATGGAATATCAACCACACACAGTCACACATTCCCTCCTGACCACAGGAAGTTACTGCAAAGATTTCTAGAGTACTTAATGGAAGATCGTTGTTAGACTAATCTCCTTTACAATTACAACTTCAGTCCAGCAGCTTGATGTAATAGGATTCCTTGAAAAGAACCAATCTGATTGTCCAAAACTTGATACAGAAGGATTTTATAATGTAAATTCCAAATATCATGAAACAATGCCTACCAAATATCCAAGCTCCATTTAAAAATCCTGAGGTGCTCATTTGCTTCTAGAGACATCTTTTTAAAAAGAGCTTTATCAAGGTGTATTGTACAAACAATTTTCACCCATAAATGTTCAACTCAATGACTTGAATTCCCTCACGTCTGTTTGTAGGGAGGACGCACTCCTATTCCCAGTCCTAGGCAATTACTGATCTGCTTTCTGTTTCTCTAAATTTGCCTTTTCTGGACATTATATAAATGGAATCTTACAACGCATTGTCTTGTTTTGTGTGTACCTTCTTTGACATAGTATAATGTTTAAGATTCATCCATGGTATAGCATAAATCCGTAGCTTATTTTTATTGCTTTATAGTTTTCCATGTTATGGAGTTGTGTATGCATGGAATCTCATGTAAGGAATGTACAATATATACATTGTTTTATTGAGGTATAATTGACAGGTAACATTTTGTACATACACTTTCCAATTCTCAGTGTCTCTCTCTTCATGCACAGAAACACTATAGTAGCTTCTTTTTTTTTTAAATTAATTAATTAATTAATTTTTGCCTGCATTGGGTCTTCGTTGTGGTGAGTGGGCTTCTCATTGCGGTGGCTTCTTTTGTTGCAGAGTACGGGCTCTAGGTGCGCGGGCTTCAGTAGTTGTGGCACACGGGCTCAGTAGTTGTGGCTCGCAGGCTCTAGAGCACTGGCTCAGTAGTTGTGGCGCACGGGCTTAGTTGCTCTGTGGCATGTGGGATCTTCCCAGACCAGGGCTCGAACCCGTGTCACCTGAATTGCAGGTGGATTCTTAACCGCTGTGCCACCAGGGAAGCCCTCCTCTCTTTCCTTGACTTGGGATCCTTGAATCCTGGATTAAATGAATCCCATTAAAATCCATGCTAAAATTTTTAACATTTTTTTTTTCCCCCTGGCGAGATGGTCCATAGCTATAAACAGATTCTCTAATGGTCTGTTACCTGAAACAATTTAAGAGCCAGTCTTAGTGTTCTATTTGTTTCCATCCCTGACCCTTTTTCCTTCTCACTCTATCTATTTTCTTTGGAGAACACTTACTTTCATGGCTTCATGACTTTAACTACCAGCAGATAGATTACTTGGAAGATCCCCAATAGAAATTTTATTATCTAAATTATGGGCCATATGAAAGTTTTAAATGTATTTGGAATGATAAGGAAGCCATCCTTTTCTAAGCATGAACAGGGGACATGGAAGTTTGTTTCCCTTTTTACCTTTATCCCTCTACCTTAAACCTTAAAACTTAAACTTTCCCACCTTGAAGGCACAGACAGCCTGGAAATTTGTCTTGCCATTTTCTCTCCATCTATCACCTTTCACCAGTTACGTCTGTCCCACTGAGGCTGAAAACCACTGCACCTTCCTCAGCACTTGCCCACGTGCACATACAGTAAATGACACCAATCTTAAAAGCACAGTTTGGTGTTTGAGTGAGGAGTGAAATCCCCACTTTCAGATTACACATTCATTGGTATACTCTTTTGGATCTACCTACAGCTCTATCATTTTTCTCTATCCACTGAACACTTAACTATGGATATTTTTCTCTAAGGATCCTAGGAAATGGTCTTGTGATATGGCATTAGACAAGGATGCTTTGTTTAGAATTTACTTCCATTCTAAAGATGGAATTACTTCCCTTCCAAAAGAATTTCTTCCATTTGTAAGGCCAGGACCCTTCCTCAGATTGCAAGAGAATGCAACCTTCTGTCCTGTGAATTTTCTGAGAAGCTGGAATACCACAACCACTCAAGCAATCAGTCAACCAAAAAAGCCTCGAATCCTAACAACACTGTGCAGGGGATGTAAGAAAAACATTATGAGGAGAAGAAGCAAAGTCAAAACACCTCTACCATCTAGATACTATTATTGATGTTCATATTAACCTCCAAGTCCTTTTTGTTTTTTGGCAGTTTTTTTTTTTAATTGAAGTATAGTTGATTTACAATGTTGTGTTAATTTCTGTTGTACAGCAAAGTGATTCAGTTATATTACATATATACATTCTTTTTCATTTCATTCTTTTTCATATTCTTTTCCATTATGGTTTATCACAGGATATTGAATATAGTTCCCTGCTCTATACAGTAGGACCTTGTTTATGCATCCTATATATACTAGTTTGCATCTGCTAACCCCAAACTCACACTCCATCCCTCCTTCACCCCCTCCCCCTTGGCAACTACAGGCCTTTAACCTTCAAGTCTTGAGCCATTTCCTGAACTCCAGACCTGACTGTGCAACTACCTGATGGATAGCACCGTCTGCACGTCCTCAAGACAACTTCATGCACTACACGGCCCCAGCTGAACATCTTATCTTGCCTTTCATAACTGCGCCTCCACCTTCATACGCCACCTTAATGAGCGGGACCAACATCCAAATCGTCTCAGTTCCTTCCCCTCACTCTCCACCCACATTTAATTGTCAGCAAGGCCAGTCAATTATGCCTCAGAGATCTCTGTCGTATATGGTCCCTCCTCTGCATCCTCACTGCCACCTCCTTATCTTGGGTCCCCCTTCTCTCTTCCTTAGAGTCTTGCAGGAGCGTTCCAACTGATCTTGTCAGACCTGCTATCACCAGTGCATTCCCACACTGCTGCCAATGTGCTCTGCAGCTTCAACGCCTTTGCTGCAGCCCACTGCCCAGGTGAAGCCTAAACCCTGCTGCACGCAGGGCTCCTACACAGTGTGGTCCCAGCTTTTCTCTGTGGCTCCTCTACTGCCATTCCTCACCGTGCACCGAGTTCCAGCTAACCCAGGCATCTCTACCATCCCTAAAATGCCATTCCTTCTCATATGTCTGCGTTTGCAGAAAGCCTAAAGAGCTAGCAATATATTATCTTGTTGTCCGTTCTCTGTTCTATGTTTGGCATTCTCCCCATCCTCAGCCCCTCATCCTGTCCTTTTTGTTTGCTGGACTACCTCTTACCCCACAAGTCCCTATCCAACAGTCATCTCTTTTGCACTACCCTCACTCCCATCTCCAGGAATATTTAGATTTCCTCTGTATGTATCTTCCAAGTTCCCTTTCCTCTGTGGATATTGTTTATATTTCAATCTCATTCGCTATGTGGGCTCCTAGAGGCATCTTATATACCCAATGCCTACCACAGTGCGTGGCATACAGTAGGTTTTCAATAAATACTGAATGAATGAATAATGAAGTTTGCAAAGAGTGTGGTAATCATATAGCTTGCCTTGCTCATTTTACTAATGCGGAAATTGAGACCCAGTGGAATTAGAACTGCATAATTAGAAGCAGATTCTGGAATAGAACCAAGGTGTTTTGACTTAGTTGAATGCGCCTTCCACTACACAGCATGGCATAGTTAATTTGATGGATTTCTAAGGAAAGAATCTTTAGTTTTAGTGACAAAATGTAACTCAGGAAGACAAGGAGATTTATTGGTGAAAGAAGAAAGAAAGCGGTTTGTTTTATTTCACAGTTTATCATATTATTCTATTAATCTTTGCATCCAAGTCAAAAAAGTATGAAGGTGATTGGAAGAGAGTAATAATTCCGTCCCGGAGAATGATTCTAATGAAGAAATGACAGCACTTTACCTAAATTGATCACTTAGTACTGGGTAATTTAGAAAGATTCCTTCTCTTAAGCTCTTGAAGTAAGTGAGATGTGGAAACTTCACAGATCCCCAGGGATGAGTGCTTGGCTGAGGGAATTGCAGTGAGAGGAACAGGAAAGCAGTATTTCTTTTGACAGGGGGCCAAACACATGTTTCATTATTCTGGGTTCCCAGTTTGAGGCAAGTGACTTTATTGAAAATATTCAGTTCTAGAAAGAAGCAGTAGTTTTTGTTTACGTTTTCATGAAAATTTAAAACCATACGGCTATAAAAGAAGTCTGGAGAGAAGAACCAAGATTAATATTTTATTTTCAAAAGAAGATGCTCAGAATTGGGGTACATATTGTGGAAAGGAAAAGATAGAATTTAGGGTATTTCTTTTATTCATAGTGAAAACAGCTACAAATGAGAATAATTTGATAGGGAAATAATCACTCTCATACAGTTCTTTGAACAGAATGTGTCTAGCTTAACTTACTAAACTGAGAAAGACACAGAGTATATGAGAGAGGTGCAGATTATATCTGAGAGGTAGATTTTAGGAATTAAAAGTTAATTTTAAAAAAGAGCTTAAAAAATTAATTTTAAAGCACACACATTTGGAAGAATGATGAATTTCAGTGCCATCAACTCAGCTGCTGATAGAAGGGCACAGGGGAATGGTAACGTCATATCGGGAACCAGCTGCTGTTCTTTAGGAGGACAGGAGAGGAGGAGAGCCATGGGGATCTGTGCTGGGGCTGAAGGCGGGGGGCAGGGGGACCAAGCTGAGACCACAGGAGAAGGTAGAAGCAGGTCTGAGCTGCTAAGAGCTAAAAGGTGAGATGCCGACCGGCTTCCAGAAGGAAGGAAGAGGGGTTTGGAAACTGGAGAGAGCATGCTTATGGGAATTCTCCTTGGAAATGATTTCTAAGATTATGGAAGAATGGAAATCTGCTGTACTCTCTACTGTATATATAGCAGAGCTTTGTTGAGATGGTAGAAGAATCAGGGTTAATTTTTCTCTCTGTCTTGTTTATAGCTAAATTCTTTTTCTATATTTTCTAAAATTATCACTAAGAACATGAGTTCTAGGGCATCTTCTGGTTTCATCACTTCTTGGACAGCTGCTCTGAGCACTTAGGTTGGTTCCACCTACACCAATAAGCTCAGCTTGGGCTTGGGGACCATCTCTTTCTCTTTGGCCATTTATCCCATCGCTTTCCCTGACTTCATTTAGCTGCCTCACTGCCCAACCATCCCACACTCTCCCCTTTTCATGGTCTGAAACTTTTATCCTCTCTTTTCCTACTCTCCGCCCACAATCTTAATTTATTCACTTTCTTTAGGAACTTCTCTACTTTTTAAGAGACCAAGCTGGGCCTATCTGTTTGTGATGTTACCCATTCCAGACAATGCCTTGGTATTTAAAACATGGCCTGTTGGAAATAAAAGAGTGACTCTGTTGGTCGTAGGCTCAGGTATCATGAGGTCGTGTAGATGGGTACTTTTGGGATTAGAACCTGGGGAAATGTTAGAGGAACAGGAAGCCTTCCTGAAGCATTTTTAAAATGCAAAATTCTAATTAAGAATTCTAATAAGATAATATGTGTGAAGAGTTTCTGGGTACCTTGCATGGAAAGTCCTAGTCAAATGCCCAATATTAGCATTCCTGCCATGATAGAGTCCCAGAGAGAGAGGCACTGAGGAATTTGCAATTGAATATCCTCCTCCAGGCCCTTTAGCACCTTCTAAAGATTTCATAAATCAGGGAATATGCCACGGTTTGCTGCAGGGATAAGTGCCTGAGAGGTGATGAAGTTTACTAAGAGAATTTCGAGCTCAGTTTTATTTGAACTAAAGCTGTGAATAGACCTACAGGGCTGAGGATCCTTCTGGGCCTGTTTAAATAGTAGCTCCAATTCCCTTCTCCAAAGTCTGGCTTGTCAGCCAGTGAGGGCTACAGATGCTGATCTGTTCTGCATGGGGCCCTGCCCTGGGCCAGGCCATTGGTCTGAACTCGAAACCTAATCCTTCCAGCACCAGCTCAGGTCGCACTCCTGCTCTGAAGTTTTTCTTGACAACCCCAGGTCCTACTGATCCTTCCCTTCTTTGAAGTCATAGGTGCTTGTTGGTGTTACGTTATGAATTTAGCCTTTCAAGGATGTGTGGCAAGGAGAATTTCATCCCCCAGAAATTCTGGAGGCTGCAGCTGCTTGGGAGAAGAGTGACATTGGTCACTCTTGGTGACGCCTGGTGAGGACGGTCACTCATAGAGAGCAGGGTGGGTCCAGGAGGACAAAGGAAGAAAACAGGGCACACGGCAGGGGGTGAAGGGAACTCCCTGGATGAGAGAGAGTAGGAGAGAATATAAGTGGCTTCTCTCGGTGTGGGCTTTTGGAGAGAGAAAGAAATGGATACCTAGAAATGAAGAGTCATAAGGGTTTTGTCTTGTTTTGTTTTAGCATGGTACTGGCTGGATGTAGTTTAGTCTTAGAATTGCTCTAGTCTTTCTGTTCATTTATTTACTTATTCATGTATACAGCCATCACATCTTTATTGAGTTCCCTTTATGTGCCAGGCACTATTCTAGGTCTGGAGATTTAGTGAATAAGACATATTCTAGTGGGAGAGATAGACAATAAATAACAGGCAAGGAGAGTGGAAACAGATGAGATAATGTCAACTATTATTAGACCTATGGAGAAAATAGAACAGGGGAATATGGTAGAAAGTGATTTTGTCCCGCTTTTACATAGATTTCATGTATATGGCTTATTCACCCAAAGTAGATGTGAACTGCCTTACACATCTTGTTACTTTCCATTCTTCCCTAAAACTACCTTATGCCTTACTAGGTAGTGCATATTTCAAATATATTAATGAATCCAAGAATAGAGCTCTGTATGAGACAGCTACTTTCATTGGGTTTCTTCACCTTTCTTGTGCCATGGAAGCTTTTGGAAGTTTGATGAAACCTATAGCTACCTTCTCAGAATAATATATTTAAATAGGCACAAAAAAATATACAGGATTACTGTGGAAACTAATAGGTACAGTCTACAGTCCTCTGATTCCAGGCTGATAATCACTGAGAGACAATATAAGGACTTTGCACAGAAGTATTGTGAAGGAGAAACTAAGTTTTGGAGATCACAGCACTTTTTATTTCCACAATATGGACTGAACAGTGACTAAAGCAAACTACATCTGACATTTAGGGGAAGAGCATGCCTGTGAGTCTTCTGACTGAGCAACCAGGTGAAGCTCAGTTAACGAAACAGAAGTCCAGAGTAAATGCCAACTTATTGGTTTGGTACTCCTAGCCAGGCTGTGGGTCCCTAGGTTAGAGCATGGGGTATATACCCTGGGAGGGTAATCACCTCGCTGGAAATAATTTCACTATGCACAGGCTGAGAAGGAAGGGAGCCATGAGGCCCATCAGGATGGAACTTGCCTGGAGCTGGTCTATAGAGAGCCCTCACAGAGGGGCCTAGAGGGCACAGGTGAGCAGGAGATGCAGACCAGGGCCCAGAGAGAAAGAGTGAGCCTCAGTGCAAGGGTCTACAAGGTGAGGCAAAGGATGCAAATCGTGAGCTTCCAGCCTTTCCCAGAAGCCCGATTTTAGGGGGAATTCCCCACAAAATTACAGGTTATCCAGAAACAAGTCTAGTTTTTCCATAGAGTTGTGCTGTTGAATGGGGTTTCCTCTTCGGATTTAACTTGGATGACTCAACAACGTATAGGATAGCCACAAAGCCACGCTCCCTGGGGCTTCCGACTCTCAGAAAGCAGGAGGAGCAGGTGGCAGAGTTGCTGGCACCATCTACTCTGCTCTTTCCGTCTTTTTTTTTTTGTCTCCTATGGCCGGTCTTCAATTGGATGTGACCCACAATGACCTCACACTCAACTTCTCCAAGGCTGATCTTATCATCTTCTAGCTTTCCTTTGTTGGCTTATGATCACATTCTTTTCCAAGTTACATTAGTTAAAAAAACAATGGAGCTTTTAAACATCTTTTTCTTCATGATTTGCCATACGCAAGCCCCATGGTTCATACATGTAAAACAGATATCGTATCTCCCTTATTCAAGAGCCGTAGCTCTTGAGAAGGACATTATTACCTCATTTCCAGATTTTCTACCTAAGACTTTCAACTGAGCTTCTTTTTTTTACATCTTTCATTCAAATCTTTTATTCCTCACCCCTGGACCCCTACACTCTCCCCTTCAGGAAACAAACTATCCCAAATGATTAAGATTCTTTATATTCATTTTTTTCCCCTTGGTCACAGGTCATATTTTCTTGCTTCTTTGCATGCCTGATAACTTTTGATTAAATGCCAAATATTGTGAATTGTACAAGGTTGAGTGCTGAATTTTTTTTTTTTTCCTGGTACTATAAATATTTCTGGGCTTTGCTCTGGGGTGCAATTAGGTTGCTTGGCATCAGTTTGATGCTCCTGAGGTTTGCTTTTAGGTCTTCTTAGGCAGGTGCAGAGTAGCCTGTAGTCTGTGTGTCACGTGGCAGCACTGCTGAGGCAGTACCATTCTGAGGGCTCTCTTCCTTGCTCCCTGTAGGATGAAGTCTTTTCACTCTGGTTGGTGGGAAGAGGAGCTCTTCCTAGCCCTGTGTGAACTCCAGGGATTTTTTCCTCCTGCTCCTTTCTGGTGGTTCTTTCTCTGGCTTCAGTAGTTTCCTCACTCACTATTCAGGACTCAAGCATGGGAGCCTCTGTGGATTTCTGACCTCTCTCCTCTACAGTACTGTGCCCTGCTCATTCTAGCTGCCCTGGTCTCCTGATTTTCAGTTGTGTCCTCTACTCAAGGGGTCTATCAAGCCCTGTGTGGTTTTCCTCTCCCTCAGCTGTGCTGGAAAACCCTTTCTAGGCTTGAGGCAAGAGTGAGCTGGGCCACTGTGAGCTCACCCTGTTTATCTTCTTTCAGAGACCACTGTCCTACACTACCTGCTGTCCACAGTCTGAAAAATTGTTGTTTCACATGTTTTGCCTGCTTTCTTTCTTTTTAAAATTAAGGCAGGTGGGTAAATGCATCCTTGTTAACTCGATCATGGTTAGATGACCAGAAGTGTAAGTCAATACTTTTATAATTAGGCTACATTTTATCTACCTATCTTTATCTCCTACTATTTTTTGGTTTGAATTATATTTTAGGTGGATTTTTAATGTACTCTTATACTCAGCCTAGCAGGATCAACATTCCACATATCTTTGGATGGTTAAAAAAAGTGTCAGTCCCTTTCTCTTGCAGATATTATAATCTAGTAGATGAACAAGTGCTACACAAACTCCAGGCAGGGTAGTATTCATATTTGAAAGTGCCTATTTATCCTTTAAAATACATGTAGAATGAAATCAATTTTATCTTGTCACTTGGTATGATGAATGACAGATGTTGGGTGAAAACTAAACATCCTCACACAGTTCTCTTTAATATCCAGCACCTCCGTCGCACCGTATTCCATGTATCCCCTCATTCAGCAGGTGTTTGCTAAATGTTAAACCAACTGCAGGGGCAAAGGGAGTAGTCACAGACCCCCTTGTGGCTCTCTGAGTATCATTAATACAAGGGTACCTTCTAGCCCTAATGGCAACTGAGATTTCTTACAGTTGGGATGTTGAATCGACCATAACTCATATTAAGTCGTATTATAACAGTATTAAGACAAGATTCATTCTCAGTTCTACAGTTAACTGTGAGCTTAAGGTGGCAATGATCCAATATCTGGGGTTTACACTTCTAGACTCAAGGCGAATGTTCTTAGAATACAGATAAATCAAGCAGATTTCGTGCGTGCATGACCAGACACATGCAGGAAAAAAACCCCTGCTATTCAAAAACAAGAGAAAACAACTTTTTATAAAGTGCCAAATCTTAAATTCACTGCTTGAATCATAATTGACATATATTAAGATAACTTTCTTTTAGTTGACCAGGATATTTTGTCTTTATGACACACAAATCTTTGTGTTACAAAATACCTGGAATGATAACTTAACAAACAACCATAGAACGTTTGTTCTTGAAATAGGTAGGTCTCACTCCAGCAGAAGAACAAGGGATTCTTGAAGTAGAAAAATTTGATTGAATTACATGAAAACTGTCCCATCCACCACCAGCATCTACTATTCATAAACCCTGACAATCAAATTTCGAGACATTCTGCTCTAATTTTTAGTGCAGTTGGAATGTTATATTTCTGCTTCCAAATGAAATGTAGAGTAGGCTCATGATTTTTTTTTTTGTCACTTTCAGTAACACAAACCCCTCTAGTCACTTTTAGTCATTAAGAGTCTAAGTTGAGAAATACGTCTAGTTAAATGTAGGGACTAGGGGCATGGTTACCTCATTCTCTATTTCCACGCCTACTGCCTCTTACTCCTCTTTCCTGGTCACTGGGCTACCCTTACTAAGTTAACTTCTCTAGAGTTAATTTAGTAAGGGTAGAAGCGACAGAAGAGGCAGAAGGGATCTTTCTGTTTTTGTTTTTTTTTATTGAGTGAAAGAGTCTTTAAATTCTATAATGTTTTACAATTTTGAAAAATTTCACACACATGATTTCATAAAATCCCATAATAATCCTTTTTTTCCTCCCTACCCCTATTTGCCTCTCCCCCTTCCCTCTCTTCACTGGTAACCACTAGCTTGTTCTCTATGAATCTGCTTCTTTTTTGTTTTATTCATTAGTTTGTTGTATTTTTTAGATTCCACATATAAGTGATATCATACAGTGTTTGTCTTTCTCTACCTGACTTATTTCACTTAGCATAATGCCCTCCAAGTCTATGCATGTTGCTACAAATGGCAAAGTTTCATTCTTTTTATAAGTGAGTAGTATTGCATTGTATGTATATACTACGTTTTCTTTATCCATGCATCTGTTGATGGACACTTGGGTTGCTTCCATACCTTGGCAATTGTAAATAATTCTGCTGTGAACATTGGGGTGCACGTATCTTTTCAAATTAGTGTTTTTGTTTCCTTCCAATATATACACAGGACTGGAATTGCTGGGTCATATGGTAGGTCTATTTTTAGTTTTTCGAGAAAGCTCCATACAGAAGGGATCTTTCTCCAATGTCTCTGACATGATGAGGATTTACACTGACCACGACAGCATCTCAAGGGTGCTTGGGTTCTTTGAAGACATCCCGCCATCCTCCACCATCTCATGGGTCTTATCCATGAGTTTCCTTGATGTAGATGAGTGCATCTTCTGTCATGATCATTCAGGATTCACTTGTCATTTCCTGAGAATTCCAGCAGTTCCTCCAGCAGCTTTCTGCTGTTTCTTTGTCCCTCCAAGAGACCCTCTTACACAGGATCTAAGATGACTTCTCTGCCACTTGCTTGCTCGTGACACACATTTAGTGTTATGAGAAATGCACACGTGAGACTCTCTATCCAGAGGGATGATACTCTTTCTCAAGCTACGGCTTGTACTCTGCTGCCCAGCCAGCCTCTTGTCCTTGGATTACATAGGTGAATCGGACACGTCAGTTCACTCTGTCCTTCAAACCTCAGGGGACACATTTCAAGCTCTCTGAATGGTCTTCTGAAGGTCCTTATATTAGGCTTGAGGTTAGAAGACAATATCACACTCCCATTTCACTCTCAAAATGGGAGAGGATGGAGATGTGGCACAGCTCCCACTGTCTCTAAAGAAACCCTGTCTCCAATTTCCAATTCCTCTTGGCCCTCCAATTATACTCTTTGTATACTTTATATGAAGGTATGGGTTTTTTTGAGGGGTCAATGTCACAACTGTTTTTTTTTTTTTCAGCCATTACTTTGCTAATTCCGCATAAAGATTATATTTTTGAATGTTGGAGTAGTTGGCACTTACTTGTATTAAGACCTCAGCTGAAACCGAGACCAAAATTGTTCCACGTTAAAACTCCTTTACACTTATATTTTACGACGTGTTAGCTTGTCCAGACCACAAAAAGAAAAATATCCCCCAGAGAAACGCTTAAGAAATGACATTAAATGTTTGGTCTTACATTCTTAATGTGTGGAACAGCAAATTTTGTGTTTTTAAAAGTTATTTTCTGATCAATTTCGGGATTTTATGTTCCATTCCAAGAATGGAATCTAAATTTACAGCATTCTGCTTTTAGGAAAGAAGGTCAAGGGGCCAATTAAATTGTAAATCAGGGAGTTCTTATTTATGCTTTGTCCAGAAAATTCCACAGTTGGTGTAGTACTCAAAGGTGGAAACAATGGAGAAGATCCACCTCAACATGTAAGCTCCTCCTAAAAGAGCCATATGGGAAGACTAGTGTCTCCTTGGGAGCATAAGGTTATTCGTCATGCGTGCTTTCTTCTACAGAGGTGAAAGAGAAGCCTTCTTTCTACCTTCTTAATTTCCCACTTTTGGCCTTCTTTAGAACGTAAGAAGGTGTTCCATCTTCCACGAGAAACTATTATTCTCTGCAGCCTAGGTTGGGTCTAGAATCCAGCGCAGTGAATCAGCAGGTGGCCACCAGGGGGCAGCTATGTACAGCTTTTGGGCTTCATTCTGTAGGCACTGGGGAATTATGGAAGGTTTCAGAGCAGGGGAGTTACCTAATGAAAGTGTGTGAGGAAGATTAATTTGGAAGCTAGGGTGAAGGAGAAAGAACAGATGTAGAAAGTCAGATCTGGGACCACTGCTGTGATCCTAGAGTAAAGAAAGGGTGTAGTGGCATCAAAGCAGAGACTAGGCATGGAAAAGGAATTCCAGACACTGTTAATAGAAATGTTGACACAGGACTGCTTGACTGAGTGGATTTGGAGGGAGGAAAAAATGGAGAACAAGTTTCCTGCTTGGAGAATGTTAATGCTGATAATGGAAATAAATCCACTTAGCCATCACTTTTCCCCTTTTACGTGTCATCTATCTCATTCTAATAAAACTTATCAAAAATTTGAGGATACTCTTAAAATGTTCATATACCAAAAGAGGCTTTTTGGAATATTTGAAATTTCAGTCTCTGACAGTTTCTGGAGGTTTTGGAGAATAGTGTCAACTGGCTTCTTTTCTTGGGGAAGAGAAAAAAAAATCAGAGTAAGGCAAACTTGGTATCTACCCTTCTTCTCTAGCTCCTCATTTTTTCCTCCTTCATGAAATGGTAGGTGTTTGGAGACACAGGGCCCTGACTCTACCTCTCTGGTTGGGTGGAGGGCAAGTCAGTGGAAAATTGTGTCGTAGGGAGGGCGTTGCCTCAGGAGATCTTTGTGTTAATACCCATGTCCACATTACTTCAAGGAGCTTACAACCTCACCGTATTAATAAGACGGGTATTAAGTCTAAAGATTTCCCCAAACATAAATACCTGCCAAATGCATCTGAGGGGAGATCCCCGTGTATTACGACCTTAAGCCAATAATGCCTCTGAATCTTTTAAAAGGTAAAGAAAGAAGCCCCTAAATGGAGGCTAGAAGCTGAACTGCAACAAAGAGCACTCTTTATGGGGCTGATGTGTATTATGAAGTTTTCCATTTCTGTCTCGTAATTTGTTCTGGCCTTTAATTTTTCTTTTTCTTTATACTTACACAGTTTTGGAGTGAAAGTGGAAAAGGCGAAATACCACAATAAACACAATGAAGTTCTGAGGCTTTGCCACCGGGAAAGCTAAATCAGTAGTTTTGATATAGAATTTAGGACAAAAACATCATGCCAGACCTTCCAAATTACGTGATTAATTTCAGTAAACAGACACTTAGGATAAAGCTTCTCAGAATCTGCGTGAGTCTGGTTGCTCTGTTACTGCTCCCCAGAATTCTGAAGCACCTGCTCCAGGTCTCTGCTGCACGGGGATGCTGTACACTTTGTGTCCACTGAGGTCACTCACGTGGTGGCACTGACCCTCCTCGGTTTTCTGCATTGCCTTCTGCCTGCTACCACCTTAAAGGTCTCTCTCCATCACTCATGACTCATCCCGCTATTGGACCCATAGGCAGGTGCCATTTCCTTCTTACATCTTGGAAGTATTCAGTCTGATTATTTTTCACCTACCCACTAGTACTACCATTGACAAGTCACCATAATCTCTTACCTGGATTACTGTAGTTATCCTTAACAGATCCCCCTGCATCTACCATATCTCCCCCTACAGCTTGTTTCTGAGCATTGCATCTAGTAATTCTGACTGTCCACTCCTGTCATTCCTCAGCTGAAAATTCTGCAATGGCTCCTGATTTCACTCTTTTATTTATTTTTTATTGAAGTATAGTTGATTTACAGTGTTGTATTAGTTTCAGGTATACCTTAGAGTGATTCAGTTATACATATTTATATATTCTTTATGAAAAAGAATATATTCCTTTTCATTATGGTTTATTTTTTATTAACATCTTTATTGGAGTATAATTGCTTTACAATGTTGTGTTAGTTTCTGCTGTATAACAAAGTGAATCAGCTATACGTATACATATATCCCCATATCTCCTCCCTCTTGCGTCTCCCTCCCACCCTCCCTATCCCACCCCTCTAGGTGGTCACAAAGCACCGAGCTGATCTCCCTGTGCTATATGCGGCTGCTTCCCACTAGCTATCTGTTTTACATTTGGTAGTGTATATATGTCCATGCCACTCTCTCACTTTGTCCCAGCTTACCCTTCCCCCTCCCTGTGTCCTCAAGTCCATTCTCTACATCTGCATCTTTATTCCTGTCCTGTCCCTAGGTTTGTCAGAACCATTTTTTTTCTTTTTTTTAGATTCCATTTATATGTGTTAACATACAGTATTTATTTTTCTCTTTCTGACTTATTTCACTCTGCATGACAGGCTCTAGGTCCATCCACCTCACTACAAATAACTCAATTTCATTTCTTTTTATGGCTGAGTAATATTCCATTGTATATTGGAATGGAATGTGCCACATCTTCTTTATCAATTCATCTGTCGATGGACACTTAGGTTGCTTCCATGTCCTGGCTATTGCAAATAGTGCTGCAATGAACATTGTGGTACATGTCTCTTTTTGAATTATGGTTTTCTCAGGGTATATGCCCAGTGGTGGGATTGCTGGGTCTTATGGTAGTTCTATTTTAGTTCTTTAAGGAACCTCCATACTGTTCTCCATAGTGGCTGTATCAATTTACATTCCCACCAACAGTGCAAAATGGTTCCCTTTTCTCCACACCCTCTCTGGCATTTATTGTTTGTAGATTTTTTGATGTTGGCCATTCTGACCGATATGAGGTGATACCTCATTGTAGTTTTGATTTGCATTTCTCTAATGATTAGTGATGTCTGTTTCATGTGTTTGTTGGCAATCTGTATATCTTCTTTGGAGAAATGTCTATTTAGCTCTTCTGCCCATTTTTGGATTGGGATGTTTTTTTTTTGAAATTGAGCGGCATGAGCTGCTTGTATATTTCAGAGATTAATCCTTTGTCAGTTGCTTCATTTACAAATATTTTCTCCCATTCTGAGGGTTGTCTTTTCATCTTGTTTATGGTTTCCTTTGTTGTGCAAAAGCTTTTAAGTTTCATTAGGTCCCATTTGTTTATTTTTGTTTTTATTTCCATTACTCTAGGAGGTGGGTCAAAAAGGATCTTGCTGTGATTTATGTCATAGAGTGTTCTGCCTATGTTTTCCTCTAAGGGTTTGATAGTGTCTGGCCTTACATTTAGGTCTTTAAACCATTTTGAGTTTATTTCTGTGTATGGTGTTAGGAAGTGTTCTAACTTCATTCTTTTACATGTAGCTGTCCAGTTTTCCCAGCACCACTTATTGAAGAGGCTGTCTTTTCTCCATTGTATATTATTGCCTCCTAGATGAAAGATAAGGTGACTATATGTGTGTGGGTTTACCTCTGGGCTTTCTATCCTATTCCACTGATCTATATTTCTATTTTTGTGCCAGTACCATACTGTCTTGATTACTGTAGCTTTGTAGTATAGTCTGAAGTCAGGGAGTCTGATTCCTCCAGGTTTGCTTTTTTCCCTCAAGACTGCTTTGGCTATTTGGGGTCTTTTGTGTCCCCATACAAATTTTAAGATTTTTTTGTTCTAGTTCTGTAAAAAAAGCCACTGGTAATTTGATAGGGATTGCACTGAATCTATAGATTGCTTTGGGTAGTATAGTCATTTTCACAATACTGATTCTTCCAATCCAAGAACATGGTATATCTCTCCATCTGTTGGTATCAGCTTTAATTTCTTTCATCAGTGTCTTATGTCTTATAGTTTTCTGCATACAGATCTTTTGTCTCCTTAGGTAGGTTTATTCCTAGGTATTTTATTCTTTTTGTTGCAATGGTAAATGGGAGTGTTTCCTTAATTTCTCTTTCAGATTTTTCATCATTAGTGTATAGGAATGCAAGAGACTTCTGTGCATTAATTTTGTATCCTGCTATTTTACCAAATTCAATGATTAGCTCTAGTAGTTTTCTGGTAGCATCTTTAGGATTCTCTATGTATAGTATCATGTCATCTGCAAACAGTGACAGTTTTACTTCTTCTTTTCCGATTTGGATTCCTTTTATTTCTTTTTCTTCTCTGATTGCCATGGCTAAAACTTCCAAAACAATGTTGAATAATAGTGGTGAGAGTGGGCAACCTTGTCTTGTTCCTGATCTTAGTGGAAATGCTTTCAGTTTTTCACCGCTGAGAACAATGTTGGCTGTGGGTTTGTCATATATGGCCTTTATTATGTTGAGGTAGGTTCCCTCTATGCCTACTTTCTGGAGAGTTTTTATAAATGGGTATTGAATTTTGTTGAAAGATTTTTCTGCATCTATTGAGGTTATCATATGGCTTTTATCCTTCAATTTGTTATTATGGTGTATCACATTGATTGATTTGCATATACTGAAGAATCCTTGCATTCCTGGGATAAACCCCACTTGATCATGGTGTATGATCCTTTTAATGTGCTGTTGGATTCTGTTTGCTAGTATTTTGTTGAGGATTTTTGCATCTATGTTCATCAGTGATATTGGCCTGTAGTTTTCTTTTTTGGGACATCTTTGTCTGGTTTTAGTATCAAGGTTATGGTGGCCTTGGAGAATGAGTTTGGGAGTGTTCCTCCCTCTGCTATATTTTGGAAGAGTTTGAGAAGGATAAGTGTTAACGCTTCTCTAAATGTTTGATAGAATTCACCTGTGAACTCATCTGGTCCTGGGTTTCTGTTTGTTGGAAGATTTTTAATCACAGTTTCAATTTTAGTGCTTGTGATTGGTCTGTTTATATTTTCTATTTCTTCCTGGTTCAGTCTTGGAAGGCTGTGCTTTTCTAAGAATTTGTCCATTTCTTCCAGGTTGTCCATTTTATTGTCATAGAGTTGCTTTTAGTAATCTCTCATGATTCTTTGTGTTTCTGCAGGGTCAGTTGTTACTTCTCCTTTTTCATTTCTAATTCTGTTGATTTGAGTCTTCTCTCTTTTTTTCTTGATGAGTCTGGCTAATGGTTTATCAATTTTGTTTATCTTCTCAAAGAACCAGCTTTTAGTTTTATTGACCTTTGTTATTGTTTCCTTCATTTCTTTTTCATTTATTTCTGACCTGATCTTTATGATTTCTTTCCTTTGGCTAACTTTGGGGTTGTTTTGTTCTCCTTTCTCTAATTGCTTTAGGTGTAAGTTTAGGTTGTTTATTTGAGAAGTTTCTTGTTTCTTGAGGTAGGATTGTATTGCTATAAACTTCCCTCTTAGAACTGCTTTTGCTGCATCCCATAGGTTTGGGTCGTTGTGGTTCCATTGTCATTTTTTTCTAGGTATTTTTTGATTTCCTCTTTGATTTCTTCAGTGATCTCTTGGTTATTTAGTAGCATATTGTTTAGCCTCCATGTGTTTGTATTTTTTACAGTTTTTTTCCTGTAATTGATATCTAGTCTCATAGTGTTATGGTCAGAAAAGGTACTTGATATGATTTCAATTTTCTTAAATTTACCAAGGCTTGATTTGTGACCCAAGATATGATCTATCCTGGAGAATGTTCCATGAGCACTTGAGAGGAAAGTGTATTCTGTTGTTCTTGGGTGGAATATCCTGTAAATATCAATTAAGTCCATCTTGTTTAATGTATCATTTAAAGCTTGTGTTTCCTTATTTATTTTCATTTTGGATGATCTGTCCATTGGTGAAAGTGGGGTGTTAAAGTCCCCTATTATGATTGTGTTACTGTCGATTTCCCCTTTTATGGCTGTTAGCATTTGCCTTATGTGTTGAGGTGCTCCTATGTTGGGTGCATAAATATTTACAATTGTTATATCTTCTTCTTGGATTGATCCCTTGATCATTATGTAGTGTCCTTCTTTGTCTCTTGTAATAGTCTTTATTTTAAAGTCTATTTTGTCTGATATGAGAATTGCTACTCCAGCTTTCTTGTGATTTCCATTTGCATGGAATATGTTTTTCCATCCCCTCACTTTCAGTCTGTGTGTGTCCCTAGGTCTGAAATGGGTCTCTTGTAGACAGCATATATACGGGTCTTGTTTTTGTATCCATTCAACCAGTCTATGTTTTTTGGTTGGAGCATTTAATCCATTTACATTTAAGGTAGTTATCAATATATATGTTCCTATTACCGTTTTCTTAATTGTTTTGGGTTTGTTCTTGTAGGTCTTTTCCTTCTCTTGTATTTCTTGCCTAGAGAAGTTGCTTTAGCATTTGTTGTAAAGCTGTTTTGTTGTTGCTGAATTCTCTTAGCTTTTGCTTGCCTGTAAATGTTTTAATTTCTCTGTCAAATCTGAATGAGATCCTTGCTGGGTAGAGTAATCTTGGTTGTAGGTTTTTCCCTTTCATCACTTTAACTATGTCCTGCCACTCCTTTCTGGCCTGCAGAGTTTCTGCTGAAAGATCAGCTGTTAACCTTATGGGGATTCCCTTGTATGTTATTTGTTGCTTTTCCCTTTTAATATTTTTTCTTTTTATTTAACTTTTGGTAGTTTGATTAATATGTGTCTTGGTGTGTTTCTCCTTGGATTTATCCTATATGGGACTGTCTGCGTTTCCTGGACTTGATTGACTATTTCCTTTCCCATGTTAGGGAAGTTTTCAACTATAATCTCTTCAAATATTTTCTCAGGCACTTTGTTTTCCTCTTCTCCTGGGACCCCTATAATTCGAATGTTGGTGTGTTTAATATTGTCCCCAAGGTTTCTGAGACCGTCCGCAGTTCTTTTTACTCTTTTTTCTTTATTCTGCTCTGTGGTAGTTATTTCCACTATATTATCTTCGAGGTCACTTATCCATTCTTCTGCCTCAGTTATTCTGCTATTGATTCCTTCTAGAGAATTTTTAATTTCATTTACTGTGTTGTTCATCATTGTTTGTTTGCTCTTTAGTTCTTCCAGGTCCTTGTTAAACGTTTCTTGTATTTTCTCCATTCTATTTCCAAGATTTTGGATCATCTTTATTGTCATTACTCTGAATTCTTTTTCAGGTAGACTGCTTATTTCCTCTTCATTTGTTTGCTCTGGTGAATTTTTACCTTGCTCCTTCATCTGCTGCATATTCCTCTGTCTTCTCATTTTGTTTAACTTACTGTGTTTGGGGTCTCCTTTTTGCAGGCTGCAAGTTCGTAGTTCCTGTTGTTTTTGGTGTCTGCCCTCAGTGGGTGAGGTTGGTTCAGTGGCTTGTGTAGGCTTCCTGGTGGAAGGCTCTGGTGCCTGTGTTCTGGTGGATGGGGATGGATCTTTTCTTTCTGGTGGGGAAGGTCATGTCTGGTGGTGTGTTTTGGGGTGTCTGTGAAGTTATTATGTTTTTAGGCAGCCTCTATGCTAATGGGTGGGGTTGTGTTCCTGTCTTGCTAGTTGATTGGCATGGGGCGTCCCACACTGGAGCTTGCTGGCCATTGGGCAGAGCTGAGTCTTAGTGTTGAGATGGAGATCTCTGGGAGGGCTCTTGACAATTGATATTACATGGGGCCAGGAGGTCTCTGGTGGTCCAATGTCCTGAACTTGGCTCTCCCACCTCAGAGGCTCAGGCCTGACACCCGGCCGGAGCACCAAGACCCTGCCAGCCACACGGCAGGTAGGAGACAGATAAATATGCAAGTATCTCAATGGCTTCTTAAGTGATGGGGAAGATGTGATGCATGAAGGACAGCAACTCAAGTCTCACAACTTAGTTCTGTGATCTTGGACCAGGCAGTTAACTTCTCTGTGCCTCAGATTTCCCTTCATGCAGCACCTCCTCGCCCCAGAGGCCCAGTCAGGTGCGAGGGAAGGGCTATCGCTCCCAGGATGTGCAGGGAGAAAGCCTGGGAGGCTCCATTACAGTTTATTATAAGGTATTGAATATAGCTTCTTATGCTACAGGACAGGGACTTTGTTACTTATCTATTTTATGTATAGTAATTTGTGTCTGCTAATCCCCAAATCCTAATTTATCCCTCCCCCACCCCAGCTTTCCCCTTTGGTAACCATAAGTTTGTTTTCTGTGTCTACTCTATGAGTCTGTTTCTCTTTTGTAAGTAAGTTCATTTTTATCATATTTTACATTCCACCTATAAATGATATGATATTTGCCTTTCTCTGTCTGACTTACTTCACTTAGTATGATGAACTCTAGGTCCATCCATGTTGCTGCAAATGGCAATATTTCATGTTTCTTATGGCTGAGTAGTATTCCATCGTGTGTGTGTGTGTGTGTGTGTGTGTGTGTGTGTGTGTGTGTATATATATATATATATATATATATATATATTACATCTTGTTTATCCATTCACCTGATTTCACTCTTAATCAAAGGCAAAGTCTTTATAAAAACCTGAAGGTCTTTGCTATTCTGAACTCATCTCCTGCAACTCACCCTTCACTCATTGTACTTTACTTGCATGTACTGTAACACTCCATCCATGGTGAAATGCCTGGTTTCCTTCACAACTTCTGGAGATTTAGGAGAAAAGTGTCTGTCGGCCTCTCAGTGAGGCCAACCTTGGCTGCCCTGTTTTAAATTGCAAACTTCTCTCCCTACCACCCTGATCCCTTTACCCTCTTCTACTTCTTCCCCCATAGCAGTTGTTTGTATAAATCCAATGTATTCTGTAATTTACTTATTATCATTTTTTAATCTGTTCCTCTTTCCACCCACTGGTATATAAGCTCCACAAGGGCAGGGATCTTCATCTGTTTTGTTCACTGACTGATGCATTGCATCTGCCTAGAATAGTGGTCAGAGCACTGCCTGGGAAAGAAGAGTAGGTACTCAATAAATGAAGAACACACAGCTCTTTCAGAAATTGTTTTTATTAATTGGTGAAATTTGAACCAGTTCTAAGAATTAGATGTAGATAAGTATCAGTGTTTTTTTCATACTTTTGATGGTGATTATTGAAGTTATGTAGGAGAATGTCCTTGTTTGTATGAGATAAACACAAATATATGCCAGGGTCATGAGGCATCCATTAACACATTATTTTCAAGTTGTTTAGGAAAAAAGTGATTTGAGCTATTTTTGCAACATTTCAGTAAGCTTGATTAATTCAAAATAAATAGTGCTTAAAATCATGTATTTTTCTGAGGATGAGGTTGGAGTAGAGAGCACAGGTCCTATGTAGGAAAGGAAAGGAGATGTCATATGGAAGAATGACTTATGTTCCTAACAATATTTTGTTTCCTAAATATTTGTGTTTTACCACCCAGTTCCTGGCCTGGGGATGGTCTCATAGACTTAGGGTCACTTAGACCCTAAGACGGTCGCTTAGATTCATGGCTTTCAGTTTTCCTACACAACTTTCACTTTCCCATAGTGCACAGTACTCCAGGAGGCTGGGCCAGTGTAGGTTCAAGTTCAACTTCACTTCGGCCTGGAATCATTGTTTTTGTTCTTTTCACCACCATGATGTTGAGCCTGAGCTACAGTAAGTCCCCTACATACGAATCTTCAAGTTGTGAACTTTCAAATATGCGAACATGTGTTTGCATGTCTAATCACGTAAGTTAGTTCACGTGTCTGGTGTACATTGTCATGTGCATGCATCCTGTACAAGTGGTGGTGCTTCTGTGTACTTTACTGTACAGTATTGTATAGAGTACAGTAGTACAGTGTCTTTATTTCAAGCCCAGGATGTCATCTATGACGAGAAAAAAAGTAGCTACTACCCAGACATCACTGGATCGTTTTTTCAAGAGGGTCGATAGAATTGAATCCAGCAAGGAACCAGAACCTGTGCCATAAATGACAGGTGCGAGTGAAATTGCAGCTTGCCTGCCGTCTCCTATTGCTGACGATCCTTCAGCTCTACCATCTCCCACCTCCTCTCCCTCCTCCAGCCAGTAACTCTTCTTGCCTGTTCCCTCGATGCCAGCCCCTGCATGCCAGCTGTTGTACTGTACTACTGTACTTTTCAAGGTACTATGCTGTGAGACTAAAAATGTTTTCTTTATTTTTTGTGTTTGTTTTTTATGTATTATTTGTGTGAAAAGTATTATAAACCTATTACAGTACAATACTATATAGCCGACTGTGTTAGTTGGGTACCTAGGCTAACTTTGTTGGACTTAGAACAAATTGGACTTACGAACGCGCTCTCAGAACAGAACTCGTTCATGTGTAGGGGATTTACTCTACTATGAAAAACCCTCACTGATGATTATTTTAGGTTCGTGGGTACTCTCTGCCTTCCACTAAGGTTCTCCATCTACCATAGATGCTGGGGTACACCAGACACACACCTCTTCCTCCTGGCCCTTGCTCTGGAAGGCCACGCCCGGACCTGACAGCCACAGGGCTCACTCCCTTACCTCTCTCATGGCTTTGCTTCCATGCCATCTTTTCGTTTTTAAAATTGCTCCCTCCTTGGTAGCCCTATCCTCTTTACTGGCTTCATTTCATCCACAGCGTGATAATCTCTAACACACTCTTTCATTTACTTGTTTATTTTGTTTCTCTTGAAGAGAAGTTTGAGGCCCAGGGGAGCAGGGTTTTTTTTTTTTTTTTTGATGTTATTTTATTTGTTATTGATGTATGCTCAGCTTATGGAACCGTCCTTAGCATACTCCAGGCACTCAGTAAAAATTCCGTGGAGGAACTGAGTATCTACGTTTGCCATTGTGGAGAGGATTCGAGGAGTTGTAGCCCGTGTGGGGAGTAGGGTGAGACTGATCTCACACTGTGACATTCTGAGTCTCAGTTCCAACCCAACCAGGAACCCTGTTGCCTTTAATAATAAACAGGGAGCATCTGTGTTTTCAAGCACAGCAATACTCCTTTCAGTTCTGGCAAGGATTGGGAGATTGTCTGCAGTAGGTGATCCTCACAGAAAATTTTAATTTTTCTTCATCCAAGTATGTAATAGTTTCGATAAACACAGGTTGTGGCAGGCATATTTGTGTTTCTGGTATTGGAGGAAGAAAAATTGTCTTCTTGATAGGCTCTAAAGTCTATTTCCCAAAACTTAATGACTTAAAACAATTACAACATTTATTTTGTTCATAAATCGAGTTTGGGCAGAATTCGATGGTGATAGTCTCTTTCCCATGTGACATCAGCTGGGGCAGCTTGAAGTCTGGAGCCTAGAATCATCTGAAGACGTGCCCATCCCCATTCTGATGGTTAGTGCTGGCTGTTGACTAACTGAGACCATGACCAGAACTATGGCCAAATGGCATAGACACGTGGGCCTCTTTATGTGGCCTAAGCTTCTTTACAACATATTGACTGGGTTGCAAGGGAGAGCACTTTGCAAGAGAGATGAGATGGGGGAGAAGGAGGGAGGGGTGTGTGTGTGCCATATTGCCTTTTATGACTTAACTTCGGAGGTCACACAGCATCACTTGTGGCACTTTCTATTCGTTCAGGTAGTTGTAAAAGCTAGTCCAATTTCAAAGGGAAAAGAAAGAGACCTTAATTCTTGATGGAGGAGTAGCGGTTTCCAGAAGAGCGTGTGTGGCTAAAAATATTGCTATAGCCATTTTTGGAAAATGTCTACAGTCAGTATTCTGGCTATTACAATAGCAATCTCTTCATCAAAATATACTCACCTTTCTTCTAAGACTTCTAAAGTCTCACTTCATTTCAGCATCAGACTCAGTCAGGCTTGAGGTCCAGAATCTCACTATCAAAATGGGGTCCAGTTCTGATGAGTTCTGTGGGTATGGATCAAGTACAGCTCCTTGAGTCTCATTCTTCTTGGTCAGAAGATCTGTGAACTAAAAAGACAATTACCCGTCTCCAATAATTAGTGTGCCATGGAAGGGCAAGCATAGGATAACTGCTGTAGACATCCTTATTCAAAAACGGTGGTAACGGTGGTAGAAATGGGAGACACACAGTAGGCAGGGGTCCACTGAAATCTTGACATGTAGCTGGATGTGTCTTGCCAACTCCTACTGCCTGACAGTACTCTAGAAAATCTGCACAAGGCTTCTCCATGTGACCTGGGCTTCCTCACGACACAGATGCTGCATTTCAGTTGCAATAGTCAAATGGAAGAGAAAACTTGTAGTCTTTAAGCCAAATGACAAAAATAATCTGGACCAGTACAGTAAGATAGTACAGAAATTTTATCTGCTTTTAGCAAAAAAAGGATAGGAACAAAGTGGCATTTACCAGCTAATGGGTAACGTCAACATATGCTGTGGTTAAAAAGCAGAGCACTCTGTGGAATTATGAGTTCAGTTTTGGCTGCATGTTTTCAAAGCATAAAATAGTAATGAGTACTCATGTTTGTAGTTAAACACTTATCTAAGGTGAAAGGAAAAACACCATGAGTTCTACTACTAGGGCAGTTCTAGAAGTACGTGTCTTATAGCAAAAGCTTAAACTAATGGGAAAGATTCTAAAATAGATTTTAAATTAGGAAGGAACATGGTAGGGAAATAAGCAAGAAAAATGTTCTGGTTCTCTATTGGTGTGTAACAAACTATCAAAACTTAGTGGCTTGGGACCACCCTGGTGGCACAGTGGTTAAGAATCCTCTTGCTAATGCAGGGGACATGGGTTCGAGCCCTGGTCCGGGAAGATCCCACATTCCGCGGAGCAACTAAGCCCGTGCACCACAACTACTGAGCCCGCGCTCTAGAGGCCACGTGCCACAACTAATGACCCCACTTGCCACAACTACTGAAGCCCGTTCTACTAGAGCCCTTGCTCTGCAACAAGAGAAGCCACCACAATGAGAAGCCCGCGCACCATAATGAAGAGTAGCCCCCGCTCGCCGCAACTAGAGAAAGTCTGCGCACAGCAACAAAGACCCAACACAGCCAAAAATAAATAAATAAATAAATAAATAAATAAATAAATAAATAAAACCCCCCCAAAGTTAGTGGCTTAAAGGAACCATTTCTTTTTCTTTCTTTCCTCTCAATAATGTAGATGAGGAATTTGGGAATGGCTGCATATGATGTCATCAAGGGCAGCTCGGGATGGCAGCATCCGCTTCCAAGATGGCCTCTTCATGCACGTATTTGGCACCTCAGTGCTCCTCAGCCTTTCACTCCATATGGTGTCTTATCCAGCAGTGTCTCTGCGGATGACTTATGCTTCTCACAGCTTGGTGGTTTTAAGATGGTCAGATATTTTACATGATGGCTCAGGGCTCTCAGAGAATGTGTTCCAATAGACCCTGGCAGAAGCTGCAAGCCCTTCTTATAATCTAGCCTCAGAAGTCCCACTATGTCACCTATACTATATTCTGTAGGTTAAGCAAGACACTAAGGCCAGTCAGGATTCAATAGGAGAAGTAGCAAGGAATTTGTAGTCAACATTAATCTATCACAGTCTGCCTTTTGGCCACAAACTATTTACATTTCCTCCCAAACACACAATATATTCACATATCTCCAAGCCTCTCAATCTCATCCTTTTTCAGCATTAGCTTGAAGTCTGGGATCTGATCAGCTAATTCAGGTCCAGATATGGATACGTTTCTCAGGTGAAGTTTCTTGAGTACAAGTCTGAAGACCTGTGAGCTAGAGAGGTGAGTTTTCTCTCTCTCTGCAACACCCAACATAAAATGGTAGCCCTGCCATAGGAGAACCACAATAGACATTTTAGTTCAAAGGGGGTGGGGGGGAATAGAAGCCATACAGACAGTCACTGGGTCATAGCAATGATGAAATACAGCTGGGCATGTGTTGCCACTTCCTTGATTAGGACCCCGTCCTGCTCCCTGAGAATGATTCTCCCTGGCTATTTCCTCTGCCTTCGGGACCTACCCACTGAGCAATCCTTCCTTTTCCACATGGAGTGGTCCTCATTTCCAGCTGACTAGTTTTCTTATTCTGCTTTTTCCTTCCTCCCTCACCCCCCAATTCAAGGCTTCAAAGGCTTCTTTTCATCTGTAATTGTAGTTCAAACTGACATAATTTCTCTAAAAATTTTGTGGATCTGTGTGTATCCAATTATAATCCACTCCATTAGTCCAAAGCCAGACCATGCTTCTTTCCAAAATCAGCCTTTCTTTCTTTTTTTTAAACCTAGGATGGAGAGTCAGGATGCTTGGGAACAGCATCCTTAAGATTTTTTGTTTGGGAGAAAGGATCTGAGAGGCAGGATCTTAAGATCTTGAGAAGCCCTAGTATACACACCCTTTAATCTTTCTTACCCATATCCTTGATTTAGTTACCTTATGGCAATGCTTTGCCGGTAGTGCCCAAAATTTGGTACTTACCTGGAAGCCATTTCTTATTTTGAGAGTCCTTTGCTGATTGGAAAAACTAGGATTTAAAAAGTTTTGTTTTTTTTTTTTAATCCAGCAAGTTCTGGTTCCTTTATATTTCCTCTCAGTTCTGCTTGAAAGCTGAACAGTTCTTTTTTAAAAAATTCATTTCTTTCCTTTTGTACATTCTCATACATAGGTGTAAGAGGCTGCTTGTCACTTTCAGCATTCTAACTGGAAATTTCTTTAGACAAATCCATCAGTTCATGAGGTATACTTTCTTTTTTGTAAATT
This sequence comes from Balaenoptera borealis, assembly GCF_965194805.1. Lineage (NCBI taxonomy): Eukaryota > Metazoa > Chordata > Mammalia > Artiodactyla > Balaenopteridae > Balaenoptera > Balaenoptera borealis. The sequence continues at coordinate 52,813,598 of NC_138877.1, forward strand.
CCGCAAGGGCATAGTGTTGCCAAATTTCCTACCATTACGAAATAGAGGTGGCCTTTCCCTCCAGCCTGCAGTCACCGTTTCCTCACAGTCTCTCAAGCCCAGAGAAGACGTCCTTCCAACTTTTGCTCACTGTGGGGTCCAAAGGCCAATGTCACACGTTTGACGTTTTTGTTATAATGACATCCCAATTCAGGTACCAAACTCTGTTCTATTTTATCTATTGCTGTATAAAAAAGCATCCTGAAAGCTAATGGCTTCAAACAGCCCTTTTATTTTGCTCAGGATTTTCTGATCTAGGCTCAGTGGATGGTTTGTCTCTAATCCATTTGTGGCATCAGCTGAGGCATTTAGAGCTAGAGAATCCACTTACAAGGCGGCTTCCTCAGCCACATATTTGATTGTTCCTTGGCCTTTCTCTCCCCGTGCAGGGTCTCACCCTCCAGCACCTCTTCACGTGACTTGAGCTTCCACAGCATGGTGGCCTCAAGGTGGTCAGACTTCTTACGTGGTGGCTCAGGGCTCCCACATAGAGTGTTCCAAAGGTCTGGGAAGAAGTTGCCAGGCTTCTTATCTCCTAGTCTCAGAAGTGCCAGAAAAACCCATCTGCCTGAGCTTCCCTGGTGGCGCAGTGGTTGAGAATCTGCCTGCCAATGCAGGGCACACGGGTTCGAGCCCTGGTCTGGGAAGATCCCACATGCCGCGGAACAACTAGGCCCGTGAGCCACAACTGCTGAGCCTGCGCGTCTGGAGCCTGTGCTCCGCAACAAGAGAGGCCATGATAGTGAGAGGCCCACGCACTGCAATGAAGAGTGACCCCCACTTGCCGCAACTAGAGAAAGCCCTCGCACAGAAACGAAGACCCAACACAGCCAAAAATAAATATAAAAAAAATTTAAAAAAATATAAATAAATAAATAAATAAATAAAAATGCAATAAAATTAAAAACAAAAAACAAAAAAAACCCAACCCATCTGCCTTATTCTACTCATCAATCAGTGCAGCAAGGCCAGTCCCGGTTCAAGGAGGGGGAATTAGACTGTGATGCTCAATAGGAGGAATTTGGGGGTTGAGAGGTTGTGGCTGTGGACTCAGTTTTATAATTTTATTCATGCTAAAGGTATTCGGGCATGATTTACCTTTTATCCCCTCTCCTTGAATATGTCACAATGCTGTGTTGAAAAAAATTTTAGTTTTAGGAATTTGAGGAGTCAATCAGGCAACAGAAACTCTATCTGCTGTAGAGTTTTTAAAGATATCAAAATTTACATGTGTATCCATTGGTTTTGCTCTGATACTAAATTTAAAGGAATGGAAATAGGGTCACTAAAAATATCTGAAGCAATTATCACATTTGTTGCTGAATATTCCTAGGCACTGACACACTAGATATTTGCTTAACTGACTAATGAATTTTATGAGGAGTTTGGCTTTTCTTGAATTTCAGAGAAATATAGGACTTGTATCTTAAACCACAGATAGTGTATATTTGGGAAAATGGAGCCAAAAAGAGCAGAAATTTCCACAGTCTTATATGGCTCTGGCTTAATGGAGAAAAGTGCATGGAAAAGTCATACTTTGGTCTATGTTCCCACAGTCCCACAGTCTGGCTAGTGTCATTTCTGCAACTCCATGCTGATATAGGAGAATAGGATCTAGGTTGCCCAATAATTAAGACCCTGTGGGAAAGAAGGAAAACTATTCAAAATCCCCATTCTACGTATGTCTGACATTGTTTTGATTCTTAAAATCTTCCTAAAATAAAAAGGGAACAAGATGAAGTTTCTCTCCCAGAACTTGAAGACACATTTAAAATTATATATTAATTTAAAGAGGACTTCAAGACACATTTCTAACTATAGTGGGAACTTCGAGATACCTTTTTAACTATAACCAGTAGTTAGAACTATAAAAATTTCTTTCTATTAGGTGTGTGAGATGTCAGGCCTTTTTGAAAATTTGATACCTTTATTTATGTGTGTGTATTAAGACTTTTAAATTTGTTAAAGGATCATAAAATCAACTTTCTCACTAGGCCAATTTTTCCCCCAAGCCTTCTAAACTTCCTTGTGTAGACAGTTGAATCTTAATCTTACCACAGTCTAGCTTTTACTATTTTCCCAGCAGCCTGATAACTGTTGGCATTAAGCTTTCATTCTCAGGCTTAGAACAGACAGATGCGTTTCTGCCCAGCACACACACAGAACTGATGGCGGTAATGAGATAATGGCTTGATAACATACATATGTTCCTCACTCTTTGAGTATGAGCCTGGGCAAGTATCAGTTATGACAGATTTGGACCCCTTATCCAAGTTGGGCTAAACCAAGCCAAATATCTTTGGCAATTTTCTCCTACAAGTAAGATATTTCTCATGAAGCAGCTAACTTCTGACTTAGAAATCATTATTTTTAAAAGCAATGTATTTCTGTTTACATATTCAGAAGTAACAGTGAAATGGCAAAACCTTTGAAGAAGCTCTTGCTAATTTGGAAGCTGGACAGACAAAATAAAAAAAGGCATGTTCATGAAAATACAGAGTTTAGAGAAGGCAACCAAGAAGTTTTAATTTTACTAGAGGGAGAAGATGTAGTAAATAAAATTCTGGTTAACAAAGTATTACTAGTGTTAATGTGTGAAGAGTGAGTTGGTCAGAGTTAGACCACACAAAACTCCAAAAAAAATTCTGCACAGAGCCTGGTATTGTCCATGGTAAATTGTTGTATGTGTCCCTGTCCCCTGCTACTTTTGGTATGGGAGGAATATGTCTGGGTGGTATCTAGAATTTGGAGTTGGAAAATCCTTCAAGTTGATCTAGGGAGTTTAAGATGCTTTGCTCATTGCTCCTGGAGATAGTGACTGAGTCAGGTCTTTTGACCCAGCTCAGTGTTTTTAATACTCCATGCTGACAAGCTGAATCCCACTGTTTTTGTTCTTCCTCAACTACATTTTTGGGATCAGTGATTTTATGAGTCTAGTTATTCAAGAAACACACCTGCTTTTGCTAGGAACCATGCAAGCAAGAATGAAGAAGACAATGTTCTGTCCTCAATGTATACCCTATAGAGAGATGACCAAGAAACAAAATGTTGAAATACAATCAATTAGTGATCAAATAGGAGTATTAAAAAGTGCTATGGGAGTATGAAGAAAAGAAGGTAAAACTGCTTTGAAGATCAAGGACAGTTTCACAAAAGAGGTAACGTTTGAATAGGGATTTAAAGGTGACTGGGAATTTCCAGGCAAAATAGTAAGAGGACATATTCTAAATAAAGAGGATGGACACTGGAATGGAAGTTTGAAGAAGCCCAGGTTCCAGTCTTGTTCTCAACTCCCAGTAGGAGGCAAGCACAGACAAAGTTTCCATTGTGGGAAAACTAGGAGAAATGTCAAGGCTTGATTGTCTTGGGAAAGAGCAGAAAGGGTAGCTGCTGGCACAATGGAGGGTGTTACCTTGAAATCCATTATTAGGAATACAGCATTGAGGGATGAAGTCAAGTGGGGTCAGACTAGCGTGAGGAGAAATAGGATTTGCCACTATTCTAAGTATGTGTGAAATTAAGACACTGACAGAAAATGGACCAACGATTTAGTAATAAGGAAAAGAAGTTGGGGTCATGGATGAAGAGTGAGGGATGAGGGTACCAGTGGATAAAACATGAGGGTTCCAGAGTAATTTAGTGAGAACAGGAATCTGGTTTTTATTCACACCCGAAGCAGGCACCCAGGCTATAGGTCGTTACTTAAGGGAGCTGCCTAATTGGAAATCCTAGAGAATACTCGTGTATGGAAGATGTTCTGAGACAACGTGCTGGAGTGGGGGGAAAACGAGGCCAAAGAGGTAGACAGTGAGAAAATCGTGAAAGCTCTTACAGTCCATGCTAAGGCATTTAGAATTTCTCTGAAGGCATTTAGAAGCCACGGAGGGATCTTGAGTAGGGAGATTTGCATTTTAGAAAATTTGCTGGAAGTGGTGTCCAAGACAATTAGGAGTATACACAGTGAACTGGAATACAGGGCTATTCATTAGAAGACTGTATCAATAATTCTGATGCAAGATTATGAGGACCTGAATTAAGACAGTGGCAATAGAGACAGTGAGAAAGAGAAGGATTTGAAATATACTTAGGCACCAAAATAGACATATTATAAAAATGATATGTAAGAGGTGAGAGAGAGTGGGAAATTGAGGTTAATTTTCAGTATTCAGCTTGAGAGAGTGATTGGTCAAGGTACACTAACTGCTGTAACAACTTCCAAGTCTCAGTGCACTTAACCCAGTAAAGATTTCTTTTTTTTTCTCATGGCACCGTCCAGTGCACATTGGTAGTGGTGGGTGGGGGTGTCACCGTTTCAAATCATTCCTTCAGGGAACCAAACTCCTTCCATTTCTTGGCTCTGCTATCCTATAGGGCCTCAGAGTCCTCCTCTGATCCTCCATCCAGCTGTTGACACAGAAAGAAAAAGAACGCGGAGGATTGTGGGGAGACTTTGTGTCCGTTCATGGCGATTGTATATATCACTTCTGCCACATTCATTGGTCTGAACTTATTCTTATGGCCACACCTACTTGCAAAGGAGCCTGGGAAATGTAGTCTCTTTGGATGTCCAAAAGGAGGAGAAAATAAACTTTGCTGAAGACACAAACACAGTCTGCCCTTCCAACCACCAAGAGTATTTTTCACTATTCCTCTCTCATACAGAAGATATCCTTTTGGCAAGGGAAACAACCTAAAGTCCCATCTAGTCATTCATCCTGCTCAGATTGCAGAATCTCTAGATGATTTATAGTGAGAGACGTTGCTCCTCGAAGTTCAGTGAGTTACAGAGTAAAATAACAGATTTTCTGCCTGCCTTCCACCCACATACAATGGTGTTGCAGAGCCTAAGTAAGCACAAACAAACACTTCCATTCAGAAAGAGGCAGAATGGGTAGCACTCAGTCACTGGTGTGTAGCAATTCTGAAATTCACTGGGTAGACATTATGAAAGGTCCCTTATCTTGGAGGTAGGGGAATTTTCTTGGTTAGTGCCAATTCTGTGGTCTTAGAGAAGCTCCCTGGTTCGTGACCCCTGGTTCTGTCCTCTGGGAGATTGTTGCCTGTCCGTATCGTCCTTGACCGCATCTTAAGTAGATGGTGGAGAGTTTGCCTTTCTTAAAGGATGCGCAGCTTTCATAGCGCATTCTTGCTTGAGAGATGTTTGAAGGCTCCCTGAACACTTAACATGTGTATTTAGACCAGGTTCATAATTTCTTTGTCAGTACAACTGTCTCAAAAAATAAGGTATATCTCAGAGATATTGTGGGTTTGGTTCCAGACCACTGCAAGAAAGTGGATATCTCACTATAAAGCGAGTCACACAAATTTTTTGGTTTTCCAGTGAATATAAAAGTTATGTTTACAGTATACTACAGTCTATTGTGCAATAACATTATGGCTAAAAAAATGTACCTACCTTCATTAACAAATACTTTATTGTGAAAAAATGCTAACCATCATCTGAGTCTTCAGCAAGTCCTAATATTTTTTGCTGGTAGAGGGTCTTGCCTTGACATTGATGGCTGCTGACTTATGGTGGCTGCTGAAGGTTGGGGGCCTGTGGCAATTTCTTAAAATAAGACAACAGTGAAGTTTGTCACATTGATTGACTCTTCCTTTCACAAATGATTTCTCTGTCACATGCAATGCTGCTTGATAGTATTTGACCTACAGTAGAACTTCTTTCAAAATTGAAGTTAATCCTCTCAAACCCTGCCACTGCTTTATCAACTAAGTTTATGTAATATTCTAAATCCTTTGTTGTCATTTCAACGATCTTCACAGCATCTTTTCCAAGAGTAGATTCCATCTCAAACTTTGCTCATCCATAAGAAGCAACTCTTCATTCATTTAAGTTTTATCATGAGCTGGCAGCAATTCAGCACATCTTCAGGCTCCACTTCTAATTCTAGTTCTCCTGCTACTTGTACCATATCTGCAGTTACCTCCTCCACTGAAGTCTTGAATCCCTCAAAGTTATCCATGAGGGTTGGAATCGACTTCTTCCAAATTCCTGTGGATGTTGTTATTTTGACCTCTTCCCATGAATCACAAATGTTCTTAATTACGTCTAGAATGGAAAATCCATTCCAGAGGTTTTTCACTTAACTTTTCCCAGATCCATCAGAGGAATCACTATCTATGGCACCTATAGCCTTACAAAATGTATCTCTGAAATAATAAGACTTAAACATTGAAAGCATTGCTTGATCCATGGGCTGCATAATGGATGTTGTGTTAGCAGACATGAAAACGTGAATCTCCTTGTACACGTCCATCAGAGCTCTTGGGTGACCGGGTGCATTGTCAATGAACACTAATATTTGAGAGAATTTTTTTCTGAGAAGTAGGTCTCAACAGCGTGTTTCAAATATTCAGTAAACCGTGTTGTAAACAGGTGTGCTGTCATGCAGGCTTTGTTTTTCCATTTAGAGAACACAGGCAGAGTATATTTAGCATATTTCTTAAGGGCCCTAGGATTTTCAGAAAGGTAAATGAGCACTGGCTTCAACTTCAAGTCATCAGCTGCATTCGTCCCTAACAAGAGAGTCAGCCTGTCCTTGGAAGCTTTAAAGCCAGGCATTGACTTCTCCCCTCTAGCTATGAAAGTCCTACATGGCATCTTCTTCTGATATAAGGTTGTTTCATTGACACTGAAAATCTGTTGTTTACTGTAGCCACCTTCATTAATGATCTTAGCTAGATCTTCTGGATAAGTCACTGCAGCTTCTACATCAACACTTGCTGCTTCACCTTGCATTTTTATATTATAGAGACAGCTTCTTTCCTTTAAATCTCATGAGCCAACCTCAGCTAGGTTCAAACTTTCTTCTCCAGCCTTCATAGAATTGAAGACGGTTAGGGCTTGCGCTGGATTAGGCTTTGGCTTAAGGGAATGTTGTGGCTGGTTTGATCTTCTATCCAGACCACTAAAACTTTCTCTGTATCAGCAATAAGGCTGTTTTGCTTTCTTATCATTCATGTGTTCACTTGAGTAGCACTTTTGATTCCCTTCGAGAACTTTTCCTTTGTATTCCTGACTTGGCTAACTGTTTGGAGAAAGGGGCCTAGCTTTCAGCCTGTTTTGGCTTTGGACATGCCTTCCTTCCGAAGCTTAGTCATTTCTAGCTTTTGATTTAAAGTGAGAGGCAGTGCTCAAGTTTCACCTGAACACTTAGAGAACATTGTAGGGTTATTAACTGGCCTAATTTCAATATTGTTGTGTCTCAGGGAATAGGCAGGTCCAAAAAGAGGGCGGGCCAGACAGCAGAGCAGCCAGAGCACATGAACGTTTATCAATTCAGTGTGCTGTCTTATACGAGCGCGGTTTGTGGAGGCCCAAAACAATCACAATATTAAGATCAAAGATCACAGATCATCATAATAAACATAATAATAATGAAAAGTTTGAAATACTGTGGGAATTACCAAAATGTCACACAGAGACACAAAGTGAGCAAATACTGTTTAAAAAAATGACACCAATAGACTAGCTGGAAGCAGGGTTGCCACAAACCTTAAAGTTGTAAAAAATGCAATACCTACAAAGTGCAAAAAACGAGGTATGCCTTAGGTAAGCTCCTGATCTGACTGTTTCCAGTCAGTTCCATGTACCAATAACCACACTCTTTCCTAGTTCTTTTCATATTTCTGTCTCAACATAATAGAGGCAACCTGAGGCTCTCCGCAACAATAAACATGGGGACGAGGTTAGGACCCTTATTCAGTCTTTGCCACAAGGTTGAGTTATTTTGTTTCACTGAGAAGTTTTACTGAACAGTTTTTGCTGGAAGCTTTTATCAAGCTTTCATTACTAGTGATCTAGTAGCAGTGGGCTTTTATAAACTTCTGTACGTTCTTGTTTTTTTAATTTCTGCTTGAAACAAGGCAATTCTTTTTAAAGCTCATCTCCTTCTTGTAATACCTTGCCTGAGGAAGTCAGTAGCAGGTAACACACAACATTCTGATTCTTGCCAGCTCCTTCTCCTAGATGCTGAGATTTTTTGTCATGTGGAGAACAGACAACAGTTTTATTAAATATTTTGCCGTTGTATAACATATAGTACCGTCTTTTCAGAACCTATGACAGCTGCTTCTTTACTGCTTGGTTTCCAACCGATAGGTCAATGCCATGTATTTTTTTGGTGTTTGTTATCTGAGTTCCTTACTTCAAGATACCAATTTAATTGGGAAGGTAAGCCTTTATAATTCTCCCACACCTCAATGCCTTAATACAATGAAGATGTATTTCTTGCTCATGTATCAGTCTGCTAAGAGTCTGCCATAGGGAAAGACTTTATTCTAAGTCATTCAGGGACCTATGCTGTTTCCTTTTAGTGCCTCTTCATCCTAGAGCTTCTGAGTCTTGCACTGGAGAGAGAGTGTGAAGGATTAAGATCTGGAAGTAGCATATGTCATTTTAATCCACATTATTTTGGTAGAGTCAGTCACATGGCCATACCTAACTGCAAAAGATGCTGGGAAATATTTTCTATCTATGTGCAAGGAGAAAAAGAAAGGATGTGCCACAGCTCACCTGGTAGATGAGTAGAGGATACTAGTTACTTTGATGAGAAGTATTGGGTGCAGCAGGTTTTAGATATATATGTTTGGGGGAAGAGAGTGAGTTAGGGACAGATGGTGGTTTGATGTAAACCTGTTGATTTTTGAGATGTCTCATTCATCCAATGGGAGAATGCAGGAAGTGATTATAAACATTAATCTGGAGCTCAGATCAAAGGAATAAGTTTTAGAAATAAGTTTGGTAGTGCTTTACATACAGGTTACTAACTACACACTCAGCATAATTTTACTATGTCTATTGCTTCTCAACCTCCAACTTTCTCTCACTCTCAGGCTACTTCTCTGCCCGCCCCCAATTCCTTTTTTCCACTTTATGCTTTCTCTTTTTTTTTTTTTTTTTAAACATCTTTATTGAAGTATAATTGCTTCACAATGGTGTGTTAGTTTCTGCTTTATAACAAAGTGAATCAGCTACACATATACACACGTTCCCATATCTCCTCCCTCCTGCATCTCCCTCCCTCCCACCCTCCCCATCCCACCCCCCCAGGCGGTCACAAAGCACCGAGCGGGTCTCCCTGTGCTATGCGGCTGCTTCCCACTAGCTATCTATTTTACATTTGGTAGTGTATATATGTCCATGACACTCTCTCACCCTGTCACATCTCACCCCTCCCTATGCTTTCTCTTTTTCTTTCTTCTTCTCTCACATTTTAATCTTCCTTTTTTCTCACCTTCTCCTTTATTTTCTTCATTCCACTAGTACTCTTTATTTGAAGTGTCTAAAAATTTGTATTTTAACAATTAGAATTTTAAACAATAGAAGTTTTAAATTAAGTATACCATTACAAATAGATGCATTCATTTTAATAGTAGCCTAGAAAATCCATAGACATTGATTACTACCACATGTATTTATATTTGAATTGGCAAAACATTTTCTCAAAAAACCTGGGTAGCAACTCTGGATTTCATTTTTCTAAATGTATAATACTGATATATTTCCAAGTTGGTGTCCAATACAGTTAATCTCCAGAGTTTTTCCAGTTTGCTCTAACTGTAGCAGATGTCTGCATATTCTCCTTATGTCTCATTGCAATTGACATACAAGAAAGATAAACTTTATATTTGGTTTTGTCTACTTAATAAACAGTTACAGAAGTTATCATGACCAGACTTATTATTATGGTCTTTAGAAGTGACTTAAAGAAATACCTTTCAGTAAGTTATATGTAGCTGAGTGAACTACTGATTCTGTGAAAGGAACACAAAGGGCAATTGGAATAGAAAAAAGACAATGGTGTTTAAAGGGGTCACTAATAATGCCAAGGATTTATATTTAAATAAACTATGGTATGGACATCTAATCAACATCATGTGGAGTCCATACTAGTAGTGAGGAAAGTATAATTTGGCTCACAAATGGAAAGAAAAATTCTCTCCGTCAGAATATCACACATGAAGTTGAAATGAGTCATCTGTGTATATTGCCTCACCATCTGTGAAGAACCTGAGATGGAAGCCTAAAAATAGTCTAGTTTTGAGGTGTTGTAGGAGGACTATGAGTATCTTCACATAAAAATCTTTTGGGGGTACTTTTTCTCTCCCTCACTTCATGTTAAGGCCTTTGTGGTATCACTTGGAAGAAATCTAATCTGAAGACAGGACTTTCTTCACTCCATTGCTTTTCTGAAGCATCAGTGTAAAGAGATGAACCAGGTTAAAATTTGTGTTATTTAAAGGAGTGTTAAAGTTACTTGAAATGTTGTGTGTGCTTCCTACTTTCAGCAGTAGGGATGTCTTACATATTCTAAAAAATCCTCACACTGAAAAATATGTAGGTGCTGGATAAGCAACAACAAGAGCAAAACCACTTTTAATGTATTGCTTACATCCCATAAAAGGAAGAGAACCTTCTAAGGAACATAAAAAAGAGAAAAGAAAGTATAGTAAAATATAGTAAACGTAAATTTACTATCCTAAATAGGAGTGGTGGGTAAAAGAAGCTCAGACTAACTTGGCAGCAAACATCAAAGTCAAGGATATTGATGGCAATGCAAGATAATGAGAGAAACCAAATGGACCTGTAAGGAGAGCAGCTGAACTTAAGACCTTCATATAACCCTGGGCCCCTTGAAGGAACTATGCCTCCAGTGAAAATGTGGCCATAAAAAAAATCTGCTTGCTCTAGCAAAAATTAAACTTGCTTGTCTCTATCTAGGCTCTCAGGAAAATTAGAACTTGTTATCTACTCTCAAGTGGGCCTGGAGTCCAAGTTTATATTAGCAGGGTAATTCACAAACCCCAAGCTAATACACTAAATAAATGTCATTCCAGATACGTAAGGTAATCTGACATCCAGTAGAAGCAAACACAAGTCTCTTTCTAGAAAAGAATCCTAGACCCAGAGTTCCACAGATTAAAATTTAAAAATCAAATCAATTACTACCACAAAAAAGAGGAAACAAGTGACAAGAGTTAGGAAAAATAATAAATTTATGCCCGCAAGGACTTCAGATATAGGAATTTTCTGAAATATAACCATGTTTAACATATTACATAAATAAAAGGTGAAATTGGAAAAATAAGAAATAAGAATACATTAAAATGTTAAAAAGACCAAAATACAGAAATAAAATGCGATTGTTGAAATTATGACAAATTTCCACTCATGGTAATGGCTGACTAGATAATTTTACCAACTCTTACAGTGAGCAGAGGAGAAAAAATAAGACTTTCTGTGTTCTTAAGACTTCTTAATGGAAGCAATGGAAACTAGAGTACAAGAGGTGATGGTCAAGATTCATTTTTCCCATATGGATAGCCAGTTGAGAAGATTATCCTTTCCCCATTGAATTATCTTGACATCTTGTTGAAGATCAACTGACCATATAACTGGGTTTATTTATAAACCCTCTATTCTGTTTCAGTGATCTGTTTTATTTATCCTACGTCAAAACTACAGTCTTTATTATTGTAGCTTTATAGTTGTTCTTGAAGTTAGGTAGTGTAAATCCTTCAGTTTTGTTCTTCTGTTTGAAAATGATTTTTGCTATTTTAGAGCCTTTGCATTTCCATTCAAAGTTTGAATCAGCTTATAAATTGCTCTTTAAAAAGGCTGCCAGAATTTTTATTTGAATGAGCCTAGGTGTACAGATCAATTTGGGGAAATTGACCTCTGAGCAATAGAGTTTTCCAATTCGTGAACATGGTTTATAGCTTCATTTATATATGTCTTCTCTAATTTCTCTTAACAATGTTTTTTAGGTTTTCAGTGTTTAAGTCTTGCACAGCTTTATTAAATTTATTCCTAAGTACAGTATTTGATGTTTTAAAAAATGGCCTGTAAACAGAATAGCTTTTAAAATTTATATTTTCTAATCATTTGCTTTTAGAACAGAGAAATGCAATTGCTTTTTTTTATTGTTCTTGTGTCCTGAGACCCTGCTAAACTTATGAGTTATAGTGTATGCTTTGTAGATTTCTTAGGATTTTCTACATAGATAATTATTGTTAATAAATGGAGCAGTTTTCTTTTTAATTTTTTTTTTTTTTTTTTTACCTTATTACATTGAATAGGAATTCCAATACAATGGTGAAAAGAAGTGGTGAGAACAGACATTCTTCCTTTCCTTTGCCCCAGAATCTTAGGTGGGGAAGCATTCAATATTTCCCCACTAATTGTGATGTTAACTGTAGGCTTTCTGAAAAGGTCCTTTATCACACTGAGAAAGTTTCCATCTATTCTTAGGTTGTTGAGGGTTTTTGTCAAGAATGGATTTTGAATTTTGTCAAATGCTTTCTCTGCATATATTTCAGATTATATGTATGGTTTTTCTTGTCTAGTCTGTTGACATAATAAAATACAGTGATTGCATATTGAATGTTGAACCAACTTTGCATTACTATGATGAACCCCACTTGGTCATGATGTATTATCCATTTTACATATTCAGGGATTTCATTGTTAATATTTTCTTAAGGATATTTGTATCTATGTTTCTGAAGGATAAACTACTCCCCTATTGAAAGCCAAATCAACTTGTATCAAAAAAATCTTTTTAACTCCTAAAGCTAACCTATCATTAGGAGTAGTTTGCTTCATGAAATAGAGAGCTAACTGAATCTGGAATATTCAAACAGGGGTTATATGAAAAATTGATAAAAAAATAGTTATTTAGCACATGGAGTATGTAACACATAGTGCTAATAGAAAGCACTATTTTAGTTAGATGAAAACTAGATTGGATGTACTATGTATTTATCACTTCAAATTGTATCTGAAGGTGTGACTATTTCATTCTTGTAATCAACAAAATACATTTTTGGTACTTGTCAGAGGATTTAACCTTGACCCTATGCCACTAAAACTTATTAAAAGTTTTACTGAAAGAAATTGTATTTATTTATTGTTTTTTTTTTTTTTAAAGATGTAGGCTTATTTATTTATTTATTTTTTGGTTGTGTTGGGTCTTCGTTTCTGTGTGAGGGCTTTCTCTAGTTGCAGCAAGTGGGGGCCACTCTTAATCGCGGTGCGCGGGCCTCTCACTGTCGCGGCCTCTCTTGTTGCGGAGCACGGGCTCCAGACGCGCAGGCTCAGTAGTTGTGGTGCACGGGCCTAGTTGCTCCGCGGCATGTGGGATCTTCCCAGACCAGGGCTTGAACCCGAGTCCCCTGCATTGGCAGGCAGATTCCCAACCACTGTGCCACCAGGGAAGCCCTATTGCTTTTTAAAGAGTATGCAGTTCACGCATACCTTCACATGTTGTTTGAAAATAGACCAGGGACAGTATAGCGTTGTGTTTACAAGTACATGTTCTGGGGTTACATTGCTGAGGTTTGAATATGAACTCTGCTGCTTTCTTACCTATGTGATCTTAGGCAAAATACTTAAATTTTCTGTATTTCAGTTCCCTAATCTATAAAATGAGGATGAGAATAATACTTCCCATAGGGTTGTTATATTCAATGTGTAATGCCTGATAAGTGCTGAGAAAGTTTCTGACACATAGAAAATATTTAAAATGTCAGCTATTGTAACCAGAGACCTCGATTCCTGAGTCCAATTATGTTCTTATTTCATAGACCTGTTTTCCATTACACCATCACTTTGAAGAAAGGTTCACTAAAAGAAAGTCTTATAAAATTCTTATTATGACCAGGTAATGACATTATCTCCATTTTATAGATGAGGAAACAGATGCTTAGAGAGTTTTGTAGTTTGTCCAAGGCCATTTCATCTAATAAGCACTCATACCCAGACCTGCATGATTCCAAGGCCTGCTGTTAACCACTCGGCCATGTTTTATTTGGCCTGATCAACCTCAAGCATGACCAAGCATAGACTGGCTTGTAATGCAACTACAAGTAATCATTATACTCCTTTTTGTGGTTCGTATTTATTTCCTTATGACTTGGGGGTGTGCTTAGCTCTTCTGCGCAAGGTTACAACACAAATTTCATGGTGTTTTGATGAGCTAATGTCAGCACAAACTTACTTTGACGGGTAGAAATAAAATGATAACTGCTGTTATCACTGTCACGATTGCCCTGATAATTAATAATTGTGATAGTAATGGTACTGGTAGAATCATATGCATGGGAAACCCCATGAAAAGGCACTAGTTTTTTCTCCATTCTCAGATAAGAATCTCTCCTGTTTTAAACATCTGCAATGTCAGATGACCCACTGCCTGGTTTGCCCAGGGGTTAAGGGGTTTCCCCATGTTGACTGAAAAAAAATGAACAACCTAAAATTGAGAGTTATGTTTTATTAGGTGGGCATTCTTAAGACTTCAAGCCCTGGAGACAGCATCTCAAATAACTCTGAGAAAACTGGTCCTAAGAGTTGAGGGGGAAGCCAGGATATATAGGAATTTTTCCAAGAAAGGGCAGGTAGTCGGAACGTCAAAAGATTATCGTTAATTAAAGAAAACTAGATATCTCAAGTGAAGGAATTTAGCACTTTTCTCTATATGGGAAGATGCAGGAATCTGGGCTCACTGAAATCATTCCTTTGTTATGCACCTCAGCTATCTGGGGCGGGTATCCTGTGTTTTCTGTCTTTCTTTTTCTTTAATTTATTTTTTTATTGAAGTATAGTTGATTTACAATGTTGTATTAATTTCTGCTGTACGGCAAAGTGACTCAGTTATACACATATATACATTCTTTTTTTATATTCTTTTCCTTTATGCTTTATCCCAGGATATTGAATATAGTTCCCTGTGCTGTACAGTAGGACTTTGTTGTTTATCCATTCTATACGATGGCTGGGAGTTTAGGGTGGATAGCACCCTGTGTTTTCTCATCCTGAGGTCCCTCAGGCTGTACCGTCGGGGGTGACTGCAGTCTGATGACTGCTAGGTGGCGGGCATTCTTTGTTTCCATCCTGAGTTCCGTCAGGGCTCACCACTGGGGCGGCTGTAATGTGATGGTTGATGGCTGCAACATCCTTCGTTTACTGATATAACAGGCAATATTTTATTTCTCCCCCGGATGGGACTTCTATTGTTAAAACTGGGAAAGTCCTGGGCAAACTGGAACAAGTTGCTCACCCTATTGATAAACCCTAACCTATCCCGACTAGCTTTTGCCTTCTGTCTTTGCTCTATCTCCTGGGTAGAGTCAGAGACAGAGGTTACCATTTTTAGGAAATAACAATCCTTCACATATCTGAAGACCGCTTCATGTCATTCTTCTCAATTTTTCTCCTAGGTTAACCAACAGGTTTTTACCAAGGACTCACTTTACCTGGTGTATTGTATCAATACTCACTGCTCTGAGGGCTGCAAACTAAATAGGATGCAAAATCACTGCCCTGAGGGAACTAAAAAAAGGTGGTTCTTTTTGCCTTTGCCCGTCAGCCTTGTTTTCCTACTCTTTAATTATCTGTATTGATTTGCTTTGAACATCCTGCAAATTCACCATGCCTTTTGTAATTGGTGGAGACCAGAAATGTACGAAGTACTCAACTTTTAGGTGACTGTTCCATGCTGCACAGAGTAAGATCCCAAGGGGCTCTGAGGACCCTACTTCTACTTTTATATTCAACTGTCCTGTCTGCTTTAAAACTATTTTAAGTCATCTCCATATCGTAGCAGATTCTGGCTTGCCCCGAAGCTCTTATGCCACTGGCAGTGGAGCTAATCAGTACCTAAGATGGAATTCTTCACCACAAGGATCAGGATTGTCCCTAAACTACTCTGCTTTGTATTAATCTCAGTGGTTTGAAATATAAAAATTATACTTGATCTGGTGTTTACAAATAGTTTTCACAACAAAAAATGAAATGCGTATCTTCCATAATTCTAAACCATCAACTGTCTCTAATTTGCCATCTGCCTTTTATTAAATTGCATTTGGACTACTTTCTCTAGAAAAAAAAAAAAAAAATTCTACCCTTGCCAATTACCCTCCTATACATATTAGTTTAGGAATTCAGACCCATGTCATAGTGACCTTATTCCTTGATTTGAATCTTTTTACCATTTAAACACAGACAATATTTCCCTGAAACAGGTGTTTAGAAATATCTGGGGAACTCCAACGGCTTACAAAGAAATGAGTTCACTTTGTGTTTCTATCTTAGGCCCTGGAAATACTTAACCATTTAGCATTTTGTTTTTGAAATACAGTATCATTTATGGTCTAGACACCACAGACAGCTGTTCAAATTCAATTCAAATGGGCCTCGTTTCTGCCGTATTTATTTAGCATGTCTAGCTAAATCTGAGTAATCTTGCCCGAGTCCTTAAACAGGGATTAGAAAATACCAATTGTTGATTTTTCTTTTCTTTTAAGGTACATACTATTGAGAGATTTTCTATAAAAGTTTGGTTATTAGCTTTAAGCAAATAATTCTCAATTTTTAAAAAAATTTGTTTTTCTTTATATGGCAGCCAGTCAGTGTGGCCAAAAATTTAGGGAAAATTAACAATAAATGAATTAAATGGAAGCTTACCTTGACATGTAATCTCTTTGAAAAATAAAGGCTTAGATTCCTCTCCTCCCTGTTGACAACATTGTATGTAGCCACATTGGGAATTATAGCTGCTTTCATGTTTGAGAAAACTGGAACATTTGAATTACAAACATATATTTAAAAAAAAATGTGTTTTCTATTCTACTAATTGATACATATTTGTGTAAATTTCATTTGGCCTGGTAATATCATTAAATTCCAGAAGTTTTCTCTTTATTATGGGTCATTAGGTAATTCATCAAAAGAATAGTAAAATTTTGGATATGTTGCTTTATCATATAACCATGAAAGTTTCTGAGTGGTGTTACGTTTAAGAACAGTTTTTAGCTTAATTTATACTTGCTTCTAAAGCATTGGGAACTATAAAATTATACATGTATTATAATAAGGCTGTTTCATGTATTTGGATAGAGGCTTATAACTGGCACCTTTCCGTCAGTATGAGAGAGAAGAGAGTCAGTTCATTGCTTTGCAATGCTAGCACATGTTTTGTTTTTGTTTTGAAAGAATTGTTTTTACTCAAAATTAGACAAGCATAGCCATTTCATGTCTCCTGTGCATTGAAGGACAAATTCCTTACCTCTGATGTCCTTAGATTTTCCCTAGTGGTTTTTGCTCCTCATTGGAGAAAAGCAAGTAATTAATTCTGACTACTATGATTGGTTCCACACATTTGCACTAATGCTCCCATTTATTGTTTTGAAATGTCATAACTTACACTGAGTAAAATTCACCCTTTTCATTGTAAAGTCCTGTGAGTTTTGACAAATACATACAATCATGTAACCAACACCACAATCAAAATATAGAACAATTCCATTATCATCCTAGTTATTTTTGAAGTGTAAATAGAAAAAAGTTCAGTGTTTCAGGTATGCAGTTCAGATATATTTGGGCTGACTGGGTCAGGTACACAAACAAGGATAAAGAATCCCAATGGATTAATGTACCCATTTTCTGGTTATACTAATCAAGGGGCTATAATGATGATGATGATGGTTATAAATCACTAATTATGTGCCTCACCCTGTGTTAAGCACTTTATATGTATATTGCCTTCAACCTTATCAATAATCTGAGCCTTCACATACATTTTTTCTTTTTTTTTTGAATTTTTGAATTTTATTTTATTTATTTTTTTATATAGCAGGTTCTTATTAGTTATCCATTTTATACATATTAGTGTATAAATGTCAATCCCAATGTCCCAGTTCATCACACCGCCACGTTCCCCCCGCCCCGACCTTTCCCCCCTTGGTGTCCATATGTTTGTTCTCTACATCTGTGTCTCAACTTCTGCCCTGCAAACCGGTTCATCTGTACCATTTTTCTAGGTTCCACATATATGCGTTAATATACGATATTTGTTTTTCTCCTTCTGACTTACTTCACTCTGTATGACAGTCTCTAGATCCATCCACGTCTCTACAAATGACCCAATTTCATTCCTTTTTATGGCTGAGCAATATTCCATTGTATATATATATATATACCACATCTTCTTTATCCATTTGTCTGTCGATGGGCATTTAGGTTGCTTCCATGACCTGGCTATTGTAAATAGTGCTGCAATGAACATTGGGGTGCATGGATCTTTTTGAATTATGGTTTTCTCTGGGTATATGCCCAGTAGTGGGATTGCTGGGTCACATGGTAGTTCTATTTTTAGTTTTTTAAGGAACCTCCATACTGTTCTCCATAGTGGCTGTATCAATTTACATTCCCATCAATGGTGCAAGAGGGTTCCCTTTTCTCCACACCCTCTCCAGCATTTGTTGTTTGTAGATTTTCTGATGATGCCCATTCTAGCTGGTGTGAGGTGATCCCTCATTGTAGTTTCGATATGCATTTCTCTAATAATTAGTGATGCTGAGCAGCTTTTCATGTGCTTCTTGGCCGTCTGTATGTCTTCTTTGGAGAAATGTCTATTTAGGTCTTCTGCCTATTTTTGGATTGGGTTGTTTGTTTCTTTAATATTGAGCTGCATGAGCTGTTTATATATTTTGGAGATTAATCCTTTGTCGGTGGATTCGTTTGCAAATATTTTCTCCCATTCTGAGGGTTGTCTTTTCGTCTTGTTTGTAGTTTCCTTTGCTTTGCAAAAGGTTTTAAGTTTTATTAGGTCCCATTTGTTTATTTTTGTTTTTATTTCCATTACTCTAGGAAGTGGATCAAAAAAGATCTTGCTGTGATTTATGTCAAAGAGTGTTTTTCCTATGTTTTCCTCTAAGAGTTTTATAGTGTCTGGTCTTACATTTAGGTCTCTAATCCATTTTCAGTCTATTTTTGTGTATGGTGTTAGGGAGTGTTCTAATTTCATTCTTTTACATGTAGCTATCCAGTTTTCCCAGCACCACTTATTGAAGAGACTATTTTTTCTCCATTGTATATCCTTGCCTCCTTTGTCATAGATTAGTTGACCATAGGTGTGTGGGTTTATCTCTGGGCTTTCTTTCCTGTTCCATTGATCTATATTTCTGTTTTCGTGCCAGTACCATATTGTCTTGATTACTGTAGCTTTGTAGTATGGTCTGAAGTCAGGGAGTCTGATTCTTCCAGCTCTTTTTTTGTTTCTCAAGATTGCTTTGGCTATTCGGGGTCTTTTGTGTCTCTATACAAATTTTAAGATTTTTGGTTCTAGTTCTGTAAAAAATGCCATTGGTAATTTGATAAGGATTGCACTGAATCTGTAGATTGCTTTGCGTAGTATAGTCATTTTCACAATATTGATTCTTCCAATCCAAGAACATGGTATATCTCTCCATCTGTTGGTATCAGCTTTAATTTCTTTCATCAGTGTCTTATAGTTTTCTGCGTACAGGTCTTTTGTCTCCCTAGGTAGGTTTATTCCTAGGTATTTTATTCTTTTTGTTGCAGTGGTAAATGGGAGTGTTTCCTTAATTTCTCTTTCAGATTTTTCATCATTAGTGTATAGGAATGCAAGAGATTTCTGTGCATTCATTTTGTATCCTGGAACTTTACCAAATTCATTGATTAGCTCTAGTAGTTTTCTGGTGGCATCTTTAGGATTCTCTATGTATAGTATCATGTTATCTGCAAACAGTGACAGTTTTACTTCTTCTTTTCCAATTTGTATTCATTTTATTTCTTTTTCTTCTCTGATTGCCATGGCTAGGACTTCCAAAACTATGTTGAATAACAGTGGTGAGAGTGGACATCCTCGTCTTGTTCCTGATCTTAGAGGAAATGCTTTCAGTTTTTCACCATTGAGAATGATGTTTGCTGGGGCTTTGTCATATATGGCCTTTATTATGTTGAGGTAGTTTCCCTCTATGCCCACTTTCTGGAGAGTTTTTATCATAAATGGGTGTTGAATTTTGTCAAAAGCTTTTTCTGCATCTATTGAGATAATCATATGGTTTTTATTCTTCAGTTTGTTAATATGGTTTATCACATTGATTGATTTGCATATATTGAAGAATCCTTGCATCCCTGGGATAAATTCCACTTGATGATGGTGTATGATCCTTTTAATGTGTTGCTGGATTCTGTTTGTTAGTATTTTGTTGAGGAGTTTTGCATCTATGTTCATCAGTGATATTGGCCTGTAGTTTTCTTTCTTTGTGACACCTTTGTCTGGTTTTGGTATCAGGGTGATGGTGGCCTCATAGAATGAGCTTGGGAGTGTTCCTCCCTCTGCTATAGTTTGGAATAGTTTGAGAGGATAGGTGTTAACTCTTCTCTAAATGTTTGATAGAATTCACCTGTGAAGCCATCTGGTCCTGGGTTTTTGTTTGTTGGAAGATTTTTTTTTTTTTTTTTTTTGGTTGTGCCAGGTCTTAGTTGCGGCATGTGAACTCTTAGTTGCGGCATGCACGTGGGATCTAGTTTCCTGACCAGGGATCGAACCTGGGCCCCCTGCATTGGGAGCGCAGAGTCTTATCCACTGCACCACCAGGGAAGTCCCATGTTAGAAGATTTTTAATCACAGTTTCAATTTCAGTGCTTGTGATTGGTCTGTTTATGTTTTCTATTTCTTCCTGGTTCAGTCTTGGAAGGCTGTGCTTTTCTAGGAATTTTTCCATTTCTTCCAGGTTTTCCATTTTATTGGCATATAGTTGCTTGTAGTAATCTCTCATGATTCTTTGTAGTTCTGCAGGGTCATTTGGCTGTGTTGGGTCTTCGTTGCGGTGCGCGGGCTTCTCATTGCACTGGCTTCCCTTGTTGTGGTGCTTGGGCTTCAGCGGTTGTGGCACACAGGCTCAGTTGCTCCGCAGCATGTGGGATCTTTCTGGACCAGGGATTGAACCCGTGTCCCCTGCATTGGCAGGTGGATTCTTAACCACTACGCCACCAGGGAAGTCCCCACATACATTTTAAAGATGAAAAATCTCAGATACAGGGAGATTAAATAACATTCCCTCCATAATATAGCCAGAAGGTGGTAGAGGTGGGGTTTGTACCCATATCTGATTTTTAAGTGTGTGTTGTAAGCCAGGATGTTTTCAATCTGGCTTTCGATAGTGTCAATGATATTTAAAGGACCTGATATTTCCTTGCTGTTCCTGATCCAATCCTCATGAACAATTGATAAAACACTGAATTATATTGGAATTAATACTCATTAGATTAATTCATTGATTCAACATATTTATTGGATGCTTAGAATACACCAGGCACTGAGTATAGAGCAGTGAATAAAAGAGACAAAAATCTCTACCCACCTGGAACTTTATTCTAGACAATAAACAAAACAAATGAGTACAATATAAGGTATGACTGTGGTATATGTACCGCTATGGAGAAAGGAAAGCAGAGAAGGGGGCTAAGGAGTATTGGGGGGATGTGTCCATTTGTATAATGTTGGTCACTGACATTTGAGTAAATACTTGAAGGAGGAGGGGAGAGACAACCCATTGTACATCTAGGGGAGGATGGAGGAAATGGCAAGTGCAAAGGCCCTGAGTCACATGTGTGTCTGACTTGCCCAAAGAGCAAGACCCATGCCCCAGAATGCAGAGTATTAAGGGGGAAACTAGGGGTTTTATCACAATCACTCTAGCTCTTCTTTTGAAAATTGATTAAAAGGGGCAGCATGGAAGCAGAAAGACCAGTTGGAAGGCTTTTGCAACAACCTAGGTGAGAGATGATGGTGGCTCAGATCAGGTGTTGGCAGAAGAAGTGGTGAGAAGTGTCAGGATTTTGGATGTATTATGAAAGTAGAATCCTCATCATCTGCTGAGGGATTGGAAGTGGATTGTGAGATAAGTCGAGAAATTAGTGCTAAATCCAAGGTTTTTGGTCCGTGCCTTGAATTTAACAGATTGTGTGAGTTTGAATTCTAGGAAAAACATGCACACTTCATATGCTTTAGAGGCACCTAAATGGAATGGAAAATTTGAAATTATATTTTATTGGCACGGTTTTAAAATATTTAAAATTTGAAAAAATCCTCAAAACTGACACATATATTATTAATCTATAATAAATAAACACATCATTTAACATCACTTTTCTGGGTGTTAATTTTTAGACGAACACATTATAAAAGGAAATTTTCCTCTTTCCATTTAGGTAACTTAGGTTGCAAGCTCAACAAACATATGCATAAAAAGTAAAAACCTTTTGGTGCTTTTTGACAAATTTTTCCTCTAGATCCTCTAACACACAAACATATGTTTTTCTTGGCCAAGACTGACTCCTTATTCAATGGTTTAATTTCTCAAATATATGGAGTTTTTCAGGGGTTCTGATATAAAAAGTTTATTCTTTTGACCAAGTCAAAAGACTAGACAAGCAATTTAGAGAGTTTCATCAAATTATAAGCACTTGGAACTGATAATATATAGCAACTTGACCCTTTGGTTTCAAAGTGACTTAAGTTAAATAATGGAAATTGAGTAAGCGTTCATTTAACTTTTGAAGAAATGAGGACTTTTACGTGTGGACTTTATCTCAACGTGTTAATGCCCTCATCACCCTGTAGGATTATTTTGACAGCGTATTCATGACCTTTCTTTTTACCTATTGTGACTCTTCTACCAAGTTGCCCTAAGGTCTGCTAAAATCTCCCTAAAACATTATTCCTTATGTGCCATCCCCCTCCTTTCAGAACCAAGATTCCAGTCCAAATTCGTTAGCTTGGTATTCAGGATCATACATTAGTTTGATTCATCTATTTTCTCTCTCCTGCCTATTTTCTCTACTTTCCAATACTTACCGTTGACTTTAGGCAAGACAATCTCAATATAGTCTGCCTCATACACACACACATCATGGCTGTCTTTCCTTTCTCAATGTTCTTTTGCATTGTCTATGCACTCTAAACTACTCAACTAACATGTACTACAGATTTTTTTAAATTAATTAATTAATTAATTTATTTTTGGCTGCATTGGGTCTTTGTTGCTGTGCACAGGATTTCTCTAGTTGCGGTGATCAGGCTTCTCATTGTGGTGGCTTCTCTTGTTGCAGAGCATGAGCTTTAGGCACGTGGGCTTCAGTAGTTGTGGCTCGCGGGCTCTAGAGCGCAGGCTTAGTAGTTGTGGCACAGGGGCTTAGTTGCTCCGCGGCATGTGGGATCTTCATGGACCAGGGATCGAACCCATGCCCCCTGCATTGGCAGGCGGATTCTTAACCACTGCACCACCAGGGAAGTTCCGTACTACAGATATTTTTAAACACTCACCAGGTGCAGAGAACTATAAGAGCGTCTATATTACCTTGTGCGTCTCTTTGCAGGTTTTGTTGCTGGAATCTCTCTTATCATCTCCTCTGCCCCATAGTGATTCCCTCAGTAATACCACCTCCCCTTCAAGGGGAGTGAATGATTCTGTGGTCAGAAAACTGCATCTGTTGCAGCTACTACATTTATTATGATCTTTTGCAGCCACCTAGACTTATGAATGAAAAGCTAGGTCTTTGTTAGCTAGGTCTAATAACAATAACAATAACAGTAACTTAGTAGTTCACCTTTATTGAACACTGTTTATGTGCTAAGTCCTATTCTAAGCTCTGTACGTATATTAACCCATTGAATGCTCACGACACAGTAAATGTAGCCAACTGGGGCAAGCTACTTGCTTCATCCAGTCTATAGCTGTATGCCATGGAGACCGAATGGTTTATAATCAATATTGCTACAGTGACCTTAGCTCTCTGCTGTGGGTCATTCAGAAATTTCATCAGCATATCTTCAATGCCTTCACCTGCAGCAGATAAAACTCTTGAATAGGACAAGCAATAGAAATAAGCCTAGTGGTAAATCTCCAGAGACTTCTCTTCAGTTGCTCCAAATCCATCAATTAATCCTTTGTGGAATTAATCTTTCAGCCATTGAAGATTTTCTAAGTGTGCTGTATTAGTCTGTGTTCTCCAGAGACATCTATATCTATATATCTATATCTATATCTTTATCTATATCTAATCTTAGGAGACATTATAGGAATTGGCTCATGCAGTTATGGGGGCTGGGAAGTCCCCCAGTCTGCTGTCTGCAAGCTGGAGAACCAGGAAAGCCCA
Source organism: Balaenoptera borealis (assembly GCF_965194805.1). Classification (NCBI taxonomy): domain Eukaryota; kingdom Metazoa; phylum Chordata; class Mammalia; order Artiodactyla; family Balaenopteridae; genus Balaenoptera; species Balaenoptera borealis. The sequence continues at coordinate 52,837,626 of NC_138877.1, forward strand.
TGGTGTAATTCGGTCCAAGTCTGGAGGCCCGAGAACTAGGAGCCTGTCGGAGGGCACGAGAAGACGGATATCCCAGCCCAGGCAGAGAGCAGATTCTCCCATCCTCTGCCTTTTTGTTTTATTCAGGCTCTCCATGGATTGGATCGTGCACACCTGCATCAGTGAGGGTGATCTTCTTTACTCTGTCTACTGATTCAAATGTTAATTTTTTCCAGAAACATCCTCACAGACACACCCAGAAATGTTTTGCCAGCTATTTGGGCAGCCCTTAGCCCCATCAAGTTGACATATAAAATTAACCATGACAAGTCCATCCCTTGTCAACCTGGCACCCATACCACCTCCTTATTCTCCAAATAAAGAAAATCAGGAGGTCATAATTCTACCTAACATGATACAACTATGCTGTGCTTAACCAAAAACACACTAATTCCTTCCCCCAAAGAGGAAGTAAAGCCCTTGAGTGATGTTCACTCCTTTCTTGAACTTTGGCAGGGTCCATTTTCCTGCAATTTCTGAAGCCCTCCTTTTCTAACTTTTACATCATTTGCCTCACTCTGGTCTTTCTGTACCTCTCCCAAGCCCCCATGTTGATCTTAGCGGAAATTCGGTGAGCACAAAGGCAAATTCTTATCATATAGAACTATGTTTCTCTGAACATCTTTCTGGACATAGATTTGGGATTGGGCAGGTTTAAGGATTGCTAGGAGAGGTACCAACAATATTAGGAAATGACACTACACAGCATACCAGTCAGGTTCTTAGTTGCAAACAACGAAATGTTTATTAAAGATACTGGGTAGCTCAAAGATTCACCGGAAAGGCTACAGAATCACTCATGGGAAGATGGCTGCTCTCACCCGCTCTGATTGCCAGAAGTGACAGTTTGTACCGCAGCTACTTCTGCATCAGGAATTTAAGCAATTAGACAATGCTACTGTAGGCACCGCCAGGAAGGGAGAATGTGAACTCCCCAGACCTTTGTTCTCTTGTGTCCCAGGTCTGGAATCTAAGTCTGGTGCTCTGATTGGCAGAGTCAAGGTTACGTGCCTCACCCTGGGTACAAGGGAGAAGGAGGCCGGGGAAATAAGTATTCAATATATTCAGCTCGCTGTAGTCTTGGACCTCAGCCAAGACTTACGAAGTGGGTCATTCTCCAAACATATAAAGGACTTCAGATCCATCTGTTTTACATGACTGATGTCCACTACAGACAGTGATAGAGAAGAAAAAAGAAATTCCAGCTACAACATTTCATCACTCTGGGGTCATCTACATAAGTGAAAGCAGCCAGCTCATAAACCTTAATATCCTTTGAAGATATCATTGAGATGGATTACCACCCCCCATGTTCAGATGTAGAATGGGAGATTTGGAAAGTTTAAGTTACCTGTCCGAAGTCACATGCTTAAAAGATATCAGATCTGGGCTGTGAACTCAAGTCTCTCTTTAAAGAACCTGTGATCGCTCCATTATACCATCCTGAAGGTTTTTTGTTTTGTTGTTGTTGTTGCTGTTTTTTCATATACAGGCAGGTATTTATTATGTAGATATTGGTGCTAATAATCTAGCAGTTTTGAACATCTGAAATGAGCTGGTAATTTCATTAAAATCGTCTCATTTAATTCTGCCAACCACCTTTACAGATATCATTAGGCTTATTTATGAGATTTTGGGAAAATTGAGATTCAGTGATAAATAAATCGCCTATGGGCACACAGTAAGTAAAAGATGCAGAATATAATTTTATGCTTATGTGGTTTTTAAACTTAAAGTAATACCTTAAAATTTTTCCCCTGATAAATTATAATTATATGCTGAAGTGTTATTTCATCTTAAAAGGAATCTGTGCCATAATTTCTTCTCAAATTTTTCTCTCATGTATTTCAGACTTAAGCATTTTGATATTTAGTTATATATGAAATTTGAAAAATATTTCAGAATAAGGGTAATCTCTAATCTTTCCTAGAAGTGTAAGTTTATTATTATTTTTATTTAATTGTGAAAACAATAAATGCATGGAATAAAAAGATAAAACAAAACAGAGCTACGTAAAATAGTGAAAATTCCTGCTCTCTCTAGAAATAACCACTTAAAATCATTTCTGGTTTCAGCACTTCAGGGATTATTTGATATCATTAATAATGTGTTTATATAGGCCCCATTTCTTGATTTGTCAACTTTAGACAGAATTTAATTAATTCCCTTTATGAAATAGAAAGAATTTAGCTAATTATAGTTTCTCTTACCTTTTCCTCTTTACCAAATTTTATTATATTTGATATACTATTAATTTAATTTATTCTATTAAATTTCCTTTATAATTTAACATAATAATCTCTTAGGCTTCTACTTCTCAATCTGTCAACTTCAGACAATTTTCTTGTTCTCTTTCTTTACCTTATCCTGCCTTTTCCAGATCTATATATCTCCCAGCTGTATTTTTTTAAATTGCTAAAGTTTATAAATGTTGCAGTTTGCTTTGTATTATTTAGTCTTCTGTGCTTTGACTATAGGCGTGTTTTTAAAATTGAAAAACGGTAAATATTGGCGATTGTTATTCATAGCCAGACTATAAGAAAGAAATTAAATTATTTCTCACAAAACTTGGGCCGCTCAAGGGAGGGTTAGAGTCAATGTCAAAAGGATTCTCTCCTGCTTTATTAGATGCTCAGCATCGTTTTGCAATTAAGTACGCCTTAGATATAGACCATGATTTTCTTGTTTTAGCTGTTTTATTTTTCCTACTCTGCAGCTTCTAGTTGTTTTTTCCTTATTGAAAAGAAATGTATACTTTCACCTTATTACTAAGATAACTCACCCTCTTCTTCATATTAATTATTTAAATGAATTGACTTTCCTTCTTGGATTTAACTGACTTGCTGTTGGGGTGAAAGCAACAGTAGAGAGCTTTCCCCACCCCAAACGTCGAAATGAAAGGGACTTTACTCCTGGGGGATGACCTTCATACTAGCACTTCCCTGGAAGATGATATATTTTCTTTAGTAAATCCATCTCTGCTTTTGTCACAGTGCAAACGTTCCTGCTTCCAGGTTCCTGTATGTGTAGAGGAGAGGTGGTAGGAGATCTGGCCCAGAGGTTAATATACTGCCCTCTTATCAATATGTTGATTACTGTATTGCCACCCATGCCTGCCACAGCTGCACTTATGGTCAAGAGGAAAGATTCACACATTTGCTGGGTCTTTTCCTGGACCGAGGGCTCTGGACTTGAGCTTCTTCCACTCTGGCTACCTGGAAATAAGATTCCCATATGTGTTCTCTCTTCTGGTGCTCTGTCATGTCTCTGGCATGCTGATGGGCTTCCCTCCCTCTCTCAGCACTGTTATGAATTATTCACTTTTACACATCTTTACTGACATTTCACTGATTTGGAGAAGATAGTAAACTTATGTACTTGGTTTGTTATCTTGAACCAAAACCTCCCTATTCATGCTTTGTTTTTTAATTGCAATTATGGCATACTGCTTGAGATTTCAATAAAAGTTACATTATAGCTACTGTGCTTTGAATATAGATTCAGGAATGGGTGTAATTTAAAAAAGGGTTTCATTTAGCCAAAATGTAAACCACTACAGTATTTAAAGAGATAATTTCAGTTACCTGAAATGTTCGCTCAACTGGTTATCTCATTCTTCAAAGATTCCAATTATATGTAGCATCATTGAATTTTATTATTTTATTATGGCTATTGCACCTTAGAATTTGGAGGATATTATTCTTCTGTCCTTGTCTTCTGGATTTTAATTGTTATATCTGTATAATATCTGTCTTTCTCTCTCTGGTTGCTCTTAAGTCGCTTTGCCTCTGGCCTTTAGCAATTTCAATGCAATATGCCTGGGGTGGGTTTATTTATATGTATCTTACTTAGAATTAAACACGATTTTAGAATTTGATTCATATCTTTCATAAATCCTGGAGAATTCATATCTTTCATAAATCCTGGAGAATTCTATTTCTATCTCTTTAGGTAGTATTGCCTCTCTGACATAATCTCTATTCTCTTGTTTCGAAAATATCATTGGACATATGTTAGGTTTTCTCATTGTATCTCTGTCTCTTTTTTCTCTTATTTTTTCCATCTACTTTACTTTCTGTGCTGAATAAGAGTATAATTTCTTCAGCTGTATCTATCATTGCAATAATTTTCTCTTCAGCTGTGTCATATCAACACTTAGCCCATTCATTTGGTTTTACATTTAAATAGGTTTAAAAAAAAATTCTGGAAGTTCCATCTGGTAATTTTTCAAATTCGCCTTGTCTTCTTCTTTTCTTAATCTGTTATTTTTAATGATTTTTAAGTCTCTCTATTATGTCTTTAATCAACTTTAACATACTTATTTCATAGTTTACATCAAAGAGTTCTAGCATTTGAATTTCATGAGAGTGGAGGTCCTAATAACACTGCTGGGTTTTCTGTCTCTTGTTCACATGGATTTTTTTTTTTTTCATGCATTCAGTAATTCTGGATTGTGAATTCATCATAAACGGGGCTTTATCTGTGAAAATCCTTGTCTGAAGATTTGTTCTTCTGAAGGAATTTTGAGTTTGCTTCTTCCAGGTATCCCAAGCATATTACTGACTTTGTGTAATCTTTAATGTTACTTTCTCATTCTAGGATTCAAAGACAACATGAATATTATAGTTTCAAATCCCAGACCCATGAAAGTTTTTGCCCCATGATGAGGAATTCTCAGAGGAGGTTATTTTTTCCTACCCAGAGTCTAGACTGAGATAGACATTTTGTTGTTGTTGTTGTCTTCTTGTGTTATTGGGTGGATTATTATTTTCTAGTTACTACTGAAAATTATAGTCCTTGGAGTGTTCTGACATTATATGAGGTTCTTACAATTTCTAGCTCCTAGTGGGCTCAGGCCATATTTTCTGACCATGAAGTAGGCATTAGAATTGAGACTGTTGAAAACTGAGATGAACACATACAACCCTATAGGAGCAGTTGAAATTTCAGTTTAAAAATTACCACTTTGGTTTTCAGTTCTTTCTCCAGTCATTTCTGATATGTAAAATACCACCACCTTATATTTCCTTGGAAACTCACCTTGTGTTTTGAAGGATGAAGGTGATTTTTAGCCAGAATTTCTAGATGTTTTGCAATGGGAGATTTTGTCATTTCTACCTTTTTGCAGATTGTCTTTTCTGTCATTTTTTCAGGAAAAGGAAGTGCATAATTTATTTTAAAAAAATTACATAAAAACATAATTGTAAAAGAATAGTTTTCCCACTCAAAAAATTTTAACCTTGTCATTTTAGCATATCCTCTTTTCTTTGAATTAAAATTATATTTTCTGAAGAAGAATTAAACTATAATATCAAATTTGAAATCATGGCAATTTCAACAGTTTTAACAGTGTCGAATTCTTGGCAAAATGTCAGTAGTTATTTCAACTGTGAATCATTTTAAAAAATACCTTCCCATGTGGAAGAAGACAACCTCATTTTTAAAAAACAAGGCATATTTTTTCATAATTACAATATTTTTAACAGTTTTATTGAACTATGACACACAATAAGCTGCACATATCCAAAGTCTATATAATTTGATAAGTTTTGACATATACATGTACCTGCAAAACCGTCATCATAATTGAAACAGTGAACATACTCATTACCCCCCAAAGTTTCCTTGTGCTCCTTTGTAATTCCTCCCTCCTGCCCCTACTCGTGACCCCAACTCTGCATCCAGGAAACCACTGATCTGCTTACTGTCACTATAAATTAATTATTAGATTAATTTGAATTTTCTAAAATTTTATTTAAATGGATGTAGTGTATATTCTTTTGTCTGTCTTCTTTCCTCAGCATAATTATTTTGAGATTCATCCATGTGGTTATGAGTTTATTCTTTTTATTGGGATGAGTAGTATTCCATTATGCGATGCTGATATACTGATATACCATACTTTGTTTATACATTCACCTGTTGATGAACATTTGAGATGTTTCCAGTTTGGGGCTCTTACAAATAAAGCTGCTATGAACATTTGTGTATAAGTATTTGTAAGAACATACAGAGAGAGCAAACATACCCATTGGTTGTAGAATATAAAAGAAAGAGAGAAATCAAGAATGGCTTCAAGGTTTTTGGTCTGAGCATAGAAATAATGTACTAGCCATGGGTTGAGAAGCAGAAAGGAGTAGGAAGGATGGGTTCTGTTGTGGGCAGGGTGTTGAGTGGAATTCAGTAGTTTGGTTTTTGACATATTGAGTTTAAGACCTTATAAAAGGGAGGCAGGAGGACCAGAGTCAGAGAGAGGGGAAGGGAGAGGGAGAGAGGGAGAGAGAGGCACTTGTGGATGGCTAAGCTGCTGGCTTTGAAGATGAAGGAAGAGACCATGAGCCAAGGAACACAGGCAGCATCTAGAAGATAGGAGGGGCAAAAGAGTAGATTTTCCCATAGAGCCTCCAGAAGGAACATAGCCCAGCTGACACCTTGCTTTTAGCCCAGTGACCTCCACAACTTTAAGATAATACATTTGTGTTGATTTAAGCTAATAAGTTTGTGGTAATTTGTTACAGAAGCCACAGGAAACGAATACAAAGCCTTAAGACTGGATGACATCATCTAGAGAGCAAGTGACAGCTGATAAATATCTTTAGAATATTCCTGTCCTCTGTCTAGACCAGGGGTCCCCAACCCCTGGGCCGCGGACCAGTAGTCGTCCATGGCCTGTTAGGAACTGGGCCACACAGCAGGAGGTGAGCGGCGGGCTAGGGAGCGAGTGAAGCTTCATCTGTATTTACAGCCGCTCCCCATCACTCCCATTACCGCCTGAGCTCCACCTCCTGTCAGATCAGCGGCGGCATTAGTTTCTCATAGGAGCACGAACCGTACTGTGAACTGCACATGCGAGGGATCTAGGTTGTGTGCTCCTTATGAGAATCTAATGCCTGATGATTTGAGGTGGAGCTGAGGCAGTCCTATCACCCCCAGATGGGACCATCTAGTTGCAGGAAACAAGCTCAGGGCTCCCACTGATTCTGCATTATGGTGAGTTGTATAATTATTTCATTATATATTACAATGTAATAATAATAGAAACAAAGTGCACAATAAATGTAATGCGCTTGAATCATTCTGAAAACACCCCCTGCCCCCTACCGTCTGTGGAAAAATTGTCTTCCATGAAACCGGTCCCTGGGCCAATAAAGTTGGGGACCACTGAATGCTGCTTTGTTCCTTTTTGCCTTGCTGGCTATAGGAGCCACGTGGGCTCAATTCAGTCCTCACTGCAAATCACTCTCTGCCCTGTTGGGATGGAGACAATGCTAGGTTTGCTCACTGTGACATTTTGGCTTCAGGCCTGATGGTTTCTCTTTACTTGATCTCCAGGGTTTTGAAATTCTGAGTCTTGATCACCAGGTCCACCATTCGATCCCTAGCTGTCTGGGTACTTTTACGGCTTCTGGCAACTTCAGTTTTGTTCTCTGTCACCACAGTTCCTCAACCTCTTGATTGTTAGTTGTTTACCTGTTTCGGAGCCTGGATATACTCATCTTTGCTTCATATGCCTGGTTTTGAGACTCTTGCTTATACCCAACATCAGATAACACCTTTCAGGAGTCCGCTGTTTCATTTAGTCAGCACAGCATGCCTTCAGGTAGTTTAAAATGCAGGAAACAAGGTTAAGTTCAGACAATGTGTTCAGGGTTCCCACTGGTAGAACTGGGTTTGAAAGTAAATCGGTCTGTGGGAAAATCCATGCTCTCTGTTATGATGCCATGTGGACTCTTCTGATTGCTCCGCCTTCTGAATGCTGAGTTGCTTCTGACAACTCCTCTCCCCCAACTAAATGGAGGGAGAGTTAATGTCTCATTTGTCAGTCCCAACCCAGACAGCTCACTAGTCCTATTTTGGCAGACAAACATGCTTCAGCAGCTACCCACTTCTATCTGCATTTGTAAATGTTTTATCAGTATGTAAACATTTTAGCTAAATACATTCAGAAACACTTGAATTTGTATCAGTTATCTTTTTGACAGTTAATTCAATAGTAAAATTCAGTTCTTTCTCTTGACAATGGAATTGTGAGGAGGGGGTCAGGGGTGGTAACCTCATGATAGTAAAATAACTAAAACCCTTCAATCCCTTGCTTGAAACTTTTATAATCTTCCTTAGAGCAAAAAATCAAAAAAAAAAAAACAAAACCAAAACTATACCATTAAGAATATTACACCTTCAAAATACTGCCATGATGCCTAAGAAAATTATTTCTATAAACTACTCCATTCATCGCAACTTATTTTACGCCAGATCAAAGGCCTGGCTCTCCACTGAAGATAGAAACCCCAGAGGGTCCCAAGCCAGTGAATCAGTAATGCAGTCATCCTCACACCCCCAGGGGTTGAGTTGCAAGAGACTAAATGTGTAACTTCTATAATAAAAGGTAGCAGCAGCATTGTTATTTTTACTCAACTTTTACATAACGTGAGAATTCTCAGTCTCCAAATCTAAGAGTGGCAGGCCTCCAAGGAGAGCCTGCCCATATCAGTATTCTGCCGGGGCTGAATCACGTCTCTTGAGGTTGTCTCTGGTTTCCTCAGTGGGCTGCTGCTGACCTCCCCAAGAGCCGGGGACAAGTCAGGCTCCACACGAGGCAGGGAAGTGCTCAGAGCTCTGGGGGACAGGCCTGCATTATTGATGTCTACACAGCAGGTTGAAAGTGATCTTGGGTCCTTTCCTGGGTCAGCAATGCTTCAATCGCAGCTGGTGTTGGGGACCACTTAGACCACAGAAGCAGCACTCACGTTGGAGGGGGGCGTGTACATCTCCTTCTCAACACTACCTCTGTCACGAGGACACACAAAGATGAATGGCCAGCCCGAGTGGCAGGGCCGCCTCTCTCTGCGAGCTGCATACAGAGCGCTTTGTGTCCCCGACGGTTGCAATACTTCCCTTCTGCCCGAGGCCAGCTGGCTGCTCCGGGGCTGCGGAAAGTATCGCTTGTTTCGGAATTGGTTAGAATTCAATCTCAATTATGTCTGGAAACAACACACGTTCCTTTCCCCCTTCTGTATGACTGCAGTGTTAATTTCCAAGTAAACTTGTGCAAGTCGCTTTCAAGTTGAAAGAGCCACACAACGTTGACATTTATTGGGCACCGCCTTTGCAGCCTTCCTGGCAGCGGGACCACGGAGGTGTGGCCCCTCCGCCGGGGGCTGGGAGGCTCACTCTTTCCAGCCTTCACGGCCCACCCTAGAGCGAGGCTGCAAGAGATTATTTGGACAGGATCACATTCAAATCTGCCTCTCCTCCACCCACACAAAGCCTAATTTCAACTTTTCCCCAAGTGGTATAAAACTGGAACCCTAGACCAAGACCAAGAAAGAGAAGAAAGATGATATAATTTAATTTGCTTGCCATTAAAAAGTAACTTTTATTATGTGCACGGCTGGCTGCCTCCTTAGACTTTTATAAGGTAGTGTACTCACCAGCAGTAAAAGAAACGCAATCCTGCTCTGGCGATTTTAAGTTCTACCTTTATGGCTTTTTTTTTTTTTTTTTTAAAGCCTTGGTGTTTCAGCTGATCAAGTTTCTGAATTCCTTTATGTGCCCCCAATACATACTTTATTTAGACCTTGATCTGATGAAGAAATGAATGTCACGCTTTTTTTCTTTTTAAATTTTTTACAGCACACAACACTTTGAGTCGTGAGGTGCACCTGTCTTTAGTGTCTGTCATACTCAGCCTGGCGTGTTGCTGAGTCTGCCCCTGCAGCTGTTGTTTTGCCATAAAAAATACTATTGTATTCATGTAGGTTTAAGCCCTGTGAACTGTAAGTTGGACTTGTTAAGGGGAGGCCTGAGACTCTGTCTGGACTGCTGATAATAGCTCAGATAAACATCTCACACTGACTCTCACACAGTAGCATTTATACTAATGGGAGGAAGTCTCTCAAACAATATACAGTCCAGCAGACAGCAGATGTGGACCATGCAAAATTAATGATTAACTGCGTGCCAGTGTGTTTGTCAGGGAACCGTCCCGCTCTTTAAGGGGCTTATATAGTCTGTGAAAGAAATTAGCTCATGAGAGGAACTCATAAGGATAAAAGGAAAAACTTAAGTGGAGGCCTGACATATCCTGCTTTTCTCACAGGGCAAAAATTTAAACATAATGGTCTCCTTTTTACAGTGTGAAGTTCTGACTCTGAAGTTGGGGCAGATCATCCACTTGTTAAAACAAGACATGAACATTCTTGTTATTCCTTCCAGGGGGAGAGGGATGGTGTGCACTCCAACTGAACTCTGTACCAGAACGAAGGGGGAAATTATCCAACAATTATCCTAGACATGGAAGACCGTGACACCAAAAATAATTAGGCAAGTGACAGCAGAGGAGGAAATAAGACTAGATGTTCATAATTCATTACCACTTTGGACTAAAGAGGCTTTAAAATGCCCAGAAAATCTCATCAAAGTTCACAGGTAAAAGTAAAATAAGTATTAGTCAAGTATTAGCAGCCTTGTAATTTACCAAAGATGATGTAATACAAGGAATATAATCTCCCAAAATATCTCGTGAAATGAATTTCATAATGATAATTTTTTTCACATGACTTAAATTCCCTTCCTGGATCCCAGTGATAGTTCAGCAGATTAAAGATAATAGGAATCTGGGAATCACTATGACCAATGTAAATTCTGTAATGTGCCTTTAGCTGGAGAACCCCTGGTGTCCGGTGTTTCTGCCATCCCTGTGGCTCCTCCAGACAGGGTCTCCTTAACTTGAGCCGGGATACCTTTGCAAAGACAAGATGCGATCCAGAAGCGTTGATCAGCTGTTCATAGAACTTCGGGTCTGGTACATTTTGCCTACTTTTGAGTAAGGAGTAAAGTCAGTGGAATTAGAGAGATTGGCATTGGAAGTAAGAGAACATGTTAAAAAGGAACTAATAAAAGAGGAGGTGGAGACGGCAATTTTTTTGCCTTACATCCAAGGCTGTCTGTAAACTGGTTTGGGTCTTCTTATCTAACTTTATTTCCTACTGCCTTCCTCACCTCACCCCACCCCATCCTGATTCTTCCACCCAGAGAAGCTGGTTTATTTGCTGTTTCCCCACATGTTCTATCTTCTACTTCATGGAGTTCCTGAAATTAATCATTCCAACACACACTCTTTTTTTTTTCTTTTTCTTTTCTGACTTTGATTTACTTTTGTCCTTATTATATCATTTAGTTTATTCTTCTAACAATATTTGTTTTGTTTTGTTTTAAAAAAAACATGTTTTGATTCCTTGAGGACAAGGAATATCTATATCTCTCTATATATATTTGTGTGTGTGTGTGTGTGTGTCTGTGTGTCTGTTTGAGAATCCCTTGTGATATCTGTCAGAGAGCTAGACAGGATGAAACAGGTGATTGATACAGGTGTAGAACAAGTGTTTTATTACCTTTATTCAGTCTGTTGGTGTTAACTTCCTCTTTCAATTTTAGATGGTGTAGCCCTCTTCATATAAGAATGAAATAAACACATTAGCGCTTCCAAGACCACTCCCCTTCCTACCAAATCTCATTTCCACTGGCTGTCCCACTTTGGTCCTGAGACTGTTTTTCCTCCCAGGCTTGGTGTATTCCCTCACCATCTGGGCCAGGGTAGAAGGACATGGGACTGGACACAGTTTTTATATATTATACACATCTGATTTCCTTTCTTTGTGTCTACAAGTGACAGCTGTCCCATACTATTTGAATGCAGAAAATGATACAATATGGAAAATTAACTGTTTGACTTAAAACTTTTATTCTGAGTATTTCAACAGAGGACTAAGGGGGTCTAGATTGTCTCTTCATGGGCAGTTATGGGGTCTGCTCTCTTGACAGTACATTTGCCAAAATGCCACGATCAAGAAGATAATAGAGCCCAGCATATCCCCTGAGGGCTGGCAAACTAAAATTGCATATCTGGAGAAGTGATGCCTAGGTGTTGGAACTTGACAGTACAGTAAATGGAAAAAAAAAAAGGGATACAGACTTTAAAAATGTTTTCATTTTGGAAGGTAAGGATGTTAAGAAAAAATAGAACCCCAAATAATGACCATTTCACATAAAAAAGATCAGAATAAAAGATAATCCTTAAAATTCATAATATCTCATTTTATGAAAAAATAATCACATGATTTTTATTTTTCTTATTTTCCTAAGGACTATAGGAACTTCATGATCAACCACCACTAGTTGATGGTTTGACATTAGGAGGAACCTCTGGCCTAGACCAAGCAGAAGAGATTTAAACCCAAGTTTTATCACCTCTCCACCAGGGAGAGAGAGTGGGCCCTATTTTCTTTTGACAGTCTCTCCCATGATCTACTAAGCATGTGAGGAGAAAAGACCTCAGTAGAGATCTGGGGAAAGGAAGGGCTCAAACGCGAGCAAGGAAAAGTAGGAGAGCCTCTAAGAGTACCCATGGTTTAGGCTGAACATCTCATATTTCAGAGACTGCCTGGAAAAGTTGGGCAGTGGAGCACCAGTTGTTGACATAAGTCTTTGGCCCATCAGTGATACATACACCCAGTTCTGCTACAATGTGACATATTCTTTCCTAAGAATCACTGTGCTATGCAAAATCATACATTTGCACAGAAAGTTGTAATATCAGGTGTGAATGGGTGTGGCTCAAAACATACAAGGAACTGAGATAGCTGGTAGATGTTTTAGGTGTGTGTGTGTGTGTGTGTGTGTGTGTGTGTGTGTGTGTGTTTTGTGTATTTCTATGCAGCTTTGTTCAGCTGGTGTAACTTTCTGTATTTACTCTAGTGTTTCTACTGGACAAAACTGTGCACGAGCAATTATGCTCAAATTGTTCCCTAATATATCAATCATGTTGTAAAAAAATAGTTTTTTTCAAAACAAAGAATACAGCAGAACTGACTGCATATATATTTCAGAACAATGAAAAGTTCAGCAATCAGTAGATATAACTTCAAACCTAAGTGAACTCTATCTCTATGCAAACCAGACATCAAATGGAACTCAGGAGAGTCTCCAACTTGACATCTAGACATAATTGTCTTAAACCCCTAATTCCATAACCTGGGGAAGTCTAAGCCTCCCCAAGATTTCCATGTCCTTGTTATCTTGTGGGCCTCTTAGTTTCTGTGGTTCTGAGTTCTCACTTTCTGTGGTTTATCCATTGACTTGGATGTGAAACTCAAAAGCCTCAAAGAATCTGCTCACAAAAAGCATTTGCTTTGCATTCAGTTTTACCGATGGTGGGGCTCCAGCAGAGAGAAGGAAGAATGTGTGGTCAGGGTACTAAATTCACCAGCTTCCTCTCCATGGTCACCATGGGCTACCTATATCCCTGACCAAAGGTCATAGCTTCTGAAAGACACCGGCTGCTGATAAGCACCACATCCCCTGTCCCTTTGAACCAAGGATAGTGATGGCTCCCACCGGAACTAGCCCTGGAATACTTCCCTATACTTTCCACATGCATTGATTAAACTCCCTGAGTTCCAATTTTCCTGTGGGCCATTTATTTCTTACTATAGCTATGAATTGTATGCCTAGATACAAATTCTGCTTCCATCGCTTAGAGATTAACCTTGAGTGAGTTACTTAATCCACTGGGCTTCAATTATGCCATCTATAAAACAGGGCAGTACCACTTACGTTTGTTGTGAGAATTAGATGAGATAGATGGGTACAGTACCAAGAATATAATAAATGGCCAGTGAATGAAAGCCATTATTGTTGTAGTGGTTGTTATTGGTTTTATTACTACTGCTCCTTTTTCATTGCTTCACGTTAAATCTGAGCACCAGCTAACCTTTGTTGGGCAAAAATATGAAGGTTGAACTTAAGATGGCTGAAATGTAATTTCCTATGAGATTGAACAGCTTCACAAAGCTTACTCAAGGCCATCACTTGTTAATAAAAGTTAAGCACTGATTATGAAGAAGAATTGCATAGAATAGCCTCCTATTGAGGGATTTGTCTTTGGCCCACTTCTCATGAATTTTGTCAGGTTAGCTCATCTCCCTGAACAGGAGAGGCCTTTGCTATTTGGGAGGATGTGTTACTAAAATTTTATAGGAGAGAAGTTGGAGTGAACATTTGCACTGAGCATCTCACAAGAAACAACTTTTAAACCTGTAAGTATGAGACATTTCTCCTCCTTAAAGTGTTCTCCGGGCCACTTCTCTGGGTTTGTTAGTTTTCTCTCTCTCTGGATTTTTCCTCTCATAGAATCTAGCCTTGGTATCGCCTCTTTTTTTCTACTCAGATTCTCCTCTGATTTCCCAATTCCAATTATCTTCCCCTTTGTACTTCTGGATCTTACTCCTAAACTTACAGACACAAGCCCATCAACACATAAGGAAGTGACTCACCTCCCTTAGACAACAGGCGGAGTTTCAGGTGGCAAACTGCTTCTTTCTCAGATAGAAATTCCTCACCCTCCCACCCATGGACTTGAGTCGCTTTTCACAGCAGTCCCTTCACTTGTAAGGATCATTGCACAGGGCAGGTAGTGGAGTTAGTGTAGCTTCAGGCTAGCTCTCTCTCTCTCTCTGTTTAGCATTTGAGATAATCTCAGGCACTTACGTGGCTGGTGAAGATCAAAGGTATTCTGCCTGCCGGAGGTCAAGACTGCTCTTGCTTTGCAAGCCTGTGTGTTCTAAAGTTATGTCTGCAGATATAAGGCCACTGCCTTCCCTCCCAAAACGTTGTAGCAAAGAAAGATACTAAGTGGAAATAAAATCTTTCTAAGGGGGCTCCTAAGTGACACAGATTCTGCAGTTCTCTGCAGTTCTCTGAGATAATATGTATGTGGCAAGCTTGAGACTCATGCTACATCTTGACTAGTCCTTTCTTTCTCCGGGAGGCACTTTATTTAGTACTTTTCTGGATAGAGGAAGTAAACAAGTCACCTCCCAATTAATTCTGTACCTAAGACCTCACTTTAACCCACCCAAGGTTTACCCACAGGAATTAGCCTGGACTATCTAATTTGAAGATCTAAAATTAAAAATTAATACCCCCTGCTCAGTGCATTTTTGAAATTTTCACTGCAGATAAATGTAAAAAACATATTGTAGACAAAATGAAGTGAAAAACAGCAATAACAATCCGAGAAATTCAGCACCAGTGTGATGGGAAAGAAAATGGGGAAGGCTAAAATGGTTCAAATTGTGTTAATCTAGCATCTTTGAGTTGCAAGTAAAACATTCTAAATGAACTAGCTTCAGTGAGAAAGGAAAAATTATTATAGGGATATAGACACATATATCACGGAGTTTAAAGGCAGGTAAGAGTTGAGTCTTACTAGAGACTAGAACAAGGGCCTCAAAAATAGAGGTAGCTAATCTCCTGCCTTTTCTTTGTCTCTTGGTTCTACTTCTGTCTACACATCTACTTCCTTCCCCTCCCTCTGCACACAGGCTTTCTCTGCTTCTCTGAGTATGTGGTAAATCAGTGATGTTCAACAAATGTCTGCAGTGATGAAAATATTCTATAACTGCACCATTCAATATGGTAGTCGCTAGCTACATGTGGCTATTGAGCACTTGAAATATGGCTGGGGTGATTAAATATCTGAATTTTTAATTTTAATTTAAACTTAAACGGCCACATGAGGCTCGACTCTGCCATGTTAGACGGCAAAATAATAAAAGGACTCCCCAGGAGTGCCTGCTTTTGCACACCCTCAGTTTGAGCAACTAGCAGAGACTAACTAGCTTCCTTGAATCCCAGTTCCAGCTTCTCAAGAGAGAAACGTTGATTGGCCCAAATTGTGTGAGTACCACCCCTGGTTCAACCAGTTTTGTCAAAGGGACAGGATCAACATGGCAGCCAGGGCCAACCCTTATGTGTAGAGAGGGAGATGCAATTCTTAAAGAGAAATAGTCATGTCCTGGGTCGTCACTCCAAAGGATAAGTGCTCTTCGTGTTAACTTCCTATGCTGATTAATTTCACTGTTTAATATTCAAATTACCTTCACTCAACAATGCAAAAGAGATGAAGATTCTTGTTTACGTAAAAATAGGAGTTATACTTTCACTGACTTCAGAAAGATATGTCAGTGGGATCAAATAAAAACTTGGGAATGATTCAAAAATCGATTTCTGGAGGCATTAGCCTCATTTCAGTTTTCTCTTTTATAAGCAGTTAGTTTGAGAGGGAATAGACCACTTAACCAGGACTTTGGGAATACAGGAATATTATTCTTCTATCTCTTATTTTTTTCTGTTGTCAAAATTTATCTGTAGTTTCTAAACACTGGAGCATGTAGAAGAGTCCACATAGCTGGGCAACACTTGACCCTGGGACGGAGCCTCTGCCCTTGTATTAAGCAACCTTTCTAGTGTGGGTAGATGAGGGGTGTCAAGTATAGTCTGAGATCAAAGCTCTTACATTTCTTAGGTGGTACCCTTGATTTAGTCTCTCTGAGTACTTTGGCCCTGTCTGTCTACCTCATCTGTTCTGACCTCTGAGGCCTGTTGGCTAATTAAGATCTTGGCTATAGATCTTGACATCTGACTTAGTCTATCCTCAAGCTTTGCTTTCTGGCTTTCCCAGCCCTGCATACTCCTTGATCCAAATTCTTAAATCAGTTTCCCAGTCTCTAGCTTGCCATGATCCATCTCAGACATGGTTTCTGATTACTCAGATTTTCTATTTTAGTGACCTTCCTTGAAGGCTCCAGTCTGATGAGTGCCACTGTCTGGCATGACAGATGTGTCCTTTAGCAAATATTTTTAGTTGAATATCTTTCCTATTTAAGATACATAGATGTACTGATACCTCAACTAATGACAAACATATGCTCTAAAGACCCTTCTTAAATATTATCAGAAACATTATAAACTGGATTGGAATAATGATAGAGCAATAGGACTTGCATTCCTACTTAAAAAAAAAAATTATCCAAAACCTACAAACAAGGTCCAGAGAATAACTGCATTATCTTTTAATGTCATATGTTATGCCCATTTCCAAATTATTTACTGTTGTAGGCCAATGTACTACTGCTTGACTTTGAAATTTATTATTGATTGGTCCCAGGCACTGTGGAATTACATATTTACTTGTAGTTTTTGTTTGATAGAGATGCAAATGATTTCTGTCTGATGGAAAAGATACACAGTGGTTTATTGCCTTGTAGGACATTAACCAGTTTTGTGTCAAACTAGCAATCTTATCCTAATATTCTTTCTTGTTTTTTAAATTGCCTATAAATAGCCAGGTCCTTAAAATGTTTTTTGAAACCACTTTACCATCTACTGGTGTCCTCAGTAATTAATGAGTTGAATAAATTTTATACATGTTCATTGTGTATTTGTGTGAATCAGTTCTTAAGTTACAAAAATTATGTTTTGCCACCGCAATTGAGATAAAAACGCTAGTAACTCTAAAATAGTCTTAAAATCAAAATCTAATGTGAGTCTTAAGTAGGTGGAAGCAGTGATGGTAGTGAGGTTGAAAGGAGTAAGAGAGTATAGATTGGAAATCAGTGAGGGAAGAACATGCCAGAAAGAAAACATTTAGACAGAACATGAAGCTCCAAAGAGTTATCCTGGGCTAATTCTGCCCCTCACCCTACCACCAAAAATCCATGGAGGAATGGCCTCATGACTTTAAAAAAATTATGTATCACTATCTATTTGCTTATGTCTGATGTTTTCTTATTTATTTATTTATATTAAAGTATATTTGATTTACAATGTTTCAGATGTATAGCAAAGTGATTCAGTTACATGTACATATACATATTCTTTTTCAGATTGTTTTCCATTATTTGTTATTACAAGATATTGAATCTAGTCCCCTGTGCTATATAGTAAGATCCTTGTTGTTTATCTATTTTATATCTAGTAGTGTGTATCTGTTAATTCCAAATTCCTAATTTATCGCTCCTCCCCCCTTCCCCTTTGGTAACCATAAATTTGTTTTCTATGTCTGTGAGTCTATTTCTCTTTTGTAAGTAAGTTCATTTATATTATTTTTTTCGATTCCACATATAAGTGATATCATATGACATTTGTCTTTCTCTGTCTGACTTACTTCACTTAGTATGATAATCTCTAGGTCCACCCATGTTGCTACAAATGACATTATTTCATTCTTTTTTATGGCTGAGTAGTATTCCATTGTGTGTGTGTGTGTATATATATATATATATATATATATATATATATATATATATATAAATAATATCTTCTTTTATCCTTTCATCTGTTGATGGACATTTAGATTGCTTCCATGTCTTGACTGTTATAAATAGTGCTGCTATGAACATTAGGGTGCGTGTATTTTTTCTGAGGTATTTTTTTACAGGAGGCAAAAACTTTAAACGAATACACTGAAATACAGACCTTTTATTTTAATACCATTGTTGTTTAGGTCGATACTCTGAAACTCTGTTACATTAAAGTTTTCTTTGATTAGCTGATAGTAAGTGATTAATAGGGAAGGAAGTGAGAGAGAGCTTTAGGGAGAATTGGAGTGGGATGGGGAGGGACTGACATCTAAGAATGGAAAAGGAAATAAAAGAGGAGATTGAGGAACAGAGGGCAGTCCTCACGCAATGCTTTATCTTCAAATCTTTGTTCTTTTCAAAAGTATTTACTTCTTTTTAAAAGAGACTTTGTTATTGAAAATATTTATTCCCAAATAAGTTATTAAATGAGGCATTGCTACAACTTCTTCCTTTTTCTCAAAGGTAATACCCTTAGTGCCAGGGGACCCAAGTTCTACTCACATTGTAAACTGTGTTGTTGGCCAGAGGCAGAGTCAGTATATTATTTCCTCATCAGGCTATTTTAAAGAATGAGTAAAACTATCTATTTTAACTTCTAAGTCAGGTTCTATTTAAATATAACATTTTAATTCTGGTTTTTATATAACTTGTGAAAGGGAATTTTACATTAATAAAACAAAATATAGGAAGCAATTGTTCTCGTTTCAAAAGGAGTTTTCACTTTTAAAATAGGTTCCTAATAGGGATCCTTTAAGTAGGGAATCTTTCCGGTATATGAATTTATATAAATTAAAGAAGGAAAAAAGCGTTTGAGGAGCATACCTGCTATGTAAGTTGAGGTACTACTGAAGCCTTTCTACATCTATCAAGCAATTAAATGAAGAGCCCCTATCTCAGACTGGCGTCTTCAGTCTCTGGAATGACACCAAGAAACAGATGTAATGAAAGCAGTAAACGCCCTGCTTTTTCCCTCTCCTCCTCCCTCTTTCCCCTTCCCCTTCCCCACCTCCCCTTCTCCTCCTGTCCTCTTCTTCTTTCTTTTCCTTCCAGGCTGCTTTCTTGCACAGACAGGGCCCATGCTCTGCGCTGTGGATGAAGTGGTTTGCTCCTGCCTGGGAAAGGATTCCTCTGGGGACTGCGAGGACGCACCCTCAACCAAGGCAGAGTCGGTGGCGTAATATCCATCCTGCCTTAGTCTAGGGTGCTGAGAGAACGGCCAGCAGCCTGTCACTCTGGGTATTATTCAGATTTATGTTCCTAAAAGGCTCTGGGCAGGCACCCCAGAAGGCCAGTCTGTGAACTTTGGAGGGCAGCTGCTGTGAGAGGGTTCTGAGGGCCTCTGGAAACTCATGGAAGGACCAGTCTGTCCCTCAGAACTTGGAAGGCAGGAGCCACAGGTACCTGGAGAAGCTGCTCGGAAACCCCAGAGCCCTCTTAGGAAGTGCAGAAAGGATCAGCCTGAGGAGGTCTCCTTCCCCGCAGCCCTCCGCTTCCACCCTTTGCCTCCGATTAAATTTGCACTCTGATGGGTAAGTTGACCACGTCCATGGTCTACTGAACGTCCATTCACATGGGGTGTGGAAACTGCTCACCTGTTGTTATATCCCTCAGTGAAGAGACACAGTAAATTTCTCATCCAGAAATCTAGCTGGATAGGGTCTCCAGCAAATTACAACAGAGATTTATTCTACTCCCAGTCTAACCGGAACCTCGGCCCTCAGATTCTTGGCAGGGAAGGAGTGGAGTTAAATGTGACGACAGACTAAGAAGCGTCAAGCTCCGTTGGTAAAGCGAGGAGGAGGAGAGGCAAGAAAGGCACTTCCTCAACCTCCGCCCGGATTGTAAATTTGTTTTTTTGTCTTTTAAATAGGTTGTTCAAGCTTTTGGGTAAAATGACAAAATGAGATTTTCAAATCTGCCTTTCACATTTCCTGGATATGAATGGTACCAGATTTACCATTAAAAAAAATCACAGTTGAGTTTCCAGCCGGTACTTTTTTTTTTTTTTTTTTTTTCCATTAATGGGTTCTTTCCAAGACAGGAAATCAACAAGAGAGAAAATTTATAGCTAGTCTAAGTTAAAGAATGCTGTTTCTGAGCACTAGATTTTCTTTTCTGCTTTTAAATATCCCCATTTGTCTTCACGTTTTCTTCTCCGAACCCCTCCCCATCCTGTTCCATGCAGTAGATGCTTAATATGCTAACACTTACAAGAACAGAAGGCTTTCTCCAGGGAGAGTCGCAGAGTTGCTCTGTGTGACTTCCAGAGCCACCAACCTGAGCCCTCCCAGCACTGCCAAGATGCAGTGGGTCTCCAGTCCCAGCAGATGAGAGACACCTTGGACAGATTTTCTCCATCCACAGTTGGAAGATGGCTTCAAAGATGAAGCCAAGGTTCCAGAAAGATTTTTTTTTATAAGGTTAACCATGGAGGTGACCAATTGGAAAAGATACTGGCTAGGGTCATGCACCTTCTTTTTCTCAGCAATTTCTCTATTTACTCCAGACCCTCTACTTAAACTGTTAAAATCAAAGAAGGAGTTTTTTGGGGTTTTTTTCCAAAAAAAATTATGATGCTTCTAATATGCCTTTTAGTATTATGTGCTGAGAGGATTAAGATGGGGCTCTGATCTTATAATTATATGTTATTGTATATAATTATATGGGACAGACTTTAAGAGAAGGAAAGATGATTTAATACATTTTTGTCTATTAGTATTTTGGAATTGTGAGAGGTCACAGAAGGGAGAGGACATTATCACAGACCTCAGGAATATTGTTTTTATTTATTGTTCTCTTTATTTTAAAAATGAAAGAATTGAGATTTTTCACCAATAAAACTGGCAAAGATGATTTTTATAAGATCATATCTGCTAGTATGAGTAGGAGATGAGGAAATAGGCTTTTTCAACACTGCTCACCGTGAGTATAAATTGCATACATTTTTAGAGGACAATTAAAAATACATGTATAATTTACAGATGAAATGACATGACTTGTGGAGTTTGCTTTAAAACTATCTAGTAGGAAGTGAGTGGAGGAAAGTTGAATGGAAAGAATAAAACTAAATTGACCTTATATTCATAATCGTTGAAGTTCACTAATGAATAAATGAAGACGCATTAAACGATTTCTTCTAATTTGTGTATGTTTTTAAACTTTCATAATAAACATTTAAAAAGAAATGCACACATCTTTTCATTCATTTGTTTATTCATTAAGTGCATTTCTATGTGCCAAGCACAGTTCTAAGTGCTGGGGATACAGTAGGGAGCAAATGTATCTCTGCTCTCAATGAGCTTAATCCTAGGGGCAAGGAAAAGGCTACAAAGACATAAAAGTGAACATAAAATACAGCAAGTGGTGATCACTGCTATAAAAACAGGAGCAGGTTAAGTGAATTTTGCAAGGGGATTCGTTGTGTGCTTTTCAAGACAAGGTCCTTATGGAAAATCTCTCTGATGGCATGCTATTTAAGCAGATACATAAACTCAGGAAGCAATCTCTGTGAATATCTAGCAGACAAACATTTCAGGAGCATTCCAGGAAGAAGGAAAGTAAATGCAAAGGCCCTGAGGTTAAGAGCAAGCTTGGTGTGTTGAAGAACTAGCAAGGACAATCTGTGAAGGGGAGAGGAGTAAGAGAAAAGAATAGAGGGACGTGTGCAGAGGCAAGATGACTTAGGGCCTTGCACATTAAATAAAGACATCAGCCACTGGGGTTTGGGCAGATGGATAACATAATCTGGCTGCTCAAAGAAGAAGAGTCTGTTGAGGAAGGGACAAAACAAGAAGGAAAATAGACCAGTTCCGAGGCATTTCTCTCACCTTGGTGAGAAATCATACTGGAGAGAGTTGTGGGTTTCTGTACATTTTGATGTCAGGGTCCACAGGATTTCCTGAGAGAGTGGACACATAATATGGGAGAAAGAAAGATGGCTCCAAAGTTTTGGGTCTGAGAAACTAGACAAACTGAGTTGCCATCTACACATTTGCAGGGGAAAGAAACAAAAATCAAGGGTTAGGTTTTATATATGAGACAGTAGAGATAAGTTTTGATTGAGATGTTGAGTAAGCAGTTGGATATGTGAGTCTGGAGTTTAGGGGAGAGGTACAGACTGCAGATATGAATCCGGAAGTAGTTGGTATTGAGATGATAGTTAAAGCCATGGGACTAAAGGAAATCACCAAGAAGAAGTAAACATAGAGAAGAGACGAGGTCCAAAGACTGGGGCACTTACAATTTTAATGTTAGAGGTTAAGAGAGGTAAGGAAGAACCAGCAAAGAAGGGTGAACTATAAATGATGTCCCTGATGTGAAGTGACCAAAGTGTTTGAAGAACGAATGACGGATTCACTGGACCAAGTGCTACTGATAGGCCAAGAAAGGTGGGGCTCAAATCTATGCTTTGGATTTGGCAATGTGAGGTGCATTGCTGTTTTGTGATAGTGGTGGGACACAAGCACGATTGGAGTTTCTTAAGATAGAAAAAGAAGAGAAGGACTTCCCTGGTGGTCCAGTGGTTAAGACTCTGTACTCCCAAAGCAGGGGGCCCGGGTTCGATCCCTGGTCAGGGAGCTAGATCCCGCATGCCTCAACTAAAGATCCCGCATGCAGCAATGAAGACCCAGCGCAGCCAAATAAATAAATAAATAAATATTTTAAAAAAAGAAAAAGAAGAGAGAAAGCCTTGACAATAAATGAGAACAAGTCTGTAAGGAGTTTTGCTGTAGAGGGGATGGCTCAGACAGTGGCATGACAGTGAACTGATGGCAAATTCAATTTAGATAATTTGGGATTTTAATAAATGGACTGTATGCAAAGGTTTGGACAGGGAGTGGGGAAACCATAAAGGATAACACAGTACTGCAGGCCTAACCTAACAGTGGGCTCTGTTACTACCCTAACCTGAAGAGGCGAGAGAAGGGAGTCATTACTAGAACCTGGAGAGGGAAAGGGAGAAGAGCTACGTGGAGAGGACCCCCTGACGGAATTTGTGGTGCTCAGTGGAGGGATGCAGTTAGCCCATGGCCAACCTTCCAGGTAAAGGAGTCAAGGGAATGTCTACCCCAATTTTACTCTCCTCTCTCCATCCCTCCGATCTCTGGTTTCATGCCTCAGTGACTGAACCCAAACAAAAGCAAGAAGGCCAGGGAGCTTGTCAGTGAAGTTCATGCAGATCTATTTCCCGAGATACAGAAGAGGGGCAGGGAGTGGATTTGGAGAGTTAAGTGGAAGATTCGCAGCACAAACATCAGCAATAGACTAGTGACTGGAGGGAAGATATAGAGTTAAGAGAGCAAGAGTTGATGGTACCAGAAATTCCACTTCCAGGAACTTCTAAGGATATCATAAAGGGTACACAAAAGTTTTAGCTATAAATTTGCATCTCGGGATGGCTAATAATGTCATTAAATGGAAATTTTGTAGAAATTTCTCCACCCAATGCAATGGAATACTCTGGAGCAATTAAAAGTAATCTTGCAGAAGTATATAGAATGACATAAAAATAATTATGATAAATTATTAATTGAAATAAATGTTATTTCATAAATGCATTATGTACATGGTGATCCCAACTTAAAAACATATATATATTTACCTGGAAACAAAATTGGAAGCATCTCTACTACATGTTAACTGCATTATGTTTGAGTTGTGCAATTTTATGGAATGTCAACTGTTTGTTTGCTCGTGTTCTTCCCTGCAGTAGATTGCATGGTGGTTCACGTTCCTTCAACGTGAAGGCACCACCTTCTTCCTCCATACTTAATTTGTTTCCTGGGCTGACCTCCCCATGCTTCTTGCTTCTGTGAATTCTACAGAGGTATTATATTATTTGAAGGTCCAAGGCATCTATGTGGGGCCTGAATAACATGTTCTGCTTTGGCTTTTTCTATAATATTTCTTACAGTAGAAATCACATGTTTTAGTGCCTGATAGCCATGTATCCTTCCTGTGAGCCCTGAACTCAAGGAAGCATCAATTCAGTGCTGGGGAAGTGGAAACATGCTTAGGTCGCACTGTTGGTAAGACTGGGATAGTAATAGATGTTAAGTATAGTTCACAGGTAGAGCTGAGAGAGAGAGAAGCACCGGACGAGATATTGCCATGGCTGAAGCCCCATTTGCAAACACTCTGTGTAGGTGGTTGATGTAAAAGCAGATGATAATTTTGATAAAACTATATCAACTACCAATTGATAATTCTCAATTCAGTAAAAAATGTATTTACTGAGCACCTTCTCTGCTGAAAACTAGGTTGGCAATTATGGGGGAAGAATACAGAAAACGGTCTTTGTGCTCAAAGAACTTATATAGCTAGAGATACAATTAATACATGAACCGGTAAGAATAAGATATAATTAAATGTAAAATTTTTTCTTTTTCTTCTTTTTTTTTAATTGAAGGGTAGTTGATTTACAATGCTGTGCCAATCTCTGCTGTACAGCAAAGTGACTCAGTGATACACATAGAGACATTCTTTTTGTTCATCTTCTTTTCCATTATGGTTTATCCCAGGAGATTGGATACAGTTCCCTGTGCTATACAGTAGGACCTTGTTGTTGACCCATTCTAAATGTAATAGTTTGTATCTACCAGTCCATCCCTCTCCCTCCCCTCCCCCTTGGCAACCACAAGTCTGATCTTTACGTCTGTGAGTCTGTTTCTGTTTTGTAGATATGTTCACTTGTGTTGTATTTTAGGTTCCACATATAAGTGATATCATATGGTATTTGTCTTTCTCTTTCTGACTTACTTCACTTAGTATGATAATCTCTAGTTGCATCCATGTTGCTGCAAATGGCATTATTTCGTTCTTTTTTCATGGCTGAGTAATATTCCATGGTACATATGTACCACATCTTAAAATTGTTTTTTATAGGCCATAAATTCTATGCATTTCAGAGAAAATAAGGAGGGTGGTATTAATTAGGAGTGTACTATAAAGATCTTAATCTGAACTTGGAGGGAAGAGTGAGGCTTGAAGAAGAGTCAGGGGAGAATTCTGTGGGGGAACTAAACAGCCAGGGGCCTGGATTGAAGGGCTCAAGGAGCAAGCAAGGGCGGGGATGGTGGCAGATAAAAACTTTTTTTAAAAAAATAAACCCAAACTTTCCCAGGTTAACATATATGCATCAGAATACTCCTGTCGTAGCGGGGAGCAGAATTACATCCTTTAGCCACCTGACTGTAACATGACGTGAGAGTTAACTTGAAAAATCTTTGGAGAAAGACAGCCACTAGGCAGGGAGGTGATGTAGTTTAACAGGCCATTGAACAAGTTAGGAAACATGAATTTTAGTTTCCATAATGACTCTCTTTTGATATCAAGTTCCTTACCCACTTTGACCTCACATCAGAGGAGTCTATTACTTACTGACGGCTTCTTCTATGCTGGGCCTCAAATACATTATATCATTTTATTCTCATAACAACCCTAGAAGTCCAGTTGTTTTTAAAAATCTGTATTATACAAATGAGGAAACTGAGACTCAGAGCAGTCAGGAAACTTACCCAAGGTACACAGCTAGAGGTGGTAGGGTTGTGATTGAAACCTAAGCCATCTGACTCCCTGATACCAAAATGTCTCAAATAGTCCTGGTTTCAGAGTGTCAGAGTGTTCCAGAGCAGTGCAAGGAAAGCACATATAGGGAGGTTTATGTAAATTCACCTTTTCTAACCCTCGTAGACTTGTTTTTCCATCTCGTGATAAGGCATGACTTAAATCCTGACATAACTGCACATTTCACAAGAGAACTCTTAAAAACTGAAGTATCTGTTTTCAAATGGCACTGAAATTCTAGAGGCCAATATGTTTTCTAAGAGTGGAAAGCTCTTGGTCCGGTACCCAGGCACTAGAGTCTCCTGCGATGTGCTTCCATGGAAACGGGCCAGGGATGTCCACTGCTACACAGCAGAGGAATGTAGCCTTTGGAGAGGTAGTAGCCTGCAGGACTCAGAATTCTCAGGAAATGATTTCTTCCCTTGTGGGAGCTAAGGCAATCCAGTAAATCCGTGTGCTTGTTAGAGAAGCAGCTGCCGCTAGACTTGCTGGTAACATTTGCAGTTAAAACCTCCAAATCCCACTCCTGATAGTTCTGACTTTGCAAGTCATGTCTTACAGGGATCTTTGCTGATGTCTCCCCTACGAAACACACTTAATCTTCACTGAAGATCCCTGTAGCCCACAGAGATAAGCCACCTATGTGGATGCAGAAACCTGTTTTCCCGAAAAGTAGGTGGATTGGGACCGGGGTGTGTTAATCAATTTCTATACATGCAGATCTGCTTGGAAGGTTGGGTAATTCCTAACAACACCACCCTTTATCTCGGATTCACAGAAGGCCATTCATGTTACTTTTTGGGTTTTAAGCCTGGTGTCTGATTGGTTTCCCCAGTGGGGCCATGGTTTGGTTAAGAGCACTGTATTCTTTTTTTTTTTTTTTAATTTATTTATTTATTTTTGGCTGTGTTGGGTCTTCGTTTCTGTGCGAGGGCTTTCTCCACTTGCGGCGAGCGGGGGCCACTCTTCATCGCGGTGCGCGGGCCTCTTACTGTCGCGGCCTCTCCCGTTGCGGAGCACAAGCTCCAGACGCGCAGGCTCAGTAGTTGTGGCTCACGGGTTTAGTTGTTCCGTGGCATGTGGGATCTTCCCAGACCAGGGCTCGAACCCGTGTCCCCTGCACTGGCAGGCAGACTCCCAACCACTGCGCCACCAGGGAAGCCCAAGAGCACTGTATTCTTAAGTCAACTGAAAGGCAAACTATTCAGCAACCCAGAAGATGTCAGTGTAGACTGTTGAAACTGCTTTGTGAAATGATGCTGGTTCTTCTGGGGGCGCATTTAGCCAGTCGGGAAGTCACTGCAGCGCTGTCTTTTTCCTTACAGAACTTGGAATTTAGAAGTCTCTGATGTGTGAATGGGGAAAAAAGCACCTGGTAGAAAAAAAATCTCTAAAAACCTATGTCTATTGCACACCCACTCTCCTCAGGATCGTGAAAAGGCTTCTGTAGAAAAGTCAGACTAGAAATAATGATTTGATGTGGTTCCCTCAGCCTGCAAACCCACCATTTTCTATTCCACAATGGAAATCTCCATCAAATAACAACAGTAAGCTAATAATAGAGTCGGCCAACTTTCAGCTTCAGAGTGAAACCCTCTTTAAGTAATTCCCATGCCTCTTGTTAACATTTTTGAGGCCAGGTAAGCAGGCTGCGCATTTGGACTTGGAGATGGAGTTTTCTCTACAGCTTTGGAAACACAGTAGCCTTTCTTCTCTTTATCTCCCCTTCCTTCCTCACAAGTCCTTGCCTTTCACCCTGTCTCTCCTAGAACACCTTTCATTCCATCTTCTTTTTCTCTGTTCTTACCTTTTGGTTTCTTCCTCTCCCCTTCCTTCTTTCTTCCTCTATACACCTTTCCCCTTCCCATTCTCCCGTCATCCTTTCCTCCTCCCTTCTCTCAAAAACAAATGACAAACACACAAATATACTCAAAACCACTGGAATGTACAGTGTAATGGAGAAACACAATGGCTTCCATTAACTTTGGTTCAGCCTTTTTTCGCTGAGTGCCTTCTGAGCAGGGCAGAGCCCAACCTAATTCCAATAGGCTCTTGCTTTTAGACTGCTCTTCTAAAATTATGTACATAGCAATGGAGTCGGAAACAATTTAAACTATTGTCATGGATCATTATCTCCACACAGTTTTAAGAGCTAACTGGCAGAAGTTACATCGTCATAGATAGAAAACCTAGGTACAGAAAAGTTGATGACTGAAAATCAGACATAAAGCTGTAACAATCAAGTAATCAACAAAACACTGTTCAATTCCTATTATATTTAGGACACTGTAGTAAGCAAGATGGGAGCACACAAACAAACATATCGTTCTCAATTTCAAGTAGCTTACGATCATGTTTGGGCTGACAGGGAACTTATACATGAAAAAACAGACAGAATTAGCTTGAGCTGATATTCATGGAGCGCTTACTAATTGTCAGTCGTGGTGGTGAGCTCTTTTTATGTGTTCTGTCCTGTAGTCACTAAAACAATTCTGTAATGTATGCTGCATACCATTATGATCTGCATTTTACAGATTAGGAAACTGAGACTTAGAGATTAAGTAACTTGCTCAAGGTCTCACAGGTAGCCGGTGGCAAAGCTGGGATTTGAAGTAGTATAAGTCAGCAAATGTTAAGTACCACATGAATAGGACAAAATGTTCTTGAATTTCCAGGTTCAGACCTGGAAAATCACTGTGTACTTGGGAGGTTACAAAAAGACAGCATCTCAGGATTGGAGCAGACCTTCAAGATCTGAATCTCCCCTTTAATATCACACTTGGGGAAACTGGAACCGAAAGACAGGGATAACCTGCTGAAGGAGATGGCATGTGAATGGCATGTGTAGGATGAGTGAGGGTTTGGACTGTCTAGACGTATAGAACAGATGGCACTCCAGGGAAGGAACGGGAATGATGGTCTCCTGAATCATATTCCAATCACTTTTGGTATTGTGTTCCTCTCACTAAGAACTTTTCCTCAATATCTGGTATGTCTAAAAATGATTCCAGGGAGAGGAGTTTGGGGAAGGAGGAGGAAGAAGAGCTTTTGTAACTGTTATCACCTCCTGGCCTCTGAGCGTTCTTACCCCACTGGGACTCTTGGTCAAAGTTGCCATTGCTCCTGACTATTGGGTGAAGTCCCATGGATGTCAAAGGTATAATCAAGAACAGGCAAACAAAACTGAAATATGCTATGGCACAAAGAGAAATGCAATAGAAAATATGTCAGTGTATAACTTAAAGTTTTGAAGCTGTAAAAGTCAAGCTTGCAGGATGGCCTGCGTGGTCTCTTTACTTTGTATCATCCTCGAACAGAGCACAGTATTATATAGAATGTGTGCTGCAAAACTAGACACGAATAGTTCTGAGGATTAACTTTGAATTTCCTGGATTTGGTGGGCATAAATCAGGGCCTTCATGCTATTTTAACACTTTTTGAAAACAAGGTCCTTCTGAATAAATGGCGAAACTGGGTCAAGAAATGCTTTATTCATTAATAAGTAAAATCTAGAACTTGGAGTAATGCTCCCTAATTATGAAATGGGCAGCTCTCTGTACTGTTTTCTGATTGGCTGACATCAGTTTGAATGCAAAGCTTTATTTCACTGCAGAGTCCTGGCATACTTCACACATTAAAATTCTAAGCTGTCTAAGTAGGTGTGAAACTAATTTTGTGTTTATTTTTTAAAACCCACCTATGATCATTTAGGACCATCCACTTCACTTTGGGAGGGCAGCACCCAGTTGTAGGTGGGCCCTGGGAGACAATAAAGGAGAGGATAATTTCTTAAATGCCTTAAACCAGAATATTTATAGCTTCCTGGAATAGTTGTAACTACTTATCCATTTTTCCAGCCACAACTTTTCTTAATAAGAAGGGCTTTGAAAAACCTGCTAAATCTGGGCATAAAAGGAAACAGAAGTTTTCCTAGAGCAGTGGAATTTTTTAAAGTCACATAGTAACCTTATTGATGAAATCAGGAAGAGAGCACTTTCAGATCAGACTTGAGGGAGGTTATTTACAAAACATAGGATTTTCTCAGCACACCAGGCACATTCTAAGAGGTTTCCTGCAACATGAAGACACATACCATCACTGGCTTTTAATCAGACCAGACTGTCTTACAGACTCTTCTTCAATGGGGGATGTTAAATGGATGTTAATTACCAGCAACCCAATTCATTCAGAAGCACTAGCAAGACTATTTGCAGAGGTCATTTGGCACTTTAAAAAAGAAAAACAAAACCCCCCAAAAACTTAGATTCATTAGCAGTTAAATTGAAAAAAAAAAGTGTATATTTTGCTCTGCTTGGACTGAATGTATCTCCCTTGAGTTAATCTTCTCATAAAAGCACTTTCTTGGTTATAAATATCTATCCTAATAAAACTGTATTTTAAAATTTAGTGCGTTTTGGGCCACGGACAATCTAATCAAATGTACGCTTTGGAAAAGCCATATTCACACTGACCGTCATTCATAACACATGGTTTTGTACCTGCAGCCCTGGAGGTTTTAACTGTGTTTTGTTGCAAAGGAGGGCCCCCTAACTCAAATTCTGCTCCTTGGAAGGTCTGTGACCAAGAGTAGCGGGTTTTTTTTTTTTTTTCCTTTTCTTTCTCCTAATCCTCCTCTTCCTTTAAAAAATTAACTAAGTACTGAGTAAAATAATTCAGAATGTTGCGAAATGTTGTAGAATAAAGTCTCCCTCTTCAGACTGGTGGCCTTCTCCTCTAGAAGCCCCCATCCCCTCTCAGTTGGGTCCTTTGAGCAGAACACGGATAGGGGAAAGTTTGGATGTGGTTGAGGCATCAGCTTTGAATGCCAAAGGCATGCGTCATAGCTAAGTAGTGAGATCAGTCTTACAGTGAGGACATGCTATTAAATGCAAATTACTTTTAACTTTCAATATTTACTTTATGCGGAGTATTGCTGAGCATTAAGGAAAATGCAAAAGTGTATAAGACGCAAGATTTTCCTTCAAAAAGTTTCAAGAACAGTAGATGAGATGGTGCATGAACACCGATAACTGAGATAAATGGCTATAAAATAGCATTTTTTAGCATGAGCAAAAAAGCTGTAAGATTTAGGGAGGTTCAGTTCTGGCTAAGGAAATCTTCATAGAATACAGTAAGTTATGTTTTCCTTTATTAAACACCTTTTATGTAGCAGACATTGTGGAATCACTTTACACGTATTATCTTATTTAATCTCACAGTAACTAGATGAGGCAGGTGTTATTATCCTCATGTTGACAAATGAGGAAACTGATGCTTGGCCAATTTATCAATAAGAGATACACTCAAAGTGCATATGTGGCAGGAGTAGGATTTGAATATTTGGACATCCATATATCTGTCTCCAAAGCCTATATTCTTAATCACAAACTTAGCTCCCTGTTTTACATCCCGATTTACTAATCCCTCTACTCTGGATAGTGGTATGGTTCCTCTTGTCTCTCCCTGAAATATCCTTCCGAGAAGCAACCTGTAAAGGCACCCAACTGAAAGGTCAGATCACTCAGAGCTCAGGGGAGAACAGAGGTAAGGAGAGGGGATTGAGCTGATCCATGGTAGGAGAGAAGAGACGGATGAGGTGGCCTGAGTGGGGGTGACTGATAAAGCCATTGAGGATGCTCAATATCAAAGGAACTAAGTGGGAATTTAGACAAATGTATGAGTAACAGAAAGAATATTGGTGGGTAGCTCCCTTATAATGGGGCCTAATCTCCCATTACCCTCTGAGGCCCTTAAAACCTATGTCCTTCTTCTCATAACCAAGGAAGAAACGTTAATGATAATTCAATAGTATTTGGTTAGAGAAGAATTAGTTAATTTAGTTTCTTTGGTGCTTATCTGTGGAAATTAAGCCATCAGTAATATATTCACCCCTTCTCTCTAATCTCTGCTTCCATATATTTTGGTGATTTAAGTCTCCACTTAAATGCCTACCAGTTAAGGTAACAGAAGTGATGAGGATGATATAAGGAGGGCAATGCTGTTTATCTAAATATCAGGGGGAAAGGGTGGCCACTTAACACACTTCGCTGGGCGGATGTCAGGTTCTCCTCAGATCCTGATATCTGAATGGACCATAGTGGCGCACACCATCCTCAGGGGAATGACCTTGGCTCTGTATCTGTTGGGATGAGGAGATGTAAAAAGCAATTCACTTGGAGTCAATGATCTGCATTTGAACCCTAGCCTTACAATTTACCAGCTGTCCGAACCTGAACATTTTTCATATATAGAATGATGATACTTTATCTAAATTTTAGGGTTGTAACAAAGAGTAGAGGAGATAATGAAAGTGAACGTATTTTGTAAATTGCAAAGTCTGTTCTAGAGGTTCCTACTGGAGTTCTGGCTTCCTAGGTACTTACTCATCCACTCTTCTGGGTTCTAACTAGTAAAGAAGAAATGCTAGGACCAAGAGGGAGATCAACAGTATTGATGGGGGGTCCAATTATTCTCAAAGTTGTCGTTCCCAGCTAAATTTGCATTAAAGTATATGGCATGGACCTGAGGCCAATTGCGGGAACCTAATATGGGCTCTCAAAACTCAACCTTGAGACCCATCTGCAGGCAAGAGTTGGGTTCTGCAAATCAGACTCTGGCCAGTGGCATGAGGGGTCTTTTCCTATCTCTCCAACCCTCGAGAAGGCAGACCCAGGGCCCGGACTCGAATGTTCTTTGCAAGAGAGGAGGAAATGGAGAGGCCACTCGTATCCTCTGTTTGTTCCCTGTGGCTGACAGCCGTGAGAAAGGCAGGGTGGAGACTCTTCCTGCTTAAGACAAAGTAGTGCCTCACGCTGGGGAGAGTGAGACCCCCAGTGGGGATACTGGTTCTCTCCTAGACAAGATCAGGGCTTCCAATGCCATCTATTCCAATGTGGTGGCTGTGGCCTCCTCTGGGGACTGCTTCTGGATTTTATTCATTTTGGGGGACGTTGGACTCCGAATCTGATAAAAATTTGTGAATATTCTCTCAGAAAAAAATGCATTAAAATGCAGTTAAGGCTAATATTTTCACATAGTTTCACAAAGTTCATAGATACCATCCATGGACTCTCAATGGAAGTTAAACTTCATATTCCAAGGTTGTGTAAATTTTTAAAAAATATTTTGTGCGTTTTTATTAAATTGGAATCATACATTTTTATTGATAGACTAATATATATATATTTTTGGCCATGCTGCATGGCATGCAAGATACCAGTTCCCCGACCAGAGGTCAAACCTGTGGCCCCTGCAGGGGAAGCGCGGAGTCTTAACCATGGACCACCAGGGAAGTCCCTGTATAAATGTTAATTGTTATGATTTTTCCTTACCTTGAAGGAAGACTAGGGCCTACTCTTCAAAATATTATCTGTTTCTCAGAAAATGAAGGTGACGTAAAAAGTTGTTTGTAAACTAAATTGATTCTTACTGTATCCATTAATTTGAGTTTTTCTTTAATTATTAAGGGGTTTTGTTTTGTTCATCCTAGCAAACTTTGGCCTCCATAAAAGAACGTTAAGTTTATTCACTTAAAAAGTTACTTATTATTATCTTATTTAAGTTGTGAACTGTAATACCTTACTTAGGGAGTAAATAGCTATCCACGTTAGTTAACTGAACGTTATAAGAGAGATTTATCTGGAAAACAAGTTTTAATCTGAGTCATTAATTTCTTCTTCAAACTGAGAGTTACACAGCAACTAGCTTTATGGAACTTTGGAAGATAATGGTCATCTTCTCCCCTTTGGCCTCCTTCCTTCCTTTTCTACTCTGAACTTCAGCTCTAAACATCCAGAATGCAGCCTCAGGCAATGGCTACAACTGTGACCCTTAGTGAAACATGTTGAATTGAAGTTAGTCTTATCTACCCCAGCCCACTCTCCATCTGTCAATGTTTCACCTGAACAGGTTTCTCTACCCCCATCTACCAGGACATCTACCCTGTCAATGTCCTTGCCCATCCCGCTTCCCTCTCAGAATCCATTCACCTGAACTTTGGGAAGCATCATAGCCCACTAAGGCCACTCTTCACCAACAAGAAAACAATCCCCTCATGGCCTACCTCTTCCATATTTCAAGATAGAGAATTCCAGAAGAGGTCCTGGTTTTCATGTTGAATATGCCAAATGTCCATGCTTAGAAAAAAGAACAGGAAAAAAAAAAAAAGTTCTTTCCTTCAAAGCAGAATTTAAGGCTCTACCTCTAGAGAAACAGCCTGATTGCCCTTTAAAATGATAACTTATTGGGAGTTCCTGGTGGCCTAATGGTTAGGATTCTGGGCTTTCACTGCTGTCACCCGGGTTCAAATCCCTGGTCGAGGAGCTGAGATCCCACAAGCCGTGTGGCATGGCCAAAACAAAAACAACAACAAAAACAAACAAACAAAACTTAGTAATTCCAGAGGATAAGATTTTACAAGAAAATAAAAATATGGGAGAATGGTCTCAGTTAACACTCCCCATTAAAAATACATTTCTGTGCACATTTTGTGAGTCCATTAAGGAACAGTAAGGTTCATAGATAAATTCTAGGATAAAAATTAGATGTTAAAATATAAATAATGCCTTCCTCTGATGCTTTTTTTTTTTTTTTTTTTTGGTGCAGCTTTATTATTCATTTAGATTAAAGACCAGTTTCACTTTGGATTATTTTCCATGTAGAATTCTTGAAATCAAGATAGGTGAGCCGAGACTTCCCTGGTGGCGCAGTAGTTAAGAACCCGCCTGCCAATGCAGGGGACATGGGTTCGAGCCCTGGTCCAGGGAGATCCCACGTGCCGCGGAGCAACTAAGCCCGTGCGCCACACCTACTGAGCCTGTGCTCTAGAGCCCGCGTGCCATAACTACTGCAGCCCGCGTGCCTAGAGCCCGTGCTCCGCAACAAAGAGAAACCACCGCAATGAGAAGCCTGCATACTGCAACGAAGAGCAGCCCCCGCTCACTGCAACTAGAGAAAGTCCATGCACAGCAGCAAAGACCCAACGCAGCCAAAAGTAAATAAATTAATTAATTAAAAAAAAAAAGTGAGCCACTCTGGGATCTAGTTCAGGTTAGTGCCCGCCTCACAGCAGCTGGCTGCACCTCATTTAAATGTCCATCCATCACACTTTTAATGACATCCCATAATATATTTAAGCTGCATAGGTGCTGAAAAAACTCATGAACTCTGAGGAATTTTTAAGGTAATGTATAATCATGTCCAATACTTTACAGAAATACAAAATTTACTTTACAAAGTGTTGTCAGCTTTAGAGTCCAAACTAATGACAAACCTTGAAATGATTTCTTTTTTGGCAACAATATAAAACAAATTCGTGTGGATTAGCTAGTGCTGCTAAATGTTTAGTGAATACTATTTTTATATTCTGGTATTATTTTATTGGTATTTTGCACATATGTTTTTTAAATTAGGTATTTTTTTAGGTTTATTATCAATGTCATTTAGCAGATAAAGTTGATAAATGCATACTGATAATGAAGAGATTTTTCTGAAGTTGAAAAATCAGAAGTTTTGTGTCCTATCTTTCTAGCTCTGGAGCTATAAAATATTTCCTATGAGATCAGAAGACATTCTTCTTTTAGAAAATGGTGACACAGTCTTGATGGAGTAAAGAGTTGATATTAATGAAAACTGATTAATTCAGACTGTGTTTCCTGCACTGGCTTAAATTTATTTGGTAGCAAATCTTCCGGCCACATTGATAAATTTTTTTCTCTTTTTCTTTTTCTCGTTCTGACTCTCCTTATGGGACAACACGTCTAGTTGAAAGATGAAAATTTGAAATAGGCTATGTTTCCTTATGTCTTTGTATCTATCATCCAACTTTGTTTACTTCTTAGATTCTTTTAATATTAGATAACAATAATAAAATAATTATAATTGCCTCATTTCATGTGTTTTATTCTACAAAGATTTTCTAATTCAGCTCTGTGGAGTAGATATTATTTTCATTTTATAGATAAAGAAACTGAGAATATTTGTCTTTTGCCCATTTTTAATATTGGTTTGTCAATATTTTCTTACTGCTTCACAAGTGTGCTTTATATATCCTGTTATTATATATATGTATATATATGCATATACATACATTTAAAAATTCAAGAAGATAGAGAATATATATATTCTATAAACAAAGAGTATATATCATACACTAGTACAAGGTAAGAAAAAGATATTATAGACTACTTTATTACAATAATTTTGACAACTTATATGACAAGGACAAATTCCTAAAAAATAAGTTTACCAGTACTGACACAACAAGAAACAGAAAAATATGAATAGTCTTATATCTATTAATGTAATCAAATTCATAATTTAAAACTTACCCAGGAGAAAACTACAGGCCCAGAATGTCATCACCAGGGAAATACACATTGATACATTGGACATCATTAAAATTAAGAACTTCTATTTATTAAAAAAAACCATAAAGAAGATATTGTTTGTATATATACACAATATCTTTTATATATACATATTTTTTATATATCTTTTATGTGTGTGTGTATATATATATATACACATATGTGTGTCTATGTCTATATACACACACACACACACAATTATCTACTCTGTCTCCTCTTACCCTCTCCATCTTTATTTCAGGTGTCTGTTAGCTAAGATGTTATTTTTCATTGTTAAGATGTTTAACAATGACATTCTAATATGAAACTATATCTTTTATGCTTTATCTATATGTTGATCCTAAAGTTGGAAAGTAATGAAGAATATTCATAATATAGCATGTATATATTTTTACCTGAAGAACTAAATAGTAAGATCTGACACACAGAGAAAGAAATAATAACTCTACATTGCTAAATGAATATCAGTGCCAGAGAGATTCTTTGCATTGCTGCTGTTTGTATTTCCTACCGTCAATTACTCAAGATCATTTCTCATTTCAATTTGCTCCGTGTTTGAATTATAACTTTTTTATTGAGCTCTTTCCCCCTGAAGTTTCCAGTTGTCTTATTCTTATTGACATAAGAAACATGTTT
This sequence comes from Balaenoptera borealis, assembly GCF_965194805.1. NCBI lineage: Eukaryota > Metazoa > Chordata > Mammalia > Artiodactyla > Balaenopteridae > Balaenoptera > Balaenoptera borealis. The sequence goes on from NC_138877.1 coordinate 52,874,437, forward strand.
AATTCATGTCACTAAGAAATTTAAACTTCTCAGTCATTTGTCTTGAAGTTATTCTAGAAATTCTGACTACTTGGAGTTCTGACTTCCTGTTCTGATTTGGTCTAACTCGTTTCTGGAGTTGCCATAGAAATCCCAGGATTTGTTTTTATCACACTGCTGAATTAAGTCTTCTATGTCTTGAAACATATTTCTTTTTTAAGATAGATATCATCTTGGGAACATTTTACACTTTTCTGGAGAACATCTTCAATAGATTTTTTTTTCCAGAAAGGTACATGGAAAGTTAGCTTTTTCAGGCCTTGTATATTGTGGTTGCCTCCAGGTGGACAGGATCAGTCCCCCACTCAAAATTGGTCTAAATGTTGAGACGTGCCATCATACATTCAGCCGGGTGGTGTGAAAAATGATCACTTACATAATGAGGCTTTCTTGGGAGATGGCAGGGCAGGTACCCAAGCCAGTCAGAAGAGGCTTGAGTGAAAGGAGGGACAAGTGGCTTTGGCTTTAATTGTGATTAGAGGTACCATAAAGCTAGAGTGAGCATTTGAACCACTGCCAGTGCCAAGAGAGGAAGTACATGGTCCTTCTTATAAGTTTGCCTAGATGTATGGCACGAAGGAACCAAGAGGGGTGGAGATTGGAAACTGTCAGTGGTACAATGTCAAGAATGGAGTCAGATTCTTATTATATCCTCATACTAAAATAATAGTTCACCTGAATGTACAACATTACATTGAATATCATTTGCCTATAGAACTTTAAATACATTGCTAAATATTCTACTAGCCTCTTCTGTTGATGATGAAAAGTCTGTTGACAATTTCTTTGTAGATGAAACCCTTATATTTTCTTCCTGGTTGCTTATTAGATGTATCAGTATTCTTAGACTCCTAAAGCCTCCCTATAAGGTACCAAGGTATAGATATTTTTTCCATTCATTTTGTTTGACATTTGGTGATTCCTTTTAATTTGAACTGAACTTCAGTTCAGTGGAAAAATAAATTTCTTTCAATTTCTTTGATTATATTCTACCATTTGTTTCCTCTTCTTTTGCTCTGGAGATCTTATTGGACCAGATTTTATGCCTACTGGATTTATCTGCCATTTCCTTGAACTTTTCTCTTAAATTTTATATCTTTGCTTTTTGTTTTACAATCATAGAAATCGATTTTACCTCTATCCTTTATTTTTTATTGGCCCCACTGCACGTCTTGCAGGATCTTAGTTCCCCGACCAGGGATTGAACCCGGGCCACTATAGTGAAAGTGCTGAGTCCTAACTACTGGACCACCAGGGAATTCCCAATTTTACTCTATCCTTTAACCCTTCTATTATTATTTTTAAAAATTTGACAATCTTGTGTAGAAATCACAAGAATTCTTTCAAGTTCTCTGGTTGTTCCTTTTTCATAGGAACCTGTTCTTGTTTTTATGGATGAACTACCTTATAAATCTCTTTAAAGATATTTTATCAGTTACAAGTGTGTTTGGCCGTGAGTAGTAGAAAATCCAACTATGGTAGCTTAATAAACAAAAGGGTTTGTCTCTTGAAGCAGGAATCTGGGGATAGGCAGCCTGGGGTTGATCCAGCAAAGAGGGTTTCTCCATCTTGGGGCTCTGGCCATCTTTAGCATGTGGACCTCTTTCCTTGTGCTTATCTCTTTATGGTTGTAAGACAGCTCTACTGCACTTTTTTGCATCTTGTCAGGTTCGACAAAAGAAAAAAGATAAAGACAAAAGGCTGAAATGAATTTGTATCTTTTCTATATCTAAAGATAGCTATATATTGAAAAAAATCTTTCCTGAAAGTCCTACCTGGTGACTTCTGTTTAAATATCACTATCCAGAATTGGGTCACATGGCAACCATGGACCAGTCATTGGAAGGTGTTTAAAGAGGAGGAGCTGTGATTGGGATTGAGTTGGCTAATCAACCCTGTCCACCAAAGATACTAACTGGAATTTTAATAAATGTTCTCTTCTATTTTTTGAATTGTGTCTTTTATTCTATTGCTATTTCTCAAATAAATAGTCATACTTGGGGCTACTTGGAACCAAAGAACCAGATTGACACATTTAATTTCAAATGATTTTTCTCTTTTCCTGTATTTACCATTTATGCTAAAGTAAAGATTATTCAAGTTTTGTCATCTATTTATTCAAGCAGTTGTCAGTTTGAGAACTTCGCTATATTACTTTTTAATCTTAAATGTGGGGTTATGGCAGATAATTCTCTCAGTCATATATGAGGAAAATTCTTGACTTTACCTGATTATGAAAGCTGGCTCCCTCTTTAATTAGATTAATACTTGTTCAGCTCTTCTTTTTCTTTTATACTGTGTGCACTCTCCACCTTTCACGGTGGACATCTGATCTTGGTTCTTATTTGATCCTGGATCTTTGCCAAAAAATTTGAAATGAACCAGAACAGTTCATTTTCTGAAGTTTGCAAAAAGTTTAACTTACATTTGTTTGCATTATTTTTCTTTTCTCATGGGCTTCTGGGGAGAGTCTGCTTTGGGTTTTGGATTTGGAGGAAAAGGGAGGAGGGAGAAATAAAAAGACTATGGAATTGGGCCAAAAGAATAAGAAGGGTAAGTATTCTTATTGAAAGTTTTGCGTCCTTGAATTTGTATAGTTTTATAAGTATAGTAATTGATTTGTTTTTATTAGCCCTAAGCTTTACTAGTTCATAAAATCTGCAGAAGTAAATTTTAAAAAATGTATTAGGAAGATACTGAGTTAACCCTACACTGACATAAGAAGACAGAAACTGGGATATAACTGAAGGTAGAGAGATGATGTTGGCTGTAAGAGAAGCAAGCACCAACATTTTTGTTTGAACCTTTGCTAGAAGGTGGGAAGAGAAAAAAGACATATTAAGATGGTCTTGATCATACTAGGTTTTGGAAGCTCAGCATACATGTATGCCTATGGTGAGATCTGAATGAACAATTAGACTTTGAAGTGTTTATCTAAATGGTGAAATCCATGAAGCTTTGTAAGGCAAGCCTAGAGCTCACCCAGATATGGTACTTATACTATCTGGAGTGATTAGGAGGTTTTTAATTTCACATATATATTTGTTCTTTTCAACAAAATATGTTGTTAAATATAACTAATTACATTTAATGTTTATAGTTTCACAAACGATGTTACATATCCATATTTGTTTTAAAATATTTCATTGAATTCCATACACATAGACTATGTGACTACTGGAAGAACGAAGAATAGGTTAAATTACATTCCATAAATTCAAGTTCACTTGGCAGCAGAGGCAGGATTCAGGAAGGGAAAGAATTAATGTTTGAGTAACTGCTTTGTGTTAGGCACATAGTAGGTTATCTATATACATCAGCTTTTTTAATCTTACAAATTTCAAAGAAAGTATCTCTATTTGAAGTATAAGAAATCTGAGAACATACATAACTTCATCAAAGTCACAGAGTTAAGGCAAGAAGTGTATTAGTTTGCTAGGGCTGCCATAACAAAATACGGCAGGCTGGGAGGCTTAAACAACAGAAATTTATCTTTTCGTATTCTGGAGGCTAGAATTCCAAGATCAAAGTGTTGGCAGGATTGGGTCTTTTGAGGCCTCTCTTTTTGACTTGTAGATGTTGTCTTTTCCTGATGCCTTCTCTCTGTGTCCTCACACGGTCTTTCCTTTTTGGGCATGTACCCTGGTGTCTCTGGTGTATCAAAGTGGTGTATCTTGTGTGTCCAAATTTCCTCTTCTTATAAGGACACCAGTGAGATTGGATTAAGGCCCGCCCTGATGGCCTCATTTTAACTTGATCATCTCTTTAAAAGCCCTGTCTCCAAATACAGTCACATTTGAGATACTGGAAGTTAGGGTTTCAACCCATCAATTTTGGGGGAGCCCAACTCAGCTCATAACAGGGGGGCCAGTTGTATTTAGGAATAGTGAAATGGACATCAGCCAAGAAGACTTTCCTCCTCTTCTGGTCTCCGAGTACAGAATACAGAGGAAACACATGACTAGAGGGCAGTGATTCTCAACCACTTATCCAACATAAGGGCAGCCCAAACACAGAAACAGGTCCAAATGGTATGGGTAGAGAGGATGCCAAACTCAAATGCCTTATGCTAGAATACTCAGCCCAGGAGGAATCTAGGAATTAGTCTAAGCTCCTCACTTTACAAATAAAGAAGCAAAAGTCCAATTATGAAATGACTTACAGAACATCATAAAATTAGTGGGTGTGACTGGGGTAACACTTTTATAAACTGTCATGTGCTACTCATTGAGAATATATATATACACATGTATATATCCATATGTATGTATATATATTCGATGAATAAATATAAATGTTTATATGCTTATGTATATGTATATATAATCTATAAAACTAAAATGTCTCTAATCTTTAAATGACATTTGAAGGTAGTCATTATTATCTCCACTGATAAAAAATCCTGAAGCTGAGATTTAAGTTCGAGTTGTTTTATGTATACAACTTTTTCTTTTCCTTCAGCCTTAGGATGGACTTATATTATCTATATATTTATCACAGGGAAAGTTTCACAAAATCTCCAAAAGGGAGAGGGTTTATCCCCAAAAATTCAATTCTCACATGTGATACATGCTAATGGACACAAGAGAAAATATCTCCTTGTCACTTATTTTCACACGATTGTATAGCCATGGCAATCACAGTTAGATGTGACTGAAGTCCTCGCTAACTTGATTCATTTTGTTTCATTTGCTTGTTTTGTGAGTGGAGAGGCTGCTGCTTTAAAGTTCTTGCCCCTCATGATGTGGTTTAAGGAGATTGTGGTTGATGAAACCAATGAAATTTGTCATATCTAATACACTTTTTCAGGGAACTGCATCAACAGTCTCTGGTACCAACTGTGTTTTTCTATGAAGAAAACCCAAAAACCAAAAAACCTAAAAACTTGCTTTGTTGAGCTGTGCCTTTGAAACTTACAAGCCTCTGTTCTTGTCCCAGTTCCTTCTCTTGAGATTGGGCCTATAGGTGGCAGCAACTGTTAGCTATTGAGCTTGGGTGACTTGGGCCAAAAGTTCTCTTGAAATACTTTAAATAGTTTAAATATTCTTGGACACTTGAAAATGAAATTGTCTCTAGATAAGAAAGTAAAAGGTCAAACTTGAATTGTGACTGTTGAATGATTCATACACTATAGTCAACAGTATGTAGATTAAAAAAGAGTGTAGTGGCTAAAACATTCGATATTTTAGAAGTCTAAGACGTGCTGATGGTTGGATTCAATCTCTAGGGTTTGTGACTGCTCTGGTCAGACTGGTTATCCTTTGCTCTTCATTGTTTTGTGTAAAATGGGTTTTTGAACCTAGATTATTTTCCAGTCAGTTCCTCTGTGCTTCATATTCCATAAAAGTTGAGATTTTAATTCATGTGCCATCTGTTTTATACAATGAATGTGACACAGAAACATTGAATACAATTCACGTTTTTGCAAATCACACAATGCTTACATGTGTAAAGCACTTATACTTTAAGGCTAACTGACAGGGAAAATCTTATTGCAGTTTGGATTATTTTGTAGTAACTTTTTTTGAGAGTTTTGGATTTTGTTAGTCTGTTTTCCTGGATGAGGGACACCTATAATTCAGCAATGCTTTCAAGAATCAATTAGGTTCTGGGAGAGCTGAGGCAACATGGACTTTAGCTGGATGTCTATTGGTGATTCTTAAACTATACTTTGGCATGACTAATCTGATCACATCAATCATCTTCATGGTTTATATAACTTGTGGCTCAATCCGCTGGGAAGTCAGTGGATTGCATCAGCCACATTCAGTCAACTGGACCCAGCTTTTGGGTTTCCTCATTCTCAAGACAACTTATGATGATGCTACTCTACCCACTAGACCTCTATAACCATCCTAAAATGTCATATAGAGTAAAAGACTGTCTGCTTCAAATACAGACCTTTGACCACTCAGCAAAAACAACTTTATTTGATTTAATAATTTCCAAAGGGAATATTTTTTGATGTTCATTATTTAGTTGGGCTCTTTCTATTGTGTGAAGAAAATGTCCTATTTCCCTTTACTACACTGATGCAGTTTGAAGAAGGAAAAGAAAAAAGTGGCATCACTTTGGGAACAGAGGTTTCAATGCATGCCAACAGCAAGACTCACTGAATGAAAACAGATGGTTAAAATATAGTTTGGAATAGATGCATCTATACTATAGATGTCTGTTAAAGAATTTTAGAAAAATGAGGTATAGTTTTTTTATGTTATCTGGTAATATCCATAAATTTGGGGTTTGAGATAAGATGGCTGAAATTGAAATTGAGTGTGAACAGCTGAACGTTGTTTGTACTGGAGCTTACCTAAGATAAAAATCAAAGGGTTGGCTTCCTCCTATGGGATCAGTCTGCGATTGATCTGTTAGGGTTTTTTTTCTTTGTGTGTGTGTGTGTGTGTGTGTGTGTGTGCGCGCGCGCATGTGCGTGCACGCGCTCTATGGACGGAAGAGGATATAGAATGGATACAACGACCTATAAAACAAATGACCTATAAAACAATGACAATGACCTATAAAATAAATATATTGCATAGTCAAATCAGCTATGATCTGTCTATAACCCTGGACAAAAGTTATTAGGTACCTCAAGAGAATGTGTTGGAAAGCAAAGTACCACATACCTTTTTAGGCACTGCAGAGGGAAGAACCCAATATAAGGCAGAGGTGGAAAAATGAAAGAAAGTGCTTCAAAGAGATGGGCATTTTCTACAGAGTACTTCCTTGTTGTCCTTACACTTGAAAATATAGTATACTGTATTGAATCCTTTAATCCTTATCTTTAAAGATAAGGATTTGTCCCAATGATTATTTTATTATTGCTGCAAATCTTATATAAAATGTAACAAGTCACAACTTATATTTATCTTTCAAAGGATACTGCCTTTCTTCTTTCTGAATTCAAGTTTTATTATAATTAGGTAATACTTGGTCTATTTCTATGCACAAAACAATAGTTAGCAGAATTCATATTTAATAAAGAGTCAATTTCCAGATTCATTCTCCCCTTTGCAACACATAGGCTTCTCTTATATCCTTGGACTTGGTCCTTATTACAAATTCCCTGTGTTTGGTGCGTATTCATGTTTTTATTTTTTTTAATTTTTATTTATTTATTTACTTATTTTTGGCTGCTTTGGGTCTTCGTTGCTGTGCGTGGGCTTTCTATATTTGCAGCGAGCCCGTGCTACTCTTCATTGCGGTGCACGGGTTTCTCACTTCACTGGCTTCTCTTGTGGCAGAGCACGGGCTCTAGGCGCACCAGCTTCAGTAGTTGTGGCTCGCGGGCTCTAGAGCGCAGGCTCAGTAGTTGTGACGCATGGGCTTAGTTGCTCCGCGGCATGTGGGATCTTCCCAGACCAGGGCTCAAACCCGTGTCCCCTGCATTGAAAGATGGATTCTTAACCACTGTGCCACCAGGGAAGTCCCTGGTGCATATTCTTGAAGCTATTCTCCTTTCCCTTGAGTTGGGTGAATTGTAACCACTTGACCCTGAAGGAAATGTCCTAGGAGATTTTAGAAAGTAAATTATTTCTCTTGGGAAACTGTGATTTTGGAGAAAAAATATAGAGTGCCTCCAGGAAGACCAACTCTCTCTCCCCAAAATAACTTTCTTCTCTGTGATTATCTTCTGGATTTCACATTTTAAAATGCCTTCCTACCCCCACTCAAACACACACACATACACACACATACAGTCAAATTAAGCTCTGATTAATAGTACTTTGACATAAAAGGTGTCTTTTCTTCATAGATTAGATTAATCATAGACTTCAACATGCTATATTAAATATAAATTATTAGAGAAAAATGGTCAGAATGATTGACTAAGGCCAGTCTTTGCAGTCTCAGCTTGGTTGCATTGACTGTATAGCAAAATGGTAATAATCACCAGGATACAAGCTCCATGATGGCAGGATTCTCACCTAGTTTGTTCTTTGCAGCTTTGCCAATCCCTCAACAGAGCCGGGCAGCTAATAGTAGCTCAATAAATACTTGTTGAATGAGTGAATCATTAAGAAAATTACTGGAACAAATTGAATGGTTTTGCTGCGATACAGTGTCTAGCTTTCCCCAGATTAGAATTAAATTCAGTTTCATCCAAACTCCCTGTTACTCTGACTTCTAATTAAGTTCTGTAATTTTCCATGGACTTATTTGGTGTCTATTCACTCATGAGTACTTTAACACTGTGACTGGATTAGCAGCCATTTTCTCTTCTCTTCAACATGCCCCAGACCTACCTCTATCTCAAGAAAGAATGCTTTCACATTTTCCTCACTCTGGAGTACTCTAAGGCATTGCGAGGTTTTGCTGTCTACTTGAACAGTTGATAATAGTCCTTTGAAGTAGAGCTTTGAACAAGAGATAAGAAATAGTAATCTAACCGTAGCCTGTGCTGATAGTCAACAGGACCATCTTGCTATTCAAGCCACTGAAGATTAGTAATCTCACTCAAAATTATATAGAAGCCATAGAATATACCTTCTAATTCTCAACTTCTTTCTCTTCCTCTCCCTCCCTCTAGTATCCTTTATTTTTCATAAGTTGTGTCTGCAAGATGTAAGTAGAAACAAGAGTGCCATTCTCTATCAGCCTGCCTTCTTCTCATGGGTTGCATGGCCAGAAATGAAGCGAAACCAGAGTGTAAATATACATACCTTCCTCTCTGATCAAACAGTTTCAAACAAGAATCTCACAACAGAAGTGTTCTTTTTGAAAAGTGTCAATAGCAGATATTGGGTGTACTTTCTTGAGTGGGAGGGACATTTGACAAAAGACACAGTTGTTGGTACTACGATGACTTGTGCTACCTACCGATTCAACCCAGATCCAGGAGGTGACAGTTCCACCGCCACTGAGAGTTTATTCTTTCATTCTTATGCTTTAAAGAGTCTTGAAACAAATTCTCAGAGATGAGTTAAATAGCCACAGGAAAGTCTAAGTTACCCTTTAAAAAGTCTAAGTTACCCTGAAAAGACTTAACCTTGCCGTCAGTCAGTTGGTCTTCACGTTGTCCGAGAGAAAAATTAGTCAAAGGGCTCATTTAAAAACATTTTCATTCTGTTGACACTGGTTCAAACATTTTCCCAAAACTTCTTTCTAGACCAATCTGGTTTTCCTGCCAAGAAACTTACACTCACTGCTATTCTGTTTCCTGGGATTTGGATGTTAGCTATTGATCGCGTTCTGTGGTTTTCTCTCTGTTTTTGTCTCCGTGTTAAGCTTACTCGCCCTAATAAATCTAAGTTATCTCACTCTATGAAACTTCTTGCTCCACATTGTTCAAAAGCAGAGCCAGAGGGCAAGGCAGCTGCTGTCACATTGCTGTGACAGAGGCTTGGGACACTCCCAGTGGCTCCCTCTGGCTCTCCCCCTCCTGCCGGTAATGCAGCAGATTCCCGAAGTCAGACAATGTATTGTCATGCGGATTACACCGATTAGCTCTAAGTCAGTTAGGTAACTGGAGCCCTTTCAGTGGTGTCCTAGGATTCTGTTAGGTTGACTGTTCAAACACTGGTTTTTGGGATCCCCTCCAGCATTCCTTAATGTAGCCCAGGCACGTTATTGCAGGTTTTATTTGAGAAGGGGCTACTTACTTGTCACTTGGAATATTTTCAGTTTTAAGTCAAAACCTTCTTAGCCAAAAAAAAAAAAAAGCAAAAGATATGAGGGAATATGGTGTAAAGTGGGGGTGATTTGGAAGGAAGCAGAAAAGAAAAGAACAAAATTCAGTAGTGTATCAAATGCCAAACTTACACTAAAGGCACGTGTGTTCTGGGGATGGGATTTCTGCTTTGTTTTACATAGAAACTGTAATAATTTTGCGCTGTTTAGGGTTTTGGCTTTCCAAGGAACTAATAAGATCCACTGAATTTAAAAACAGAGGGATACAGGCAAAAAAGTTCAGGTCTGAGTTGCTTACAGGGCTCGGATATGTGCTTCTGTGTTCCACCCCTGGGCGGGAGAAAACACTCTAGGCTACTGGTGGCTACCCAGTTTACCACTGTATGGGGTTGAACTGTATGCTATGAAGAAGACAGGCCAATTCCTGGGAGCCAGGGCAGAGGCAGGGGCTCCAGATGAGTCAGACTATTATTGCAGCTGGAAGGAAAAGACCCAACAGCTCCTTGGAGTCGCTCAGAACTTGGGGTGAAGGCAGAAGATGAGATTTTAGAAAACCAACCATTGGACGATGTCTTTTAAATAAATATGAATTGTCAAGTTTTGGCAGAATTTCTCTGTGCAGAACCTCCTTAGATCCCTACTACAAGGAAGGCTTCTCCTAATCTGGCATAGAAGAGAGATTGGGCACAGCGGGCGTTCCAGAAGGAGATGCTCTGTAGATTCTAATCAAGGACCTTTTGCAGACCTGACTTCTCCTCCTCAATTCTTCTTTCATTCTAATCCCATTCTGGAGTGCTATCAAGATACATAGTCCTGAGGTGCCTTTTAACATATGAAATATAAATATAACATCCCCCATAGTCACCTCAAGGCTGAATCTAGTGGAAATACAGGCTCCATGGAAGCCCATTATGGCACTTTCTTTAGATTTCTGGGTTATTTAGTATTAATGCAGCCCTCTACCATGCCTCACACGAAGACACAACACACGCTCACATGCACACTTATATACAGCACTGAATATTCTGGATTGGTTGGTTGTTTTTTACCAAGCAGTACTTGATAGGTCTGAGTGATGTGGCCAAAATCAGACCAGTCAGGGAGGAAATTTGGCAAAATAAAAATTGCAGGCAGAGTAAAGAGTGTTCTTTTAAAAATTATCAATCAGTTATGGCATTGGGGAGATGATATAAATTCTCCACAACTGAAGGTCTTGATTAGTAAAAAAGGCTTCATAAAATTACTCATGGTATTATTAACATTTAAAGAGATTATATATATTTACATCTCTCTATATTTTTTTAAAATTATTTTTTATTTATTTTATTTTATTTTTGGCTGTGTTGGGTCTTCGTTTCTGTGCGAGGGCTTTCTCTAGTTGCAGCGAGTGGGGGCCACTCTTCATCGCGCTGCGCGGGCCTCTCACTATCGCGGCCTCTCTTGTTGCGGAGCACAGGCTCCAGACACACAGGCTCAGTAGTTGTGGCGCACGGGCCCAGTTGCTCCGTGGCATGTGGGATCTTCCCAGACCATGGCTCGAACCCGTGTCCCCTGCATCGGCAGGCAGATTCTCAACCACTGCGCCACCAGGGAAGCCCTACATCTATATTTTTATATATACATTTTTTCAAAGTGTTTAGCTTGGTGCCTGACATTATTATAAGCATTCAATAAACGGGATTTCCATTTCTTTTTTCACATAGGTTATTAAAGGCCTTCTTATAAGAATTGAGACCTAAAATATATCAGTTTGTGAATATTCAAAAAACTGAAGTACTTTGAAGAATGCATCTCTTCCCCTCTGTTTATTTATTTCCTTGGATAGCTAGACTTCTTTGTAGTTAATGTCATCAGGATAATACATAGATAGTGCCTTTGCTTTCTAGTGATTAGATAGCCCTGGTGAATTATTAGCTAATTCATAAGATTGTTGGAAAAATGGGGACAGTGGTGCTAGAATATTTTTGTATCTCTGTTGGTTCAAGTTATGCATCCACACTTCTAAAATTGTGTCATTTATCCTGAACTATCTTACACAACCCTAAAACAGAGAATCCATCTTTGATCTATTAATTGTGGCTATTTGCATTCTCTGTGAGTCTAATTTTCTAGCAAATGTACTTAAGGAAATAATAATACTTTCCTCAACACTATCTTTAGAACTCCCCCAGTTAGCTGATTTAGATGCTTTCAGTATTTTCTTTTTTTTTCCCCTTCTGCCTTCTCCCAGCTGTTGGAGCTGTCTCATGATGCTGCCAACTTCCACAGGCCCCTGGAGAAACCATCGCAGAGACAGGTTGGGAGGGGGGTAGGAGATTGGGGGGGGACAGGTATATTCCTTCTGAGACAGAGGTGATATGGGCCCATAGCCACGCCTGTGTATTTTTTTCCTCACACGTAGTTGTTAAGTTGTTAATTCTGTTTCTGAAGTCAGGTGTTAAAAGAAAGGGAAAAAAAGAAACGCTCTGGCTAAACGACTCAAGAGAAGGGAGCAGGAGTGGTTGCTATGAGCTTTGAAACACGCACGCGTGCGCGTGCATGCACACATACAAATACACGGACAAAAAGATAAATTGAAAAAGAATGCAGCAACCCCTGCTTGGTTTAGCAGTCCGGTCAGCCTCACAGATGAGGAAGTGCTGCTTTGTTCCAACCTAAAGCCTTGTTTTCTTGCTCATTGTCTTTCAGGGTAAAATCGGGGGGAAATTCACCTGTCTGATGCAAAGTTAAACTGCTGGCTTTAATGTGACTGCATGGGAACTTGGGTTTATTAATGAATACAACATACCCTCTTTGATTTGAAAGCTTTCACCCTGCTGAAAAGATTCAAAAGGCATCGCTTCCTGCACCAGAGGCATTCCTTTATCCGTCTCAGTGGTTCACCCCTACCCAGCTGCTATATCTCATTAACAAGCATTTGACCACTGCAGCCGGCCTGGGAGTGTTGACACTTGAAAGGCCCAGGCAGGCGTGGGCAGGCCATCAGCTATGGCAACAGGAAACTGCCCCGGAGACAACACTGAGAAAACAGCAGCTGCAAAAGCCAAAGTCAGAACAGACATAAAGGATCGCCTATATCCGCATCAGTCTGGGGTATCGGTGCGTGCCTCTGGGTCTGAATTCACACATCTATGTACTCTATTTAGGGGGTATAAGGATTGTTATCAACATGTATCAGACTCTGGACTTGCTGACAACCCAGAATGATTTTTTGGACTTTAATGTTCTTGAATCCTTAGGTTTCAAAAATCTTATTCTCCTCAATAACGTATGTTCTAGTTTATGCACATAAGAATGCTCACCAGAGGCCTTAAACTTGATATACACATTAACGCTGGTGGAAATCATATGGACAATAAAAAATGTGTGTGCATGAATCCTTATCCATTTTTCATGCTACCACATTATTTTTCAGAAACAAGTCAACCTGTAAAACTGTCATATAAATATGTAAGACTACTCTGAGAGTCTTTGGTTTAGGAATCAAACTGTGATGGTTTTGTATAGAATACTTAAGAATGAAACAGTCATTTCAATTGTGTAAAGATAGCTCATAAAATTAAGTAGGATATTCCACATACGTTATTGTTGATTATAGTAATTTTAAATGCCTATTTTAATAAAATTTATTTACTGTTCATTGAATTGTAGGCTACACAGGACCATACCCCTGAATCTACTTTTAAATGTGTTGTTTCTATATTCATCAGAGGAGCTCAAAGTACAGATACCAATTAGACTGCCTCATGCAATGTTTGGGGCAAATATTTCTCCACATCTTGAGTGTCTGTGTTCAAGCTTATAAGAGCATTTTTAGAGGATAGGTAAGCAACAGTTCAAAATCAACATTTTTTATCCATCAGGAAAATGACCCTTTTCAAAACTGAAAAAAGAGGTCACTCCATATTAGGGGAAGAAAGAAAGAAAGCTAAATGAAGAAAGACACTAATGCAAAGTGTTGCAAATGAAGTTGGTTGACTGCCACTCAAAGAGTACTGAGTTATTTTTCTGTCATCATCAGACAATACACTAATGATGATGATATTACGTGTACTAATACTTTTGTTCTTTTCAATAATTTAGATTTATTTCCATATGTCTATCACTCATCATAAAATACTCTGATTTATTCACATTGTTACTCTAAAATGGTTAATTAGATAAAAAGCATGTACATTTATTTAAAAATGATTGCCAATTATCTCTTTTTTTGTCAGATAATATTTTTGAATACAGTGAATTTTCCAATTCTACCTTCATCCCCCTGTTTTCTTTTTTTCTTTCACCTTTTATACTCCAGAGGAACAGAAGAATGTACCAAACACTGCTAGAAATTTACATTCTTGACAATGTTGTAGAGATAGAAACATCTTCCCAAGCACCATCCAGATATTTCCATTTGATTTTGGTTTTTCCCTCACAGTCATATTGGGTCACATTCATGTCTGATAGGCAGGAATATGCCCAGGCTCTGGAAACAGACATCTTGGGACCAACTCCCTATCCTGCCACCTACCAGCAAGACAGACCTTGATTAAGTGACTTGAATTTTCTGTGTCTCACTAAGACTCCTAGTCTGTTAAACAGGGGTAGGTTTAATAGTACTTAAGTCATAGGGCATTGTAAAGCTTAAATGGGTGTGTCCACACTTATACACTTCATGTACTCAATACCTGTTAACTATTACTATTAATATCAACCATTTCCCTACCAGTTAATTGGGGGATTTGGGGTTAGAGGAAACAATGGCACCAAAGTAAGACCATGTAGAGTCCAATCAAGATAGTTTTGGGCCAGATTTCTAAAGACAATTTCTAAAATCAGCCAAGAACTTTCATAACAGTTTCTTTTTTGAGCTGCACATTATGTGATTTCTGGAACACTAGCAATCTCTATATATTTGTTTAGTTACTCTTGCCTATTCTTTGTTGTTTAGACTTTTAAATTGGAGGAAGTGGGAGCTTGTAGTACTGTTTTCTACAAGGTAAGTGGAGGTAGCTGTGAGGAACGGAGGAAAAGTGCCTGACACGTTAAGGACCCTGGCGATAAAGTAGGGGCTCCAAGGGCAAAGTAGGGGCAAATCTCAAAGGCCTTAACACACTGAGACCTAAAGGCGATGCCCCAACTCTGGCAAATGCTGGGCTGCAGTCAGCCCAAGGCAAAGGCAAATTGTGGGTTATTTGGGGGCAGTCAATTTTTTTCAGAGTTAAAAAATTTCCAAACCAGCCAAAAGTACTGTAGTGAGCTCCAATCTGATGCTTACCATCAGTCCAGCTTCACTCAGATTCAGGGATATAAAATGAACTCACCCCACCTTAGCATTAATTGACTTAAATACTATCTTTTTATAACTTTACTCACACATAAGATCTCCCCCATCCCCAAATCACCCATTTTGAAAAGGAGGGAATTAGCATGCACACTAGACACTACTCTAGGACTTCTCGCACTCTCTCATTTACTCCTTGCCATCGTCAATCATAAGCAGTATTTTTATCCCCATTTTCAAGGAGATGGTATGGGATGCAGAGACCAGTTTGGCTGTTTTCCTAAGGGGACACAATTAGTAGGTATGTCCTTTAACTCAGATGACACATTGAACTTTAAATTTTCTACTACATCCCATCGTCTGTAAAATGTTTCAAATTGCTTTAAATAATACAAAGAAGTTGACTTTATTCTGATATTTTATATTTCAGAAGTACATTTTCAAAAAGTTCCAAAGATGCTGGTTCCTGTGAGAAACGATGTGACAATTAAGACCTTCACCCTGGGGTGGCAGTTGAGGGCAGGTGGTAGAAACAGGACGAAAAATTGTGTCATGTCACTTCTATAAAAAGCACAGGAAGGAGAGGAGGAAAGAGTGGGCAGTGAGAGAAACCAAAAAAGACTGAGTTGCTCTGGATTTGAAGGCACATTTGGCTCTGAAGAATGTGAGGTCTGTGTGGGATATCAAAGCATTGTGGTAACAGGCTCCAAACCGGTCTTCCTTCTGCACAGTGCTCTTTCAGGCTATTTCTGGCAGCGGCCTTCCTTGTTCTGTTAAGTCATTATGTCATTTCTCCTGCAGAACACTGCAATGGCTTCCCCATCTAACTTAGAGTAACAGACAGAATCTTCCTGGCCATGCCATTCTCCTATCCCTGCATGTTTCCTCCCACTCCTCACACTGATTCTCTAGCTAGAGTGGCCTCACTATTTGCGGAAAGTGCCAGGAACACTCCCACCTCACTGCTTGTGCATGAACTCTTCCCTCTGCCTAGGAAACTCCCCCCTCCAGGGACCACTTCCTCACAGTTGATGCTCTCACATCCCCACAATTCATGCTCCCACATCCTCACAGTTCATGCTCCCACATCCCTACACTTCATTCTCTCACATCCCCACCGTTCATGCTCTCACATCCCCACAGTTCATGCTCTCACTTCCCTACAGTTCACGTTCCCACATCCCCACAGTTCATGCTCCCACATCCACACAGTTCATGCTCCCACATCCCCAAAGTTCACGCTCTCACATCCTCACAGTTCACGCTCTCACATCCCCACAGTTCACGCTCTGACATACCCACAGTTCATGCTCCCACATACCCACAGTTCATGCTCCCACATCCCTACAGTTCATGCTCCCACATCCCCACAGTTCATGCTCTCACAACCTCACAGTTCATGCTCCCACATCCCTAAAGTTCATGCTGCCACATCCCTACAGTTCATGCTCCCACATCCCTACACTTCATGCTCTCACATCCCCACAGTTCATGCTCTCACATCCCCAAAGTTCACGCTCTCACATCCTCACAGTTCATGCTCCCACATCCCCACAGTTCATGCTCTAACATCCCCATAGTTCATGCTCCAACATCCCTACAGATCATACTCTCACATCCCCAGAGTTCATGCTCGCACATCCCTATAGTTCATGCTCCCACGTCCCCACAGTTCCTGCTCCCACATTCCAATAGTTCATGCTCCCACGTTCCTACAGTTCATGCTCTCACAGCGCCACAGTTCATGCTCTCACATCCTCACAGTTCATGCTCTCACATCCCTACAGTTCATGCTCCCACATCCCCACAGTTCATGCTCCCACGTCCCCACAGTTCATGCTCCCACATCTCCACAGTTCATGCTCCCACATCCCCACAGTTCATGCTCCCACATCCCCACAGTTCATGCTCCCACATCCCTACCGTTCATGCTCTCACATCCCCACAGTTCATGCTCTCACTCAACCACACTTCATGCTCTCACATCGCCTCAGTTCATGCTCCAACATCCACAGAGTTCATGATCCCACATCCCTACAGTTCATCCTCTCATATCCATAGAGTTCATGCTCTCACATCCCCACAGTTCATGCTCTCACATTCCCAAAGTTCATGTTCTCACATCCCCACAGTTCATCCGCTCACATCCCTACAGTTCATGCTCCCACATCTCCAGAGTTCATGCTCTTACATCCCAACAGTTCATGCTCTCACATCCGTACAGTGCATGCTCTCACATCTGCACAGTTCATGGTCTCACATCCCCAAAGGTCATGCTCTCACAACCCCAAAATTCATGCTCCCACATCTGCAGAGTTCATGCTCCATCATCCCCACAGTGCATGCTCTCACATCCCTACAATTCATGCTCCCATATCCCCACAGTTCATGCTCCCAGATCCCTACAGTTCATGCTCTCACATCTCCACAGTTCACGCTCTGACATCCCCACAGTTCATGCTCTCACATCTCTACAGTTCACGCTCTCACATCCCCACAGTTCATGCTCCCACATCCCCACAGTTCACGCTCGCACATCCCTACAGTTCACGCTCTCACATCCCCACAGTTCATGCTCTCACATCCCTACAGTTCACGCTCTCACGTCCCCACAGTTCATGCTTGCACATCCCCACAGTTCATGCTCTCACATCCATACACTTCATGCTCTCATATCCCCAAAGTTCATGCTCTCACATCCCCACAGTTCATGCTCTCACATCTCTAGAGTTCATGCTCTCACATCCCCTCAGTTCATGCTCTCACATCCCTACAGTTCTTGCTCTCACATCCTCACAGTTCATGCTCTCACATCCCCACATTTCATGCTCTCACATCCCCACAGTTCATGCTCTCACATCCCTGTACTTCATGCTTCCACATCCTCAAGATTCATGCTCTCACATCCACACAGTTCATGATCCCACATCCCTACAGTTCATCCTCTCATATCCCTACAGTTCATGCTCTCACATCCCCACAGTTCATGCTCTCACATCCCCACAGTTCATGCTCTCACCTGCCCACAGTACATGCTCCCACATCCCCATAGTTCATGCTAGCACATCCCTACACTTCATGTTCCCACATCCCTAAAGTTCATGTTCCCACATCCCCACAGTTCATGTTGCCACATCCCCACAGTTCTTCCTCCCACATCCCCACAGTTCATGCTCCCACATCCCCACAGTTCATGCTCCCACATCCCTACAGTTCATGTTCCCACATCCCCACAGTTCATGCTCCCTCATAACCATAGTTCATGCTTTCACATCCGCACAGTTCATGCTCCCACATCCCTACAGTTCATGCACCCATATCCCCCACCTTTCATGCTCCCACATCCCCATAGTTCATGCTCTCACATCCCTACAGTTCATGCTCTCACATCCCCACAGTTCATGTTCCCACATCCCCTCAGTTCATGCTTCCACATCCCCACAGTTCATGCTCCCACATCCCCACAAGTCATGCTCCCACATCCCCACAGGTCTTGCTCCCACATCCCTACAGTTGATCCGCTAACATCCCTACAGTTCATGCTCCCTCCTCCCTACAGTTCATGCTTCCAAATCCCCACAGTTGATCCACTCGCATCCCTACAATGCATGCTCTCACATCCCTACAGTTCATGCTCTCACATCCCCACAGTTCATGCTCTCACATCCCTAGAGTGCATGCTCTCACATCCCCACAGTTCATGCTCTCACATCCCCATAGTTCATGCTCTCACATCCCCACGGTTCATGCTCTCACATCCCCATACTTCGTGCTCCCACATCCTTACAGTTCATGCTCCCACATTCCCACAGTTCCTGCTCTCACATCCCCACAGTTCCTGCTCCCACATCGCTAGAGTTCATGCTCCCACATCCCCACAGTTTATGCTCTCACATCCCTACAGTTCATGCTCCCACATCCCCACAGTTCATGCTCCCACATCCCCACAGTTCATGGTCTCACATTCCCAAGTTCATGCCCTCACATTCCCATAGTTTATGCTCTCACATGCTCTCAGTTCATGTTCTCACTTCCCCATAGTTCGAGCTCGCACAGCTCCGTCATTCGTGCTCTCACATCCTCATAATTTCTGCTCTCATGGCCTCATAATTCGTGCTGTCACAGCCTCATATTTCATGCTCTCACATTCCCACTGTTCATGCTCTCACATCCTTGAAATTCATGCTCTCACATCCCTGTAGTTGGTCCTCTCACTTCCCCATAGTTGTTGTTCTCACATCCCCATGTTTCGTGCTCTCACATCCCCATAGTTCCTGCTCTCACAACCCACAGTTTATATTCTCTGACATCCTCACAGTTCATGCTCTCACATCCGCACAGTTCATGCTCTCACATCTCCACACTTCATGCTCTCACATCCCAATAGTTCACGCTCTCACATCCCCATAGCCCCTGGTCTCAAATCCTCATAATTCATGCTCTCACCCCTTTTAATCCTCTACTCTCGCCGCTCAATCTAAAACATACCCTATACACAACTTTCATTTCTACCTTCTCTTCTTTATACTCACTCACTTTTAACCTTCATCACTACTAACAAATCATATGCTTAACTTTCCTTTTTAATTTATACCCTGTCTTCCCTCTAGAATTCACGCATTTTGAGAACTGGATTTTTGTTTTTATTGATTACTGTTTTTCCTTGTCATCTGGAATAGGACATGGCACGTAGTGAATGCTTTGAAAAAGTTTGTTAATTATTAATGTTGTAGTTGCCTTATATGTGGTTGATTGATTGCACAAGTGGCTCCAGTAATGGCCTCCCTATATCTATGCCCTTTGCAATGTGTCTCTGCATCTTTTCTGGTAGATTTGGAGTCTACTTCCCAACACTTTGAATTTGGGCTGTATGTTGTTTGGCCAGTAATTTGGGAGAAATATGACATTGCTGTAGTTCCCAGTCTAGGTCTCAAGAGGCCATGTATATCCCTGAAATTCTCTTGAAATTCTGCTTCCACTACGATGACAAGTCCAGGCAAGTCTGCTATAGGATGAGAGAAAGGTAGAAATTAGTTATCCCAGCTGAGGCCATCCCAGACCGTGCAGGCCCAGCTGACCCACCACTGACCACAAATGCATAAACAAGCCCAGCCAATATCAGCCAAGCTTGACTTAAATTAGCCAAACTACCAGTCAACCCATAGACTCATGAGCATAAAAAGAGTTGTTAACGCCACTGAGGATTTGTTGTTGCTTGTTATGCCGCATTCTTGTAGTCACAACTAATTGATGTACAAGAGCACTCAGCTAGTGAGTAGCAGAGATAAGATTTGAGCTCACATTCTCTCTCCAGAGTCCATACTCTTATCCATGACATAAGTCCTCCTCCTACAGCATTTGCAATCTAGTAGAAAAATCTAATCAAATTAAATATATCGTGATAACTGAAATAATACAAGTACTATCTGGTAATACCAAGAGAAGAAAATAATTACTCTTGTCTGGAGTGGAGAAGGCAAAAATAGTAGATGATCAAAGACAGTGTCATAGGGCAATTATCATCAGAGTTGAGTTTAGGGGAGCTATCCAGGTATACAAGGAGGAAAAGGACTTTTGGGGAGAGGCAATAGCAAAACACCCAATAGTCTGTTTGGGAAAAGTTATGAGGTTCAGTGTTGCTGAAGCCCAAAGGATGAAAATTGGGAAAATGCAGACTTGAGTTTGGAGTGGTAAATAGTGTCCAGATTGTTGCATATTATGTTGAGGAGTTTGAATTTTGTCCGGTGGGAAAGAGAATCATTAAAAGCCTTTAAGCTAGGAAATGCTATGATGAGTTTCATGTTTAGAAAGATCAGCCTGACAGCAATATGGAAAATGAATTTGGATCTGGCTATTATTGAAAGGAAGTGAAACCTTCAGAGGCCACTATAATGTAAAGTTCTGAAAATAAAGAATGATGGTAATAGTGGTGAACATGAAGACGAGAAAACATTACTTATTTGCAGGAGAGTGGAGAAAGAAAGGTTTTCTGAGGCAGCCGTGTTTGAATAGGTCTTTGAAGAATGGGTGGACTTCAATGGTAGAAACAAAGATGAGAACATTCCAGGCTGAAGAAATGGCACAGTGTATTGAAACTTTTTGTACTATCTTTGGAATTTTTCTATAATGAAAAATAAAGTTTGTTAAAAAATTTTTTTTACAAAGTGACACAGATGAGGCCACAAAGGCAAGGAATTACAGATTATTCTCAGAAATGAATACAACCTGTTTGTAGGTAGACAGATTCACCTGAGGCATAGAATACAAGGTTGATTACTACTGAGAAATAAGGAAGGATATTTAGAATCCTAAAGTTCTGGTAATTTAGAGCTGAAATAGATCAACAAGTTGATTTGAAGGCATAATATGCAAGCCCTTGAAAGCCAGGCCAAGGGGTTTAAGTTCATTTAGCAGTCCTGTGGAATCACGGCTAATTTTTGAACAGCTGTGAGCAAGCATTTGTAATAGTCTGGGTGTGAGGAAATTAGGGCTGGAGGTGCTTCCAGTGGAAGGGAGCATAAAACATGGGTTTGGAGCATCTTGACCCAGAAGGAGTTATGGGAAATGACATATGATTCCTTTGATAAGATGACTTTCCAATATTGAGCTTTACTGGCTTCCTTTAACAGAAATAATAATGCCAGAGAGTAACTGTATGTGTCTGAGAAAGAGGGGAAGATGACTTGATTTATTATTTGTTGGATCTATGGTTCTAGAAGGACACTCAAATAGACATAGAACACTGAAATGGAACTGTTTGTCTGCAGCTTGAAAGGGAGAGGCCGGGCTGGAGGAGTGACCTGATAGACATTCATATTGACATGGTATTTTGATGCTACAGAAATAGATATTAAAGATATTATAAAAAGAGCAAGGGAAGAAGGCAAGATAAGAGAAGGCAACCATATAATTTATCTTCCAAAAAGAGGTACTTTTGAGAGAGAAAGGCAGCAGTATTAAGAATGATGACAAGACAGCAGGCTACACCAAGATGTCCTTAAGTCAACTGAAGGTGTCCACCTGGGAGAGAGGGAAGGGCAGACTGTGGAGGCTCTCTGGGTGGGTGATTGACAAGGAAGAAACTCGGAAAGAGATAAGGGGAAAGATACTAGAGTAGAGAGGGTTTGTCTACAGAGGCCATCCCGAGTAGAGACATCTGGTAAACCGGGAGGGGTCTATTGAACTGGGTTAAAAAGCCTACATAAGGTACTATGAGTCCTAATGAAAGCAAGTATCACTAGAGCTATGGTTTATTTAAAAGCTTCTCCCGACAAATTAGTATCTGCTTTTGAGGGGTTAAATCTGGCTCTCCCTCAACTCTTGGCCACCTAAATTTGTCTCCCATTAGCAAGTACTTTCTACTCTGAAACACCCCTAGATGCCTCCTCAGCACATCCCAGGACAGTTTTACAGCTCCAAATGGAAAGCAGATGAATGGCTGCCTGTTTCCATTTCATGTTTTACATTTACAGGTGCAGGTTGCATAGCTTCTCATCGTTACTGAAATTGGAAAACATTTTCAAAGCTTCCAGCATGTCAAGGTCTGTGATTTTGGATAAAATTGGATTTTGCAGTCTGTTGTGTGTCTATACTATTTCCTACGCAGAGAAAATTATAATAATAAAGCAAAACAAAGCACCTGTTCTGTGGGAAATGTCTTCTAAAGATCATTGGGGGGAGTTTGAATTGGGAAGGTGAAATTGCTTTGTTAAGTGTAAATTGTCATGAAAACATTAATTCTTATGTTGTTATTTTTCTATTATTTAGGGATGTCATGGTTTATGTACCCAGTGCTTCAGGAGGAGGCACTCTTCTGTTTGGGTGGGAGCTTTTAAACAAGAGCTGCTTCTCAGACAGTGGTCAGCTTGACACTAGAGGGATCATAGATGGCTGATGTGGTAAATCACCATGGCTCAGGATGTTTCTGAATGGCTGGAGGAAACAGCCATTCAGAAAACAGGAGTTCTTTGAGGCACCTACTTCTTGCCACTTGTCCTGGTTGGGTAATGAATCCCAGTCACTCAGACAAAATGCTTCAAGCAGACAAAATAGTTATTTTCTATTTTCCTCCAGTTCTTTGTCACCATAAACTAAGTTCGGATGTCTTTGTGCTAGCTTCCATCTATTATGAATCTGCTGAACCAGATTTGCAAAATGGATAAGTATGCTTGATTATAAGGCCTTGTGTACTTATATAATGTAGTAGAGACTCATAATGTATGAGTCTACATTATTCCTCTTATTAAGTCAATAGCTGTGATAATGCAGTGAGGGCTTGTGCTTGTGAAAAGGTATACATGGTAGTTTATGATGTTCATAATGTATTGTAGATTTGTTGGAGGGTGGGTGTGGACTTTCTTTCCAAGTGAAAAATTACCAAAAAGTAATTTTCTGAAAATAATATTCTCCAAAGTATCTAATAACCAGTAGAATTCCAAAGAAGCTCTCAGAGTAGATTGAAGTAAGTTCCCACTATCCTGTTTGATTATAGAATCATATGAGCACAGGTGTTTTGAACTGGGTTAAGGACCTTAAAGCTCATAGAGCCACCTGTCAAGCAAGGAAGTAGAGGCTTAGGAAAAAGGGAACTCTCCTGTGCCCAAACATTCCTGGTGGCCAAGTCAGGCCCACAATCCAGTCATTGGCATCCCAGCCCCAGGCTCTCCCCACTGCATGACCAGCATGACAGGTGTCTCCTGATCAGAAAACCAGAGCACTTCAGAGAGCAGTTGTCTGACACCATGGGTGATATGTGAGCCAGCTGCATGGCATATGCTTTGTATTCCTTCGAGAACATTTCAGGAGCTCAACTGCTTGTAGACGTTGGGCACATTTTTGGATGCATAGGTCATTCAGAAACAGCAAAGATGGTCTTCAGGGTCACAGGCCTGGCTTCAACACCTGCAATTTGTGCAGGTGACAAGTGGATCTTTGATGATAGGTAGACATTTACGGGAAAGGAAGAATGTGGATTGTTCACCATACAAATATTTACTCCAATGATCTTTCTTTAGCAAGGGGACTATTTTAGCAGGATCACTAGCTCCCATGGTGTGAATTCCCTTGTAGTCTGATGAGTCTTGTCCCGCTCCCTTCACAATACTGTCCAGTTCTGGGATAGACACGGCACTGTCTTCACCTTATGCTGCTTAGTCGTTACGTGCGTCCTGTGGCCAGGCTTCCAAACCTCAAATCGGGACACACAATCTGACCACCCTGAGTGTGCAGATGTGGCCTTTGAAAAAGAATATTTATAACTATGTTGTCTGGAAAACTCTGCACTGGATAATCGCCTTGCCTATAAATTAAAGAGAGGTTCATGAGATGAAACTGGAAAGGCTTTGGAGGAAATTCAGTGAAAAGACTTTCAAAGGGATAGACTCCAATTCTGCTTCTGTTCACAAATAGAGATGACATTCAAGGTATCCAGAAGAGACCTCTAGTATGAGTCTACATTATTCCTCTTATTAAGTCAATAGCTGTGATAATGCAGAAATGTTAAGTGTACAATTTATGCTCAAATTATGCAATTAATTATAATAACTATGGAGGGTCAAGTTCCAGTTGATTAAGAAATGACACCAGAGGTGTTAGTAACTCTATTGTGTGAAATAAATCACATGAGCTAACAGTTAGTTCTGAAATAATATTTGGTTTGATTTTCCCTCTTTGGGTTCCACTGGGTAGACAAAGTGTACTGTCACGATGCACAGAGAAATATATCAGGTCTCCTTTTTCTCTTGGTACTATAGTCATATGAATTCAGGAAGGGAATTTTTAATTTAGGGTCATTGACTGGGGTGCTGTTTTCTATGGCACTTATGTTGCATCACTTTACAAAACATCAAAATGTGCTAGCATACTCTGGCATGTGCTGCACAGAGCAGATCTTAAAGTCTTCTTCCTTAGGATGAATTCCTAAAAGAAAATTCCTAAACATTCCATGGAGCTGAAGCAATGATATTCCACTCCTTTGCAAAGGATTTGAAGATGATCCAACAGTTGCTAATTAGGTACAATAATAATTTTTCGGAGGATTGCTCAGGCCCATGGAAATGGACAAGGGCACTTCAGAAATATAATATTTTCTGGCTCCTGTCTTACTCTGTTCTTAACTACAATCTGTGTCCAGAATCAAAGGCCCCACTCCTACCCCTTCTATTTTATAGTCTATGAAAACAGGGTCATTAACAATTTGCCAGAACAATTTAATATGATTATCTCCTAGCAGAGGAGGAATCTTTAAGTGAAATTATACTGCTCAAACAAAAATAGTGTTGAAACTTCCAATGAATTCTCATTGAAATGACAATGTACTCCCCTGAGTTGGGTTTGCTGTGATTACAGCAGACTATTTAGATTATTTGGATTCTATATTATCACCTATTTGTTCTTAGGCACATTGTTTAAACTCCTCACACCCCAACCCCCTGATCTATAATCTGGAGAATAACAAGATCTCTCTTGTAGGACAATTATCAGGATTCAATGAGACAGAGTATTTAGTTCTAAGCACATTTTCATTAGCGCCTGGACTTTGTAAAAGTTCAGTTAATAGGAGCTGTATTAGTAGTAGCAGTATTATTACTACTGGTACTAGTGCTACTGCCACTATAAAATTATCCACTAGATGGTTATTTATGTAAACCATGGGAAAAAACCCAACCGTTTATTCATTCAACAATCATTTATTAAAAACATATGTGTCAGGCTGAGGGCTAAAGAGACAAGAAACAAAAGACACACACATATATAATATACATATACATACACATTTATATGTTATATATGTATATGTATATATACACATATATACTTATATACACATACATTAAATATTTACATATATACACATGTATTAGATATATAAAAATACATAAATATATATATTAAATATATATTTCCTATGCCTGACTCAGAAGGGCTGATTTTATCTGGTATGTCCCTTATTTGCATCACAAAGCAAAATAGGCTTTGGGTATAGGGCATTAGATTGATAGAACCATGGCCAGATGTCACATTTTCAAAATTCAGTCCTGTGACACAATATTAAAGATTTAAACTCCAAGTCAATAAGGTCATCATCAGCTAGTGACATGTATTTTGACTTTATTGTTAGAGCCAAACCAGGAAGGACAATAAAGAGAGTACACTCAGTTTGGTTTCGGTTTTGTTGCAGCTGGATTACTATCATCCAGGAGCCATTTAGCAAACAGACGATAGACACATGGCTTTATTTATAGCCGTCTGTAGGGAAGGAATGTAGTGGATTGCCCCAGCTCTTCCGCAGTAGTTTAGCTACAGAATTCTCTCTATCAGGTGGACGATGCATTAGGCAAACATAGTCTCCTTCTGGAATGTAAGCAAATTGATCCACTGGTTAATTAGGCAATGCAGCTTCACCTGGGGAGAGACAGTTTTACAAGTGGGGGAAATTTAGTACAAGCAATTAAAAAAAAACTCTTGAAATAAACATCACAATCAGTAACTCCTACTTTTATTTAAAAATGTATTTTTTATAATGTTCTGCCAATTCAGAGACTTTGAGTTAAAATTATCCTAATGATTTATACCACTGATACTTCCCACCATGTGTGTGTACTGCCTGGCCTGTTTCAATTGCACTGCTCTGATGCTATCACACTTAGACCCTTCACTCTGAAATAAACATTCCCCAAACCTCTCAAACAGATAGTGCTCAGAGCTTTCCCCTGGGTCCTCTTCTGAATTAAATCAATTAGGAGAAGGCCATATGTTCACCATATGTATGTCAACTTGCCAGGGATTCTTAAAAGGAAAGGAGAAAGACATTTAAAAAAAAAAATCACAAATCACTTGAAAACACACAAACTGAAAAAGAATTAACCAACTAGTTAGACCTCTATTTATATAATTCCAAAGTTGATTAAAATTAGACAAGATAATGTACCTCCTGATTATCATTCCATATTACACTTCCTTTTTTTTTTCATTCTCATATGTAATTAATTTCTTAGGCAGTATAAAGAATCAATCACTCTTTATCGAGTTTTCTTTACCTGTTTATTCACCTGGGAAAAGTAAGATGATTGCCAGGCCAGTGGCAGTAGATCTGAACAAAATTTTTCAGTGTTTAATAGTCTGTAGAATATATGCAACAACATTTGGTAAATATTTTGGCTGTTCTTCATTAATGGGTTTGGGAATCCGGTTGGCTGGATCCTGATTATAGCATCATAAGATGTTAGAGTTGGAACATGCAGAACAGGTCTCTTGGTCTGACTTTAATTGTACAAATGCTGGTATTAATTACTTAGAGGGCCTCACATAGTGTTTGGCACAAAGTAGAAGTTCCAGACATATTTTAAAAATCGAAACAATAAGGACGCTGAGGGTTAGAGAAGGAATGTGAGCAAGGTTATCTAGGTAGTGAACAGGTTGGACTCCTAAACGTTTTGCTTGTACACTATGAATACTAACAAGTATTCTCCTCCCAGGCCCCCAGGGGCCCCCTGTGTTGTCTTCCAGGTTAAGCATGATGTCCTCACCTTGGCATTCATCAAGTCTGCCCGGTCCCAGCTCCCTTTTCTCCTTTACATTACTTCAAGTACTTGTGTTCTAGTCCAAACGGTCTCTGAATTTACCCTCATGATTCCTATTTTTTTCTGCCTTCGCTCTAGCTGTTCCCTTCACACTGATAGCATTTTCTACCAACCTCTCCTTTACAGAATCTCATCTGCTTCTTAGTGAGATTAGGGGTGAATCCACGTAGAGGCTAGAGGACTGGGACCTAATCTGGTTAAAAGAGAACTGATTACAAACAGCAAATATCCTAGGTGATTTCCAGAAGTATGGCAGAAGATATGTGCAGTGAGTTACATTTTTAGTCCCCGTTACGGGGAGTTGAGGTGTTGAAAATGCGGGGATACAGGGTCTGGTTGGACCTAGCTCTGGAAAAAATGTGAACTGTGCAGAAATTATTTTTAAGGCATCCCTATTCTTTCCTTCTCCCTTTGGCTCTTTTTCCCCCTTTTCCATCCTGCAAATGTAGCTGTCCAGAGTTTTATTGCTATGTCCTAAGCCAGCTGGCTTGACAAAGGTCAAAATAGTGATAGTACCTTCTTGTTTCTTAGTTCTGTCCAATAGTAACACAACAACAACTAATCCTTATGTGGTGCTTACTGTGTGTCAGGAACTGTTAAAAATTATATATATATATATATGATTATAGATATATAACATATATATATTATACATATAAAATATAAATCATTTTTTAACATATTTCTTTAGTTCTCATAATCAATTGATCAATTTGCGGAGTTAATACTATTCTTATCACCATTTTACAGAGGAGGAAACTGAGGCACGGAGCGGTCAAGCAACTTGTCCAAGTTGCCCAGCTAGTAAATGGCAGAGCCAGGCTTTTATTTCAATTAGTCTGGCTTAAGTCTGAGCTTTTAATGGTGATGTATATCCATTTAGCTTGCATCTAAAATCTGACCACTGAGGTAGAGTCAATGGGGGGTATAACTAGCTAATTGTATTTCTACCTGTCTATCCTAACTGGACTGCCGTTTTGGATTTCTGAAGATACAAACATTTTTTTCTCTCTTTATGTCCTTTCTGGCCGGAATATAGTCCCTTTTATGATAAACTTAGTTTTCAAATAACGGATTAAATCAACAAGTACTTATTTAAATTGCATTAATGATAGTTTTTTCCACTTTCCTCTGACGTTTTCAATTTTGTGAATTGGTTAGATTACTGTCCATGACTTTGACCTTGAGTCTCCCATCTTTTTCCTGCTCCTTCAAAACTTTTTCTTTTTCTTTTTTTTTTTTACTATAAGTACCTGCAACTCTACATAGATCCATCTTTGGGCAACACTTACTCATGAAATCCAGTTGAAGTTATCTTACTCTTTCCCAGGCTGGCCACTGTCTTCCTTTTCAATATCTCCATTCAGAGATCCATGATGGTTTTTTGTGTCTAAAATTCAGCTCGTTGATTTTTATACATCTCCTAAATACCTTAGGTTTGCCATTTATATCTTGAATGAGACATTTTTGTCTCCTAAGTTCCATATACAGATATAGAAGAACGTTGGGGGAGAGAAACATAAGGACTTTATTTTCCTGCTGATATTGGAACAAAACCATATATAGAGAACTATGTCCCATATATTTATATATTGGCACAGATCCTTGAGTTAGAGACGAGAAAAACAGTCACCATGAAAATTCTGGAAATGCTTATAGTAAACCAGAATGAAGACAATGAGAGAAATCCTAGGAAGGAAAGTATGACAGTTCAGATAAAGAACAGGGAACAGCTGTATGATGAAGGATTTACAGTAAGAAATGCTAAACCATTTTGGGGAAAAGAGTCACATATTTTAGGGAGAGAACCACTCATATTTGATGAGAACATAGATTCAAAGAAAAATAATAAATGGAATAGGAGTACCCCACTGCATCTTATCTCTTGCTCTAATAGGAAGTAAACAGACGATGAAATTAACCCTTGGGGCTCAGTACCCTGGGGGGGTTTCTTGAAACTTTGCAAGAGGGATGGACCATATGGTCAGACTGCCTCTGTGACAACACAGGCTCAGCTGAAATTTCAAGGATTATAAATCCTCCTGTTTCATCTCATAATTTGATCACCAGCTGGTACTGAGAAGTATAACATTGCACAATTAAGTGCCTATAGATTTTTTATATCTTCCTCAGTAGCAGCCGGATTTGGTCCCTGGAAAGCAGACTGTGGCACTCCTCCAGGGGGATCATTAATCTGCCTCAGTAAGGCAGTCTTCCCACATGGGAGCCCATCCATAATGGTCTGTTGTAGTGATCTGTCACACCATATGGGGGAAGGCGAAACAAGAGACTGAGCAACCGAAAGACACACATAACTTGGAATCCTGGCAAAAACGGAAAAGAAGGAAGGAAGCATTACATATCATCTGTCCACATAGCTGAGCAGAGGTCAAGTAGTTAATTACATGCCCATTGTTGGTCTTAGAGTCTGTCATACAGACTTGGAGGGGAAAGAGAGAACCAGCAGGGAGAGTAAATCAGTGTTTCTGGAGAGGTACCAAATTAAATATCCTTTCTGTGGTATCTTTCAGGGGCCAGCTGAATGTGAGAGAACGGGGTCCCCGGAGGGCACCGCCATGCTATGTACACAATGCCTGCTCACGTGGTGTGGGCTGTGCAGAGAAGGTCTTGGGAAGACAGGAGATATAAGGCATGGTGTATATTATTATGAGTGGTTAATGAATACTACGTCCTTTTCCAGGACGGTTTCACCTGGTCTTCATCCCACCCTATACTGGAGCCATACTGAACTACTCAGGCTAGTTCACAGCTGTCCACTGTCTAGAGCCCGGGTCTGCCTAGAAGAGGGAGAGATGAACAGCTGAATGGATAACTGAGCGGATTGGATAAACGCACAAATGAATAAATGAATGAATTTTGTTTGTTTGTTTACCAAAAAATGAGAGCTCCTGTCTTTTTTTTTTTAATAAATTTTAATTAATTTACTTATTTATCCTTGGTTGCATTGGGTCTTCACTGCTGTGCGCGGGCTCTCTCCAGCTGTGGCGTGCGGGGGCCACTCCTCGCCGAGGTGCGTGGGCTTCCCACTGTGCTGGCCTCCCTCGCTGCGGAGCACGGGCTCTAGGCGGGTGGGCCCCAGTAGTTGTGGCACGTGGGCTCAGCAGTTGTGACTTGCAGGCTCTAGAGCACAGGCTCAGTAGTTGCGGTGCACGGGCTTAGCTGCTCCACGGCACGTGGGATCTTCCCAGACCAGGGCTCGAACCCGTGTCCCCTGAATTGGCAGGCGGATTCAAAGCAACACTTTCCATAACAGTTCAGCTATTTAACACAAATGCTAGTGGCAGGTAGAGAGTTTATCTCCTGGAAGCAGCGTGGTAGGATGGCAGAGTAGGGCAGTAGCAGGTGACCTGGCAAGAGTAGGCATATAGGAGAGAAAGATCCTATGAGGGAAATTATGTGACTTAATTAGAACTTTCCCCATATAGTCTGTGTTTCCATGGTGCTTCAGTTATTGAATACATAGTTTCCCATTAGTTTCAAACATCTTAAAACAGCAACCCAAGGCACATTTGAATGCAATTTTCAGGATTCATAGATGAATAGATGCTAGGAAATGCAAACTGGGAAATTGTTACAACCAAATGGAATAGTCAGTATTACAGCACTTATTCCCTCAAACCTTTCAAGGTAAGACTGGCTAATGTCAGCTCAGCTGCAGCAAAGACAAAAGGGTTTGGTGACCAGAGGGAAAGAAAAGGGAAAACAACCTTTTTCTTTTCTTTTTTTTAACCTTTCAGGGGAAGGAGCTCACTCAGCAGGTGGGATTTCAGGGCCCTGCAAGAGCAATCTCACTGTGCAGGCATAGACAACAGGAAGTGAGCACACACCCTCTCCTCCACATCAACACACACAGACTTAACCTACGGCTGAACTTCTGCCCTTGAGTGACCGGTGCCATTAGGACACAGGTCAAAAGGTTGGAGGGTGACAGAAATTGGAGCCTTATTGAATGAAAGAGAAAATGAAAAATTCTTTTGTTTGCCTAACTCTGTGGGTTGTATATCTACTGTGATTGCAGAATGGAGTCCGGAGTGGGAAACAGAAGTCCCTGATTTATCACAGCCTGAGAAAAGCAGTCAGAAATTCAGTTCAGGATGGAAAAAGAATCATAAGGAAGACCTGCATAAAAGAAAAGTGAGTCTCACTGCTCTTAAGAGGGAGCGCAGACACGATCAGCCTTTGAGGATAATGAGAAGGTACGGAGAGAGACATTAGGAAATTTCTCTTCCCTTGAATGTGCAGGTCGGAGGAATTACAGATGCAGGTGCACAGCTGGCTGACCCACTCTCTTCCCCCGACTCTCCACGGCAGGCGCCCCATCACAGCAGGGTAGGAAAAACTTTTTGATAAAAGCTGTATGCTCTGAATGTGTGTGTGTGTTTTGTATATATTCATCTACAAAAGGCATGACAAGATGAAGCTCACCCGGCAAATTGTTTCACCTCACAGACAAGCATACAATCTGGGGATTTCCTGCTATGTTCAGCTATTTCTACCCATTTGAAACTTTGAGCAAGTTCTGGATGATTCTACTTCTTCCAGAATGTTTCTTCAGGGTAAAAAGTCAACCATTTAAATGAGGATGTAAACGACTATCCTGTGTTCCAACTCAGTCTGTCATTCTGTTGGTAAAGATAATATTTTTAAAAAAAAAAAAAGGAAGAAAAGAAAGAGATTAGAGTACATTGCTTTTGTGAGTGTGAGCTCCAAAATGTCTGGTATTATTCCAGAACTTTTTTCCTATGTGTCTTCTCCTAGGCTGGACTCTAGCTGCAAAAATTTTTCCCTAATAGCTGAACAAATAATGGAACTCCTGCTTCTTAAAATGAGTTTTAGATTTGAGATCATTGAGCAGGTTCACACATGCTATTTTTTTAAATGCGGTTTTCAACAACTTGCCCTCCAGCATTCCTGATTTTTGTTTCTGAGGGTTCCTCCATGTAAGACAGCCACAAGCATTCAGAAATGAGGTTTTAGCTCCTTGCAAACGCAGGGCAGACGTGAACACCTCCTGGGCGATTGATGAGTCCTATTAACCTTGTTGCAGAGATGGAAACCCAGAAACAAAGTGACTGCGAGGATTAGGAGGAAGTCAATGTCAGCACCGGGATTAGAATTCACACTTGCCTGGTTTCTCAGCCCACGACCAGCTTCCCCACGGATCCCAGCTTTGTCTCCCACCCTGAGTGAGGGGGCTGGGTGTTTCCAAACGTTGAAAGAATCCTGTTATCCTCAGGCCTCGCCATTACAGGAAGGCCCTTCCTTTTAATAAGTGACAGAGCTGGGAAGTAACTTTGAGGTGATTTATTCCAATCTCTAAACTTTTTAAGTGAGAAAAAGCTCATAAAAGTGCTAGAAAGAGGCTAAGGATACCCAGTTTGCAGTAATACCACAGGGAGTCAAATCAGTGTGGTGACAAGCACCAGATAGGATTTGGAGCCCGGCATTTGAAGCCTGCCTTTACCTCTCAGTGAGCCTCTTTTGTGTTTCCTTTTTAAAATTATCATTTAATTAAAAAAATTTTTAAACAATTTTTAAAGGTAACTTTCCATTTACAGTTATTGAAAAATATTGGCTATATTCCCCCATGTTGTAGAATACATCCTTGACCTATCTTATACCCAATAATTCGTATCTTCCACTCCCCCTCCCCTATATTACTCCCCCAGCACAACCCCACACAGGTAACCACTAGTTTATTCTCTGTATCTGTGAGTCTGCTTCTTTTTTGTTTTATTCACTAGTTTGTTGTATTATTTAGATTCCACATATAAGTGATATCATACAGTATTTGTCTTTCTCTGTCTGACCTATTTCACTTAGCATGATGCCCTCCAAGTCCACCCATGTTGCTGCAAATGGCAAAATTTCAATCTTTTCTATGGCTGAGTAGTATTCCATTGTATATATACCACATCTTCTTTATCCATTCATTCACTGATGGACGCTTAGGTTGTTTCCATATCTTGGCAATTGTAAATAATGCTGCTATGAACATTGGGGTGCATGTATCTTTCTGAATTAGTGTTTTTGGGTTTTTTTTGGATATATACCCAGGAGTGGAATTGCTGGGTCATATGGTAGTTCTATTTTTAGTTTTTTGAGAAACTTCCATACTGTTTTCCACAGTCGCTGTACCAATTTACATTCCCATCAACAGTGTAGGAGGGTTCCCTTTTCTCCACATCCTCACCAACAATTGTTATTTGTGTTCTTTTTGATGATAGACATTCTGAAAGGTGTGAGGTGGTATTTCATTGTGGTTTTGATTTGCATTTCCCTGATGATTAGCAATGTTGTGTATCTTTTCACGTGTCTATTGGCCATCTGCATTTCCTCTTTGGAAAAATGTCTATTCAGTTCTTTTGCCTATTCTGGGCTATTTGTTTTTTTGATGTTGAGTTGTACAAGCTGTTTATATATTTTGGATATTAATCCCTTATCGGTCATATTATTTGCAAATATTTTCTTCCAGGCAATGGGTTGCCTTTTCATTTTGTTGATGATTTCCTTTGCTATGTAAAAGCTTTGAAATATAATTAGGTCCCATTTGTTTATTTTTGCTTTTATTTCCTTTACTTTAGGAGACAGATCTGAAGATTTTGCTGTGACTTATGTCAAAGAGTGTTCTGCCTATGTTTTCCTCTAGGAGTTTTAGAGTATTTGGTCTTACATTTAGGTTTTTAATCCATTTTGAGTTTATTTTTTTATATGGTGTGAGGAAATGCTCTAATCTCATTGTTTTACATGTAGCTGTCCAGTTTTTCCAGCACCACTTATTGAAGAGACTCTCTTTTCTCTATTGTATATCTTGCCTCCTTTGTCATAGATTAATTGACCATAAGTGCGTGGGTTTATTTCTAGGCTGTCTATGCTGTTCCATTGATCTATGTGTCTGTTTTTGTGCCAGTTCCATACAGTTTTGATTACTGTAGCTTTGTAGTATAGTCTGAAGCCAGTTCTTCTTTCACAAGATTATTTTGGCTATTCGGGGTCTTTTGTGTCTCCATACAAATTTTAAAATTATTTGCTCTAGTTCAGTGAAAAATGACATTGGTATTTTGATAGGGATTGCACTGAATCTGTACATTGCCTTGGGTAGTATGGTCATTTCAACAGTTTTGATTCTTCCAAGCCAAGAACACAGTATATCTTTCCATCTGTTTGTGTTGTCTTCAATTTCTTTCATCAGCATCTTATAGTTTTCTGAGTATAGACCTATTGCCTCCTCAGGTAGGTTTATTCCTAGGCATTTTATTTGTTCTGATGCAATGGTAAATGGGATTGTTTCTTTACTTTCTCTTTCTGATAGTTTGTTGTTGGTGTATAGAAATGCAACAAATTTAAGTATATTAATTTTGTATCCTGCAACTTTACTGAATTCATTGATGAGCTCTAGTAGTTTTCTTGCGCCATCCGTAGGATTTTTTATGCACAGTATCATGTCATCTGCAAACAGTGACAGTTTTACTTCTTCCTTTCCAATTTGGATTTCTTTTATTTCTTTTTCTTCTCTGGTTACTGTGACTAGGACTTCCAAACCTATGTTGAATAAAAGTGGTGACAGTGGACAGCCTTGTCTTGTTCCTGATCTTAGAGGAAATGCTTTCAACTTTTCACTGTTGAGTATATTAGCTGTGGGTTTGTCATATATGGCCTTTATTATGTTGAGATATGTTTCCTCTATGTCTGCTTTCTGGAGAGTTTTTATCATAAGCAGAAGTTGAATTTTATCAAAAGCTTTTTCTGCATCTTTTGAGATGATCATCTGGTTTTTTATTCTTCAATTTGCTAATGTGGTTTATCAAGTTGATTGATTTGCCCATATTGAAAAATCCTTGCATCCCTGGGATAAATCCCACTTGATCATGGTGTATGGTCCTTTTATGTATTGCTGGATTCAGTTTGCTAGTACTTTGTTGAGGATTTTTGCATCTATGTTCCTCAGTGATACTGGCCTATAGTTTGTGTGTATGTGTGTGTGTATGTGTGTGTTTGTTTGTGATATCTTTGTCTGGTTTTGGTATCAGGCTGATGGTGGCCTCATTGAATGAGTTCGGAAGTGTACCTTCCTCAGCAATGTTTTGGAATAGTTTCAGAAGAATAGGTGTTAACTCTTTTTTAAATGTTTGGTAGAATTCACCTGTGAAGCCAATTGGTCCTGGACTTTTATTTGTTGGGAGTTTTAAAAATACTGATTCAATTTCATTCCTGGTAATTGTTCATATTTTCTACTTCTTCTTAGTTCAGTCTTGGGAGATTGTACCTTTCTAAGAATCTGTCCATTTCTTCTAGGTTATCCACTTTATTGACATATAGTTGTTCATAGTAGTCTCTTACGATCCTTTGTATTTCTGTGGTGTCTGTTGTAACTTCTCCTTTTTCATTTCTGATTTATTGATTTGGGCCTTCTCCCTTTTTCTCTTGATGAGTCTGAATTGAGCCTCTTTCTTGTCCATAAAATGTAGGAAACAATCCCAACTTTAGTATTTTATGAAGATTAAATATGCCAAATACATGAGATATTTATAGGCACTTAAAGTTTTTGCCCACCCATATATTCATCTTCTCTTCCGTTACTATGCAATTTCTCTACATGAGAAGAACAATACCAAAATGTGTTCACTTAAGGGTCTAATCCCAAAAGAGTGGGACTTTGTGGGACTTTAATTTGGAACTTGGCTGAGACCAGTGTTAGGAGCTAAGGCACAAACGTGGTGCATGGCAGTCAAATGCATTGAGCTCAGAGTTGCAGCGTTTTTCTCCAAGGTTAGGATTTGAAGAACCCCCCCATATAGAGTCCAGGGGGCTGCGTGTAGAGGCAGTCTGGGGAGTGGAGACCACATGGAAGGTCGACATTCTGGACGGTGCTCCTCGATGGATGAGCATTGAGGCAGGATCACACTGCCCTGCATTCTCTACAGACTGACAGCCCTGCTCTCCCTTGTCTTGTTCCTCCCTCACCAGTTTTCTTTTGTCACTCCTCCAAGAGAACATCTGCTTTGCCTAATTTGACAAGCATGCTTTGTCCTCCAACTAATTACTGAACATACTTTGCCTTATTTCCTAAGAGAAGGAATTAGCAATTCATCTTCATAGGTTTGAAAAGGAGGGAAAGAATTCCCTTTTTACTTTTTTCTTCAAATCTGATCTGAGAGTTTTAGGCCAGAAACCTTGAGAGGATGGTGGAAGCAGATGGGCACCAAAAGGGGACGTCTGCCAGGTAAGAAGGGCAGCTTCTAACCCTTGTATATGAAAACTATTTAAAACCCAGAATGTGCTTTGCAAAGGAGGATTTAGAGCAGGAAGGATTGGGAAATTTTTAAAAATAGTGTCCCCCATGTAATGGGATTGTCATGGTAATAACAATTATTGAGCATCTACTAAGGGCTGTGTCCTATACTGTGCTTTTATATACAGTGTTATGTTTAATCCTCAAAACAGACTTGTGAGGTAGGCTCTATTACCCCCATTTTGTATCTGAGGGACTGTGGTGCAGAGAAGCTGGACATGGGGGGCTCTGGGCACAGACCTTATTAACCGCCCAGCAGAGATTCAAACCCAGAAGATTCTGTCTCCAGGGTCTGTGCTCTTGATCACCATGTCTTGCCAGCTGTTGTGCTGATCATGGCTTAGGTAAACTCAAGCATTCATTTTACCCCACTCTTCTTGTCCCTGGGGAATCTACGAACTCCCCTCTTCTGATCCAAGAGAGATCTACTTTTGTGTCCACTACTCCCTGTCTCCTGAAAGTCATCCCCAAAGTGTGCAAAATCATCACACAGCATGCACGTGGTTCCCAGCCTTTGGTGGTAGCTCACACACCCAGGCTGATGGGCCAGTGTGGCTGGGGTTTAGGGTGATAAGACATGAACCAATGAACGGGAGGCTTAGTTGGGAACAGCAGGCTATGTTATTTGGGAGCTTATAAGTGAACCTCCCACAATAGTGTCTCTCACATCCAACCTTGGAAAAACAGGGAAAGAGGGACCTGCTAAGTGCATGTTCTCCAAGGTAAACAGAATCTTCTCAGTCTGCCCTCAAGGCCATTTTTTGTGGCCACCATGGGATTCAGGACACTATCAACTCACCTACGGCAGTACTCTGTTGTCATAAAATCTAGCACTAAGATTTTATTTGAAAGGCTTAGGTGGGGAACTTCCTGGGGCCAAAATATCTCTATTATTTCCCACTTCCTGGAGGCTAGACAGAGTGGGATTGAAGACCATCTACTTGGTCGTTATTATTTTGCTCCTCGTGGTCTCTTTAGTTCCGACACTGGGATCATTTGATAACGTTTTAAAGAAGTCTGGGATTGTTATGTTGGTGACTTGGTAGTGTCAGATTTAAGAGTGTTTCACACAGTCTCCCTGAGTTTTCTAAAATACTAATTGGCAGAGCCTTAAAAACCTCCAACCATTTCTGCCTATTGACTTGAGAGCATTTTAAGTTGCAGAAGTTCTGGATCCAATTTTCTTCTTTTTTGGAAGACTTCCACCCCCTGCACTGGTCATCGGACTAAAATTGACCACTCCATGGAGAAGTGAGGTAAAAAATGACATGGAAGTCCTCTTGTTTTTTGCCTTGTCCATTATTATCCACCCCATATAATAAAGGGCAGCTCCTTCTTTTGTCTCCTCCGACCCTGATGTATTTAAAATGTAAAGAATGTAAAGAATGCTTCTTGCAAACTATAAGAGTACATTTTAGCCACAAATGCCCTCTCTTAGCTTCTTGGACAGACACACTTGTAGGAGGAAGGCAGGCAGAGTTTGGGAGCAGGGGAGGTGATATATTAATGTAGTTTGTTCCCTTTTTCTCCTCAGACAGGCTGCTGTCATTTTCTACTGGAAAATAACTTAGTGGCACTTGGAATTAAACTCTCCCAGGGAAAGTGGTATGAATACTGAGAGTTGTAAAGTAAAAATCACTTTCCGCTTCTCTGTATGATTTGATCCTTCTTTTTATCTTATTTCCTGTTAAAAACAATATTGAGTTCAAACAGTGCTAAAAAATCATTAACAGCAGAAGAAAGATAGCTCTTTTGCTGATTAAAACAAGAGAATTTTCTGACACTGAACCTCAGCTGAGGGGCTGAGAGACTGCAGAAGTGGCTGCTCTGCCTTCTGTTTCTAAAAAGGTAAAGTTTTCCTAAGGCCAAAAGCAAGCCGAGGCCAAGGTTCTGAAAGGGGGTACGCTTTCTTATTGTTGATTAGGACTTAGTTAACTTTACCAGGGAAGGAATGAGCTTGGTGCTTTCTTTTATCAACAGGAAGACTTAAGCTATTCCTACCATCCTTTCTTCTTCAGGGGGTCTCACTTCACATACACTGATGCCAAAAGGAGGAGAATTGGTTTCTTTACAACCCAGAAGGCCAGATGGAAAGTATTATCCTTTGCTTCTGCAAAACCAAAATAACTAGTATATCTTGTTGGTGATAAAGCATGAGTGCTGGCCACATAGAAAGAGTGTCCCAACTCTTGTCACAGCTGGGACTCTTTGCCATCTTAGAATGTCCTGCTGGAATTCCAAGCAGATGAAACTGAGCCCAGAGCTGGTCACAACTATGAAACAATTCTATTGTTTCCTATTGTCAGGCTTTGCCTGACCTATTTTATGTCATATGGTACAGATTTGTTCCTTTCCATTTCCTTACCTGGTTTTGGCAACATTCAGTTGACTTGAAGCACATGGCTTTATTTCTGAATTCTCGATTCTATTCCATTGATCTATGTCTGCCTTTATGTCAGCAGCAGACTGTCTTGATTACCATTGCTTTGCATGAAGTTTTGACATTAACAAGTGTGTATCCTCCAACTTCATTCTGCTGTTTCAAAACTGCTTTGGCTATTCTGGGTCCCTTGCAATCACATAAAAAATTTTAGAATCAGCTTTTCAGTTTCTACAAAAAACCCAGCTGGGATTCTGACGGAGACTGAATTGAATCTACAGATTAACTGGGGAAGGCTGCCATCTTAATGATATTAAGTCAGCCGATCCATGAACGTGGGGCGTTTTTCCACTTATTTAGATCTTTTAAAATTTCTTTCAACAATATTTTGTAGTTTTCAGAGTGTAAGTTTTGAAATTCTTTGTTAAATTTATTCTTAAGTATTTTATTATTTTTGAAGTTCTTGTTAATGGAATTGTTTTTTAATTTCATTTTTGGATTGTTTTTTGCTAGTGTATAGAAATACAATTGATTTTTGTATCTTGATCTTGTATCCTGCAAGCTTACTGAGCTCATTTGTTAGTTCTACTCGTTTCTTAGTGGATTCTTTAGGATTTTCTATGTACAAGAATGTGTTATCTGCAAATAGAGATAGTTTTACATCTATCTTCTTCTGGGTGCTTTTATTTCTTTTCCTTGACAAATTGCCCTGGCTAGAACCACAAGTACAAAGTTGAATAGCAGTGGTGAGAGTGGACATCCTGTCTTCTTCATGATCTCAGGGGAAAGCCTCTAGTCTTTCACCATTAAGTATGGTATTAACTCTGGGTTTTTCCTACATGCCCTTTGTCAGGTTGAGGAAGTTCCATTCTATTTCTAGTTGTTGAATGTTTTCATCATGAAAGGTGTTGGATTTTGTCAAGTGCTTTTTCTTCATCTATTGAAATATGTAGTTTTTGCTTTTCATTCTGTTGATATGGTATATTACATCAATTGATTTTCAGATGTTAAACCAATCTTGCATTCCTGGTATAAATCCCATCTGGTCGGGGTGTATAATTTTTTTAATATGTTGCTGGATTTGGTTTGCTAGTATTTTATTGAGGATTTCTGTGTCTTTATTCATAAAAGATATGGGTGTGTAGTTTTCTTGTAGTATCTTTGTCTGGTTTTGGTATCAGGGTAATACTTACTCATAAAATGAATTAGAAAGTGTTCCCACCTCTTTTTTTTTTTTTTTGGAAGAATTTGTGAAAAATTGATGTTAATTCTTCCTTAAATGTATGGTAGAATTCACCAGTGAAACCATCTGTCCCTGGGCTTTTCTTTGTGGATAGATTTTCAGTTACTAATTCAATCTCTTTGCTTGTTATAGATCTCTCAGATTGTCTATTTCTTCTTGAGTAGGTTTTGGTAGTTTGTGTCTTTCCAGGAACTGAGGCACTTCATCTAAATTTTCTAATTTATTGGTATACAGTTGTTCATAGTATTCCTTTATAATCTTTTTTTATTTCTATAAGATTCCTTGCTGACTGGATGACTGACAATAAGGACCACATAACTGGTAGAACACAGAGCACTGATGGACACTGACATATGGTTGTAATATACTTTTAAAAACTTTCCTTGTCTGTGAATTGGGATGGGATATCAGAGGGAGGGACTACACAGATAACTGGTGGGGTGTTATACCTCAGGCATGTGAGAGGTTTGGTATAAGAAGTAATTACAAAGATTATAGAATCAGATGGCTCTGGCTAGTTGTTATTGATGCATCGAAGAAAGACAATGAAAAGCTGAGGGTGATTAATCATGCATTTAAGGTAAAGTCTAAAAGCCAGAGGGCCTCCTTGGCAGCTTATGGAGACTCTCATCTTTTATAACTAAAAAAACAAAAGCTAAGGCTTAGGCCCAGGACTTAATTAGAAGAGTGGTACAGCTCTAGAGAAATTCAATTCTCACTTAGGCCAAGTCTACTATGCCAAGGTCAGTGCTCTGATTGGGAAGAAGAGGTCCTGATTCCAATATAGGGAAATCTGGGTTGTTACACTCAAAGAACCTTGAATCCTGAGATTCCCCTGTGCCTTTGGGATTGAATAACTTGTTACTCCTTCCTGTTAAAGACTAACACTCCCCTCATTGCTTGAAGAAAATTCAGAGGCTTCTGCCCTTCAAGATAGCATGCAGCCTCCACAGGGTCTACCAGTTGGCCCCCTTGTCCTGGACCAGTAACTGGGAAAAAGTTGGGCCTGCTAAGGGAGAAATAAACTCTAGGCTAATATGTACAAT
Organism: Balaenoptera borealis; assembly: GCF_965194805.1. Taxonomy (NCBI): domain Eukaryota; kingdom Metazoa; phylum Chordata; class Mammalia; order Artiodactyla; family Balaenopteridae; genus Balaenoptera; species Balaenoptera borealis. The sequence continues at coordinate 52,915,938 of NC_138877.1, forward strand.
CAAGATCTTAGTGGGCCTAGATTCTGAGGGACTTAGATCAGTGGGGGAGGGACATAAAGATAGATAAGGAAGAATGTATCAATACAGGAGCACTTTCTCATCATAGGGATTAAACACCTAGCAAAGGTGAGAGATGGTGCTAACACACTAATAGAATGGATTTTGAAAGCTTTGATAAAGCAATGGCACACATTAACTCAAGTAGAAATGTCCGAACTACCACGGCAGACAGTGGTAGGGAGATGGGCATGGAAGAGTGGATATATTATATAAGGACACGAAACCCACCAGCTCAACAAGTTACATAGGAGGGCCCTGAGGACATTGGAAAGAGGGACACCCGTATTGTTGAAAAGGTCAGGGATGACTGTCCTCTATAAGCCAAGGCTGATGGTGGGAGATGCTGTTACAAAACAGGACTCTCTGAGAGCAATGAGGATAAAAAGATCTCAGTATAATAAAAGCCAGGTGGCTGTGCTTATCTGTCAGCAGTAAAGCGACTACAATTTTCAAAATGAGCATCTAGGTCAGAGTGGCACACAGGGCCAGAGAGTTATGGAAATGATTAAAAGAACACTGTGCTTTTCTATGGGAAAGATAGATGGGCAGCCAACAAGAATATTACTCAACTCATGTTAAAAAAAAAAAAAAAGCCAAAAAAAAAAAAAATCATGGGAGAACGGGAGACCAGGAGGCTGAGAGCAGTTGCCCCTAAAAAAAATCAAGATCTCTTAGTTTCCGAACTTGAGCCAAGTTCTCATACTCAGAGCCACTGACTGAAGGAGAGGTTGAATCCCAGTGAAAATGGCATTGCAACAACAAGGCAATTGTACGTAGTAACTTCACCTCAGTTCCTCCCCCCAAAGGACCTGCGGCCACTTCCTTATGTTCAGCTCTCCTATAAACTGAGGAGTGTATCATCGTGCATTTATTCAAGGCTCCTCCATGCACCCTCTGCAGCCTTGATGATCATCCTGTGACAGTCTCCTCATTCTGGAGACTTCCTAGAGAAGTAGGGGCAGAAGTTTCATCCACACTCATGTTGGGGTCTTCTTCTCTCAGGATGGACCCTATGTAGGTATAAAGATGTCAGTGTTGACAGTGTAGAGCTAGGTTAGGGTGGAACAGACTTGGATCTGGGCAGATGGGATGATTCCATCTCTACCTGGGAATGAGTCAAACATCTTCCCCTTTGTAAGGAAGTTGGTTGCTAATCAAATGGAAACACACACAGGTGAAGCATGTCAGTCTTCAGTCATCCTTTACTGTCCCAGTGCCTCTCAAATCAGCATTTCCCACACTTTGTCCAACATCATATGGTTGATTCCAGTGGGCCCAGGATTGTCACAGCTAGGTTCCTAAAATACATTCTTCAGATTGGTATAGAGACAGCACTGCCTCAGTTGGTGTAGGATTACCTGGGCTTGGACTCCAGAAAGTATATGAAGATGTTCTCAAAGTTACATTATAAGACTTCAGTTTAAGACTTATAAGATCTGTGAATGTGCCTTTGAATCACAAGAGCTACTCTTATTTTGTGAGTGAAGAAATAATCTGAGTGGGTGAGTAACTGGCCTATATCTCAGAGATGGAACAGAGTTTTGAACTCTGGCCTGCCTTATTCCAGAACTCATGTTCTGTTCACTATAGCATGTTGCTATCATGAGGAGGAAAAGAAAAAACAAAGAACAATGAAACGAACCAAAAAACCAGGAACATCTGTGGATGAACTTCATGGTAACTGGTGCAGCGCCCAGATGATGGTAAAGAGAAAAGGTGCCTATGCTTGTCCACAGATCCTTCTCAGAGCAGCCAAGGACAGAATTTCAAAATGTAAAAGACTTCTCTGAACATGAGTACATATTGGCATTCTACATGGACTTCTCAAAGGACATGCAGCCCAGTTCAAGATGAGGCTGCAGTGACGTCATATTTTCATTTTTTTCCCCCATGATGCTCATTTTTACTTTATCAGATACTTATTTAGTTTTTTAAAAAAAATTTTACATTTACTTATGTGAAGAGGCCATGGAATTTGAGGCTGCTTAAGCAAAGTGTGATTTTTGTAGTTGTTGTTGTTAATTAGGAACACATAAAAGTAGAAATAAAATTAAGAAACTTTGGGAAGCTAGAATAGAGAAATGCTATGTTTTCCTCATGTTAGAAACATACATATTTATATAGATAAATATATAGATAAATATATATCACATATAATAGAGTACACCAATAAATATGTTATATATCAATAAGAAACACCCTATCAGAAAAAAAAAATTTTTAAGGTAATTTTTTAAAAAATTAAAAAACAGAAAGCAGGATCCAAAGAAAAGTATAACATAAAGGAGTGGTCAGTGTTTTGCATTGGCCACATACAATTTAAAGATCACATGATAAATTCATAGATAATCATAGAAGAAATAGTACTTTTATGAGATAATTAGCAACCATCCCTGCCATCATTTCCCCAATTACTTTTGAAATTTAGTTTTTATGAATGACTTTCAATTGATGGCCTTAAGGGAAAAGTTCTTCATTTAACCATAATGTCCCCAAAAAAGATTCAGTGTGGAACCAGTGGCACTGAGATCTGTTCCTACAGCACCCTACTGATCCTACTGATGCAAGTGTTATAGGGACGTCCTTATAGTACAGGGGTCAGAGAGTTAGCTTGGTACCATGGGGAGCACCCAGGGCAACCATCTGAACTACAAGTGTGATGTAAAAAAATAAATTAAAAAAAACAAAACAAGTAAACTTCCTTGTGCAAGCCAATGAGATTTAGCTTTTTTTTTTTTTTTTTTTTTAATGTTTTTATTGCAACCTAACCTAGATAACGCTGACTAATACAGGTCCTCAATGAATAATGGAATCTAAAGTAAAGAGGACAGAACAAAGCTCTTTTCATTTTTTTTCTTGTTAATTCCTTATCAGTTTAAACAACTGACCACGTCTCTGTTTTTATTTTATTTATTTGTTTAATTAAAAAAAATTTTTTTTAATATTTAGTTTTTCATTTTAATATTGATTTTTTCATTTGGCTGCTCCAGGTCTTCATTGCCACATGCAGGATCTTCATTGCAGCATGCGGGATCTTCAGTTGTGGCATGTGGGATCTTTAGTTGCAGCATGTGAACTCTTAGTTGTGGCATGTGGGATCTAGTTTCCTGACCAGGGATCAAACCTGGCCCTGACCTTGGGCCCCCTGCATTGGGAGCGCAGAGTCTTAGCCACTGGACCACCAGGGAAGTCCACATCTCTGTTTTTACACAAACACGAAGTCTTGGCTTCATGTTCTTTGCATATGTAATATATGTTTTTCTTAAAGAGAGCTGCATATTATAGTTGGTGACTTAGTATTTAAAAGAAGGCCTTATTTTTATTTGTTTACTTTAAACATTGGTGCATTGCAAATTTGTACAGAGGAATGACCAAATTAAAAACGCAACAGGAAAAAGCAGATGCCAAAGGCCCAGAGAGTGTCATGTTATGTTCCTTCATTTTGTAACTGAGTTTATTTTTCTGTTTCTGAATCTAGAGAAATCTGGGTATATGCTCCCAAAAGGAGAAAAATTAAATATCCAGACATCTCAGCAAAGAAAGAAGCCAAGAAACCAAAACAAGCCTTCAGCCTTCTGATAAGTGGGAAAAGCCTGGTCCCCATTGGAAGCAAGCTGATGGGTGCAGGTGGGGACCGGCATCAGGCTCTGACACCGTGTCCCCTGGCGTCACAGGTGCTGAGCAGGGCACAAAGGCAACTTGGATAAGATGCGGCTTGGGGTTCTTTACAGAGGCTAGATTGTCAATTCGTCCTTTTTTTTTTTTTAAAGATGTATTGATTGATCGATTGATTGATTGCTATGTTGGGTCTTCGTTTCTGTGCTAGGGCTTTCTCTAGTTGCGGCGAGCGGGGGCCATTCTTCATCGCGGTGCGCGGGCCTCTCACTATCGTGGCCTCTCGTTGCGGAGCACAGGCTCCAGACGCGCAGGCTCAGTAGTTGTGGCTCACGGGCCTAGTTGCTCCGCGGCATGTGGGATCCTCCCAGACCAGGGCTCGAACCCGCGTCCCCTGCGTTAGCAGGCAGACTCTCAACCACTGCGCCACAAGGGAAGCCCCAATTCGTCCATTTTTGAGCATCCCGCCCAGGTTCCCACCAGCTCTGTGGACAAAGCTAAAGCTGGAAGGAACCAAAACGATCTCTAAAATTTCCTCTTATCCCCAGTGTTTATTAAAGAGGGGCAAGAAACACATTTGTTATGCGGTTTCCTCCTCTGGATACTTTTCTACCTTTTTTGAGCAGAGATGTGAACACATGTAAGCAGTAATGATGGTGCAGTCTTTTATTCCCAGAACTTCCTGTTTTTTTTTTTGTTTTTTGTTTTTTTTTTAGTAACACTGTAACTCTTGGGGGTACACAGCCTCAGCTCTCAGAGATCATTCTTTTATTTATTTATTTATTTTTGGCTGAGTTGGGTCTTTGTTGCTGTGCATGGGCTTTCTCTAGTTTCAGTGAGCGGGGGCTACTCTTCGTTGCGGTACGCAGACTTCTCATTGCGGTGGCTTTTCTTGTTGCGGAGCACAAGCTCTAGGTGCACGGGCTTCAGTAGTTGCGACGCACGGGCTCAGTAGTTGCGGCACACGGGCTTAGTTGTTCCACAGCATGTGGGATCTTCCCGGACCAGGGCTGGAACCGGTGTCCCCTGCACTGGCAGGAGGATTCTCAACCACTGCGCCACCAGGGAAGCCCATCAGAGATCATTCTTGATTAGAAAAGAGACCTCGAGCCTTTGCCCCCAGGGAACATATTCAAAGCAGATGTTGCCCATTATTCTTTTTCTACAGGAAAGAGATGGGGCAGTGACATTTGGATTACCTTTCTACACCAACAGGTATTAGCTGAACAGGAGAAATTATTTATTCCTCATTAAAATTGGCTACCCAGAAACCCTACATGTCATAGCCATGACTTTGCACTGCATTAGGGAGACTTATGGCAATATGTGGCACTAAATGACCTGAGTGACAAATTGTGGCTTCATTGGCCCAGGAAAAAATATCTCATGTTTTGGATTAGATGGCTTATTTTAGGTCAGAAAAGGGTGCAGGTGAATTAACCAAGGCATCAAGGGATTTGAATGCTCTTAATTAAGTGGTCACTTTGGTAGAGTTCTTTATTTTAAAAAGAACTTGTTTGCTCATAATTTAACACTGTAATTGCTGGGAGGAAATGCTGTTATAGCGGAAAGTTTATCTACCCTGCTGCCTGCTGCCAACTGTGAAACGCTGTTCTGGAAACTCAAGAAAGCTCTGTAAACAAAGCTGGATTAAAACGCTCAGGAACGCTGGATGCAAAGGAAACATTTCCATAGCGGAGTTAGTTGGGGCTTTAAATCCTCTCTCTATCAATTCTCCTGGAAATTAGAGGGTGTGAGCTGACTTTAAATTATAGCTAGAAGCAATGGCTAAAGAGACCATTTGTGTTTCTAGTTCAGGCAAATGAGGCTCATTTCCTTTTTATTGGGGAAAAATATATCTTGCCAAAATTTGTCTTGTTGGTAAAAAATGCTTGTCAGCAAAAGAAAAATAATTTTGGAAAATAGAAAAGCTTCCTTTTCTGCCCTCCCTCAAAGTGTCTTAAGTGTTGTACACGCGTTCCAAGGTCATTGAAAGTTATTATGCCTATTTCACAGATGAAAAAAGTACTGAGAATTGAATAGATCTTTTATGTTCTAAGAAGGAGAAAAGAATCTGCCTCTTTTAATCTGCAAGACCTATATCCTTAGTTTCTTTTCCTTTTCATGGCCTGGTTTGTAAAGTGATGTATTGGCTCTTAGCCTGGATTCTGGGACCTCATTTACTTGAGTCAATAGTTATATTGCTCTGTGCTTTATTCTCATTGGTTAAAAAAAGAGATGATGGTAGAGTTATATTACAGCTATTCAGAGATATAATTAATATTTTCAAAGTGCTTTAAGAACTTTGGGTGAAAGGAAATGCAATGGAATGCAGAACGTTATTGTTTGTTCTTTTGCATTTTTATCAGGTTTGAATAAAACCTCCTCTTTATGAAAGAGTATTAGCAGCTGAGAGTGACAAAGACATTTTCCTTAGGAATCTAGAGGACTTGAAATAGATTACGTGGTATTAAAGGGCAGAAAAGGAAAGAATGCATTTTTAAAGTATACTAAAACATGTTTCAGATAACATGATGATTTTGCAAACATACTTCCTGAACAAAGAAAAGATCCAGGGACATTCTGGGTCTTAGAGTTGAGTCTGTGTCCAGATGGAAACCTGCCCACCCAAAGTTTGGATCTATGCACAATCACCGATGTGTTCTCCTCACTTCTCCCTGCTTATACCTTCTTCTTGCCACTTCGCCCTCATGGCTGCTGTCCAGCTTCATTCCGTTCATATAAATATCCCTCCACCAAGCTCAGGTTGTTGCACCAGCCCACTGGCCCTTTCTAGAGTTCTCAGATCCTCAGTAAGCTCTCCTTCTGGAAGCAATTATTTCATGAGCAATCTTCCTGCATCCTTGTATATTTTTATTGTTATGTTCTTTTTTTCTGGTGTTCATTTTATCTCCCTACCCTCATCAGATGCTCACTGAGGCAAAGATCATATTTCATTCCACTTCTAGTTCTATCATGAGACTATATTATTTTTTAACCTACAAGAAGAACAGTTAAATTTACCCACCAATTACATCCTCTATACTTAATAGGATGTGAATAAAGAGAAAGAGTAAAGAGAAGGAAAACGTCTTCCAACAATATAACACGGAGAACAAGCCTCTACTTCAACAAGGACAAACTGCTGCAATTTAGGGGTTCAGGGAAATGGAACTGCCACTAGCTGGTTTTCTGGCTGGTTTCCTTGAAATGTGCTGTGGGATCTCGATCATTTTCCTAGTGTCAGTTTGGGCCCTTAGCTGTAGAAGTGGCCTTATCAGCCTTGGTGATGGGAGATATATCCGGGAGAGCCCATGTGGCTTCCTTCCCTGTGACTCCACTGAGAAAGCCCTGGGCTGCCTGGAGGAGGAGGACGACCACCACCCACCAAATGGCCCATCTTGTTCTCACTGAGCATCCAGGGAAACGACCACAGGATATGCTCCAGTCTCACTACTGGAACACAAAGGAGGTGAGAACATTAACAGCTGGCTATTCTACCTTAGCTGGACCTTCTTCTGCAGGGAGTGTGCTCTAGAGAAACTTGCCATGATGTACCATAATTTCAGGCCTTGAACCCATTCCAAGAAGTCTATTCACATAGCCCTTTCTCAACATTTCTAGTCGCCAGCTCCCAATACGTCTCTTTCCAAGTTCTTGGTCATGGAACCGGATCAGTAGCGACTTCCTAGGAATCAAAGGAGTTCATGTCCTTGGACCTGTTCTTCTAGGCAAAGTGGAGAATGAAATGTGCACTGAAGATTACTCTGTACCCCACTGTATTTCAGGGTTAGCCTTGGAAAAAACTTGCATCACATAGCACTCTCCTTTCACCTAGTATGTGCCCACGTCACCTCTAAGCCAGGCTAAACTGGGCAATTCAGTGATAATCTGATAACAAGCAACGTGCCTGCCCATTCAGAGGCTTTTTAATTGCACGAATCTCTTCAACGTCTCTCAGGGAGCAGTATTGCTTCATGTACTCATTGTGTAGGGAGGAGTTGAACCAATGAATTCCACTAAGCCATTACTTTAAGGGCTAAAGGCCACTGTGGGGATTCTGGCAGTTATTGAGGATATCCATCCATTTCATCTAGACACTGGAAACTAGGGCAATGATCACAGGATATGTTTGAGTCTCCCTATACCTGCTGCAAGGACAAGGGAGATCAGTGTTAACACCCAGCCAAAAGGAAGTCTGACAAGTGAAACCCATAAGTTTCATTCTGAGACCCCAGGTCTCAGTGCTACCTTAGAGGCAGTATCCAAAAGAAATCACAATTTTTCAGGATTTCCTTGTCTGGGTAAAGGACGGGAACAAGATTCACAGTATAACAGTGTGGTGGTAAAAGAGAGCTAACCCTTGGAGCTGCCCAGCCTTTCTTTTATGCAAGCTGCTCTGAGCTTGAGGACTGACTAGGGTTTGGCACTTGGGAAGGTGCCAGGACTCTCTAGAGGGGCCTCCGTTTGTCACAACTAGAGGTTCTGCCTGTCACATAAGGCCATCAACTTAATACCTACATCCCCGAGATCAAATGGCCACAGTAGGACACATCTGCAGGTCAGATCATTTTCTGAGATCTGATTTCCAAATTAGGCGCTCTGCCTATTTTTATGATTATACCCACTCTTCTTCCTACTTCTCTTCTGCATTTCAAATGAATACAATCAACAGTCCCAGCACTAAACTCAGTTATTAAGTGCATTAAAAAGGCTGGATTGCTACCCTCCCAGTCTTTTCCTTATGGTAAAGGAGAAGGGCATCTTTTGGGCCCTCTTGAGGGACTGATGAGAAAGTGAGTTGAGCATTCCAATCTAGTTTGGGAATCCAGAAGTCCTCTAAGTCCTTTAAGGCCCCCTTCCACATAAACATAAGGATTTTCTGGCCTTGTGCTATCACCTAGTACAATCCTGTGCTTAATCTTGGTTTGAGTTAGCTAGCCCAGCAACTGATTTGAACTGTACCCAGCTGCCTATGCAAGCATACTGAATTCAGACACTATGGCGATTACACTTTTATCATTGGTGGTTGCCACCCTATCCAAAGTTATGTTCTATCCTCTTTGGTTGAACATCTTCAAAATGTATGACATTATTTCCCCCAGATTTTTAAAAATATAAATTAGAGAATTGCTGTCATTCTGTCTGGGAGTAGCTCCTTACTTGGTTGCCATGCTTTATCTTTTGGACCACGCTGAGGTCCAGGGCTGGCCATCCAATTGGCAACAATGAGAAGAAGGTCTTAAAGGAAATTAACAAATAAGAAGCACTAACATATGGGTTGGAGTGTTCTTTAAGTCCTCTGAACTCTTGTAGATAGCCAGTCCTATTCCAAATGTACAGATGCCCTATTTTTCCAGTCAGTGCCTTGCCTTTTACACAAGAGACCTAGTGAGTTTGTTATTTTGATTGGAATCATAATTTAGCAGTTTATAATTTCGAGTCAGTATCTAATTTTGGCTTCTGGAGTTCCCAGACCAGTGTCTACAATGGTAAGGAATTCTTTTTGAATGGTTGCATTTTCTCAGAATCATGCTGGCTGCAGGATAGGACTATGGATGGAGGGTGGAGGTGGGGAAGAGTCATGACAAGAGACAGAAAGACCAGCTAAAAGACCATTTCAGTGGTCTGAACAGAAGAGGATTTTGATTTAAACTAGGGTAGTGGCACTGGAAAGAAAAGGTATGTATAGTTGTAAAAGATGTCTGGGAAGTAAAATCAGTAGGACTTGATGAGAACTGGATACAAGGTGTTCAGAAAGAAAAAGGTTTCTAGCTTGGATAAACAGAGTAGATCTTTGCTGAGGCAGAGGACATAAAAAGAGGAGCAGAATTGGCAGGAAAGGTGATGAATGAGTTTAGCTTTAGACATGTTCAATTTGAGATGCTTGCTAGCTCTTCTCAGAGAGAATCTCAGGGAAGGTCTGGGTATTATACTTTCATATATGGACTCCTTAGCGTATGGAGGACAGGACAAAGCATGTGTCCTCAGTTTCCAGTCAAAGGATGTCACCTATCCCTATGATCCTGTTTTTCCTTCTGTTTGGACACAGAGGGGTTCCTACAGAAGATCTAGAAACTTTTCTACTAATTTTGGTCCAATATTGAACATGACTTGGGATTTCCATATATGGAAATTCTCCTGTGACAGCCAGTCATTTTTATTAGCTTGACCAAATTTTCCAGGTACCTGTAGCTGGTAGGAAGTAGATTAATTAAAGAATTTGGGATCATCTTGTACATAACACATTTCTTCACAGACCCTGTGTTTCTAAGGCTGTTTCCCTTTCTGATTAGTGGCTTTGAAAATTCAGCTTCACCCTTTAGGGATCTCAGATGCAATTCTTTCCTTCAGCCTAATTGCATCCTGACTCTCCCTTGATTTTGAAGCTAACAAAACTTTCCCCAAGCACAATTTACTTCTAAATATTTTCTCCTAGACACTGAAAAAAGCTGAAAGCTTCATCTTGCCGTTCCCTCAGTAACTTCACAATGTTGTCAGCGAGAATGACCCTGAATTCTGTTTTGGCTGCTGGTTCTCCCTTGCTGGGCTTTAACATTCACAATCCTTCACAGAGGAAGCATGAGAAAAAAATGCGGTGTATTGTGAAAAGTTGTGTTTCATTCATCATATTCTACCTTGGCACATAAAGAAGTTTGACCCGTACACACCACGCAAAACCACTGTGGGTTTTTATATATGTTTCACACAAAATATTTCTGGTAGTTGAATTTGTTTGGCTGATAAAAGATGTTTGTCATTGATGTCTTTAAAAAGTCTCTGCAGTATAATTCTTTCAGTGTTAATGCCTGGCAACAGTTTTGGAGAGGGAGAATGAAATCTGGCTTGGCTGGAATTTACAGATCGCAAGCACAGTCTGAGAAAGGGCTATTCCTATGTTCTCCATCTCAAAAAGATTGTCACGTGATTCTGCACCCACCAAGCCAGGATGCTGAGAGCCACGAGAGAGGCAGCCAGGAAAAACATTCCCCTTCTTTATTTCTTTTGGATTCAATTTGTCCTGAAACATCTAGAGACAAAAACGACTTCTGTTGTTTTAGTAGCAGTATGTGAACAGCACTCTTCTCAATACTTTTCTGTAAACCATGAGCTACGCATTCTCTCACTAACCGCTATTCAAAAGGTCAAGCCCAATGCACAACTCGTGTTGCTAGATTACCGCCAACGCAGTTCTTTTTCGAAAGTGTTTGCTTTATTAAAAAAAAAAAAATACATTTTTAATGAATCTTCTCTGGAAATGTATTGAGGGTGGGGTGCAGCAGTGGAGGGGTCCTTGCATCTACAGTGAGCACTAACTACATCCTGGCTTAAATGTGTGGTTTTTGAAAAAGAATTTATGTTTGTGTTCGATGGCTCATAGAGGCATACTTTTGGAATATACATACTAAACATGAAATAAATGTCGAGGAACTTTAGGTCGGCTGCCTGCTTCAGCTCTGTCTATATACTCAGACCACTGCTCAAGGTCATTCGAAGGTCAATCTTGGATTTTCCCATCCCAGCCGTTTTCTGCAAGGCCCTTAAAACTGGTCTGTGTTTAAAGCAAAAGTGAGTTTTTCCTTCTGTTGAGTGTCACTGAACCACAGAGAAAATAACTAATAATGAAAACCGCACAACTACTATATTCTAGGCACAGCACCAAACACTCTCCTTGCTTAATCTTCTTTAACTCTGAACAAAGGCAAAGGGTCACGATGTCATGATGTGCCGCCCAGGATGCTCAGGTGAGGGTAACATTTAGCTTTGGGTGTACCCTAGGGTCATGGGAGGGAAACGTTGGGAGCTGAGCTGGAAAGGCAAGCCAGCTGACTGTTAAAAGACACCCATGACCCACGCTAATTACCCCAGCCCATAGGGATCACTTTCTCCCCATTTCGTCTTCTTTTCTTTGGTCCTTATCGTCTCATATTTCATTTCTTTAGTTCCCATTCTTTCTTCTGCCAGTGACTGTGAACCCTCAACTTCCCTGATTCCCTCGGGCTCTGTATCACTGTCTGTGGGTTCTGATGGCCGTGGCCGCTCCCACTCTGGTCAAGCCGTTCGCGGTGAACTGTGTCAGTGCAGCTGGACTCCGCATAACGTCATCTTCTCCTACAGGGATTGTGTATGATATTTGGGTGGAACTATATTCTGTCCCTGAAACATTCCAGCATGCTATATGCCTTGATAAAATCTTCCCTTCAGCCATATTTGGAGCAGGAAAGTAGATGTCCCGCTGTACTGACATTCTTCACTATAACCTCCAGGGCAATGGAGAAAGGCCCACTACGAGGAAAAGATGCTGTAAGGTTTGCAGATGACAGCAAGAGACTAGAAATACTCAACTTCTGGTGTTTTTCTGATTTTTTTTTTTTTAATCTGAGAGATGTTCTGCAACTGAGGGTCATAGGTGTCAAGGTTAAAACAGAACTGAAGTTCAAGAAAGGTGAGCTGATTAGAAGAGTGATAGGCTAAATATTTAAACTGTTCTATTATTTTTTAGGGTAACCAAGGAAATATGGCCTCTGAAGCACGGTCAATAAGCTGTCAGGGTAGCTGTACTGCACACGTCATGTGGAGCGTAAAAAGATGCAACAAACATAAACCCTGAGGTTAGAGAGCTGTGAACTTGGTTTCTACTCCCAACAAAGCGATAGCTCTGGATTACTGCAGATGTGGTTTGTGATGATTTACAAAGAAGTTGTGATCACTAAAAACCACATTCTCTTTCACTTAGATTCACTTTGAATCCACATTAAACCAGTTGCATTTCTTATTTTGGAAAGCACTAGGTGGGTTAATCAGGAGAATCATAAAAAGTCTGTATTTTTTGCATGTCATTTGATAAAATCTCAATGAAGGGTTAGGCGGACAGGCTCTGGAGTTTTTGTGAACTAAGTTGAAATCCCTCTGCCACCACTGTCTGACTGAGCATCTTAATTGCTCTATGTCCTAGTTTCTTTATGGGTAAAATGGGAATAATAACATGGCCTACTTCATAGAGTTATTACAAAGACTAAATGAGCTAATGCACACAAACCTCTTAGAAAAATACCTAGCCCTGAAAGACTCGCAGTATATGTTAGCTGTTATCATAAACATGATGCAGATACTATTTTTGTATACCACCTGAAGAAATGAGGGCATTACTATGCATTCCAGAGAGTTATAGCTCCTGAATAGCGGTAGACCTAAAGAGTGATGGTTGTTTCCGTGATAATCAACTTTATGTGGGATTCTCTGGTGACCCTTAGTCTGACATTTTCCCCAGTGATTTGTATTATGGTATAGGAGGAGAAGTAGTTATCTAATTTACAGCTGAAGAAAAGTGGAGGCAGAGTAACTCTGTTGAATACTAGAGCTGGAATTTTTTTTAAAAATGGAAAAGTTGAAAAGAAGGCCTGAGATTCACAAAACGCGGCTTAGTGGGTCTAAGTTCAAAGCCTTATATTTAGGTTCCAAAAATTAGCTGTGCTATTCTCGAGTAGAAGGCATCTGATTCAGAAGTAATTCTTATAGAAATTAGAAATTAAACATTTTATGAGTCGCTAAAAAGTAAAGACGTTCAAAAGCTAACATGATCTTAGGCTAATTAAAATAATGAAGTGCTCATCCTTGCACCATGGTCTGAGCTGGTTGGATCCTTGGGGAACACTGCACTCGGTTCCTGGTCAGAAGGGATCAGAAGGGGGCACTCACGGGCAAGGACTCTATAGGAGAGGGGAAGGGAGATGGGGCCAACACACTTGATCAATGGTTGAAGCAATCTGGGATAATTGGCCTGGAAAAGGGTAGTAATCAAGGACTTGGGACACCTATTGTTAAATACCTGAAATACTCATGGAAAATGATGAGTCAATGTAGTGCGTTGAAACTTGGAGGGCAAAAGTGGTCCACACATGTGAAAATTATAGCCAGGTGGATTTTACTTAGTGATTAGGAAGTACTCTGTACAACATGGTAATGTCTAAAAGTGGAAGGTATTGCCTGTAGAGCAGTGAGCTTCTTGTCACTTGGAGTATCTGAATGCAGTCAGGAAAACATGATTTTGGAGAGAATTTTGGGCCAGATTAAGGTTCTTTCAACCCTAAGGTTTTTGAATTCTCAATCCAGTAACCCTCCCTCTCACTGAACCAGCAGCAAATAAAGAGACAAATTTGAACATAATTGATTATGAGTCGAGTGACTGACTAAGTGGACCGCTTAGGGGTGAAGGCAGAAATGCAGCCAAAAACACAGAGCTTGGAAAATGTAACCCTCCCCAGTAACCACCCCTAGAGAAATACCAGTAAGAGTTAACAACAAAACAAAACAAAAAGGAGTCCCCACATAAAAACATGATTCAAACAAACAAAATCTCAAGAAGCTCATTTAAGAATTGTGTAAAGAAATCCAAGAGATTGTCGGGGTGGGTAGAGAGATAAATAGTTTGCAAATGAACCATGAAACTAGGTTCAGAATAAGTAGATATAATCAGTGTTAAGAGTACAGTTGAGGAGAACAATCAACCCACACAGCATTAAGATATAGAAGGTAAGGAATGCCAGCAGAGCACAAAAATTGGAAAAGGCAGAATTAATCTTCATGAAGGAAACCAGCCTATGCTCAGAGGTAACCAGAGGGACAGAGTTGGGTGGGCTTTTATTTGATGCCTTTTGGAAGAATGCCTGGAGGTGAGGCTATTCTCTTCTTTACCTGCCAGAGGTATAGACAATGTGCAATTCTAGCTGGAAGATGCAGATTACTAGACATTCAAAGGGAGGAGAAAATAAAACCAACTCCAAAGAAAGAGCAGTTAAAAAAAAAATTGGAGGAATAATTCCCTCCTGCACTCTGTAAGGACGGGATGTCTTCAGAGGTGAATTAACAAAGGTGAATTAGCAAGGAGGATGCCAAAAGCAATCACCTAAGCAGCAAAGAATTTGGAGACTGGTTTCAGAAGCCTGGGTTGAAGGATAACTCTCAACTGATGCCAGGGCTAGGAAGTTCATTAATAAGGGATAGGGGACAAGTGGAATAGATACAATCTACTTACAAGAAAGCAACTTTAATAGACAGAATAAAGCAAGGCAGGTGTATAATAGAAGTAGAAGCAATTAACTTTGAAATGGCAGGATTTGTGGGGGGAAGGGTAAGCAGACTGAATAATTTTGTTTGGAACAGGAAAAGAGGAAGGGGATGGAAAGGCTGATAATTACAGGGCGAGAAGAATGTTCCCTTTCAGGATACAAAAGATGTTAGGAGACCTGCTTAAAAAAGATGGCTTGGAAAGAAACATGCTGAAATGAAATCCTCACGTTCAGGATGATGTATCAGGGTGCAAAGTCAACTACACAGGTTTGTTGAGTAGCTAATATGTCACAGGCCCTATCTCCTAATAAAGAGTGCTCCCCTCTGAGAAGTTCACAGTCTAGGTGAGAATAATAATAATAATAATAATGGTTATTGAGCTCTTCCTGTATGTCATCTTGTGATAAATGATTGACATATTTAATCCTCACAATAATCCTTCGAGGTAGGCTTTAATTCAGTTAATATTTCCATTGTACAAATGAAGAAGTGGAGACAGAGAGGGGTTTAATAGTATACCTATTTTAACACAATGAGAAATTGGTGAATTAGGAGACTAATTTGGGTTCTTCGACTCCAGAACCTATGATCTTAACCACTATTCTTTTCTGCCTCTTGGACAGAGAGACCTTTAATGGGGTCATATCAGGGGGCTAAAGTTTTCCCTTACTCTCAAATATCTCCGCTGAGAGAGTAGCACATAGTACCAGAAATTCCGTCATGAGACTTCTCTCATTTAGGGTCGATTCAATGTGGAAGAGGAAACGTTGAACTATTACTGTCCACTTACTTTGGAAAAGTTATCTCCATTCATTGAACGACAATTTCCTGAGTATTTACTAGGTGCCAGGCCTGTGCCACACATTATAAATGCAGAGATGAATTAAATGTTTTTCGCACCTTGAAGCCCTGCATGTTTAGGATACTGGCCAGCCTCCTGGTCCAAGCCGTCACCAACTCTCCCCTGGATTCCTACAGAAGCTTCCGACCTGGTCTTTCCACTGTGAGCCCTTCCCATTAACTCCCACGTGACCGTCACAGTTGTCAGTTTAAATGCACATCTCAGCTTGCCTCTCCTTATTGGAATCTTTGACAGCTTCCCGCTGTTCTTGGGATTAAGACCCAAATCATTAAAATGACCTTCAAGGCTTGGTATGATCTTGCCTCTGTCTAACTTTCTAGATTAACCTTGCTCTCTTCTGCCCCTTACTTCTCCGATGTCTCCACGCTATCATGGTTCTTCCCCTCCTGGCAGCAGGTATTAGTTATTCTTCACCAAGATCTCTACTTCTTCTGCTATCAATTCTCCAGTCTCTTCACTCTACTCACCGTGTATACCGAGGCATGGAATCTGTTCCCACGGCCGTGCATAAAGTTGTATCCCGCCTTCTTGCCTTCTGCTTTGCTCTACCGCCTGTTCTCCTCTCTGTATATCCGACATTTAACCTCCCCGAGAGATTCTTACAATGGTTCAGTTGGGTATTATCCAGTATAGACAAGCATTTGGGCTGTTTCTTATAAGTTGCTGGAAGGCAAATAGATGGCTGCATTTGGATCAACTGCCAATTCCTAATCCAAACAAGTATGGTCACGGTAGCAGGGTCTCAGAGGACAAATCACTGAAATTGATACGTAAGGAATCACCTGTACCACCTTCTTTGAAAGAAATCTTAAACGCGGAAGGCTTTTGGAGCCAGCAGCCAGCATGGTGTTTGGAAAATATTACACACGTGATAAGTAACTACTGAATGATGAGTGATTAAATAAATGAGAGATGACTAGGCTGAGGACATATAATAGTAATGCCAGAGGTTGTATCTCCTGATTATCTTTTCACGGCTGGTTTGGGCTATACCATTTTGCATCTAACGATAAAATGAAATAATGAAAAAGTTGACACCTAGATAAAGCAGGCAGGCCCTGAATATAATGTTAGCATATGGTAAAGGACCACTTGTTTTGCTTATTTGTTTGCTTTGTTTCCTTGCTTCCCAATGTTACTCCCTTCTAACTCTGGAAGTTCGTTGTAGACAAGGGTGGTCAGAGGCTTTCTTGGGGTGGAGAAGGTCATCCCTCCACCATCTACCACTCTCTGGAATACTTACCCACCCACGTCATTTGGCCATGGTTTTCTGCACACTTTGTGTTCCCTGGTACAAATTATGGATAGAGATTTTCCTGATTCTAAACACAGCAATAAAATTTTTTAAAAATTTAAAGAAGAGAAAGAAAGAGCTTACTTGATTTTGTATTTTAAAAGATACTTTAGAGTAGATGAGCTAAAAAAGAAAAAATAAAGTCTTTACATAATCATGTAAAATAAGAACCAGGGAGGACCAAAAACAGCTGACGTACAAGTAAGACTCCATCTATGATTGGAAGGCTGAGGTCATTCTTTCGATAATTTATTTTTTTACAATGATTTTGTAGACATTTAAGATAAATGAGGTTATTGGGGTATTCTTTTGGGGACAGGTTATCCTAATTATGCAGCTTGTCTCTACTCTTTCTGTAACTGTAGAGACACAGAAGCAATACACTTGACTTGTCTCTTTTGAATCTTCTCTCTTGAGCTTTGTTTTGTGGGAAGTTGCTCTTGACAGTTAACTTAACTTTTTTTTTTTTTTTTCTTTTGCACAAGGGAATAAACCCAAGCACGGCCTTTGGGGCAATAGTGGACTTTTTGTTCTCCCATTGAAAGCCTCTGGGATTGGTGGCTGATGAATCACCCCGGTCAGATCCACAGACAAAAGCTCTTGTGATTGGCTGTCACTGGGTCAGTTTCCCACCCCGTCTTATCTCTGTCCCATCCTTGTCAGCTAACAATAGGACTGGGAATGGGGCCGTGTTAGTTTAGGGAGAGATAGTGGGGCTTAGTCTGAGCCTTTGCCTGGTACTAGTGATGTCAAGTAAGACAAGAGATGGAAAGGCACTTTGCAATGACCGAAGTGCCATATACAGTGAGGGCTATGCAGGCAAGAAAGAAAGCTACCTATGGATAGGACCCCTGTGACCTTGAAAAGGTCGCAAGCTGTCTGCTGAGGAGTTTGAGGAAATTCTTTGTCAGACTACTTTAATAGAAGTGGCTTTGCAAACACAAACTTTACATAGTGAGCATTTTAAAAATGTGGGTTACTGCATCTGAAAGCTGCGTTACATTAAAAGTCTCACCCGGGTTAAGAAATGACAGAGAAGAACAGTTCCCTAATGTACATGCAATTTCTGCATTTGCTAACAGAGAATGCAGGCTCCAAAAAAAAAAGCACATTTGAGAAAATGTGCCCCAGCTATGTTTAAGAGAGGAAGAAATTGAAATCCAAAAGGCTGAGGGACTCGCTCAATGCCACCTAGCAAGTTAATGGCAGAACCACAGTTAGAACTCAGATCTTCTGACCCCTGGTTTACTTGTCATGAAAGGACTACCAGCCCAGGTATCTGAGACCTGAATCGTACTCCTGGCTGTACCACTTACTGTGTGTCCTTGCAGCTTTCTAATCCTCCAGCATGGTGAGAGACAGTCCTACTCCGCTTGCCTCTCACGTTGGCTGTAAGAGTAATAGATGCCAAAGCATTTTGCCAAGAGTTATATAAGTGCAGGGTTATGTTGCATTTGTTTGCTTAATTCTAAGTATTACCATTTGATACTATCTGTTTGATAAAGCCCAACTTTGTAAATAATAAAATAATGGAGATAAAAACCTGTTTTGTCATTTTCTATCACACTGTAGAGTCTGGCAGCCATGCTGGGCACACACTATGTAGAGTAGAGCCCTGTAAATACCTGTTGATTTATTGAAGAGCAAGATTTGTGAAATTCAAATGTCCTTGTGACAGCTGAGCTTCCTTGAAAGAAATCTTGCTTTCAGAGAATATGTGTAAATAGACTGTAATCCCAAATTAAGATTGCTCAACAGGGTTTTCCTACATGATGTATGGATATTAGTGAGTTTTCTTTTAAAATGATCAAGGAGGTAAATAATTTCTTGCTTGCCAGGAAATATTCTGTATGAAGAAGTCACAAAATTTGCCCTGATTTCAGGTCCACACTCAGATCAGTGTCACTTTATCAGGATATCACCACATTCGACATTGTTATCCACTCTGATTCTCTATAAACTCATCCTAAACTGAGCGAAAAACTATGGAGCAATTGTTGTCCTTTTGAAACATGTAGAGAGACAACGTTCACCACACTTTTCTTTTCACAGACTTAGCAAAAACATGCTTTAGAGCTATAAATACTATGATATAAAATTTTTTATTGAGTTGAAATCCAGATAACATAAAATTACCCATTTTCAAGTGGACACTTCGGTGCCATTTAGTACCTTCATAACATTATGCAACCACCATTTCTATTTAACGCCAAACCATTTTCATCAGCCCCAAAGAAACTCTGTACCCATTAAACAGTCACTCCCCAATCCTCCCTCCCATACGCCCCAGCCCCTGGCAACCACCCATTTCCTTTCTGTCTCTGTGGATTTATCCAGATGATCCAATTGTGTTGGCTTCTGTTGTTCTGCCTGGCAGTGTCTCCTTTAGCTTCACGCTGGCTCTGAGGAAGATGGTCAGTCTGTATTTTCATTTCCAAGCTACAAAAATAGAAATAGAACTAAAGAGAAGTTAATTGACTTGCCACTGGCCACTCAGAGAGGCGTCGCCAGCCATGCCAGAAATATAACTGACCGTGACAGATTCCATGTGTGCTCAGCAAGGAGAAGACTGCATGTTAGCTTTTGTCAGTTTGTTCATACTAGCCCATCTCAATTGTGCTGTTGAGTTTCTCGATTTGAATAGGATGGGCAACAATGTTCGTTCGTTCATTCATTTGCTCGTTCACTCACTCATTCAACAAAGAATGAGCGCCTACAAGGTGCAAATTCCTGGGCTATGTATGATGAATAATTGCTGTGTGCATTGCAAGTCATAGTTTCTAAAGCAGATAGTTTTCTAAGCACTGATTTCTTGCAAATCACAACACGCTAAGTAAATATTACGTTCTTAGAGAGAAATCCTTTAAACACACACACACACACACACACACAATTTGTTTGTTAATATTTGAAAACCAAAGCTCTTTTAGCTGGACTAATGGTTTTCTCCTAAAATGGCTTTGCAAATGTCTCACATAATGTGGGTGTGCACGGCAAAATCATTTTATCTCCTCTCTGGCCATAGGTGGGTGTTCCTCGATCCCTGCTGAATTGACTATTGGGCTGGTCAACTTGTTTGGGGCTATTTAAAGGCCCCTTCATCAGGAGCTCTGCAAATGCGCATTTACTCACTGTAGTCTCCCACTGAAACAGAGCCCTTGACGCCGTGATGTCTAGCCAGGCCTCCTGTGTGTGTGTCACGCATGTGCAGGCATATGATGTGATGGAAACAGAGAGCTAAGTTTTGAAATGAAGAAAATGGGACGACCTAGGCAGGTCATTGATGCTGCTTTAAAAAATTATTTTTGGCATGAATTTAGGTTCAATTTAACCTATTCTTTATTTAAAAGAAATCAAATTATACATGGAACTAGGATCTGGGGACTCCCAGCCCCTCCTCAGTATCATGGTCTGCCTGGGCCTTCACGATAAGAAGTTTCAGGTTATTCTATTGAAAGGCAAGGGACCAAAGAGTGTTTGTTATCTGTTGCCTTTCAAAGGCCTCTAAGCAGTGAAATACTATCTGAGCAAGTGACAGAGACACAAGACCAGACTAGCAGGTGTTGATCCAAAAAGAGGTGAAAACACTCACAGCACAAACTTACAGGCAGTGTGCATTAATTTTTGTGCCTTCACGTAAGAAGGTTCCTAACAAATGGCACACTGTCTCCATTTTTTGTCTTATGGAATATGTTTAAAAATTTTACGGTATGCATGCTGAAAGAAATAGTTAATGGTATACTGCAATACTGAATTTTTTTACGTAGCGGAGGAAAGATGACATAAAGGTTAATATCAAAATGAATAATTTGTAGTTTAGGTTAAGAGATTTTCAGCTTGAAGAAATTTGCTGCTATGTGGTTCGTAATGTCGTCTTTTACTATTGAGCCCATTGCCTGCCCTTCGGATGAACGTGTGCACATTTCTCTGGTGTACCACGGAAAGGACTCTTGTTTGACCTTGAAAAGGAATAAGGGAAATCATTCTTTTGGCTGTCCTTGTTCACTGTATTTTCCACTGAGCTATGGTGATCATATCAGGATTTTGCTTCAACTGGGTGATTAGTTTTTCCCCAAGTGATCCTAGGTTTTTGAAGACATTTACTTTATGCAAAGAAAAATATTTCTCTCCAGGAATTTACCTCTTTGTTCCTCTCTGATGATCTAGATCCTTCTTCTCTTTCAAAATCAAACTAAAAAAAAAATCTCAGTGTTCTTCACGAAGCCTTCTTGATTTAGCTCATGTACTGTGCCCTTAGATACAATGCCACACAGAATTCATTCGCCTGAGTTGTAATCTTGTTGTTGGCAACTTCTTTTGAGGATATTGTTTCAGTTTCTCCAACTAAGTGGATGCCTGCTCAGGATGGAGAGAGTCCTCCCCCAAAACTGGGGTCCAGGAGAGACCTGGTCATTCAGGGAATAGTCGATGACTATTGACTGACTCAACTCAAGGCCAAAATATTTTCTGCTCTCAGCCCTGTTCTTGTATTTTATACATGTGCACCAACTATTTTTCAGAGCAACGAATGCCCTGCATAGTCATTGAGGGAGGGAGGGAGAGAGAAAGAGGGAAGAAGGGAGACAGAGAGAAGGATGAGGAGGAGAGATTTTATCTCTATACAGCAGCCCTGACCTGCCCCAGCGGTATATTAGACTACCTTTCATTTCTATATGAGAATAATAACTGGTCACAGTTTTCGTAGGGGAGATACTAGGTCTACAGCGAGAGGGGAAGGAGGTCGTTTCTTTGAAAGCATCACAGCTCAGATAAACCCTGGAATCTTGGCTGCTCATTGAAAAAATAAATGAGGAAAAGGGGGAAGAAAGTCAAAAGGACCCCACCCACTGCCTCAACAGTGAGGGATTTGAAACACCTCTCTAACACCCCAGGGCCCTAAACCTTAAGTCAGTTTTTTTAGCTTTACGGCCTTTTTCAGTATCTTATTTTCTATGGTTCCTCCAGCTAAAGAGACTTTGCAAATGCCTGCCTGGCTTGCTCTTCCCTTTTCTTTTTCAACACATTTTAGTTCGTTCATTTAATAAAGATGTATTGCGTGTCAAATTTTGTATCAGGCAGTATGGGCCCAAAGGATAAGTGGCAGAGAAGACAGAGTAGTCTGCTCTTGTGGGGCTAAAATCCCAGTGAGCAGGGAGAGGCAATAAGTACATTATATAGGACTGTTTGTCTGCTTAACTATTATGTCTTCAAATTTTAGCTCTAGACTCACTTTCTCTACAAGTTCTTCCTTGAAAATTATTTCCAAATGCTAGATGTCAAGTTCCTCTGTCGAAATTTCTTATATCATAATTTTACATTTGTGCGATTATTTGATTAAAACATATACCCTCCACTACCCAGGAAACTGCACGGGGACAGAGATGCCCTTATTCCCCACCTCATTCCTAGGAGTTAGCGCAGTGCCTCGCACGAAGTAAGCACTCAATACCTATTTTGGGAATGATTAAATGCATATAGGTGTAAGTGAGAAGAAAGTGCACAAAGAGCATAGATCCAGGCATCTTTTAGAGGTTTCAGGCTCCTTTAAAAACCCTGGAGACTGGGACTTCCCTGGTGGCGCAGTGGCTAAGAATCCACCTGCCAATGCAGGGGACACAGGTTCAAGCCCTGGTCTGGGAAGATCCCACATGCTGCGGAGTAACTAAGCCCATGCGCCACAACTACTGAGCCCATGTGCCACAACTACTGAAGCCTGCACACCTAGAGCCCGTGGTCTGCAACAAGAGAAGCCACTGCAATGAGAAGCCCATGCACCACAACGAAGAGTAGCCCTCGCTCGCCGCAACTAGAGAAAGCCCACGCGCAGCAACGAAGACCCAGCGCAGCCAAAAATAAATAAATAAAATAAATAAATTTATATTAAAAAAAAAAAAACACCCTGGAGACAAGTCTTATGTAAGACACTTTTCCCAAATGCCTTAAGCAGCTATGAATTCAGCCACCGTTAGCAGAAAGCCAGGTGAGAACACAATGAAGGAGTCAGGGTAGGCGACAGTGGGAGGTACCAACAGGTAAGCAGTGAACCTAAGAGCAAGACAGGACTGCTGTTGAGGAAGGTACAGAGCTTTCCAAGACAGGTGATGACCTTGTACCTGTTTGCCAAAAGGCGGCCAGATTTTGATGAGTTCTCTCCTGGTCTTGGGCAGCTCCTTTCTTTGGAATTACTAGAGCAGCCTCGAAAATGATTCTCCAAGGCTAGATGTGGTACACTAAATCGGCCCTGGTTCTTTCCATCTTGATGTAATTTCACACCATCCCCATCTCCTATTGTCTTGAGACGTCTAAATGGTTTTCCAATTGACCCCCTTAAACACATAGGAAGTTATGTCCTGTTTAGAATCTGGACTCAATTCTCTACCTTAT
The DNA here is from genome assembly GCF_965194805.1 of Balaenoptera borealis. NCBI lineage: Eukaryota > Metazoa > Chordata > Mammalia > Artiodactyla > Balaenopteridae > Balaenoptera > Balaenoptera borealis. The sequence goes on from NC_138877.1 coordinate 52,939,223, forward strand.
TCGTTGTCCAGATGAAGCCAGTGTGAGTTTACGGTAGCAACTTTCTATATCCCCTTAGCAAATGACATTATGGGGAACTGCTGAAGAACAAGAGGTGAGTAGCCAGGGAACGATGGTGCAAAGTACGTGAGCTGATGTCTTTTGCTGGAGAATATTTATAATGGTGTATCTGTGAAGATTGCTACCTCACTTATAATTTGTTTTTTTAATAAAACAGTGTTGGACATTTCAATTAAAAACAAAAGACTAACTCTATACTGGATTCCACTCTCCAGAATGTCTCTGCCCACAATGATAATCTTCACTAGTCACTACATGGGGAATAAAACTCACATTTATTGCCTGCAATTATGTGCTGGGAGAGAAGTGCTATTCCCATTCTCAGTGTGGGAAACTTATACATAAAAATGGATTTAGTGAATGTAAGTACCTTGCCTAAGGACACAGTTATTAAGTATCAGAACTAAATGATAAACCCCAGATAATCTTTCTCTCCACAATAAACAAGCATCTCTGTAACCTTCCTGGATATAAATCAGTGGTCCCCAACCTTTTTGGCACCAGGGACCAGTTTCGTGGAAGACAATTTTCCCACGGACTGGGGCGGGGGGGGGGGGTGGTGGTGGTTTCGGGATGATTCAAGCACATTACATTTATATCTATTATTATTACATTATAATATATAATGAAATAATTATACAACTCACCATAATGCAGAATCAGTGGGAGCCCTGAGGTTGTTTTCACTTGCCACTCACTGATAGGGTTTTGATATGAGTCTACAAACAATTGATTTATTATGGTCTCTGTGCAAACCTCTCTGCTAATGATGATCTGTATTTGCAGCCACTCGCCGGCGCTAGCATCACCGCCTCAGCTCCACCTCCGATCATCAGGCATTAGATTCTCATAAGGAGTGCGCAGCCTAGATCCCTCGCATGCGCAGTTCACAGTAGGGTTCGTGATCCTATGAGAAACTAATGCCGCCGCTGATCTGACAGGAGGTGGAGCTCAGGCGGTAATGTGAGCGATGGGGAGCGGCTGTAAATACAGATGAAGCTTTGCTTGCTCACCCGCCACTCACCTCCTGCTCTACGGCCCGGTTCCTAATAGGCCATAGACCGGTAGTGGTCCATGGCCCAGGGGTTGGAGACCCCTGATATAAATTGTTAAAGGTATTTTGTCTTGAATAATCATTGTTGTTTTTTTTGTCACTTGACAATTGGATATTAGTCAGGATATGTTCAAGAAAGGTGAAAAGACTCTTTTTATTGTTGTTTGTTTCCACAGCTACATTGAATTTTGAATTTTCTCCTTATAATATGAATATGAATTTATGTAATTACACATACAAAAGTTAGAGCATAAAAATATGAAAATTCATTTACCTAAGAGAAGGCCCCTTGAACTTCCCAAATTGGAGTTTTCAAAGATCTTTCTTCTGATTTTATCAGTGATGTGGTCCTTCCCACAAACCCTAAGGAAAATTAGAAACAAAACAAAACAAGCAAATAAAACAACATTTTCAATGGAGACCTGAAACCATGATTCATATGCCCCAAACCTCTCTAAAACTCTAGCCAAACCCTCTCTTTCCAGTTATCTCTCTTCAAATTTGGTGTTTTTGTGAAGGAAATATATCGTTTTTGGTTTTTTTTTTTGCTGGACTTTTTTTTTTTTTGATACCTGGCATCACACTACATAACTGTGTTTATACTAGTAGTCACTTGATCGAATAGCTGGGATACTGAATTAAAAAAGACTTAAGAGTGTCAGTAAATGAACTTATGAAAATGTCATATTTATGATATTGGACCAATAACTGACATGAATTCCAAGCCCTGAGGTTAAAACTGTATGCCATTTTGAGCTCATGGAACTTCAAGTTAAACATATAAGACATTTTTCTTTTTTTCAAAAAAAAATTTTTTTTAATTTCTCGTCTTGATTACGGGCGGTAAGTTTCTGTTTCTATCATTAAATTATGTCTATAATAGACACTTTAGTCTTTCATGAAAAAGATCTTGGAAAAAACCATATTTCTGATTTATTTTTGGCTGGCACTAAATAGTTCTTGGGTTTTTTCCTGCAGTTAGAATTTACTTGATGAAATGTATTAGTCAGCTTCTTATTGCTGAAGGGACTTGCGTTAAAGGGAACCAAGCAAGCTCTCTGTTGATAGGCTCCAAATTCGGTTCACAGGTACACACAGGTACTGTCTCCTTGGAGAGCTTGTTAAGTCCCTAGTGAAGAGAATTTTAATCTCTCAGATCAACCTCTTTCAGAAACAAATAGGGAGGGGGTGAAGAAAGAAAAAGTACACACCTGCAATTTATTTCTTTTTGAAGCAAAGCTTTGAGCAGATGGAAGTTGAGATAGAGAAAGAAAATAGGCCAATTGCCAAGAGAGGTTTGTTTACAATACAGGCAAGTTCCTTCAGAAGCTGATAGAGAGCTGTTGTCATGGATATGAAGAGACATATTGCTGCAGGGTTTCAAAGAACAAATTCCTATGACAATTGTACCTGGATTTAAAGATGATGGAGATGGAAGAGGCACAAAGAGCTTCCTGAAGTTTTTTTTTGTTTTTTTTTTTTTCTTCCTGAAGTTTTAAGTAATGCTTCTCGCCAGAGCTTTTCCATACATTCTACAGGGCCTGAGAATTCCTTGCCTTGGAGTGTGCAAGATAAGTAATCAAAACAAATGTTGCTGTTTTCCTGTATTAAACGGAATTCCTAACTGGAATATGAGAATTAGGCAGTGTTCAAGTGAAGAGTCAATAGTACATAATATATTTTAATTCTGGAACGTTGCCTATTGTGTATGAGACTTCTGAAAAGTAAATTACTATTATTAAAAACAAACCAAAAAGACATTCTTAACGCTGACTATAGTAGCCCAGGTGAAGAGCCTGCTACAGTACACTATTCTACAGTATATGAATTTTAACCTTTAAAAATTAATTAGAACTTATCCCCCCGCTCCCCTCCAAAACCACAAAACACCCAAATCCCTCAACTTTATAATTTGTTGCCTGCTTCCATCAGCATCTAATCTTTTCTTTCATTGTAACCACCATGACTTCCTATTTACATTTTTTGAAGATGGAGTAAAATGGGAAATCTTTTCACAAATTATTTTTTCTGAAACGTAAATTTTTTCGTGGACAAAATTTAGTCCTGTGAATCCTCAGCTTTCCAAATTCTCTTTTAGGAAGTGCTCAGGAAGCTATTTTCTTACTTTTCTCCTTTCTCCAGCAATTCTAGCCGAGGATGATGTCACTTTTTCCTTTTCCTCTCCCATCGCCCACCCTTTCATCCCACTATGTTTCTTGTTAGGCTTTAATTGAACAAGGCAACACCTGTGTTTTTTACATGACTTCAAACCCGTGTTTCCAATCCATTTTTTCAGCGGCCCACGAGGGTTGTCTCCATTGACAGCAGGTAATTAGCAACTTCACACAGGTGGAGGAAAACAATCTAAAAGCCATAGACTTTGCTGCCTATGGCTCATATGAGATTTAGATGCTGATAATGAAAACTTGACATTGTTTATTAGACACTGTAGCACAGGGTTATGGAAAGAGCAATAAACTCTAAGTTAGGAAACTTGATTTCTCTTCTTGTCTCTGATGTTAACCAGCTGGATAACTTAAAAAAAAACTCGCCTCACGCCCTGTAACTTGACTTTTCTTAACTTCAGCAGTTGGAGTGGCTGATACCTTTGGTCTCCTGCAAAGTTACTATTCTGTAAGAATCATATACAATTCATATAACAATATGCATATTTGCAATATGGCTCATAACCTTCTAGAAACTACTATAAAATCATCATTCATACCTTTTGTTCTTTCTCACTCCTGTTCCCCACCCCCCGTCTCTCACACTGGCACAGGCATCCTCTATTTCTCTCTCACTCACATGTTGTCTCTCCAGATGATGCACAAGCGATCAGTCAATGCTATTTGACAACATCATGCCATCTAGTAGGATTTCCGGCAGCCACTGAGGCTCACTCCCCTGTCGCTATAATTTTCTTCATACTTACTCGTGAGCATTCTCCCCAGAGAACTGTGCTCAAGGTCTGCATATCAGAATTACCTGGACTCCTCACCATCAGCATTCATTAAGGCCATTAGAAAATGGGAAGATTTAAGCAAAAGAACCAAAACAGGTCAAAGTAGAGGTGGTTCAGTGTTCGCACCCACCTTTTTAAAATATTCATTGTGTCTCTTGAAAGCTGGCACCAGCTACTTAAACTATCTGTGCTTCTGTTTCCTCATCTAAAACATGGAACATGAATAGTGCTCATAGAACTTGGTTGTTTAAATGAGATAATACACATAGACTGCTTATAGCAGTGCCTGGAAAAGAACAAGCACTTGTTTAGGTGAGTTTTATTACTGGGGAAGGCAACGGCGGCGGGGATCCACGGACATATTTTCTGATGCTTTTCAACTCCTGATGTTTCCAGAGTTGCTAGATCTTTTCCCACTTTTTAGTTACATTTTATGTCTCTGTTGTTCATTGTTTCCTTTCCTCATTTCTTTGTTTATTTTACCTTCAGGACATACATTTTATACTCCTCTTAAACAGTCTTAATAAAAGCAGAGGCTCCTTCCCATTCCTGCCTTATGATAGGCTTCTGAAAGGAGGGCAATTAGCTCATCTGACGTCACTGATATATATTACTCACTTAAAGGCAATTAGCAGTTCCGTGGTTCAGGAAAACAGGATGTTGACTTTTTTTTTTCCTTTGGTCCAATGGTGTAGTTGACGTGTTTATGTTTTATTCTGCATCGTGGGAACTCGGACGTGGGAACCCTGTTTCCCAAGTAACACCAGCCTTATTTTGTGTCTAATGGAACATTACCCACCCAATAGGAACTCAGGACATGTACATTAATCGTTTTCCTTGTTTTAAAATGAGGGGTTCTAAAACATGCTCCAAATAAGGTTGCTAATTTTCAAAAGCAGTAGCAAGAGGGACGGCGGAAAATGAGAAACTGCTTGAAGCCCCTTCTCTGCTGCACCCTTTCTCTGCTGCCTATTACTGGTCTTCTAGAGGGATAGGGATGGGCTTCAGTTATTACTGCTGCTTTCAGTTAGTGGTGTTTCTCATTTACTGCTGGGCCCACTGAATTTGGAAGAGAAAATTCAAGGAGGACTGGGGCGTCTGTATAACAGATATATTTAAGGGGAAGTACCTATCCCATATTTTGGAAGAGTCACATTTTGCTCCTTAACATAGTCTAAGATAGGGTATTGAGAAGCCTTGAACCTTGCACTTTCCTCTCTGTGCCTCAGTTTCTTCATCTGTCACTTGGTGATGACAGCGCTGTCACATTGATGAGGACGAAATGTGTTTGCAAGCCAATGAGGACGCCTGGCCTAAAAGAAGTCCTCCTAAAATTTAGCCACTGCTATTTCTCTCTTCCAAATGGTACTTTCTGCAGCTCTGGTCGTGTGGGTGCAAAAGAGGTAATTGCTTATCCTCTCCTTGGAATCTTTCTGTGGAATGTTTATTGTGAGCCCATCATCCGGTGCTTTTTGAATGCTTGGTCTCTAAATTACAAACACTTCGATGGTGGCTCTCTCTTTCTCTCACAAATGAACTGGCAACCGGAAGTAAGAAACTAGTTGAAGGCTCTTATTTGTTTTGTAAAGTGGTATTGACTTTCTTTCACTTCTTGTTTGTTGATTTTCTAAGGGAGGAAACTTCTGGGCCCAGCTTCTTAGATGGATTTGAATCTTCTTAATCACCAGAGATTGATGTAGTTTCTCTGGAATAGACTTTAGTTTGTATTCTGATTTTATTAAACTTTTTTTGTTTTTTTGACTGCGTCGGGTCTTCATTGCTGCGTGCGGGCTTTCTCTAGTTGCAGCGAGCGGGGGCTACTCTCCGCTGTGGTGCAGGGGCTTTTCATTGCGGTGGCTTCTCTTGTTGCGGAGCACGGTCTCTAGGTGCGCAGGCTTCAGTAGTTGTGGCACGCGGGCTCAGTAGTTGTGGTTCACAGGCTCTAAAGCGCAGGCTCAGTAGTTGTGGCGCACGGGCTTAGTTGCTCCGCGGCATGTGGGCTCTTCCCGGACGAGAGCTCGAACCTGTGTCCCCTGCATTGGCAGGCAGATTCTTAACCACTGCGCCACCAGGGAAGTCCCTGATTTTATTAAACTTCTTAATTCCATTTGGAAGACAGAGGCTGAATGGTCTTCATTTTATAGCAAGTGTATTGAGCAGGGTAAGCTAGTTGCTGTTGCAACCCCCAAATCTCCCGACAGTCAGGTGCAGGGGTTCTGCTGCCACACAATGCCTCTCCCAGCCACTCAGGCCACGGAATCCTGCTGCACTAGATTCTCTGCCTCTGATTAGCAGGTTCATGGAGGAAACAGTGTGGTGGGTGCCTGCCAGCCTTTCTGCACCCGCTCTGCCCATAATCCCTGATCTGGAGCTCATCACAGGGCAACACCTAACTACGCGGAAGGCTGGAAGATGGGTGCCAGCTGTGTGCTCAGACACACAAAGGAAACGGTTTGGTGAACGACGAGTTAGTTTCTGGCCAAGCAAGCTAGTTGGTTCCACCAGTTTTTTTAAATTATAAAGTATTTCTCATAGGCAGTGCAAACAAATATGTGGGAGATACAAAGAATGATAACATAAGTACCCTGTTTAAGAAATACTACAGTTATTACCAATGTGGCTATCTCCTACATGCCTCTCCATCTCTGTGTGTCTTTCTGTATTGCTCAGGAACAAGCACTGTTTTATTTTTGTGCCCCTGGATTGTCATTTTATGACAGATCTACGTATACCCAAACTTTAAAAATTTTTTGGTTATTTTTGGGCTTTATACAAATTGTATCCTATAGTAAATGTTCTGTAGTGACTTTTAGTTTTTTCACTCCTCTTTGTGATTCTGAAATTCATCCATATTGAGGTGTGCTGCTGTAAATGATTCATTATCATTGCTGCATAGGATTCCATTTGTTGGATAAACCACAGTAGATCTATCCAGTTTCACGGTCATAAGCATCTGGGTTGTTTTCAGTTTTGTTCTTTATGAATATTCTCGTACATATCTCTTCATTCACATGTATGAATTAGTCCAAGGTATGTAATTTTCTGCTATACAGAACTCCACTCTATTAAAAATGTATACAGTAGCATAGATCCTTCAAGGAAAACTTAAATTATTTAGATTTCCACATGGACCAACTTGGTTTGTTTGCTTTTGAGTGTTGGCTTCATAGAGTGGGGGGCTAAGGCAGACTAGAATATTCCCACTCCAAAATCCATTATCCTCTTTTGGTTTTTTTTTTTTTTAATTTTATTTACTTATTTATTTATTTATTTATTTATTTATTTATGGCTGTGTTGGGTCTTTGTTTCTGTGCGAGGGCTTTCTCTAGTTGTGACAAGTGGGGGCCACTCTTCATCGCGGCGCACGGGCCTCTCACTATCGCGGCCTCTCTTGTTGCGGAGCACAGGATCCAGACGTGCAGGCTCAGTAATTGTGGCTCACGGGCCTAATTGCTCCGCGGCATGTGGGATCTTCCCAGACCAGGGCTCGAACCCGTGTCCCCTGCATTGGCAGGCAGATTCTCAACCACTGCGCCAACAGGGAAGCCCCCTCTTTTGGTTTTTAAAGAAAATTTACAAAATACATGCCTGACGGAATCATTATCCTTCCATTAACTGTCTTACTTTGTGCAATGTAGCTAGATTATTTTGGGGGGTTTCATATTATGTAAAGGCGTATTACTTTTCTGAGCTACAGCGTTCTATGTGACAGAGCTAGGTTTATTTCAGAAGTAAAAAAGGAAGAGTCCCCCCAATTTTATTTCCTGCCCACTGACTAAGTAACTGAAGTTCCAACTTCCCAGCCTCATTCTTCTGACTTAAGGTTTAACTTCCCTTTAAAAAGCAAACATAATTCTCCTGACAGCGCATAATAAATATGCAAACTAATAGTTTAAGAAAAGCCGAAATGTTCTTAATTCTAGAACCAGGAAGAATTGCGTCCAGGGTTCTCAAGATGGGGATAATTTGATGGGGAAAAAATAATAACCTTGGTGGCGTCATTATAGCAAATGACGAGTGACTTTCACAGCCTATTCTCCATGTGCCTGTCCACACAAGCACAGGCACCACCCCGACATGACATCGGGTCACGGCGAGCCCCCAGTGGGATAAATCTATGAGCTTCATGTTAAAATAACCTTCTTATAGGTCAGAAGAAGGGCAATATTTTCCATAATAGGAAAAACAAGTCGTGAAAAATCTGAAAAACAGTCTCGAAGAAAGAGTCACAGAGGAAAGAAACCTGTTCTTGTAGCTCAGCCCGATGAAGGTTGGCACACGTCTCATCCATCAGACACCTGACCTTGTAATTCCACACACATTTCTAGCTGCTTTCTCATGTGCCTCAGAGGTTTACCTCTACCTAGAATTTGCCTCTGTGGGGAAATCCTTCCAAACCTTCCAGGCTTAAAGTATTAGGGAAAAACAACAACAACAATAACAACAAATGACTGATATTTAAAACTGCATGTTATTCAAACTACATGTTTAAAAAAACTTCTTCAATTTTGTAGTGGAGGAATTTATTTCCCACATATAAAACTGTGCTGTTGAAAGGAAACAGTGAATAAAGAATTTCTCGACTCCCTTTGTGATTTGCTTCCTAGCTGTGAATAGTTATTCAATCCCCTGGCTATTTAGAAGCTTGATATCCTAGCTGCCTAAGATGCAAAGAACTCACGCACAGTGGTCAGTGGCTAAGGCTTTAGACTCCAAATGCTTGAGTTCAAATCTTGGCTGTGTTACCTTCAACATGTTCCCAAATCTATCTGTGCCTCAGTTTTTTTAATATATAAAATATGAATGATCATGCTAATATTTACCTTGGAGTGTTTTAGTAGAAATTAAATAATTTAATATAGTTAAAAATACAAATAGGCTCTTTTTATTATTATCCCTCTCAAATATTAGTGAGCCTTCTTTTTGCTGGACACTGTGCTAAGTGCTAGTGATATAAAGATTAAGTTACTGCCTTGGGAAAGGAGTGGTGAATAGTTTAGAGGGAGACAGGAACTTTTTTTTTTTTGGAACTTTCTGAAGAGTAAAAAATACAATTATATTTTAGTAGGGGCCATTCTTATGTTTAAATTTACTTTCTTCATGTAATCTTCAATCTTCCACAAATAATTTTAACATATCAGTTGATACTTTTGTTTCTACAAATATCCCTTCTGCAAAAAGTAAAGAGAAAACATACCTTCATCGTAAAATTTTGTTACTTCAACACATCTTCCTGGGCTTAAATCAAGGTATGGGCAGGAATGTGTTTCTTGTGGAGGCCCTCAGGGAGAATCTTTTCTAGCTTCTGGAGGTCGCCTGCATTCCTTGGCTCATGGCCCCTTTCCCCATCTTCCAAACCCAGCAGTTTTGTTTTTTTTTTTAAATCTTGAGTGTTACATCTATTTTTTTTTTTTCCTTTTAAACTTTGGGTCTGTTTATTTATTTATTTATTCATTTATGGCTGTGTTGGGTCCTCGCCTCTGTGCGAGGGCTTTCTCTGGTTGCGGCAAGTGGGGGCCACTCCTCATCGCGGTGCGCAGGCCCCTCACTATCGCGGCCTCTCTTTTTGCGGAGCACAGGCTCCAGACGCGCAGGCTCAGTAGTTGTGGCACACGGGCTCAGTTGCTCCGTGGCATGTGGGATCTTCCCAGACCAGGGCTCGAACCCGTGTCCCCTGCATTGGCAGGCAGACTCTCAACCACTGCGCCACCAGGGAAGCCCCAAACCCAGCAGTTTTAATAGCATCTTCAAAATCTCTCTCCTACCCTGACACTCTTGCCTTCCTTTTATAAGGCTCCTGTGATTCCACTGGGCTCACCTGGATAATCTAGGGTACTCTTCCCATCTCAAGATTCTTAATCACATCTGCCGAGTCCCTTTTGCCATATAAAGTAACATATTTACAAGTTCAAAGGATTAGGATGTAGACATTTTTGAGGGTGTATCGTTCTGCCTACCACAGACATTTTGATAATCTCTAAATTATTTTCTTCCATGTTTCTATTACAAATTAGGTTTGGAGATCTTAGTACTTTTCACATTCTCACTTCCTTATAAAAATGCAGCCTACCTCATGCCAAATGAAGTCCTTATACCCGCCTCTCACATCTTGGTTCTTATCCTCTTCATTCTTGCAAAAACCCATTACTAACTGCCCTCGCTTATGTAGGTTCTTGATTCTCTATTTAACGTCATTATTAGACAAGCCCAGCTTCTAATTTCTTCAAGTCTCTTCTGTTGTTTCAATTATAAATACTTAGCCTGATACACCGTGTGCAGTATAATTCTTGCTGATGTTTTATCTTATCAACCCTACTTATTCACAAATGATGGGACAATGACTTAGCCTCCCTTTCTCAATACTGTTAAAGGTAGTTGAATCTAGCAAAATCTCAAGGATTACCAAAATGTATACATTTTATTTGGAATAATCAGCTGGGTTTTAGGATCAGAAATATGCGTTGATGTGCATCTTGCCATCAAACTAGATTCTTGTAAAACATTATAGCAGACCTTCACTGTTGAAGACATTTGCAGAGTGCTTCTGGAATTTGCTAATTAACATGAGCCCAGCTTCCCCTTCCTACTTCTTATCGCATTGTTTGTCTTACCATAAAATCATCAAATGTAATCTCATAAACACCAACATATGTTTCCTTTATTTGTTCTGACTCTTCTCATCAGGGCAGAATCTCATTTTTGAACAGCTGTATTCCTGAGTTTTGTCTTGGCTGACATAATGCTCTTTTCACTGTGAATGAAAAAAAAAAATGGAATGGGAAGTATCAGAAATGGTGGTATTTTATCAAGCTTTGTTCAGACACTTTTGAAGAAGATGGTGCTCGATTCTTCATCTAAAAATTCTCTCCCTCCCATTTAAGTGTCTGCTTGCTTCGGCTAATAGTAAGATAATGAAGAGACCCACCCCCGATTCTCTGAAAATGGAGCAACTGTGGTGATGACTAAATTTCTTCTCCTGACACTTGGAAAAGAAAGTATTTTCTCGTTACTGTGAGAGCACAATTTTCAGATCTTTTCAATAGGGCTTGAGTTTCACTACAGTTCTTCAAAGAGCTGCTATTATTTGAGGGTGCTTCTGGCAGTTCCCATGAAAATGATAAAGTGCTGGGGCCTGAAGGCTTGAAGCAGACTTATCACTAGAAGTGTGTGTGAGTGTGTGAGTGTGTGAGTGTGGGGGCGATGGCAGGGGAGGGGGCAAACAGCTTTGATATGTTAATTACGTGATCCCTCCTGTTGCTTAGAATTTGTGAGAAATCAAGGTAGAAATCATGCGATCTGCATCCTTGCAGGAATACATTACATGGAAAGAAGGGAGGCTCCTTCCAACTGTTTTTCTTCAATCAGAAAAAAAAAAACCTGAAAAGCACCCTAGGGTGTGTAGAGCCCCAAGTCTGCAAATTTTTAGTTTTTGCAGGGCCTGGGTCTACAGAAGGATGATTTTTTTAAAATTCTATTACAACAGTCATGAACTTGTGCACAGTGCCTTATCAATGAAGATTTAGACTAATAAGTAGAGAAGAGGTACTTATTTATTGTCAATGGAAAAACAGGAAGGTTCTGTGTAGTGTTTAGTTATTACCTCTTTCTGTTCAGAACCAGGCACCATCTCTTCGTGTTCTTGATTGTTAAGTGTACTAATTCCCACCATAAGAATAATGTCTCAACTGAGTTATCCCTCACAGTACTGTGGCTCTTCGGATCCAGTTCGTATTAAAACAATGTTGATCTTTTTGCCTCTGAAATTCCCATGTATCCCATTTATTTGAAGCTGGTCCCCATCATTATTCACTATCTGCCTCAGGCTTCCCGCTGCCATTCCCACTGCCCACAAATACTGCTTCCGAAGTTTCTCTCTAAGGTTGTTATTGGGCTTCAGTAGTGATGGCCACAAATGCAAGTCTTTTTCAAAGTACACAGAAAATGTGAACAATAATTCATTTTCTGGTCCTATAGAATTTATTGTCTGGAAATTTGTGGCGTAAACATAAAACAAATACATCTCTCAACCACATTATCTCTTGAATTCTTAATCAAGAATTAAATCATAATCACTGCATTCCTAGATCTTTTCATCTTGACCATCACCCTGCCTTCCACAGGAAGGGTACATAGAGAGCCATGGCCAGAGCGAGAAAAGTGATTCCAGCCAGGAAAATATGTTCCTCATCTGGCTTAAGATCAACCCAGAGAGCACGCTGTGACCACATCAATGAGGAGGGCCTGTTGGTGTTGGAAACAATGAATGTCCCAGGAAGACAGGTGTGGCTGTCCTGGAGGACTGCCTGCCACATGGGGTAGGGCAGTGGAGGGGGCGGGGTGACCATCCTGGGTGCCAGCCTGGGGCAGGGAGGGGCACACCTGTCAAAAGATGCCAGCACCACCAGGTCATCGTCGGTGCTGTAGACCTAAGACCATACTGTAGCTGGCACATGCAAAGGACTCACACAGATTCCTCAAGCCCAAGGGTGAGCCCGAAACCTGACATTGCCCTTTGCCTGAGGTGGATAAGAATCTATCCAAATCAGCATGTCAGCAGTGCTATTCTGGCCTCCCAGTTGCCGTACTGGGCAATGAGAATGACCTGCTTGCTTGCCAGGTCACCCTCCTGGAACCTCGTCCCAGCCACAGAGCTCCCAGACTATCCCACCGGCACAAGTCCTGGAACTCCTGGGGCATTTGACTTGGGGGAGGTAGATTAAGGGGGTTAAAGGGCTAGAGAACACCTCAAAGAGGAGGAACAGAAATTGGGGTCCCTGTGGGTCCTGACCAAGGCTTGGGGCACCTGGCCCAGATAGTATTGTGACCCCTGCTGGCCCCAGGCACAAGATGGGGACTTGGAAGAAAATATCAAAGATGACACTCCAAAGAGCAGGGGCCCCTGAAACGCAGCAGCGGTCCCACTTCTTTGGGTCTGATGACCTCAAAGGGTGTGTGGCGGGGAGGGGAGGGGAGGTTTAGACTGATGATGTGCATATGATCTCATGTATTTGACCGCTAGCTGGCTGGTTGCATTCTCTTTCCCTCTCCCATCCGTCATCCATCCATTCACAGTGACTGACTGCCTTTCGTATGACCAGCAGGGCCAACTTACCCAATAGGCACTAAGATCAACAATACTTTGGGGAGCCCAGAGAAGTGTTCTAATTGCTTTTATAATCACAAGAAAAAATGAATTTTTAGGTCCAAGAAAACATTTTAATATAGAATTCCTCTTTTTACCAATACGATCCTAAAATATCACTTTAAAAATTATTTATTTGAGGGAGGGACCCTAAAAGCCTATAGTGCCCAGAGCCTAAGGAAGTCATAATGCAGTCCTGGTGGCTAGCATCTCCCTAGAAGCTGGGACTGCAGCAGGGAACCAGAGACAGTCTCACCTTTCATGATACATGAGAGTGCAGGAAGACGGAAAAGAGCACAGAAAGTTACATCATAGTACCATATATTCTTCCCGCAGAGCTATGCCTGGGGAACTGCGGAAGGCTTGCTAGCAGGGCTGGGGGTATGTCTGTGCAAATCAGTGACCGCTGGGAGATGACTGCCTCATTTCACTACGTTGTGTAGCCAGTTCACCAGAGTTTTTACGTATTATCCTTGTAATTGATGCAGATGATGATCTGATCTATTATAGGCAGCTATTAAAGTCAGCTACTGGTAGAGATTTAACTTTGATACTGACTGCTTTGAAATGTAAGCATCCCATCTGAAAGCATTTTCGAAATAATTGTGAAATGTGTAATAAATATATGTATAATTTGCTACCTGGCTCTGTGTCCATGATTACTTCCAGGTTCTTCAAACTATCCAAATCAATGGTAATCCTGACAAACCACATTGGAGCTGTGGAGACTGGAATAGACATCTCCAAGAGATGCCTGTTTAAATACCTCCCGGGGTTGTGATCTCATAACCTCTCAGCCTGGTCCACAAAGAATAGCTTTGTATCTTAGTACGTTTCTCTTTGAAACATCCGACTATAAACAACAACAACAAAAATAACAAAAGCCCTTTGGTGTGTTTGTTTTGCCGTAACAGGCAAATATACATTTTTCAATATATATTAATATATGTACTTACATATCATATAATATATATTATATATGTATTTTGCCACATATATGCCTCATTAGTTTGGGTTGTATTTGATGATACCTGAGTTCCCTTTAAATCATAAAAATCTAACTTATTTATATTTTATTTAATGGAGACAAAGATTTGGCTAAAGACGTGCTTTATACAGTAAGCAAATATTTTGTGAACATCCACTACTGTGCCAGACACTGTATGAGGCACAGTGGTGCCTCATAAATAAACAACCTACAGTTCTTATCTTCAAATAACTTATAATTTAGAGGGAAAGATGGGCAAGAAAATCAGTGGTTACAGTACTGTCATGGTCACTTTCAACAGCAGATGGACCTTCCACCCAAAGTTTAGTTCAGATGTTGAGACTTCTGACCCGACACACACCAAGAGGGTAGGAAAAGTTTTACTGCTCAAGTAATTGAGGTCTCTGAGGCGAGCAGAGCAGCCTCTCAAGCAGATCTGAAATGCTTGAAAGAACAAGGGAAGGAGACTGGCTCAGGTTTTGATTGTGGTCAGGGGGTGAGGCCAGAGTGGGAGGTCCCGCCTGAGGATGTGAGCTTGCATGGTTTGAATCTCCTGTCGGCGCCAAAGGAGAAACACCCTGGCTTTCTTATCAGCTTGTCCAAATGTGGGACACAAAGGAAAGAAAGAATGGGGCTTAAAAGCTATCTGCAGTCAAACACCCAAAAAATAGAGCCAGACTCTTTGCTCCAAATACAGTGTGATAAGAAGTGCTGTCCAGGAGGTTTGCAAGAGGTGCTGACCTAAGATGAGCACGTAACCCAGCTTTGGAGGTTTCAAAAGGGTTCCTGGAGAAAGGTGTTCTTGGGTGAATCATGACGAGTGAGAGGAAGAGTGGGGATGTTAAACGTGAAGATCAACTCAAGGCAAAAGGATATCATGTCTGAAGCACCAAGTGGGAACAGTGTGTAGTCCCTTAAATTAGAGTGAGATTATAAGATGGGGAACATGTAGAGACACCGCAGTAGATGAGCCTACAGACTGTGAAGTTAGAGCTTCATTCTGAGATGAAGGAGAGTCACTGTAGGTTTTAATCAGAGCCGCATTTTAGAAGGTGACTATTCTATTCCAAAAGCTGCCTGAGGTTGAACAAGAAGGAAAGAAGTAAAAACCATTATCAGCAAGAGGTGCGTGACTTGATTAGTTGACCTTCTCTTGGTAATCACAGGCTTAGCTTAAAGCCCTCATTCCCAGCATAATCTCAGGATGTTTCTAGGAGGGGTGTGTAGTGAAGGAAGGGGAAGAGGAGGAGAATAAGCACCTCTTGGTCAGTCTTTTCAAATTATAGAAATCACTCTGCTCTTCCAAACCATTCTGATACATCTCCCATGGGAAGGAAGTCTCTGTGGTTTTAAAAAAAAAAAAAGAGCTTTCTGGGTGTTTTGGCTCTATGCCGTCTTCTGCCTCTAGAGGATTACTGGACTGACAACGCTCTAAGAGTGAACTTCAGGCTTGGGTTTAGCGGGGACAAGGTGTTGGGGTAGAAGATGGAATCAGAGGGATGAATATGCAATGCTTTCCCGGAACATTCAAATCACAGAAAAGTCTGCTCCACTGTGGTTGTAAGAGGAATAGGGGACCCAGTTGTAACTCTTTAGAACTGTTCAACTTGATAGAGGAGAAAGGGGAAAAGGATAAACATCATACACAGAAAAGAGCAGTAGAGAGAACTGGAAATTGCCAAGAGGAGCTAGACCCAGAGGGAAGCCAATTCCTGAGGTGTCCATCACACTAGACTTCCTCCTTCCTACTATTGACCTGAGCACTAAGGACTCAACCTTCAGGACATTCGAGAATGGAAGACAAATACGAATCAGATATCTGTGATACGTAGTCACAGTTTCCTAAGCAGATCCCCTAGAAACTTCTCAGCCAGTGGGCTTTGAGGTCTTGTCCCCGTTTCAGGTAGCTCTCCTGGAAATCCTTGTGTGACCGTGGAATCAGCTGCCAGCCAACCATGGGCTCTGTGCTGCTAGAGGCCAGAGGAAAGAGCAATAAAAGTGGAGCTGGTCTGCTGAGCAAAGGCTTTCTTTTTTTTTTTTTTTTTAAAGCAGGAGACTGAGGAGTAGGGGCGGGGGGATTTGATTAAAGGAAGAAAACCTTCTGTGACCAGGGCAACCAGAAGGCCCCCAAAAGCCTGTGGGAGCTTTGGGGGAGAGGGATGAAGAAGTCCTGTAGATTTGTTACATCAAGATGTTAATGTTTTTAATCAAAGTTCCTAGGTGACCCTTAGGCAATTAACTCATGGTCCAGTTCTCCCTTTATGTGTCTTCAGCTGATTCTTCTCTTTTGTATTCTCTTTTCCTGATGAACAGTACTAAATTTGAGAAGTGGTTATAAGCTGCTCCATTCAGCATCAATTTAATCCTAGTGCTTAATTCATTTATTTCCCTTTTATAGCTGATTGAAAAAAAGGAGAAAGTTATTTCAATCAAGGATTTATCCTCTTGAGAGAAAAGGGAATAATTTAAATGCATGGTATCTCTAAAACCAGGGCAAGTAGCCTAATAAAATAATCCTCACCATATGAATGAATCCACATTTCATTTTCATTGCCAGCTATGCCTAACTGGAACTGATGCAGCTTTATAGATCAATATTCATTCAAGTGATTACAGAAAAATGGTTATAAAGGTGCCGTTTTAGCAAATTAAAATTTCAAGGGCATAATTACAAATGCCTCAATAATAGTAGGCATTTTTAGGATCACATGAATTTTAGAACAAGGCAAATTGACAGTTTGTACTTAATCTTACAGGTTGATATCAAACCAACTTTGAACTGAAAATAAAAGTAGAGAGAAAAATAGGTAGGGAAGTATTTAATAACACGGCATTTAAACAGAAGAAGACATATTTTGTAGCTCAACTTGCTGTTTAACATTGTTCTTAAAATATTTCACAGTGTACTCTCCCTCTCCCATCCAGTACTATTTAAATTCTTACTCGCCAATTAGTTTGTAGGAGATTAAGAGACATGGTTAATTGCGTATTATCAATGATTCATCAGGGCATGCACGTTTCGTTAATGAAAAGTGTCCTCTGGATATAGCCAGCACAGAGGTACTAAAAATTCACAGAAAATAGTACATTTTTATTGAATAAGACTGTCAAAAGCAGAGACTTTGCCAGCTAGACTGGATTTACAATGTCAGGAACTTCAGCTGAATTTCTAAGAGTTAAGTTTTCCAGAGGAGATGATACTCAGGCAAAGTGGAAATGCTCAGAATTAGAAAGAAAAAAAACTCTGTGGGCATCTACTGCTCTCTTTCCAGCATTTCTAGGGCACATGATGGCTAATCTGCTGGCTTCCAGGTGAATTCCTGTAGATGGTTCACTTTACAGCACTTTGGTCTTGTCAACTACAGAGCAAAACAGGCAGGAGGGATGAAGAATGAATCTTCTTGGTGAGAAGTGTCCTGCTTTTCATGACATTGCTCAGTGTGTTGTGAATACTTTTTCTAGGAACAGTGATAGATTTGCACACATGTACCCACACTCCTTCAACTGTCTTCCCTATTGCTAATAGAGATTTATGAGTTACGCTTTTCTAAGCCTTGGGAAGGTATTGGGACTACATTTTAGAAAGAAGTCCAGGATCAATCCAGACCTCAAAGGACCCTTGGTCTCATTAGCACCTGACTATGAATAATCAATCCCTCCTGTATGCTCTCTTCCTTGGTGAAAAAATTAGTGATGTGCTCACCATTTCTCACTGTTAAATGGATGCGTCAGATTTAAAATTACTTTAACCAACCAAGGAATTGAGTTGGAATCTCAGAATCGGGTCTGAGGAGAAACGGGGTCCATGTAAGCAACCAGATTTGGGTAATAGCTGACTAAAGTTTAACAAGTCATGACCGTCCCCTCAGTAATTCCAAATATATTAATGCTAGGGTGTTCTTGGTTGTGTTCTTAAAATAATTGCACTAATTGGTTTGATCATGCCAAATCCAAAGCTTAGGAATCCCAGGTGTCTGAAATTCAGGTGTCTGAAATATGGTCAATGAAATTATGAAAATAATGAAGTCACTGCTATTTAGTGAAAATATTATTAAACCTCATAATAAAAATGTCCTTTAATCATATTGAAATATATCACATTTTGGCCTGTAGCCTGTTTTGTTAAGTTTGACATATTTGCATTACACAAATAGAAACTAAATAATTATTCAATGAAATAAATAGTGTACACCTGGTAATAGATATAATTTATTTTTCAGAACATTTTTCAGACTAGTTTAATCAGTACTCTTATTCAGTAGATTGTCTTTTATTAGCTTGCTATACCTTTTTCCTATTCTTAACCTTTCCTTTATTCTCACTCTAAATACTGTTTCTTCCAATATTTGAAAAGCATGAATATTCTGAGAATCTCTAGCCCAAGTATCTTCGGATAAAAAATATTGTTTTACCCAATTAGCATGCTAATATAGTAGCATTGCTAAAATTTTTGTGATTTCAGTAATAAACATTTTGCTGTTTATTTCTATTAATTATCTGTTCAAGAGTAAGGACTGTGACATCTGATCTCTTGAGTATGGTCCATGAGGCTGGGGTGGCTCTTCATTTCTGCTTCAGGCCATACCAGCTGCGAGCGAGGATGCTTGTCTTCCCTAAGTTTCTCAAAGAAAGCACCTCTCTGTGTTCTGGTGTAAGAAAGAAGAAGCAAGTGGTATGAACTTGCCCACTGGAGACAAACTCTTTTAGTGATTTAACAAGATATACAGACTGTGGTTTCTGGTATCAGAAACCATAAACTAGATGTGCATTCTTCTGATGATACGTATAACAATATTTGCCACTGAATTATGAAAATGAGGGATTTGATAGTTAATGAAATGACATAGTCTTAATGAACCTGCCTTTTTAATCTTCCCTGAAAGCAGAGAAAAGGGAGGCATCAAACAGTATTTTTTTATGCTCATGTATTTTGTGGGTCACGAATTCAGAAGGGACACAGCAGAGATAGCTTGTTTCTGCTTTACCATGTCTGAGGTCTCAGCCAGGGAAGAGTAGAATAACGGGGCATGAATCAAACCCCACTGGAGGCTACAACCATCTGGAGGCTTCTCCACTTATATGTCTGGCCCCTGGGCTGAGATGACTTGAAAGCTTGGCTCAGATTTTTCTACCAACCAGAGCCCAACACATGGGCTTTCCAAGTGACTTGAGCATGGTGGCCGCTGAGTAGTGAGACTTCTGAGGTGGTGGCTCTGGGCTTCTGAATGTACGTTCCAGCAAAAGAGACGGAAGCCACATGGCCTTTGCGACCTAGCCTTGGCAATCACATAGTGCCACTTCCGCTTATTCTGTTGCTCAAGCCTGTCAGAAAGCCACCCAGATTCAAGTGGAGAAGAACAGACCTCATCCCTTGGCCGGGGGGTGGTTCAAAGAATTCCAGCCATGCTTTAAAACAGCCAAAGGAGGAATGGTTTTCCTCTAACAAAGCCTTGTTCAAGTATTGTGGATAAGGCTGAGATCGGTTACTCCTTGCTTCCCTGTGGACTCTATTTCATGCGCATTCAGTTCTTCTCACTCAACATGTGGTAAATCCTTCCCCTACATGAGACCAGAAGGTGAAGAACTCAATTTTGCAGAGTTCTGACTGATCACATGTGTCATATTGACTCCCACTAAACTCATGTTAGCATTAACTATGCCTAATCTATGCTGGGAGTAAAACTTCTTAGAACCCTTCAGGGGGGCTTCTTGCCAGAGTCAGATTTTGGAGAGGAGGTGACTTGACTGGCTCAGTTTTCTCTAAGACAATGCATCTCCGACCTGCTAAATGTGTCTGACCACCACTCCTAGAGAAAGTCTCTCAGAGATTCTCTCACAAGAGTTGATTTGAGTAAATTAGGATATACATATATCGCACCAATGTTTTCTTAGGTCAGTCTCCCAAGGCAATAGAAATAAACAGTAAATTAGGATCTAGAGGATAAAAAGGAACTCAGACTTCTGTTTCTGTGATAAATATTGATCAATATTAGAAAAAGAGATTTATGAAGAGCTAAATTGTCAAGTGCTTTATAAGAAGATGTGGGACCTTCCAAGGAAAGGAATACAGTCTTTGTCCTTAAATAAATTTACCATCTTATGTGAAAGGTAGACAAGCAGATGCACCCTCTCAAAAATGCACGGCTGTTGCTACCGTATATTTGCAATATGTAAAGCTACCCATAGTATGTAAACATGGAACTAGGTACAGAATGCATGAAAGATGGGAGCCAGGTGATATTAAAAAGGAATGCTCAATGGTGAAGGTGAATCTGAAGGGGAGGAATCAGGTTCCATGGTGATGAGGTAGAGAAATCACAGTAGGAGGAAGATCCAGTGGTCTCTCTAGGTTTTAGAAAGGGTGAGATATTTTGAAAGTCCACTTTCAGAGATGTGTGCTTTTTGACCAAAATGAACCTTTGAGTCTAATTCTAACTGCTTGGAAATATTTCCTACATAATATATTTTCTTCCCCCAACCCACACCTTCTTCCAGCTACCAAGCCATAGATTTCATCAAAGCAAGGCTCACGTTCCGCTAGCCTTGGTGTATTCTGCAGAATCCAGGATGTGCCAGTTATATTTTAATGGAATCGGATTACCTTGAGCCGGCCTAGCCCTTGACATCTCATGACCAGCCCACACCTTCTTAGGCCTGTTTCCTGAGTTCCCCAGAAGTGCCCTGGGGATATTCTTAGACCTGTTTTAAAATCTGAAGACTTTGCATAAAACAATACTGTTTCTTTGGAAGTCTACACAGCTGTTTTTATTGAGCAGTCATATTATGCTGGTTATGCTTTATTATTTTGGAGGCATATCAATCTTTGTTGAATGAGCCCAGGGCCTAAGCCAAACTTTTTGGAAAAAGTAGAAAAATAAAGTCCCAATGGATGTCATTTTTTCCTCGTGGAAGGAAGAATCTGAAAGTCAGATATACATATCTGCTTTCAAAATATTCATAAGAATATGTAAGAGAGGCCTCACCCAGGTTGTATAATTATTTCTCTCTCTCCCCACTTGATACATTTTTGTTTTTAGCATTTTCTTTTCTCATCTCCTGTGGAAACAGTTCTAGGTTTCAAGGCCTGCTGCTGCTTCTTGTGCAAGTGCATTTCGTACATTTCAAATCCAAGGGCCTTAGTCATTGTCATGAAGCCAAAGGGAATGAAAATGCACCCATCACAGTGGTTCACAGGGAGGACTGGCCCACAGAAGCCCAACTGGCTGCCAAGGCCGGTTCAAGACTCTTTTCGCCAAGATGTTGCTGCTGCTACCAATTCCCTGCTGGCTGCTTGGAATAAAGCCCAGAAAGGACAAGTTAGTTTGGGACCTGGTGGTGTTATCAGAAAAGCCCTAACACCAAAGACTCTAACTCTGACACTTAGAATCCTTACAATAGAGTCAAAACAAAACAGAAAGTGATCCTGTTCTTGTAATCTTAGCTCTGCCCAGGTCACCATCTAGCCTGGCTGGTTTTGTTGATGGCAGCATAATGTGACACTGATTCCAAAGGTGGAACCGTCTCCAGGACCAGGGAGTGGTGGATTATATAACCAACCTGGGGTAGTGTCAGGTTTATCAGAGGCTGATAACTTAACATCTCACAGCTACTTGTTTTGCCAGAAACATTTGGAGAGATCTTGTTTTTCTCTGTAAGGCAGAGTAAAATGGTTTGAAATTCTACACAGTCAAATGAATACACAGTTTGTTACGATTTATTTTCCATGTCAAATCTATGGTTCATTTAAAAACACATTCCTTAATAATCTTTTTTCCAGCTGTGCATCTACTCTTTGTCAAGGCTGGTGGATGGTGCAGGAAACAATATGTGTAATAAGACCCCTAGAATGCTGGAAATCACAGGGGAGACAAAGTATCCATACATGGGTGAATTAGCAAGTAGAAAGTGATTCTAAGTAATGTAACCTCAACACATACAGGCAAAAGAAGACAAGGTGCTAAATATATAAGCAGCAAAACATATATATGTATATTTTTAATAAGTATAAAATCATTTATTTGAGATACAGAGAAACATCAAACAATTTAGCAATCAACACCTAGGACTGAGGGTGTTTAGTTCTATGACTCCCTCTGGAAAGGATCTGGGGTTCAGGTGTGTCTAAAAGGAAGCAGTTATTAAAGATGTCTTTCATTCTTTATCCCACCTCAACCCACTTATCTGTGTTATGGCTTAAGGATGTTATTGACAAAGGTGAAGTAGGAGAGAGAGGAAAGAGTAGCTCATTAAGAGGAATTTGCCCAGATCTAGTCCCAAAGAGCCTGGAAGATCCTGCATTTACCCAGGTTTTTCACTAATTCAAAGGACTCGGGGAGATCTAATCTAGATCTAGGCTCAAGTGAAAATCTAAAGTGACCTACGTCCTTACTTCTCTACACCGTCCTCCTGGCAGGGGGCCAGAGCCAGCCCTATGGCTGCATGTTTTTCAGGATATATGCATGTAGGGGATGATTGAGTTAGAAATTATAAAATTATTTTGACCTTAAATAAAACCTTGTATTATATTATTATTAATAATAGTGATATATAGGTAGAGAGCCTCATCATTTTTTAAGACATTATCACTTCTATGGCCAAACAATTTTTCAAAGTAGATAAAACATTATCCCCATTTCATGGAGCAATTCACTAAGGCTCTAAAAAGATAAGTAATTTACGCAAGATAAATTAGAAAGTGAGTAGCCCAATGCACTTTCCATTTAAGGATGTTTGTGACTCCTTAAAATGTGTTCCTTGGAACACTAGCCATGTTAGGCAGCATAACGACCCTTCAAAGATATCCATATCCTAATCCTTGGAGCCTGTGAATGTGTTGATTTACATTGAAAGGGTAGTGATTATTGCAGATGGAATTAAGGTTGCTAATCAGCTGACCCAAAAATAGGGAGATTATCATGGACTCCCTGAGTGGGCCCAATATAATCACAAGGGTCCTTCAAAGTGGAAGAGGAAGGCAGAAGAGGTCAGAATGGTGCAAACATGAGAAGGACTTGACCTCCTGTTAATGGCTTTGACAATGGAGAGATGGGGCCATGAACTAAGGAATTCAGGTGGCTCTAGAAGTTGGAAACAAGGCGTGGAAATATACTCTCTCCTAGAACCTCCAGAAAGGAATGCTGACACCCTGATTTTAGCCCAGTGAGACTAAATACTCTCAGTCCTAAGTTTTGATTCCTAAATTGATTGATGTTTCCCTGTATCTCAAATAAATGATTTTATTACTTATGAAAATGTTGTTTTTTGTTTTTGTTTTTGTTTTTTTTTGCTGTTTATATATTTGGCACCTTGTCTTCCTTTGCCTTTTAGTTGAGTGTCAGACTCCTAACCTACAGATCTGTAAGGTAATATATTTGTGTTGTTTTAAACCACTCACTTTGTGGTAATTTGTTATAGCAGCAACAGGATACTAATATACTAGTGCTATCACATGCTTTATTAAGAAACGGTTTCTAAGACGATGGTATGCTGGTAAATGTTTAAGAACCAGCTCTCTAGGAAAAACAAACAAACAAACACCCTATTAGTGTTGTCAGTTTCTATGTTGTAAATGCTCCCACCATGGCTAATTTCAAACTCCCAGTGATATCTCAGAGTTGGGAAGAGAGGCCCACATCTCTCATGAGCTGGTACCAGCTAGCTGCAACAGGCTACTGGAGTAAGTTTAAGAAACCGCATATTCAGCCCTTTTGGAATTTCACTGTGCACATTAGATTTATTAGCGGTAGCTCTTCAGATAAGAAGTCTGCTTAATTCTACTTAACTCAGCATTCCAAACTCATTTGACAACATTCTTTCTCCAGAATGGTAGACCTTATGTGAAAACTTGGAAAGTCGGTGATGAAGTAGTATAAGCCACTCCATCTACTATCTCCCAACCCAGATTTTTTACACTCTACCAAAACATGTACCCAATTCGTGAATACATTTTACTTTTTTCTTATTATCCGTCTCATAATAATTGCAAAATATGAGTCTCGGGGTAATAACATAGGAGAAACCAAGCCAGGGATAGGTATTTCTGGCTAACCCTCATCACTGACTACCCACTTTGCAGGGCGAAGCAAGTAGCAGCAAGCAGCTGATGAAAAAAATGATCTCTATTGACATCAAAGATTTACTGACAGAGCATCTCTTCTCTTCTACCGTGATCAATTCAAGTTGTCAACTGAGTGAGGGTCACAGTGCTTCAAAGAGACCAGCTTTTGAGTGCTGGGTGTTAGTGTAATAGGATAAAAGACATTTGCCCTGTGACTACTACTTGGTATAATTCCCTCTCATAGGCTTTTCAGAAGCTTGGGGGAATCTTTTGATAATGATTTAATTTTTCTCTTGAGCTTGTTAACTCTGCTTATTAGTGGCATAAGGGTAGGGGGTGGGGTGCTTTAATCTTGCTAATTAACTGCATTTCTGTCTCTTCCTGTTTAGATTATTTCTTTTGGATGACTCAGTCTCTTTAGGGTAAATGTTCAGTCTTTCAGATTTCTCAACCGTTTCCCTTCTCTTCCCCAAGATGCTGTCATATGTCTCAATGTTGGGGGTCGGGGGAGATCGTGTAATCCCTTGGCAGCGGGCAAGTGGAGCATCTATGAATGCAGGTCCTTGTTCTGGGTGCTGTTCTCAGGCTCTGTGGTGAGGGAGTTAGTCTGTGCTGGCCCCCTGGGGTCTGCTGACATGTCCCTGCTCCATGTGGTTTCTGGAAAAATCATGTTGATATCCACACCTGATGTTTGTGGGCCCAGCCATTTGCTTGCAGTCTCTAGTCTCTATGCTCTGCTGCCCTTGCTTCCAACCCAGACTCCCGCCAGACTTCTCGACACTTCCGTGTGCTCTCTTTGCAACTTATAGGATCCAGGCATGTCCCATGCTGAAAAGTGCTCCTTCAGGCTCTCAAGGGACATCTCTCTGCTTGCCGCATCATCATACTGGTGGCATATTGGATGAGACACAGAGACAAATCCATCAAGTTAAATCAAATTCTCCATCCTTCAAATTATACCAGAGAGAGTGGGTCATTAACTCATGTTCTTGGATCTTCCAAGATGTTAAGGGGTGGTAGGGATTAGACACTTAGGAATCTGGTTCTGCCATTATTGCCTAACTCTTCTCCACTTTTTTATACTCTACCATGCTCATCAAGTGGCTTTGCATTGCACTTTCTTTCTGATTGAAACACTTCTTAGGCCTCATCTATTTCGCTAAGCCTCATGTCTTAGCCTTCATGGGTGCCAGAGATATCCTCTCTGTACAAGGGAAAAAACTCTAAAATATGCATTAGCCAGGTGTGGTTTTTCATATAAGGAATCATGGAAAAACTAGGAAGTAAGGATTATCTAGGAGGACAGCACAGTGACTTAATATCCTGGCTATTCCCATTATACCTGCCAATAGAACTGTGCTAATGAAGATGTAGCGGTCTCCCTGACCCCCATTATGATATCACTTAAGAATTTCAGTAAATCCCAGTTGAATTTTATACCTGATTGTGTATATTAATTTGATGCATCCATAGGCGCTAAAGTGGTATGATCCTAGCGGACACCAGTATTCTTAATGAGCTTTTAATAGACTCAGAAGAAAGAATGTCTTTATTTTCCAGATGAAAGTCTTCCCCCACCATTCCACTAGTAATTTGTATTTTGTTCTATTAGCGCGTATTACACCATAGTGTAATTAGTTGTTTCCATATCTTCTTTTCCCTCCCCCAACATTTCTCCACAGGAGGCAGAATCTTGTGATATTTATGTTTCTGTATCTTTCATGTATGTATCTCAAGTACTGTGCCTGGGACACGTAACTGCTCAATCTATGAATGGATCAAGTGATTTGCTAAGCAACCTTTCAGCAAATAGGCAGCAGAGAAAAAAATCTTGTTTCATCATCAGTGTCAGGTCTCTGGTGAAGGCATGTTACCCAGCACAGACACTATCTCATGAGAAGTAAATCATAGCAGATTGAAAACTTCACTTTAAAAAATGGACCATATTCATCAAGTTTGACAATGTACATTGACTGTGTGAATACGAAATATCCAACCAATTGTGAATATTGAATTGGGCTCTAGAGCAATATTTTCATGACAAAATAAGCATAATTGGAATAAGGAGAGCGTATCTAGGTATGTTCTATCAACATCATTGTTATTGCTGTTGTTATTACTACAGGATGTACTGCTATTAGCTCCAATCAATATTTCTTTTTAAAATTTAAACTATTAAACTATTTAAACTATTCTATTAAATTTTAAATTAAAAATGAACACCTATTTATTATACAAAAACTTAGCACAGGTAGGTTGCAAAAAATAATCAATATACTATCTGAAGACAATCACCATTAATAGTTTGGTCTATACATTTGTTTCTTTAAAAAAATGACATCATGCTGTATTTACTATTTTACAGAGTGCTTTTGGTGTGGCTTAATAATAATAATATTTTGACATCTTTTACATAGTTTTCTTTTTCTGTTCTAAATGCTAAATTCTACTGACTTTAGTATATCTTGCTTTCAATTTTATGAGGTGTTAGAATTTTTTTTTTTTCTCCTGGTAAAGAAAGCATTTGGCTTTATTTAGCAGGATTTTCTTTCCATTATGTCCAAACAATCTTTTGTGCTTTTAGGGATTCCTTCTTTTTTAAACATGAGAAATGATTTTTATTGGGCTATGCAATTGATTAATCAATTATGCCCTGGGCCTGGCTTTGAGTCATAGGCTCAAGCATAACTGTTAGACCCACATTCTGCCATCGGATTGTCTTCATGCTGTTGGAACACATTAGCCAATTCTAGTGTCTGTTGTCCTGAATATAAATGTAAGCTAATTTGTTTAAAATATGAACAGACCTCATGCTGGGGCTTCAAGTAAAGAAAGTTTTTAGGCTGTAAACATGCTCTTCAGAAGTGTGAGTGTCCAGGAGTGTAGAACTGGTTCTGCTCAATACATGAACCCTAAATGGCTTTGGCCCATCCATCCAAAAGGTTGCATAGATGTAGGCATTTCTCAAGTAGGAAATATCTGTGTCTCAGACCAAATTGATTTTCCTGGAGGCTAGACTGAGAATTTAAACCAAAATAGAACAACAGAAAGTATTCCTAGTACACTGTAATACTGTTAAGAAAACAGTTGCCATTTATTTGTAATCTGAGATAAATATCACAAACTGAGCCAAAGAGGACCATTGTATTTTGTGTAGAAAGGGGCTATAAGCGCATTAGTGAGAAAAACCAAGGTAAGTGGATGAGCGTGGGGAAATTTTGGGGGGGCCGGATAACAATAAGCTCTTCATCAGGGCACTCTATATAAACTATATTAATCCTATACACATTCTTTTGTACACCATGAAGTGCTACATAACCTCTATCTGAGAAAATATTCTGGTAACATCTTTTGGTTTGGTTTGGTTACTATGTGAGTTCAAAAATAATAACATCGCATTTATTTAAGCATCCTGTATAATTAATCTGGCTATCAGAAATATCTCTTTTTATAGTCTAATACATTTAGAGCTAGGGAAATCATCAATTGACAGTGAGTACATTTTACTATCACTATCTTGGAAGCGAATTTGTATTCCTTTTTATATCGAAATTGGGAACTTGCAGTAGAACAATATAATCTTTGAGTAGCATAACAGGGCGCACAATTCAGTGTAATCGGAGGTCAAAGATTGTTTGGGAATGGAAAGCAAAATACAAAATGACTAGTTGCTTAGGAGTGTTTTCTAATTTTTCTACAAAGAGTATTGATAGGATAATACACACTTTGTAAAAAATATCTTCTGTGAATTAGGTTTTCCTATAAAACACTTAAGTACACTTGACACTACATTTTTGTGTGTGTGCGTGTGTGAATGTGCTAGGTCACCACGCAATGCAATTTTCAATGTCTTCTGAGAAACAGAAGCTCATAAGGAGTTGGGCCAAATTCTGGGGTGAATTATTCATGGAAAGTGACATCTGCAAAGTTCAGTATCTAATAAAAACACAAGGCAAATAAGTAAATGTTTCCTTTCCTTACGGACATTGTTTTTTTTTTTTTTTTTTTTGGTATGAGACAGATGTTATTACGTTACCTTATTCTAAATGACTACTACAGCGTGAAGGACGAAAACAGCATTTTACTTTTTATGTTTATAAAGTGAAGTGATCTAATTTAATTTGCCCATTTTAAATAAAAGACATTTTAATAGTCCGGTAAACTAGGATTCTGCTAATTAATGGAGAGTGTTGCAGAAATAGAATATATTTCTGGTTATCGCTGCTGTAGGCAAAGATTTACTAATAGCTTTAAGAACATAATTCTAAATGACCATGATTATATTTGTTGAGTGTAGAGTGGGTGCATTGGGCTCATTGAGGTCTAAGTTCCATTGTGCTTTAAAATTCTCTTTGGAGTTATTACTCAATGAAGTTTAGCATTTCCCAAGTTGTTTGAGAGGAACAATTTTCTAGTTTTTCTTCAACATTGCTGAAACAGAGTGTTTATATTATTTTAAAGTCCTTAAATTACAAACGAACTGTTGTCCCATTTGTGCAAGTGAATGCACAAAAATACACGAGAATATTTGCTGCAAATTAAACTATTATGTACATATATACATATATATTTTTTTTTACCCAGAGTTAACCATATTTCAGCTATGAGAAATTGAAATGTAGACTTTTACTGAGTTTAAGTAGCATGGCAGAAATGACCCAAAGTGGTAGGACAATTTCTAGAAAGTCTCAGTGTAGACGTTAAGACACGCAGGCTTTGGCACACTGGCCCTTAAGACCGAAGGTGAGCCCGGGGAAAAAAATAGTTTGCTTTCAAACGTTCCATTCCGGCAAGCTCAGCACTCACCTTTGATTAGAGGGCTGGAAACAGACTGTGTTCTAGCGAACATTTAAATTCCGTCCAGCGACTATCGTCAACAAGGTCACCAGAAGGGTTTTGGGAGATTGGGACTTGGCCACAGGCTGTAGAAAGAAAGAGTTAGAAACTAAGGATGAGCTAGAAGCCAGTTTCGGGGTTATGTTATAAGGAAACTTCACTGATTCTGTCAACAAATAGCTGTTGAAGAGCTGCAAAGTAGAAGACAATTGTGCTATGTCCTGTGGAGGGTCTCACCACGCTGTCCGATGTGCAGCTACTAGTCAAATGTGACTATTTAAATTTTAATTTTAATAAATTGAAATAAATAAAATTAAAGTTCAGTTCCTCAGTCGTGAAAGCTCATTTCATGTGCTGATAGCCACACGTGGCTAGTGGCTACCATACTGAACAGTGTGGATAAAAACATCTACACCATCACAGAGGATCCTACAGGAAGTGCTGGGGAACAGCCAAAGACATGGTCCTGGTGCTGTCCATGTTGGTAGTCCATTTGCAGAGATTATGTAAACAAATAGCTTCAAGCAGTGTTAATTCTGAGCAATTTGGGAAGTAAAGACAAGACACCTGAATAAGGTCAGAGGAGGAAAGATCAAATCACAAAGAGTACTCAGAAGAGAGTTTCAGAAAAAGGAGAATTTGAAGTCGGAACTGAAGAAAGAGTGTGAGTTTAGCAGCCAAAGATAAATCAAAACATTCTCTACACAAAGGAAGACAGGAATCCAAGTGCGGAAAAGGATGGTAAGCAGGCTGTGTAAAGAGACCATGAGAGATGTGGGCACCCGAAGCCCTTGGAGTTCTGGCTCTGAAAGGCCTTGAGGGCTAAGAGTTTGGACTTTTTCCTAAAGGGATGGAGAAACCACTAGAACTTTTGAATGGGAAATGTGATCCAAGTATTATTTCAGGAAGCTATTTCTGGCAGCAATGTGCAGACTGGATCGGGTGGAGAGAGAAGGTGACAAACCACATTAATGCATATTGAAAATAGGCCACATGTGCAACCGTAAAGACCTGAACTTGAGTATCAGCAGTTCACTCTGGACACATATTACAGTGAATCTTGATTAAAATAAGCTTATTTTGTAACAGCATTATTAGAAATCCAGGTCTCTCTGTATTTCCCTAAATGACTAACTTCTGTATACCTCTCTTTCATTATCTTCATGGTCAGAAGGGTGCAGGTTCCTCAAGATTCATAGCAGGACAATAGGAGGGACCAAGGACAAGTAGGTAAGATCAGTGGGACAAATGAAGGGGATGGAAGTAAGTCAGCCTGAAGAGAAAAATAGAATCCAACAATTTTAGAGTGAGATTGACTAGAGAAATCCAGAGAGCCAAAATCTTCCTCTTAATCACATCTGCCCCCAGGGCTAGTTCCGCTTACACAGCGGTACAGAGGAGCCGCTTGTACTGGTATGGCTTCTCAATTTTGCTCGCAATGAAGTCTCATGGTGGGAGTATTTACACCACGGAAACTGACAAATGCTACAAATCAGGGCTGCTCCCACCCCAAGCTGTGCCCACAGAGCTGTGTTACCACTGCGTCCTCAGGATCCACACAGATAAGCTTGATGTGTTCTTTAAAAGACAAGACCGAAACCAAAGACACTGTTGTACCTGAGCTGTCATACGAAGGGCAGGGAGACTGGTTCTTCCCACCTAGAGCTGATAATTCTCAGCACACACATGATCTATAGTGTTTTGTAATGTCGTGTACGTCTTAAGCTACATATGAAAATACCTCAAGTGTACTAAGTGTTTAAGGTTTATTTTTCCTTTCTTGCTGTGTCATGGAGCTGTTCAGGAGTCACCCAAGAGAGTGCAGATTCCCTCTTCCTGGTTTCCTTGAACATACTTTATGTAGCTTGACCAGTGATTTATGGACAGGAAAGCCGTCTGCATAGTTACACTCTTACTAATTGATGTGTATAGCTCGTCTCCCTTTAAGTTTAGAGAATATACTCCTTTTTTTTTTTCTTTTCTCTCTTTTAAAGGGCTTAGGCCCCTCTGTAACTGTGTACTTTTCTTACTGCAGCAGTAGTGAGAATGCCTGTGATCGCTACTATTTTGCTGTAACTACTGGCTGCCATTGGTTGAGTACTTATTATGTTCCCGGTATTATCCTAAGCCACCATCTCATTTAATCCTCACCACCATCCTTTTAGTTAGAAACTATTATGTTCATTTGCCAGTTGAAGAAATAGGATCAGAGAGGTTAAGGCACTTGCCCAAAGTCACATAAGTGTTTGATCTGGGATGTCAGTTCGAATCTCTCAGACCCTTCACCACTAAGCTGTTGCATGGAGAAAAACTCTTTCTTGGCAGTGATAAGGGCTGTCAGGAGCCCTGTGGAGTAAAGAATGACAGCCTCAAGGGCTCTGGCAACCAGGAAGGAGGGGCGCAGAAGTGAAACCTTGTTTTAGAGATCTCACATCCTCTGAAACCTCACAGGTAATGAGTGGATTTGGTGCTTTTAATAAAATGGCACTGAGAATTGCCTGACTGAGTCAGGGTCCCCAGATTGAGAAAATCTATGACCAAATCTTTCCAAGTCTTGCCTCATTCCAAAGCTCTCATATTTAAAACAACAACAACAATAACAAACCGTTCCGGAGTTTCTGAGATTTGTAAGTAGGAAAATAATTACTTTTGAGATGTCACCTACACCTAGAGCTGTGGGGAAAAAAAGCACTTTGTGAATACCTAGAATGATGCAGAATGGGGAAATGACTAGGGTCAAAAACACACAAAACAAGCTCGCAAAAGGACCCAATTACAATAGCAAATAAGGTTTGTGGAACTGATGCCTTTTCATGAATTGGGTGTGTAACGTCGTGGCAAAGCCATCTGCTTTTATAATGTCATGTTTGTGTATATTCACACTTACGCACGGACATGCATCTATTATAGTAACTCCGTAAAATACCCAGAGGGTAGGGAAATTCCTGCCTAGACTTGGGTTTTTAGACACGCTTCCTTTATTCTCAATACCCGTGCACATGAGAAACTGCAGCTCGAGCAAAGACTTGGCAGGCAGAGCCCGTTCACTGTTTTCTTAAACGCTCTTCCTTTCTCTTCAGTGGTACCTATTTTGGGGGCACTAAGCAGCCTCACACTCGCCTCTCAGGCTTCCGAGGGGTATTGAAGACTTGTTTGGAGCACATAATTTATGCTGAGCTGAAAAAGAGCCGAGACTGTAATGGTGCCCAGAGAAGCCAAGTTTTCTGAAGCCCAGGATCACATTAATATGCAGTATTTCATTTACAACCCCCTTCTAAGTAGGTTTGAGAGGATAATGCCTTGTTTGAATAATAATATGCCACATTTTACCATTCAAAGTGCTTTCACGTAAATCCTCCATCTCATTTTATTTTTGAAACAATGAGGGAGATAAGGCCAGGATGATTACCTACAGGCAATCAGAAGCTCAGAAAGGTCAAGTGATTTACTCAAAGTCACATTGCAAGTTCTCAGCAAAACCGAGATTAGAAGCTGTGAGTCTTCATTCCCAGCGTAGCTGGGGCTTTTTACAAGAATGTTAGTGCCTGTAGCTTCATTGGTAGAATACTGAAATTCTCAGGCACAGCCTTTTGCCTCTAAGCGTTCTTCTCTATAGTTTGCTTTTAGTATCGTTTAGATTTTGTGGCCTTATAAGATGGCAGGGAATTTTGAATAAAAGTTTATAATTTAAACTTTGGACTTTGAAATCTGACCTGAAAGCATATCAATTTCTTAATCTAAATTTGCAAAATTGGATACAAGTTACATATAATGACAGTGATTTTTGCTGTTTTTCATCCTTATATTGAATCATAGGCGGGGTTGTGAGTTTTATGTGAGACAATTCATGGGAAAGCATTTGGTACTCTCTAAAGCAGTGAATAAGGAGAGCTGACATAGGTGCTCTTAGGGTCAGAAGTTGATTCATTTAGTTTGTAATTTTAGTAGTTTCAACTAGTTAGAAGGAGAATTTTGACTTGTTCACACACCCCTTTTCATTCAAACATACCTTTAAATACCTGTGTATTATTTTGCATAATGTATAAACATGTTATATATGTGTATAGCTGTATAAAAGCTAGAGGTTTTTAGTGTAGAACTTTTTTCTTATAGTTTTTTGCTTGTGATCCCTTTTCTCTCTTCTCATATTCCTCTTCCCTCCCATCCAGTGACCCATAAAAATATTATATTCATTCATCTTTTATATATCTTACCATGTCTAGGTAATTGCAAAAATATACATACAGATATACATACATGCACACATAAATATATATGTAATACATACATACATATATATACACACACACCTATGCATATGCATAATGGGGATATTTTTTATCAAGAGATTGTATCATAGAACTTTTCTGCAATTTACTTGCTTACTTACCAATACCACATGAAAATACTTGTACCCTATCCAATGGTCTACTTCTATTTTCTTATCTCTAGTGGCTGCATAATATTCCACGGTAGGGTTACACCACATGGATTCAACCATTCACTTATAAGCAGACTTTCATTTGTTTCCACTTAGTTTTCTTTTTATCTCTTGAAACAATCCTAAGTGAAATATATTCAAACAATGTTGCATGAAATCCTTATGTAGTATATATATATATATATATATTTTTTTTTTTTTTTTTCTATAGGATGACCAGAGAAGGAATTTTGGATTGAAGAGTATTTTTAACTTAACAGATTTTGCACATTGTTTCCAACACTGTGGGAGGGGTTCCCTTTTTTTATTCAAATCGTATTATTTCCTTTTATCCAAATCTATAAAAAGTGTTCTTATTTCTAACTTCTGCTAGTTTGAGGGCAGATTGATAAAGTGATATATTTTTGTCCCATCCCTGACTGTTAGTGAAATTGAGCATCTTTTCATACGATTGTTAGTCATCTGGATTTGCTCTTCCATGAGCTGTCTACAGTTATCTCATTCGTATAACTCAATAGTTCTTTTTTCTTTTATTGGTAATATCTACCTACTTGTCATCTGCCTATCTATCTATCTATCACAGTGAACATTATGTATTTGCCCTTTATTATTTGATTGAAAACTATTTTTTTCTATTCTAGGTTGGTCCTTTAACTCTGATACCCTCTGCCAATTTAGTTTTTCTAAAGTACAGCATGTCCATCTTTTCTCTTAACTTTTGTTTCCTGTGTTGCTTAAAATTGCACATGAGGTCTTCTAGATCTTCTTCAAGTATTTTTTTTAATCAATGTATTATTTACTATTGTCTTTAGTCCATCTGAATTAAATGCTGCTAGATTGATTTTCTTTCTCTGTGTCATTGCTAGTGATTAAATAATCCATTCTTTTCCCAATGAATTAAACTACTACTTTGTCTTTATCAAATTCCCATATGTACTGGAATTCTCTCATTTAATTCTCTGATATGTAGTTCTTGCTGTTGTTGTTTTTAGCTTCTTAAAACTGATAGAAAATGTATCCCTTAATTCGTAGTCTGGCACCATAATCTGCCTGATGGTAACTCCTGGAATTCCTAGTATAGTTTGTAATAAATAGTAAAATATCTCAAGGGGCTGCTCTCAAAATGCAAAAGCCATCAATTAAAGGCATTCTGTGACAATTACCTGACATTCAGAGGAAAAGGAAGGCATTACAACACACAAATGTAAAGTAGAGGATTAACGTCACAAACAGCCCAAGGGCAGGGAAGTATGACGGAGCCTGCCACTGGCCACATGTTACATGACTATGAGCACGATGGCAGTGACCATGTTATTGTCAGTGAAGACAGCGGTGTGAAGGTATGTGTCGTTCTCGACACGAGTTGGATGGCATCGTTCTTTCGGTTCATGAGTTTTGACCACGTCAATCTTCGTGATTGTTTAAGCTCAGTTGTGCAACTGGTGTCAGCTCTGAGACTGGTGTCATAGTAACAGATTTACAATGACAATAGACTCAAACTGTATCTTTGTCAGCAAAGATTTGACAGTGTTGGAATATCCTTGCGTATATCAAAGAAAGGCAGGCTAGATGAGAAAATAACTGCAAATGAAAAGCCCACATTCCAATGCTGTTGATTACTTAAATGAAATTATTTTCTTACTACTGAATTCTTCCCTTGGCCATGGATTTAAAATTTTCATCAAAGTCTTGGGTGATAACGTTGAGGACAGGGTTATCACATACTCAGGTGACACAGAGCACTGAGGAATGATTCCATGACAGGTAGAAAAGTCAAGATTCAAAATCACCTCATTAGGTTATAATCAAATAGTGAAATTTACCTGGGATATCAGTAACGTTCCTCATATCATCAAAAAAAAAAAAAAATCAGGTAGGTAAACATTGCATTTGAGCACGGTCGCTAGGACCCAGAATAGATATTATGAGGTCTTTATGCTTTTATGTCATCTTTTTTAGCCACAAATGAGCTGTATATTCTGGCTAGAAATACCTAGGTAAATATAAAATTTCTCTACTTCGTTTTGAAAATAAGATTCAACCTCGGTACTCTAAGTATTGTATTGAAAGATATTTTTGTAAGTATTCTTGTTCCAAATCACTTGATGTCAGTTCAATTCAGTAAATGTGTGACAGGTGCCTACTATGACTCAAACACTACGGAATATTCCAGGAAAAAGGACGTGAGTAAGATGTTGTCTCTGACCTCAAGGAACTCAGAGTCTAATGGGGAAGGCTGACCCGAAAAACACACGACATAAAGGTACTCACAGGAAGGGCACTGTGGTTACCTAGCTATCGGCTGTAAAAGTTGTTAATGGATTTTCATTTTCATTCATACTACTTTTACCTGAAAGATGTCCCTGGCTCCCTTTTAACTTTGCCATTTAAGAGTGAGGCAATGAGTTGTTACTCTCACATGCCCGTGGAGTCGTAAGTCCCACTTTCCTTGACTAATGGCTATAAAGCAGCAAGAGTTTCCTGACTAATTGGCATTTCAAAGAACAATAAGGATCATTTAAACATAACATGTTTATTTATAAAACTATCAACAAGTACAGGTTTGGTTTGTTTGACCCCCTAGTGATTGGCACTGATTTATAATAGAGTTAGGTTGCTCCAAATATTTTTGTTATTATTATTCCTATGGCAAAGAACCAAAGCAAACAAAGCACAAGGGTACAGTTGACCCTTGAACAATGGGGGTTAAGCCCTGCAGTCAAAAATTCGAGTATGCATAAAACTAAAAATAGAATTGCCATATGACCCAGCAATCCCACTCCTGGGCATATATCCAGACAAAACTCTAATTCAAAAAGATATATGCACTCGTATGTTCATAGCAGGACTATTCACAATAGCCGAGACACGGAAACAATCTAAATGTCCATCAACAGATGAAT
This sequence comes from Balaenoptera borealis, assembly GCF_965194805.1. Taxonomy (NCBI): domain Eukaryota; kingdom Metazoa; phylum Chordata; class Mammalia; order Artiodactyla; family Balaenopteridae; genus Balaenoptera; species Balaenoptera borealis. The sequence continues at coordinate 52,975,666 of NC_138877.1, forward strand.
GGATAAAGAAGATGTGGTACATATATACAATGGAATATTACTCAGCCATGAAAAAGAATGAAATAATGTCATTTGCAACAACACGGATGCAACTAGAAATTATCATACTAAGTGAAGTAAATCAGAAAGAGAAAGACAAATACTACATGATATCACTTATATGTGGAATCTAAAATATGACACAAATGAACCTATCTATGAAACAGAAACAGAATCAGGGACACACAGAATAGACTGGTGGTTGCCAAGGGAGAGGGGGTGGGAGAGGGTTGGATTGGGAATTTGGGATTAACAGATGCAAACTGGTATATATAGAATGGATAAACAACAAGGTCCTACTGTATAGCACAGGGAACTATATTCAATATCCTGGGATAAACCATAATGGAAAAGAATATGAAAAATAATGTATATATATGTATAACTGAGTCACTTTGCTGTCCAGCAGTAATTAACACAATATTGTAATTCAATTATACTTCAATAAAAAAATAAATTAAAAAAAGAAAAAAGAAAAAGATACCATTTAATAATAAAGGGATCATAAGAGAAAAAAAAAATTCGAGTATAACTTTACAGTCCTCCCTCCACATTGGAGGGTCTGCATTTGTGAATTCAACCAACTGTGGATTGTACTATAGTATGTATTTATTGAAAAAAATCTGCGTATAAGTAGACCCATGCAGTTCAAACTCGCGTTGTTCAAAGGTCCACTGTAATAGCAACATTATCTTCCTGGTGGAAGCAAGAGTATAAAAGAATACCTGTCCATTTGCCTTAATCTCCTTTCTAAAGGTAAATCCTACTCTCAATCAATCTCGTTTGGATTGGGAAATAACTTCCCTGTTGTTTAAAAAGCCCCACTTTCATTCACCTTTCTCAAACAGCGAAAGCCTAACAAAACCCTTTAGATTAGTATTTCCCCAATTGTTATTGTCAGAACAGTAAGTCTGAGAGAATTGAATGGTAAAGGGATCCAAAAAAGTTAGGAAAGCATTTTGTACTTTTTCCTCTCTTAGAATTTCACAATGCATAGTATCATATTCAAGAAAGTTACTGGATTTAACCAAATATGTTCCAAAATGATATGATCAAAGATCTTTGTACAAAAAACACCTATGAACATCCCTGGGAACTTGGAGGCTACTTTAGATAGTAGAATATGGACATCTTGATAGAGTTTGATAACTAAAGTGATAAAAAGTTTGCTTGTATTACCTATTAGGTATTACCTATTGATTTGTACTGCTTTCAGAAGTTCAGCATTACTGCTATTGATGACATCCACCTAACCAGGGAGGAAATTATATAGGGAAAAGTCCTCAGAATTTGCAATGGGAAGAGGAAATGTGTGTGTGTGTTGGGTGGCGTGGAAATTGGGTGAGAGAATGTGAGAAAATATTGTAGTTGCATTTTCCTTCACTTCTAGGGACTTCACTGTTTATAGAAATTAAAATAACACATGATATAATTAAAACCAACTTAAAGTATTCCTTTGGCAGATAATGCGGTTACAAACATTTCAGACTCGTGAAAAATATATAGTGTCATTTTCAATAGGTCAGCAATCACTTCAGAAGGACGTTCAGGACCCTTAGATTCCTGGCAGTGGATAAAAACCAGTGTCCCAGTTTTACAGTTTAACAGGCACAGAGAGGTTAAGAGACTTGCCCAAGGCCACAGAGGAAGTAAGAGGCTGAATCTGGAATAACCTTTCTATTCTCCACTCCCAGAGGACATCACTAAACCAGCTTAGAAGAATATTTGACATGGTCATCTGGTCTTTTTTTTCTTCCCAATGACCATGGAAAGCCTTTCTCGCTGATGTGGTCAACCCAAACCTTTTCTTTCTCAGCCTTCCCCAGGCTTGGCTCTCTGGACCTGCCGCAGCCGCCTGTATTTTCTCTGCTTGGTTTAGGAAGCCCCTTCTTCAGAGTTTCTGAATCGCTGGCCTTTTGGTGACATCTGAAGCAACCATCCTCTCTACCTGTAACCCACATCCCTGACCTCGGTGCTCAATGAACTTTTTATTTACATGCACAGTCAAATTAAATTTGCCTGGCCTTTGAAAACTTGCATCTGTTGAGTGTCTAATTTGTATTGCCATTTGTTCCACAGATGTGTAACAAGACAAATACCTGTCCAGGCTTACATGGGATTCAGAAATGCTTACGTTAATCATGCTGGTGGAAAGGGGTTAAGGGCTAGACAATAAATCAGCCTCCAAATGGTTTCACTTGGAAAGGCCTGGGAGAACAGGGTTATTTTTATCCTAGGATGCTTTTAATTTGAATCAAAAATGCTTTACCACATGTTCTGCCACAAGTTCAAAAGGATTGGTAACAAACATTTAATCTTTTTCTTCTCGGATTGGCGCTAAGCCCTCATCAAAAAGCGTATGCAGTCAAGCAGCTTATCTCCACTGAGCTGCTTCCCTTAATGTGTTCCTAATTATAATCGTATATATTGCTCACTGTGGCCGATTGAACAATATGGCAGTAATTTCTTTACAGGCCTCCCTGCTCTTTGAACTGTGAGTACAGAGGGCTAGAACAGAACCAGATCAATGGGATTTGAGTGCTGGCAAATCAAGCCAGATGCGATCTTTAGAGAATGAATCTCCAGCTGTTTCCCAGAAAGGAATTTCAACCGACAGCTGGGGACCTTATCATTATCATCATGATCATGATCATCACCATTCCCACAAAATAGACCCACGACTCTAGGAAATGTGCAACTATTCTCATCTCTTCTTAAATCACTACCCACCGTAGAGTCTCCTAAAGGCTTTGAAATGGAGACTGCGTAACACAGATAAGGCTGTGACTGATGATGTGGAATGGAAACATAATAATATTATATTGACACAATATATTTGTCAGTGCTGTGTGATATGTGGCTGAAAGCAATATCTAAAAGTCATTTTTCAAGTATCAAATGCTCACAACATTTCCGAGTGTTTGTAAGAGGGAGATAACCTAATCCTTGTTCCCTTGGTCAAAATGACATGTTATGGCTTTGTGTCCTCCACATTACTGTCACCAGGGCTTGTTTGAGGTAGCGTCCAATAACTGTTCCTGGGAGGAATGAGTCTTTGCTTAGTATTGAGTCTTGCGCTGCACGGGAAGAAGGCAAGCTTAAAAAATCCAAAGGAAGTCGCCGTGACTGTGAAATGAGGCTTCCAATCTAAGAGAACTAATACATCAGTTTAAAATGATTATTATTTAAAATAATTTAAGAATCATTCAAGACAAAGGAAATATCCAATGGGAGTGGGACCCACAGGGTTTCCTACATGCAACTTTTAGAGTTGGCTGCCCTCTATGAAATGATTTATGCCTCCCTCCAAAGCCTACCTCAAAAGCCTGCTCTGGGGCTTCCCTGGTGGTGCAGTGGTTGAGAATCCGCCTGCCAATGCAGGGGACACGGGTTCGAGCCCTGGCCCGGGAAGATCCCACATGCCGCGGAGCAACTGGGCCCGTGAGCCACAACTACTGAGCCTGAGCGTCCGGAGCCTGTGCTCCGCAACAAGAGAGGCCACGATAGCGAGAGGCCTGCGCACCGCGATGAGGAGTGGCCCCCACTCGCCGCAACTAGAGAAAGCCCTCGCACAGAAATGAAGACCCAACACAGCCAAAAATAAATAAATAAATTTATTTAAAAAAACACAAAAGCCTGCGCTGGTGCTCCCAATTCCTGCTCCTGGCCTCCCTTTCTCAGGACTTTCTGTGGATATCTCATTTCTGTTGGGTTACACCATTATATTTCCAGGAAGAACTTCAGAAAAGCCAGGATCAGTCAAATTAAACTCATTATAACCTGTTGTCACCTAAATGAGGTTGGTCAGGTAAAATACATACAGAGGACTATGAGGTGGGAGGTCAATGTCAGGAATACTTAGGGACTCCCAAGATATGAGCAAATGAGAACAAGACTAGCGATCTGTTTTTTTGGAACAGTGGCCAAAGAAGAGGAAATCTGAAAGAAGTAGAGAGGGGTAGTCATGGAGAAACCATCTACAAGGCTTTGTTCATATCTTGCTTAAAACTTTCTCCATTTTATTTCAGTTTGTATCTTTTTTCCAATAGCTTGTAAACTCCATGAAGACAAGAATCATCAATTCTACTTTGTTCATCACTTAATCTCATTACTTAATGCTTGAAACAAGCAAACACTAAATAAATATTTATTAACCTTTGTATCTTCAGTATATCATAGTAGGTGCTCCATAAATATTTGAAGAATATATAACTATAATTTTAGTTTGACTATCCTTAACTGAAAAATTCTTCTAGATTCTGATTCTCAAAAACAGACAAACAAACAAACAGCCTTTAGGACCGAAAGTGTATTGTACAATTAGTCCTTCCATGTGGATTTTGGCACTGAGGGTAAAACAGTGTTTTAAATCTATTGCAAGACCTAGAGTGTGCAGGTGATGAATCAGGGAAGTTTAGTACTATTTGCTTAGCTGAACTAAAAATTCAAGGAAGTATATCACTTTACATAGGTGTAGAGGAACATAATTTATTTTAACCAGACAAATATATTGGTACATAAATAGTACCTGAATGTGATTTAAATCACATAATATGTCTTGAAGCTATTTTTTTCTTAGGTCACACAGATAGTAAACGTGAGTTGTTTGGAGCAGTGGTCTCCAACATTTTTTGATTAAAAACTGTTAGGAGTTTTAAAAAATTGTGAGCATGCATCCCCTATATTCATAAGTTATACATGTACTTCTATTGATATTTAATCTATTTCTTCTTAGCTTTAGATAAAAATAAATTTAAATAGCAATTCAAATGGAAGTTGTCCACAACCTAATGGCTCATCTTGCTCTGTCCTGGGTGTGAACACCCCACTTGGGAACAGACCACAGCTCTAGAGAAGTGGCTGGACAGTTGTGGATCTCATCATTCTCGATTTGTTCTCCTCTTTAGGACAACGTAGAGAGTTAGAAAAGGGCAGAAATGTGCCTTTGGCCATGCGGGGAGAATGCCAATGACCTGCCTGTGCAAGGGAGGGGACTAAATTGCTTACACAATCAAAAAAGCATGGGTTTTTGAAGCCTCTACAATGTCCGCCTCTTCTTGGCCAACACTTTAGTAAGTTTAGTAAGTGTATCTCTGCAATAGGGTGGAGAGGACCAGTGCCTTCTGAAGAATATGTGAAATCATCACAACCTCACTTAAGTTTGTGCTTTGCAGAAAATTAAAAGTGAAACTACTTTCCACTATGAACCTATTACAGTGTTTTCCTGCTCCCAGGCCACAGGTCTGTGAGCAAATTTGAATTAAGTCTTGGATAAATTGTTCCTTCTGAGCGGGAAGGGCAGGTAATGTGATCAGGGATGGGTAAACAGAGGGCTTCAACTCTCTTCGTATATTTTATTTCTGTGGATGGTTACAGAGAGGATTGCTGTATATTCTTGTTTTATTATTGAATATCTTTTTTTTTTAAGTGGATAAAGAGGAATAGTAGATATTATCCTGGAAATATTTTAAGAAATTTAGTCCTCGAAGTGGGACTGGAATGATTTAAATAATCAGGTATATAGGGATTGGAGACACTTAAATTACTCTGAAGTGACTTGTTGTAATGAGGCCCAACTTGATGGAGCATGTTGTTAGAGAATTTGGTCTTCTTCCTTTTAAGTCCAACTTTGGAAGGATGAACACTGTGGTATTAAAAAAAAAACAGTTTAACTTCCTTTTAGGAGTGCATACCAGTACTTATAGCTTGTATAAATACTCTCTTTTATGCCAGTTGGATAGTCACTGGTTCTATAAAATCCTGCATTATAATTTTCATGGAAAACAAATCAATTCTAATTCAATTCAGCAATTACACATTGATCGCCTAAAATGTGCCAAACATAATACAGAACATGCATTTTACAGGAAAATTGGACTGCACTAAGATATGCAGTAAATCATCTGCAATTTTATGAAAAGGGAAGCCAAGCACGTTAATGGAGTTTGTTTTTATAAACATGAAGTGTTTGGGCATGTTTGATTTTTCAGTTGGACTGCTCAGCCAAGCTTAGTTAACACCTTGTAAAAAGTGAGTTGCTTCTCATTTCCTTAATGGAAAGCGGTGAGAGTCAGAGTCAAGATGCCTCCTATCAGCTGGAGACCTTCTGCAGCATTCCTTAAGCCTCTGAGATTGGATCTAGGATGCAAATCCATCTGGATACTTGAGACCAGAATGTGTGTTTCTCCAGAGACTTAAAACTCTCTCCCCATCAATCTTAGACAAGTAAACTATATAAAAGCAGATCTTTGTTTCAAATTGCTAAGTTGGAATAAAGGTGCTATTGATAAGCTTTTACATCTTAATAATTTCTTGAAATATGTAGCTGGATCCTCATTTTTACAATCCATTTGGCCTTCAGTACATACCATATTTCTGCATCTGTGTGGATATCACTTTTCTCAGTAATATAATGTTAACTTAAGAATGTGATAAAACAGGAAACATGCTGGAACTTTTTCTTGTCCCGTGGCCTTAACAAGCCACAGCTGTATCAGCAGCTGGTCATTGAAGGAGCCTGGTCCGAGCCTCTCCCAGCATCCTTTTTCAACTAGATCAAAAGGCAGTAGATGAGGCAAAAGGTTTTATCATCAAAGCCAATAGAAATCTGTGGGAACCAATATTTCCATTTAGATTGCTTTAGCCTCATCAGACTGAAAAGATTTTTCTCTAGTGAGAAGCCGTTGTTAAATCAGCCAATTTGAAAAGCTTTTTTATCCTCACAAATTTATCCTCACTGAGTTTGTCAAAGAAAAGGAGTACGATGTCAAAAAGTTTGTTCACCTCCCAACATTCTTTGCTAAGTTGTCAGCTTATTCTCTTACCAGTTATTTTAAAAGTTGTATTAAATACCTCTAGTGATTGCTTAGATAGCATTTTCACAGCAAATAGCTTGCCATAGATTTAATAAATGAACCTCAAACTTCTATTTCATTTGTAGGTAGAGCTAAGGAATAAGTACCATGAGGGAATAAATATTAATGGTTTCTAGAGAGAAGTCAAATAAACTTTGTTTCATTTGAAGCTGTTAAAAATAAATATCTTAATTCTTTCAGCTGTCGCTGTCTCAATGCAATTGCTTGCCCATCCCTACAGGCTAAGTTCAACTTATCATTCAATGGACTCACTAAGGCCATAGAGAAATGTTGAGAAATATTCTGTGTATTTTTTTTAATCTTTTTTAAAGACTTCATTTTCTTTAGAGAAGTTTTAGGTTCACATTAAAATCGAGAGAAAAGTACAGAGATATCCCACATACCCTCGGGTCCCACACACGCATAGCGCTTCCCCCATTATCAACAAACCCCCATATGGTACATTTGTTACAACTGATGAACCTACATTGACACATCATCAGCACCTATAGTACAGACATTAGGGTTCCCTCTTGGTGTTGTCCATTCTATGATTTTGGAGTTGATGGTTAGGATGTGGGGAAATTGGATCCCTTGGGCACCGCTGAGGGGAATGTAAAATGGTGCACCTGCTGTGAAACATAGTGTAGAAGTTCCTCAAAAAAAAAACCATAGAATCACCATATGATCTAGCAATTCCACTTCTAGGTATATAACCCAAAGAACTGAAAGCAGAGAGTCAGACATTTGTCCACCCACGTTTATAGCAGCATTATTCACAATAACCAAGGACTGCAAACAACCCAACTGTCTTATTAACAGATGAATGGGTACACAAAATGTGGTATATACATATAATGGAATGTTATTCAGCCTTGAAGAGAAGGAAATTATGACACATGCTACAACATGGATAAACCTTGAGGATATTAAGTGAAATAAGTCAGTCATAAAAGGACAAATATGGTATGATTTCACTTGTATGAGGGACCTACAGTAGTTTCATAGAGACAGAAATTAGAAGGGTTGTCAGAGGTTGGGAGGGAGGGGATAATAAGGAGATATTGTTTAATGGGCACAGAACCTCATTTTTGTGAGATGAAAAGTGTTCTGTGGATGGATGGTGGTTATCGTAGCACAAAAATGTAAATGTACTTAATGCCACTGAACTGTACACATAACAATGGTTACAATGGTAAACCACAATTTTTTAAAGAGTAAAACAAAAAACTTTTATTTTTTTTCTATTGTAGTATACTTGACTTAAAATATTGTTAGTTTCAGGTGTACCACATAGTGATTCAATATTTTTATGGATTATACTCCATATAAAATTATTATAAAATATGGGCTATATTCCCTATGCTGTACATCACATCCTTGCAACTTATTTATTTTATACCTAGTCATTTGTACCTCTTAATCTCTTATACCTATCTTGCCCCTCCCCCGACTCCTCTCCTCTCTGGTAACTGCAAGTTTGTTCCCTCTATCAGTGAGTCTGTTTCTGTTTTGCCATATACATTCCTTTGTTTTATTTTTTATTTTTTAGCTGCTGTAGCTGCCTTTATTAATTTTTATTGAAGTTTTACAATGTTGTGTTAGTTTCTGCTGTACAGCAAAGTGAATCAGCCATACATACATCCCCTCTTTTTTGTATTTCCTTGCCATTTAGGTCACCACAGAGCACTGAGTAGAGTTCCCTGTGCTATACAGTAGGTTCTCATTAACTATCTATTTTATACATACTAGTGTATATATTTCAATCCCAATCTCCCAATTCATCCCATTCTCCCTTCCCCCCCCCAATATCCACATGTCCATTCTCTACGTCTGTGTTTCTATTTCTGCTTTGCAGATAAGTTCATCTGTATCATCTTTCTAGATTCCACATATAAGCGATATCATGCAATATTTGTTTTTCTCTTTCTGACTTACTTCACTCTGTATGACAGTCTCTAGGTCTATCCACATGTCTGCAAATTGCACAGTTTTGTTCCTTTTTATGGCTGAGTAATATTCCATTGTATATATGTACCACATTTTCTTTATCCACTCTTCTGTTGATGGACATTTAGGTTGTTTCCATATATTTTCTATTGTAAATAATGCTGCCATGAACACTGGAATGCAAAAAACACTTTAAAAGTAAAAAGAACACAACATATAGTGTTCAGATCTTGGTTTCTAAATACCATTCTCCAATAAAAGGAACCAAGACTCTTTTGAGAAATGACTGTTTCTAGATTTGGGGTGGTGAAAGTACAAGATAAGCCTGGAGAATCTTGCCAAAAAGTAATGAAGTGCTCAAAGAAACAAAGGGAGCAGAATGAAACAGAACAACAACAAATGATGGGGCATGTTAAGGGGACACTGGAGTCAACTGAAAAAGCCAGCTGGCCAAAGATGGAATAATTTGAGCAGTAAAATAAATAATGTAGTAGTATTGGATTCTAACCCAAAGTATGAAATAAACATCTGTGAGTGCATACTAATATAAATCAATGTTTTATAAATCAATAAATGGAAGAGATGGGGTCAAGCTTTCTTATAGAATAATTTTAAATAATAAATGTAGGTGCTCTCTCCCCTAGGAGGTGAAGGTAGGCTAGATTTCATGACTGGCTTGGTGAATAGAGTATGGAAGAGGGAAGAAATAGTAATTTTGCAATGGGGAAACCTAGCAAACACCACCTTAATCAAGACTAACACCAGAGACAAGTAAGGCTGATATCACGTACTCACACATACGATGTGATAAGAAGGGCACTTGTCTGTTGCATTCTTCCCCCAAGCCCATAACTCTAACCACGAGAAAAACATCAGAGAACCTCAAACTGAGGCGCATTGAGCAAAATCCCTGACCAGAACTCTTCAGACTTACCAGGGTTATCAAAAACAAGACTGAGAAACTGTCACAGACTGCAAGAAACTAAGGAGACCTGAGGACCAGGTGCACTAGGGTACCCTGGATGGGATCCCGGGGCAGAAAAAACAAATTAGTGAGAAAACTGGAGAAATCTGGATTAAATCTGGAGTTTATTTAATAGTATATAACAATGTGAATATCTTAGTTTTGACAAACGCATTGTGACTATGTACCAGTCAAATTAGGGGAAAGTGGGTGAGGGTATATAGGAATTCTCTGTACTATCCTTAGAACTTTTCTATAAAACTTATTTTTAAAAAAGAAATTTAAGTTACTTGCCTTAGCATGATAAACTATATCTACTTCAAACCAGTAGCTAATCAGATATAAAAGGATATTGGAGATTTTTTTTTAATTAGGAAAAAAATCTAGGAAATAATGAGCTAATAAATAATATATAATATTTATGAAGAAATTATGAGAGGACCTAGCACTATTTCATGCTCAAGAAGTGATAAATGTTATCACTTAACATTATTTTTGAAGTACTTGAGTGTGAAACCAATAAAAATTATATTTTGGGGAAGAGAAAATATTTCTATTTACATTATTTTTATTATATATTATTTGTACTACATCCTTGTAAACAGTAAAGAATCAACTGCATGACTATTATTAGTAGAAACTATAAGTATTTAAAAAGTTTAGTGAACTGACTTGGCACAAGATAAATACATTTAATAACTTTTCTATGTATCAGCAAAAATAATCTGCATAAACAGAGTGGCAAAAGAAATCATTAAGAAAATCAAGCAGCATAATCTATCTAGAAATATATGTGTCTAACAGTAGAGAAATCAAAGAAGTAGTTTATGGTTTATCTATATACATGGTGGAATATTATGCAGACATTTATACTTGTGTTTTCAGGAGAATTTGTGATAATAAGTCAGGTGTCTACTATAAAGTTAAGTAAAAATTCAAGATGCCAAATCACATACTAAGTAGATTCACAACTGGCAGGAAATTATGCAAATATAAAATCTCTAAAATCGATTTACTTGTTACTTAGATCAAAATGGTTGAAGAGTAAAACCTCTACGTAGTGGTGGGACAAGAACAAATCCTTTTCATAAACGATAAAAAATTTGGTTCTTCACATGTACCATGAGGGTTTTTGATGTGAGCTGACATGAGTCAATCTAGCCATTTATAGTTGTCTGCTTCTTTTCTGTGAAATTCAGGTGGCCAGTATAGAAATGGGAAGGTGAATGAGAAGCACACTAAATACACAAAAGGAGATCCTGAGTAGGCAATTGAGTGAAAAGCAGGAGAGAGGTCAGGACCGGTGAAAGAAATTTGGAGGTCACCCAGTGGTGGTTAAAGCCACAGACCTAAGTGAGATCAACTCTGAATGTGAGGACAGAGAAGAAAAGTGAGCTGACGACTGAGCCCAGATCCTTCACCAATTTTCCCTTTTACTTCATCTCAATAACTTCACATAGAAGTAAAAACACTTACTGCTTTTGCATATTTCAAGTGATTTTGCATGTTTAAAATTATGAATGATTTCAGATCTAAATTGGCAAGAGTGTAAAACAATGGTAACATGTACACAATGCTGGTAGAAGCATAAGTTGATACAACCACTTTGGAAAACAATTTGGCATTATCTAATTTTGTGCAGGCTTTTCTTTTCACTTTTTAATTTGTTTTTGTGGCAGGTGGTTCTTTCCTGTTTTTTCTTCTTTTGAAATATAGTTGAGTTACAATATTGTGTTAGTTTCAGGTGTACAGCAAAGGATTCAGTTATACATATGTATGTATATGTCTATATTCTTTTTTTTCCTAGTCTTTTCCATTATAGCTTATTACAAGATATTGAGTATAGTTCCCTGTGCTATGTGGTAGGTTCTCGCTGTTTATCTATTTTACATATAGTAGTGTGGATCTGTTAATTCCATACTCCCAATTCATCCCTCCCCCCTTCCCCTTTGGTAACCGTAAGTTTGTTTTCTATGTCTGTGAGTCTGATTCTGTTTTGTAAATACGTTTTTTGTACTCCATATGTAAGTGATATCATATAATATTTGTCTTTCTCTGTCTGACTTACTTCACTTAGTATGATAATCTCTAGGTCCATCCATGTTGGTGCAAATGGTATTATTTCATTCTTTTTTATGGCTGAGTAATAATCCACTATATATATACCACATCTTCTTTATCCATTCATCTGTTGATGGACATTTAGGCTGCTTCCATGTCTTGGCTATTGTAAATAGTGCTGCATTCGGGTGCATCTTTCACTTTTTTATATTAAGTAGTAGTACTTAATTTGCATCCAGAGACAAAACAATTATTTACTTTTATCTGTATGATTGAACTAGTTTGAATGTTCCTGCCTGCCTAAAAAATCATTTTTCCCTAATTCAATATAGCTTAAGGTGGAAAAAAGGATCATAGAGAGATATAAAATTAAACCATATGATATATTTCAAAGACTCTACAACTCCAGCTGACTTACTACAACTACTAACTTTTAAGGTTTACACAGTAAGAGTTGACTAGTGGTCACAGTTTAGTGGGTAGTGGTTGGTCCAGAGGATCTAGGTTGGTTGGGGTCTGACTTATATAGCTAGAACAGATGAGGTTGGGGCATCTATCCAGAGGTTGAAGGGAAAACGGAAGAGGGGCAAAAGTATTTTGACAAACTCTGATATTGCCCCTCAAGCTTTGCACTTTATCCCAAAGATCATAACATATCCATATTCCCGTCAAAGCTACTTTTAACAAATTCCTGCTTTAAAAAAAGCAGGCATAATATTTTGTACTGGAATAAACAAACAAACATTTGTACAGTACTAGCCTCCCAAAGGAAAACTCTGTGCCAGAGGGTAAAAGAGATTGAAAGTTTTTGTCCAGTGCATGAACAATTTTGGCTTTTTGCAATTTCTTATAGAGGATGTTGAACAGAAGTGGAAATTTGCTGTGACAAGTATTCGATAATAACACTGTCCCTCACATGGACATTGCACTTGAAACTATGCTGTAGAATCTTAACAGTGCGGTGTAATTTGACACCATACCTCAAGGCTGGTCTGAGCCTTAAGTCATTACACTGGTCCAAGTAAAATTTTCCTTTCTTCCCCCTTCCTCCATGCTCTTCACTTATGTGAAACTTCTTTGTAACTGTATGCTCTGTAAAGTTAACAGCAAGAGAATGCCAGTTGTGCCAGAAAGAATGAAGAGTTCACGAACTTAGAACAGAAAGCGAATTTTACTAAACTATTAAGCTCAATTAACAAGTGAAAAATGAACTAAGTTGTTCCAGAGTGATTTTCAATTCTGTCAAATAAAGAGGAACCAGACTGCCGGGTAAACTCTTATTTATTAGTTTTGGTTAATGAGTTTTTCCATAAGCAGAATTTCTTAAATGTTATTGAATCAATAAACTTACCATTTGGAAACCTGGTTTTTCCCACCAGAGTAGGATTTTAATTGAGCGCACAGCAAACACCCAAGTGCTGTAAAGTGACTGGATGCAGGTGATATTGGCCTGGCAGACAGGGTTACAGAAGTCCCTGATTTGAATGCAATCTCTACTATGTACCTCTTGTGCATTAATTTTTTTTTTTAATTTTTAGTTTTGGCTGCATTGGGTCTTCGTTGCTGCACGCAGGCTTTCTCTAGTTGCTGTGAGCGGGGGCGGTTGCTCGTCGCGGTGCGCGGTCTTCTTATTGCGGTGGCTTCTCTTATTGCGGAGCACGGGCTCTAGGCGCGCGGGCTCAGGAGTTGTGGCACGCAGGCTCAGTAGCTGTGGCTCACGGGCTTAGTTGCTCCGCGGCATGTGGGATCTTCCCGGACCAGGGCTTGAACCCGTGTCCCCTGCATTGGCAGGCGGATTCTCAACCACCGCACCACCAGGGAAGTCCCTTGTGCATTAATTTTTATCTTCAGGGTGATGGTATTTTCCTTGTATTTATTACCAAAGAATCATTGTAAGAATAGTAATGTCAGGGCCTCCCCTTGAAGGAAGAACACTATATCTTCCCTTCTAGCCTCTGAGAGGACAGAGCGTTCTTCATCACAATGTAGAGCACCTTGAACCTCTCCTAAGAAGGACGGAGTCTGGGGTGTGTTTGCCTCTGTATCATACAGATAACTTTGTAGGACACATCCTGCCCTAGCCGGTTGCTTTGTGAACACTTGCTTTTGTTTATAAGAGTCCAGGGAGAAAAGTATGAATCTGTCCCCACAATTTGAAAACAGTATGAAGCCTGTGCTTTGCAGATAGTTGGTCAATACAGCAGACCCCTACTTATCCAAGGGGGATACGTTCCAAGACCCACAGTGGATGCCTTAAACTGCAGATAGTACCAAACTCTGTATGTACTATGTTTTTTCCTATACATACATACCTACAATAAAGTTTAACTTATAAATGAGGCACAGTAAGAGAGTAACAGCAAAAACTAATAACAAAATAGAATAATTATAACAATATACTATAATAAAATGTATGCAGATGTGGTCTCTCTCTCCTTCCCTCTCTCTCTCGAAGTATCTTATTGTACAAATGTAATGCCTTTTCCACCTTAACTAAGCTCTTACCATGCACTGTGGCTGTAACTTTGGCAGTTTGAGGTGGGACAGCAAAACTAGCACAAATTTCTTTTTCTTTCTTCACAATTTCATGGATAGAAGATCTGTTCTGACCATAGAGCTTAGCAGCCTCAGCATATGATTTTTTTCTTAAGTCGGGAACTTTCACCTTTCTCTTAAAGAAGACACGTTATGGCTTCTCTTTGGCACATCTGAGTTGCCAACATCACTACTCTTGAGCTTCGGGGCCATTATTAAGTAAAGTAAGGGTGACCTGAACCCAGCTGCTACTAAGTGACCAGCAGGCTGGATACTCTGGGAAAAGAGACGGTTCACATCCCTGGCTGAATGAGGCAGGGTGAAGCAGGACGGCACGATGTTTTGTCACGCTACTCAGAACGGCATGTGATTTTACACTTGTGAATCATTTATTTCTGGAATTTTCAGTGTAATATTTTCAGACCATGATTGACTGCAGGTAACTGAAACCACGGAAAGTGAAACTGTGGATAAGAAGCGACGATTGTATTTCCTTCCTTATTTCGGAAGCTGGTTGGTGGAAAATAAAATTCCTACAGTGTGGCCCCAAGTCCTCACATTTCTGTTTGCATTATATGTTTTTAAAGACAAAAAGAAAAAAAGAAGTAGTAAGTACTTAGGGATTGTTAACTTACTCCTAGGAGAATGCCTAGATTAGGCGAAAGGCTTCTGCCCAGATCCTTTGTTAAATGAAAGTTGTAGGATGTACCATGACAGTCATGTAGTGGGGATTAGAAGAATTGGATTTCAGCCCTATTCTCCAGATCATGTATTTATCAACCAAATGGCTTTGTGTGAATTCTACAGGGCCTCAAGCCAGACATATCAAGAAAGCAAGTCTACTTCCCTTCCCTCTCCAAAAACTTTCCCTATAGTTCCACCTCATAAATGGTAATCCCAGGTGTGGGTTCAGGTTTTGTGGGATCTGGAGCTTATAAAATTTGGGGATGCTTTTAAGAGATTCACTTGAAATTGCTGTCTACTGTACCATGCTGACTACAGGGATGACATACATGTTAGATTTATCCCACTGCTCTAGAGAGCTGTGCTTTTGTAGTGTTTTCTCCAGCCCGGTGAGCCAGAGGACCACGGCCCTCAGAAGATGTCCCCAGGCGTGAGAGGATAGTCAGGCATGGCTGCAGCTAGGTAGCCGTGGCTGGAGGTGACAACAGCTTCATCATTACTTCCCTGCTTAAGGGTGTTTGTCATGGAAGCTTCTGCGTCCTGTATTAGGCTTATGCCCTAGTCACAGAGATTTGGCTGGCTCTGTTGCTAGCTTGCAAGTACATTTTCCATCCTCTGGTAATCCCAGGCGTGAGGCCAGGTGCCCTAAGTATCCTCTTAGGTACATGAGAAACCTCTCTGCTACTCAACTCCCTTGGTTAATACTTCAGGGTCTAACCCAGAAAGTCGAGTTGAGAGCTCTGTGGTGGCCTCCGCCTGACCCTCAGGCACCCCACTGGATGCTGGACGTGTGCTCCGGATGAACCAGCAGTCTCCTGGGAGCCTCGTTCTGTTACATATACTTTCTTCCCGAAAAGAATGAACTCTAATTTTATAACGTGTAGCCGTGTCAGCATTATCAAAATAACTTCTGCCTTCAGATTCTTCCACAAACATTTCCCACTGTCATTTTTTTTTATTCAAGAGAGAAAAGGATACTAAAAAAAATTTTTTTTTTAAATTCATCCATTTTATTGGAAAGGAAAAAGCAAACAACCAAAACCAGACATTAGTTTCTTATGGGTCTGTCCTTCTTTCCGTGAATAATAGTTTTATGATTTTGCTCAGCATAAGCTAGAAATTTCTCCGCAGTCATTTTTTGTCTCTCCAACTCTTAATACTGATGCTGGTGTCATGATCGCTTTTCAAATTTGCTTTAGGAACTGGTTATTTATTCTCGGGGTTCCTTTCCAAGATTCAGAGCACAGGACTAATAAAAGCTTTGGAGGGGAGAAGATTGGGGGGAAAAGGTAAAATATTTACATTCTAACTAGTACAGTTATACAGTAGAAAAGATGACATGTCCATATCATTGGTATCACTCACTGAACCAACTTACTAAAATAATAATAATGTAAATCACCGGCCTTTTAAAGATGGGCTGCATCCAGACTTTCCACACTGGTTGTCTGGAATCATCTCCCTGAGTCTCTGGAATTGCAGTGCCCCAATCGATAAACTGAGAAGCTTTTCATACTCACAGCGTGAGCGCCCTGATGACTGCCGACAACCACTGTCTCCAGCTTTGCCTGTGGGATATTCTGTTAAAGGTCAAGCCCATAAAATGGAAACATGGCTGGTATGAAAATAAACTTCTGAAAATAATTTCTGCCACTCTAAAAAAGAAACCATTAATTCCAAGCTTTAGAACTTTTCTAATTCTGTTGGCAGCGGCAACTTTAGCTCTCTCCTTTGAGGTGACACTTTCTGCCCTCACATTCTATTGGTTTGGTTCCTTCAGGAAAACACACTTTCTCCAGCCTGTCTTATGATGACTTGCTATCAAATAATCAGGCTTGTGTACCTTCTGGGATTTCATGATTTCTCTAACACACCCAGAACACACAATGGACAGATCTATTATGGTTACTGGTGCTTCCTTTTTTTTTTCAGTTATCTAGTTTTTTGGATTATTTTCTAACACTCTGAAAAAGTCCCTTTTGCTGTTTTTCCCTACTTTATGAAGGCACTTAAAAGTAAGGAAGAATATTGGACTCAACACCACCCCTTTTTTTGTTATCGGGAATTACAGGCCTCTGCTAAGTTTTCTCAGTTGCACTACTCTTTGATTTGTGAGCAAAGGTTTAAAAGGCTAAAAAGGGGGAAATTGGTTCAATATTTCAGGCACAATGAAACATTTCTTTTGTCACTTTATTTCCCTGCTGTATTAATTTGTGGTTACTCACCTTCTCCTCAGAGATCCCTGGGGAACTCCAAATCTGACTCTCCATGATCTGACACATGAACCCAAACATTTCTCCCAATAAATTACATCTCATGTGTAATAGAGCAAAATTGGCTTCTCTGGAGTCTAGAAGAATGTTTCAGGCACCACTTGGCCACGTTTTCGTCTGTGGGTCACATACATCCTGACGATGAGGCTCTCTGTGGCCTGCGCTCGCCTGGGAAGAGGAGCTTTGGGTTCACTCAGTGGACTGAACAATGCTGGAATGTTTTTTCCCTGTCCATTCACTTAAACAATGTGCCATTCTGTACCTCATAAGCACTTAATTTATTCCAACTCTTTGGCCTGACCTGTAATCCCCCTCTCCTTACCCATCTGACCCATCTGTGTTTCATTTCCCACTCGTCAGCATCCAGAGAGCTAGGCCCAGGCCCTGTTTGGAACCATTAGACAGAGATTGGCCCTCTTCCCTCTTCCTGCACCACATCCTCCGCTGGAAAAAAAATGACCATCAGATCAGAGAACAGAGCCTGCTTTGTCCCTTGCAACGGGGATCTGGAAGCATTTTCAATCATTTGCGCTCCATACTCACTCAAACGCATTAATGTGATCAACATTGGGCCTGTTGTGGGCATTTTTTCCAGCAAATAGCGTGCTAGCATTCCAGGCATGTACTCCCCTGAAAACAAGACTGAAACAGGGCCCTGAATATTCAATTGGAAAATCACCAAGAGCAAAAGCTTAGCTTGGCACGGCCGGTGTTGATTCTTAATAAGTGACTTCCTAAAGCTGAGGCATGGGGCTTACAGCGTCAATGACTTGTTTGAAAAATATTTTGTAGGTGCCTCATACCACTCTATTTCCTGTGGTATGCGTCATATTGTGAGCTATTCCAAGCCAGCCTGGTTAAGCATGCTAACTTTTTTCTCCCCCCAAGATTGTGGTGTTTAACTAAAAATGTCTTTATACAAGATGAGCTCATAGCTATTAGTGCTGATGTAGTTTTAACTGCTTGGATACCAACTGCCGTTGGTTGGAAATGTGCTGAAAAAGGGTAAGCCTGAGCAAAAACATATCTCATCCTGTCTAAAATGGCGGGATGGCAGTCCCAGTGGCAGAGTTTCTTCAGGAGGAAAAAGTTCCAGATTTAAGTACAATGCATACCTTTCACTTTCATTAAAAAGACTTACTGTTCTTAGTGTATTACTAAAGTCAAGGTGCTGAAGACATCTGCAACATTGGAATAAAATTAACCCTTTTTATTACTTCAGGTACTTTGTAAAATTTGCCCAAGAATAAAGCTAAGGTAATAGGAGAAAACAAGTGTATCTTTTCAATAGTGTTTCCTAAAAGGAAACAGAAGAAATGCAAAGACCTAAAATTCTGTCTCTAAGATTAAAATATTTGTGAGTAGGATTTGGGTAAGGATCAAATCAGATAATGTATGTAAGATATCTTGACGAGCCTTTAGAGTTCTAGAGATGGGGAAGGGAACTCAAATTATTGACTGCCTATTATATGCCACATAGAGCTTTTGGCACTTCTACATACTAGAGAAAGTATTCTTCACAGCACTTATGATGTAGATATTATTTTTTTTCATTTTGCAAATAAGGAGAGAAAATCCCAGAGAGATTCAGCAAACTCCCCAAATTTACACAGTTGATTAATTATAGAAGCAGGATTCAAAACTAGGTCAGGATGAATATCAAGCTTGTGTTCTGTCCTTTACCTTGCTACTCACAGGTCAAAACAGTCTTCATGTCTATTATGGTTGTAATTGTCTACTGGTTTGAAAGGATGTGTGTTTGCCATGGTGTGAAGGGCTAGAACAGGAGATGAATACAAATCTGTGTCATGTTCTCCCCTGCCTTCCTCCAGTGAATAGGTTACAGACACTGTCTAGTTTGGGCCCCGTACCCAGTGGGTGCCCAGTAGCTTTCAAGTGATTAGACATCGTACATGCCATCTCCGAGTGATTTGTATTTCTACAATAGGGCCTTTTATAACACAGAAGAGAGGAATTGATACTCTGGACACTGCTTGAGCTGTGTTTGCCTCTCGGGGCAAATAATTTTCCTTGGTGCCAGGAGCAGCTCTGACGTGCCTGCTCTACCCTTGTGTGGCCTGGGGCTTTGAGCTCCTGAGCAAGGGCTTGGCTGGATCTGGGATGAGGCAGGCAGGCAGCAAGGTGGAGCCAGGGAAGCCGAATTGTTTGTCTGAAGAGACAAGCACGGATGTTTCTATCTCCAGGTCTTTGAGGGCACTGGAGAATGTCTCATAGGAAATCACAAAGACCTTTTCTGGGGCAAGAGCTATTGGAAAAATGCACTGTATGCAGCATTGTAAAGAGAAGGAAGAGCCCGTATTCTCCTCCACATTTAAGAAGGCACATAACGAGGCTTTACCCATGAAGTGGAAAAGGGGGCTTTGTGTTGTATATTATCTGTGAGTAAGTAGTTTGGCTCTGTCAAGCTTACAGGCAATGGAATTATGCACTGGGACGGCGAATCGTTAGTGTATCCATTATCTGATATTTAGTGAATTATCTAAAGGAAATAACTTGTTTCTTGGTTGAGATTTGCAAGCTGGACAATTTTCTTTTCATGATATGGTTTTTTAGAAATATTTTTTAAAAATTTAAAGTTCTGTGACTCTTTTCCCCCAACTCCTTACCGTTCTTAATAAATTTGCAAAACCACCTGTTTCAAATGTATAGCTGAATGACAACTATGAGATCGGTTTCTGTTCTCAAGTTCTAAGTAGTTCATATTTTCTACCTGAGGCATTAGAGGAGAGCTTCCTTTAAGTGAGTAAAAAAATATTCGCTTATTATTTTGAGACAATTCTGATTTCAAAAGTTTATCACCTCCGGATAGTGACATCTGGGGATAAGTCATATAAATATGTTGCTGAGCTAAGAAAACTTTGACAGTTTTTAGAATTATGTATTAGAGATTTCTTTTATTCTTGCAGCTTAAAGTCTACATCAGAACGATTTAATAAAAACGCAACCTTAGGAAAGGAAAAGAGATTTTTCTAATGAAAGCAGGTAAAGTGGGTGGCAGTCAGAAATCAGTCAACTAAGGCCTTCTGCAACCTCAATCAGAAGTGAAAATTTTTTTGTTACACTGAATACTCTTGTATAATTATTATGTTTCTTGCAGGCTGATTCACTCTCTCTTGTTAGAGAGACTTTCATCCTCAGCAAAGTAATGGGAAGGAAACATGTAAGAAAATGTCAAAAGACTAAAACTGCATGATCCATCATGGTGTTTAAGCATAAATTTGGAAATATTGGCTAGGAACAGCCGAAGTCCTCAACTCGTGACGTTTGAGCTGATTTGAGTTTTCCCTAAGCTGACTCCGTAGCAGGCTTTCATGTTCACCATGGACATAAATTCACTGGGGCTCTTAAGTAAGGACTACGTCTGAAAGAAGTGAATAGAATGCTGGGATTTTTTCCTAAGATTACACATACCCCTTCAAGTAAAGTTCCATGCAACTTTCCTTCCCAGAGCTGTGCACACGAAATTTCAGGAAACAGCAGGTCTTAATTAGGCCTCCAGTTTATAGTTTCACCTGAAAAAATACATTAAAAAAAAATCATATACGTTTGGCTGTCGAGATTTTTCGAGTCAATAAATTCTTGCTAATTAATCACATTAACAGTGCTCCTTAAAAGTTGAAACAGAATCAGAAAACAAACCAAATTCCCCATAAATATCTAACATAAAGCCCTATTCACTGATGCATTTTCAGTTTCTAAGAATTTTACAAGGGTTTTTTTCTCCCTAACGGGACACACACACATACACACTATGTCACTATCTGTAGTTGTGTTACATTATCCAAATAGGAAAACAATTCTGGTGACAAAGTTTAATACTTCAGACTGACGTCATTGTATACACATACTCTGTTGCTTAGGGCCCTTGTGTGTGACTGTCTTAAGAGATTAGAGCCCCCAAACCCTCAGCAACACACGTCACCCCATCTTGGAACCCCCCCAAAAGGAGAAATGAACAATGTAGGGGCAAAGAGAAGATGATGAACTAAGGAAGCAGAAGCTAAGCGGGGCAAATGGATTTCCCCCTGCTTGTCCACCATTGCATTCTTCAAAAGGATCATAACTTTTGGTATAAACATGCCCCACTAATATCCTAGTTGCTGCCTTGGTCTGCTAGGGCACATACTGTACGAAAGCGGATTGCTTAAATCCCCTTTGGAAACATCAACAAATAGATCGAAAATCCCACCTCCCCCTGTGGTATGCTTCCTGAGAATAGTGCTACTGTTGTTCGTTAAGAAAATAACCTTTCAGACTCATAAACGTTAAGCTGCCCAAATTTCTTAGGTGTGTGTTTATCAAGATGCTGTATTTGAGCATATGTTGCAATTTCAAATCTTGTTACTACTCTGTGTGTAGTAGTTAACCATTTCTCCAAAAGGATTTCTGAATGTGGTCAATCTGTTAGAGGGAGAAACGGCCAGTTACTATTTTCAACAACTAATGAATTTTAAATCAGCAAAATGGGAGAATTCCAGTTTCAAAGGAATTTAATTTCTTTTAAACCTTTCATATATTATTATTAGGAGGAGATGCTCCTAATTTCATAGATATATATCTGTAGGGGAAAATGGCTGGAAGAATTTCTGCTGTAACCCATCCCCCAAGAACAAATAGTTGATCACAGCAGAAACGCAGCATTCTGTAAGATCCCTATTCAGAGATTTTAGTAGTACAGATTTGAGCTGATTTGATGTTGCAGAGACAAAGAGAAAAACCACAATATTTTACCTTCAGATACTTGCCTTTGGATTTCTTTCTTTCTTTCTTTCTTTCTTTCTTTTTTTTAGTGTGTTAAGCTTTTCATTTTATTTTTTTAATTTTTATTTTATATTGGAGTATAGCTGATTAACAGTGCTATGTTAGTTTCAAGTGTACAGCAAAGTGATTCAGTTATACATATACATGTATCTATTCTTTTTCAAATTCTTTTCCCAATTAGATTATTACAGAATACTGAGTAGAGTTCCCTGCCACTATACCGTAGGTCCTTGTTGGTTATCTATTTTAAATATAGCAGTGTGTACATGTCAATCCCAAAGCTTGGTTCTTCTTTGGGGGGAGAACTTTTGATTTATTGTTCCTTCCTGACTCCTTTCCTCACATTTAGGTCTTATATTCTAGGCTCTGTATTGCCAGCCATTGAGGAAGACTAAATAAAAAGCAGCAGGTCATGTGGAAAAGAGTACTTGACCTAGTCCCAGTTAAGCCTCTAACTCAATGTTTAACTTGGGCAAAATATTTCACCTCAGTTTCTTTACCAATAAATTAAGGGGATTCAATCACTGATATGCTCAACACACTCAGTGAGCGTCAATCCTAGGCAAAGCACTGGGTTATATGCAGCTGACGCAAAAATGCATAACAGAGTCTCTGGCTTTTGAGGGTCTATTACAAGGGCAGATGTGTCAAAGACTGGAATGGGCATAATACCTACAGATATAGTCCCTTTTTGATCAGCAGGTCTGCTACCCTTTTATTCACCACGTGGAAAGAGGAAGGAAAATATGTTGTAAAGTAGCTCATGACAATTCCTGGAAGGGGAAAAGAGTTGAGGGGGAGAGAGAGAGAGAAAGAGAGAGAGAAGCAGCAAGGGTCCTTTGTTCTTCTCCAATTTTTTCATTGAAACTCAAGGTGAGGAATGGAGGTAGAATGAAAAGAATAGGTCAGTTGAAAAACCAAAACCAGAATGGGCTTGTGTCCCATTTCGATTTGGGACTCTGAATGGGGGGAAATTGTTCTCTGCCAACAAGGAACAGCCACAATGAGTGTAGAAATGGTGGCATAGCATGAGGGAGAGAGAGAGAGAACCTCTTGTTCCCTAGCACCTGTTGGTCGCACTGGGGCAATCCAGAATTTCCCACATGTCGCCAGCGATGAGTAAGGCTGAGAGGCAGCAGGCCTGCCAGGGGGCTGCAGCAGTGGGGACGAGGGGAGCACCTAGCAGAGGCTGAAGACAGGACAGCCTCGCCAGGGCTCAGATGGAGTCCAAGGCCAAGATTCAGAAGATCCGAAGGGCAGAGGAAAATGAGGTCAGGCTGAGGTGCAGAGTGTGAACTGCTGGACCGTGGCTGGACTGAGAGAAGAAACTAGCATTACATCAGCTATAGAACTTCATGAGCAGATGCAGAGAGGATAGAGACCAAAATGGAGACGGGTAAGATGAGTTTACGTCAGCCTAAGGCCAACGGGGGCCAGAAGAGAAGCACAGGGCCAGGTTAACACCAGGGTTCCTGCGGTATGGTTGTAAGGATCTGCAAGCTTCCCCTTGTGCTCATGTGTTATCTGGGAACAGAGCGGGGGAATCGGGAATCTGTGAATCAGGGAGACAGTCATGATGGGAAGCTTCAGCTTTACTTTGACTCTTTGCTAAGAATGGACCAAATTAACCTAAAAAGGGATTGTTTTAAGCTGGAAGATATCGAATCACTCTGAATTGGCAGGCTTAGGTCTTCTCCCGCCCCCAAGTCCATTACCGTGGGACCTCAGAACAAGATGCAGATCTGATATGGATACTACGTACATTTTTTTGCACGTCTGTATTGCAAAGTATATGGTACAGATGTGTCCTCTTTTATGATAATATAATAACAGCTTACCTTTTATTTCTAGTTTTTCAGGCACTCTCCCATCCATTATTTTATCTGCTCCTCTTGGTAAGTATGAGAGGGTGGCAGGTGAGCATTATTGCCTCTGTTTAATAGGTGAGAAATCTGAAGCTCAGTGAGGTTGCCTTGCACCTCATCTATAACATGGAGACAAAATACTTACTTGGCCAAAGTTTCATGCTTATTGTGAGGATCAAACAGGAGTGGAGAACTCAGAGGGAGACATGGTTTCCTGTAACCGTAAGAACATCTAAAAACAGATGAAGCAGGATGATATTGTAATCAAAATGACTGAAGTGCAAATAATGCTGTCAGACTGCAGGGATGTTTTACCGAGTGAGAGGATTCCTATAAAGGTCTCAGTACATCCATTTAAGCGTGCGATGCTCTGGTGAACCTCATGTTAAATGAAACACTGGAGTATCGCCATTGGGTCCAAGGAATAGATGTCTTTTGTGATGTCATGCAAAGAATATGATTTAGAATATCTGATTCAAGTTCTGGCTTCAGCACTTAAAGGATGATAAGTTTGATAGGGATATTAAATACATTTTTCCTGGAAGTTTAAATGTATCATATTTTTCAGCTATCTTAAATCTACGAAAACCATGATAATTGCATGCTTTTTCAAGAATGTCATTTAATTTACCCTCACAATTTCTGTAGCATAATAGAAGTGTGGTGCTCAATTAACCCAAGTTTTGGATCAATGGCAGGTCAAGGCTGCCTCCAGGCACTTCTGCTTTCTTAGGCTAAGCTTCTCAAGGCACAGGGAATGAAGTAGCCTCTGACCTTGGCTATCATGGCCCTATGTGGTCTGGTCCCTGGTGATGTCTCCAGCTTGATTTCACATCCCTTCCCGTTCACTTACGACGTGCTAGTCACAGGCCCTTCATTCCGCTCCTCCCTTTCCTGAATGAGGTTTGAGCATACGATCTTCCTTCTGCAAAGATGGTCTTCCCCTCCCTGGATTTTCAGCTCCTTCTCATACATTCCTGCCCTCCATCACTGCCCCCTCCTCAGTGAAGCCTTCGTTAATCATCCCATCTAAACACAGTCCCATGACCTTCTCCATTGTAGCACACTTTTCTTCTATTATTGAACTTTCATATTTTGTCAACATTTGTTCGATTGGCTATTCATTGCCCATCACCTCATCAAGCTATAGGAGGGCGCTTTGTTTCACTCACCACTGCACAACTAGTCACTGAGACATAGTATATAACTGTTGAACGAACAGGTAAATAAATGAATGAACCACGCGTATAAGCTCCTTCCTAGCCTTGAGTCCATGGGAATTTTGTATGCTATTTTAGCACCATTGTCCTGCATTTTAAGGATCCGTATTAACTCACTTGCTTCATAGTATTAGTGTGAAATTAAATGAGAATTTATATACAGCACTTAGCTTCCTGCCTGAAGTATATGCAGATCTGGGGGCCTGAAAAAATACCGTGCTGAAAGAAGAAACAGCTTTGGACATATCATTTTAGTGACAAGTATTTCTTCTATTTCCTAAAAATACCCATCTTACATTGTACTGCAGACTGAGTGCACAATAAACATTCAATTTTGCTAATGATTTCGCTGAGAGGAATAACTCACTGGTTTTTCTGTATGTGTGGGGCAGAAGTAGCTATAAATTGGTATATAGAAATATCAGGTTAAGGGCTTCATTTCCTGAGAGCCCGCGGAATGAGTGAATCTAGAGAGGAAGAGAATTTCACAAACAATAGGGATATTTCTTTGCCACTTTTCTTTTCAATCTAATTTTCTTTCCATTGAAAGCAGCTGTGCCTTTTCTCATTCTGACAATTCAGAAATCAGAGTAATTTGTTCTTCATAAATGCTTTGGAATATGCTGGCAGAAGCTGCTTCTGACAGTAGGCTGCTGGGTGTTCAATGGTGCTTGATTATACGGAAGGTTAAAAGACCACTGTGATTATTTCCTTCTTTGTAAAACTGTCCTTGTCTTATTACAAAACTGCTAATTCTTCCAGAAACCAGAGATTATCTAAATAACCTAGAGCAGAATAAGTATTATGTAACAACGGCAGGTTCTGCTCTTTTCTTTTTTTTTTTTCCCCCGGGGGGTGGGTGACTTTTTAAAAACAGCCTTATTGAGATATAATTTCCATACCATGCAAGGCACACATGTAAACCATACAACACAATGGTTTTTAGGATATTCAAGTCAGTATATTTTCAGTTTTAGATGCCATCACATCACCACAGTCAATTTTTAAAACATTTTTAGCACCTCAGAAAGAAGCCCTGTACCCTTAGCAATCTTTTTCTACCTCCAATCCCCTCCTCCCATCCCTTAAACAACCACTAATCTACTTTCTATCTCTATAGTTTTTTCTGGATTTTCGTATGAGTAGAATCATATAGTACGTGGCCTTTTGTGACTGGCATCTTTTACTTAGCAAGGTGTTACCAAGGTTCATCCATGTTGCAGCATGTATTAGTAGTTCATTTCTGTTTATGGCCAATAATACCCCATTATATGGATATACCACATTTTTTTAATCTATTCATCAGCTTGTGGACATTTGGTTGTTTCCACATTTTGGCTATTATGGATGGTGCTGCTATAAGCATTCATGCATGGGCTTTTGTGTGGAACATGTTTTTATTTTTCTTGGGAATATACCTAGGAGTGGAGTTGCTGGGTCTTATTGTAACTCTATGTTTAATCATTTGAAAAACTGCCAGACTATTTTCCAGAGCGACTGCACCATTTTCATTCTCATCAGCAGTGTGTGTGTGGGGGGGGGCTGTCCCTATTTATCTACATCCTTGCCAACCCTTGTTATTATCAGACCATTTGATTCCAACCATCCTACTGGTTGTGAAGTGGTATCTCGTAGTTTTGATTTACATTTCCCTGATGATGAATGTCGAGTATCTTTTCTTGTGCTTATTGACCATTTGTATATATTACTTGAAGAAGTGTTTGTTCAGATTGCTTGCCCATTTTTCACTTGGGGTAAAGGCAGATTTTTTAAAATGACTTCTAATTCATAAATTTTTTTATAAAACCTAACAACTTTATGTGTATATCATATTTAACAATATCCTTAGGAAACTCACTGGATTAAAAAGAATAATAATACCTGACATTAGAACTCCTTTAAAAAAAAAAACAGGTTATTATATAGATCATTAAAAAACAACAACAACAAAAAACTTTAAATAATAATGATTAAACTTTGCTGGTCACCTATGTCGTCCTGTTTAGTGTTCTTCAAGGTCTCCTACATTACAACTTGGATCCATATGTCAAGATGAATATCATTTCCAAAAATATTCTATTTAATTGCCACATTTTTCCCTTGTAAATTATTGCTCTAGTTATGAGACATTTTCTCAGATTTTCATTTGTCTATTCCCCTGTCAACACTTTAAGAACTCAGAGTTAATGAGAAAGATGTTTTGATTTTTTTTTTTTTCTCAAACAGTATCTCCTCTTCTCTGGCAGGAAATTTTCTTACCTTACTATTGACAGAAGCCTATTGACCTATAGTAACTAGAGGTCATTGATGTCCGACACCTGGTCTCTGTCAGTCTAAGCCTGCCTGGATGGAGTGGGGCAAGCTTTCTCATACCTCAGCACACCAAATGCTGCCATCGACCTTCCCCATTTCATATTTATGTGGGTGGTAACCATAAGCCATGGAATTTCCAGTAGAGTTCCAATTTCAAGAAACTGATCATTTTTCAAATGTATAAGTAAATAGGACTTAATTTCCCTAGTGTTTAAAAATCTTCATATAAATACATTTATAAATCTTTTTTAAAACCCCTTTTTTTCTGACCCAGTATCTTGATTTGTGTTTCAGGTACACAAACCCTCAGTGGGTTCACTGCTCACATCTCCCTTCAAACTGATATTCCATAAATATTAGTTTAATATTTATTTGGAGTCTAAAGAGAAACTGGTTTCCAATGAACAAAAATTACATACAAGAGGGAATTTTCCACAGGTAAGATGGAATATATGAGAAATAATACGTAATAAAGATTAACTGGAGCATCAGTTATAATATAATAGCCAAGGTGTATAAACAACTAACTGTCCATCAATAGGTGTTTATAAAATAATTATGGATCAACCATACAATAGAGTACCACGTGAGCCATTTTAAAAATATAAAGTTCTATATTTATGATATGAAACGTTCTCCAAGATGTTTTAACTGAAAAAATACAAAGTATTGAACAACATATATATCACATATTACCATATAAAAAATATTTCTGTAGATAAATTTATAACAGCATGAGGTTTATCCAAGGAACTGAAAATGGTTGTCTCTGAGGAATGAGCTGGTAGCTGGGGGGCAGGGGAAAAATGGGGACTTCTCACTGTACACCGTGGAGTGTCTTTCCACCCCATGTGTATTAATTCTCTTTAATAATTCACAAATCTTATAAATAAAGCAAAATCAGGAATTTATTACATATTTTTATTACATGCTATTTCTCATATCATACATCTTCTTGGGAGGCATTGTAACTCCTAAAATTTAGGTAATCAAATAACTTTTTAGCAAAATGGACTAGGTTGACATTATTAGCTTTCAGAAATTCTGCTGAGATGGCTAACTTTGTAGAACTACGTGCAAGCTGACTTCAGAGATTATGGTGCTCTGTATAGAGAGGGTGTATCAGTGAGGACCTAAAAACAAATCTGTTTCCATTCAATGTCTTTTTATTTCTCTGGTTATTTAAGAAGTTGAATGAGGAAACCTGAATTAACTGGCACCATATTTCTGACTTATTCCAGTATGTTTTATTGACCTTTCAGTCTGGAGCTCTGGGACCCTGCCCATCTAAGTTGCTTCTTAATCCTTCTGTGGTTTCACATCAATGTGAGAGTTTTGCTAATGTTGTATTACTTAAAACTTAGTAGAAAATAAAATAACAGAGAATCTAAAAGCTCATTTCAATTTTAACCCAAACAGATGTTTCAACTTTGGGGATCTCTTTACTGAAGACACCAACTCTTTTTAAATCCATTGTAAGAGGTGACCATTTAAAATGTCTTCTTAAACATGACATATATTGAAAAGCAAGCAAGCAAGGAAAGAGCATAAAAGATGTTAAGAGAAATTGTGAGAGGAAGAATACAGAGTTGTTTCTTCATATCTTCATAGTTTTGGTTTAATTTCATTTTATTTATTTAATTTTTTGTTGTTTTTGGCTGCGTTGGGTCTTCACTGCTGCACGTGGGCTTTCTCTAGTTGTGGCAAGTGGGGGCTACTCTTCATTGCAGTGCGCGGGCTTCTTATTGTGATGCCTTCTCTTGTTGCAGAGCACGGGCTCTAGGGCGCACGGGCTTCAGTAGTTGTGGCGCATGGACTTCGTTGCTCCACGGCATGTGGGATCTTCCCGGACGAGGGATCGAACCCATTTCCCCTGCATTGGCAGGCGGATTCTTAACCACTGCGTCACCAGGGAAGTCCCGTTTTAATTTTGTTTTAGTTTAATGGTTCTTGTTATAAGTACCATTTACGATAATAATAATAATAATGAAAAATCATCTCATTATAGGAAAAAAAAAACCTTTATCCAGCTGTTATGACCAGAGATTTTCCCTTAAGTTTTAGATAGATTCTTTCTCCTTTTACTTATGTGTACTTCACGTGTGTATGTGTGTACATGTTAAATATAGTCCTTTTGCTTTGTTACAAATGAAATCTGATTTTTTCCTGTTACCAAATAGTCTATATATGATCTAATAAACTTTTACTAAAGTGACTTGACCTTACTTGAGAAAGACTCTGTATACTATTTTCTCCAGAAAATGGAGTTAAATACATATTTATCCCTAAAATTGTGGCAAACAAACAAAAGTGTAATTGGGAAAAATTATGCCAATTCCCTGTTGTTTAACATTTTAGCTGGGGATTTTTTTTTCAGTAGTATCAACTAATCTTATACTCTGAAGCCTGCAATATAATCCATGTTTGCACTGAAGAAAATCTAATCCAAAAAGTTCACCTGTGGAAAGTGGGGGAGGGAAGAGTAACGTCACAGTGGAGAAACCTGACAAGCGATATCTCAGGCAGATGATCAAATCAGCATCAACAGCGACAAGGAATGTTGATAGTACGTACCCTTGATATGATGCGATGAATATGACACTTTACCCCTGCGTTCTTTCTCCCCAAACACACAGCCCTAGTTTAACCATGAAAAAATTTAGAAAAATCTCAGTTGAAGGAAGTTCTACAAAATACCTGCCTGATACTTTTTTAAAGTGTCAGGATAATCAGACGCTAAGTCAGAGAAACTCTTACAGCCAAGAGAAGACTTAGGACTCATAACAACAAAATATAATAATGTATCCTGGATGAGATCCTGGAACAGAAAACGGACATTATGTTTTCTTTTCTAAGGACGTTGAAAGAAAATGTGGATTTTAGTTAATAATAATGTATCAATTTTGGCTCATTAATTATAACAAAGGTGTCATTCTAGTGTGAGATGTTTATAATAAGGGAAACTGAGTGCAGGGTATATGGGAACTCTCTGTACTATCTTCTCAGTATTTCTGTAAACCTAGAACTGCTCTAAAACATTAACAACATAGTTTACCAAGACTTAAAAATATAATATATCCCTTACATTCAGCAGGGAAAATTGGTACTACTTACAGACCCTACTGGCATTAGTTTAACACAAGGCATTATAAAGGTCATTTATTATTATTCTTTTTTAGTTTGGATAAATATAACAGGAAAAAAATTAGTAATGCATGTATTCATAGACTTTTCCATTTTTATCCCTCGCCACACCCAACACTCCATGGAGGAGAAAGGGAAAGGATAAAAGTTATGCAGGCAGATTCTCACTACAGAGGAATTCAGAGCTGGGACCTGTTCATGGTGGGGATGGCGTGCGTGCGTGCGTGCGTACTGTATACGTCCGTGTCTCTGTGTTGGGGTATTAGAAGAGACCAACCTAAGATGTTCTGTTGTAAAAGGCAGCACAGAGAAGATGTGAGAGATCAGAATAGTAAGGAGAAGATATGAAGCTTTTTAGGTGAAGGAGCGTGAGTGTTTCCCAGGAATTTCAGAGACCTGAAGAAATGAAGATTTTTAAAAATTAACTTCCTAAAGGATTGAAAGAGATGTAGGAGTAGAGACTGCAATGCCCTCTGGGATGGGATGATGTGTGTTATGTACATATAAGCTTTGCAGTTATATTATATGTATATATTTCTGTTTTTAAAAGCAGTTTTAAAAAAGGAAACAATTCATTACAATATGGATTACAACAATAATATCTTGTCAAAAAATAAAATGCTACATATAGTTCAAAAGTATTCTCAGATATAAATATATTATAGGTATAGTTCTATTGCAAAATAGAATAGTGTAATAATGGGAACTTATTTTGAAAAATACATTTAGGTATCATAGTCATTACTATTTTCTTTCAGAGTTTCTTTGAATAATCAGGATAGACTGTTTCTTTTCTAATTTCCTTACATGTGATATATATATGTCCTAGGAACTAAATTCAGAAAATTCAAAGGTCTACATGCAACACTGATTGAGTCTTCTTTCTGATAAAAGAATCACAGTAAATATGATTTTAAATTTTGCATTTATTGCATACTTTTTATTTAAAAATAAATCTTGTACTAAATGTAAATTTTAATATACACTTACAAATGTATTTTTCTCATTAGTAACCCCAAATTTTCTAGGATAATAAAACAAAATGGATCTCATTTCTAATAAATTTTAAAGAGATTTCATCATTGCAGCAATTAATTCACAAAAGGCACATACAATTACGAACACAGGACAAAACAATTTGAAATACTCCTATCAGAGTTAACTAATACTCTGTTGATAAAAGATGAATTATAAATCAAAAGTTGATAAGGAATATAACGTATGGAATATAGGGTTTATTCATAAATGCTAACAACTCAAACCCAGTACTCTCTCCTTTGGATGCCACTTATACCACAAAAAACACTAAGAGGGACAGAGAAAATAAAGCAGTAATCTCTTGTCAAACAACTTACTGTGGGGAGATAAGGCATATTCAGATCCGAATATGGTATAGAGTAATGATAATGTAGGGTATCAGAGGTGGGATGAATTACTTTTCTCTAGTAGAGATAAGCTGTGTTTGAGTTGGATCTTAACCATAAGTTGCATTTGAACGTTCAGCTTTGGCAAAGTAGGGCATTCTGGGTACAGTTAAGACCCTGAGCGATGACAGCATAACACAAAGGAAGAAAGCTTTGGCGAATGCAGTAAAGAGTTAAACTTGATTGAAGTGTTTGAACACAAGTAGTTTGAGATAATATATGTTAAAGGTAATATGGTGATGATGCAGGGAAGAATGGTTGTAAAATGAGATAAGGAGGTCATTAAATCCGTAGCTATCTAGATAATTGAATTGACTGGTTCATTGATACAGTCACTTATTCATTCAAGCATTTCTTGACTGCCTACTATGTGTTGAATCATGGTGTATCCCTTGGACCCTCAGGACCTTATGCAGAAATCAGTTCCCAAACATAACTTTATTTCTTCCCAAAGGGATTTAGGATTTAGGAAGAGTTAAGTAAGTCGAAGTGAACAAAGATAAGAATTCAAGGTTTCTTCCATCTTCCCTGATAGAACAACCAGAAGCTGCTTGATGTGTCTGTGTGTGGTCTCACTCTCAGAAAAACAACACAATGTGACCAAGGCCACACAAAGCATGAGCCAAACTGGCTGATTCTGGACTCTTTCTGTGTAGTGAGAGGCGGTCTAGCTCGAGGCTTCAGGGCATGGGTTCTGGATGCAAGTCTGGCTTAGAATCCTCACTGTCACTTGCTAGCTGTGTGGCCTAGGGCTTATCACTCCATCTGTGATGAAGTTTCCTCTGTGTCACAGTTTCCTCATCTGTAATATAGTAAAGTGTTTATTTAGACCAGTGCCTGGTATATGGCAAGTACTTAAATAGCAGTTATTATTATAATAACAATTTAGCATGATTACAATGATCTAAATAACGAGGGATGACTCTCAAAAGAGTCTTGGGCATTTAATCTTTAAGTTAAGACTGTGGTATCTCTCAGAGCCCAGAGAATGGTGCTCTCCGTATCACTTCTTTCTGTTCAAGACTATTGTCATAGAGTGGAGAGCTGTCCTATCTCTGCCTTTTCTATCCATTTGGTTTATGCCACACCTGTTTCCATCTAGTCCTGACATCCAGGTTGGATAAATGGATGCTTATACATTTGAAAATACATGTCTAATCCAAGGCTGGTTTATTTCTTGAACTTTATGATAAATACACTAATGATGAGAATTGTAAGGCAACATCAATATTTCCAAGAAGAAGATCAATAGATTAGTTCCCCAATATTCCAGTTTCAAACCATCTTCAAGTAATTTAACATTTTAGATCCAGTGCCCATCGTTTTTTGACCCAAATTCCTGGTCAAATTATTAGATATCATTCTCTAAGAACCCAAGTATTAAATATTCTGTCACCCACCCCTTCTTTTTTTTTTTAATAAAATATTTTTTAGAGCAGTTCAAAATTAACAGCAAAATTGACTGGAAAATGTATAGAGTTCCCATGTACCCACTCACCCCCTCACTCCAATCTCTGTTTTCTCTGCTTTCTTTGCATATCAATTATACCTCTTTTTTAAAAAAGTTTTGATGATTGCTCTAAAGTTTTCAATACACATTTAAAACTAATCCAAGTCCACTTTAAAATAACTCTAAACCACCTCACAAGCAGTATAAATATCTTATAATAACAATACCTACACCTCCCATCCCTTTTACCATTGCAGTCATTCATTACACTTACACATAAGTATATAATATACATAAGCATACTTAATCAAATACATTTTTGCTATTATTTCATGTAAACTATTTTCTGTTAGATCAATTAAGAATAAGAAAATAAGTTTTTATTTTACCTTCGCTTATTCATTCCCTGATGTTCTTTCCTTCTTTATGTAGATCCAAGTTTCTTACCTATATCATTTTCCTTCTCTCTGAAGAATTTCTTTTGACATTATTTTTGCAAGGCAGGTTTACTGGCAACAAATTCCCTCAATTTTTGTTTTCCTGAGAAAGTCTTTATTTCTTCTTCACTTTTGAAGTATAAGTTTGCAGGGTACAGAATTCTAGGTTGTTGTATTTTTTGTTTTTTGGGGTATTTTTGTGTGTGTGTGTGTTTTTTTAATGAACCAAATATTTCACTTAACTCTCTTCTTGATTGCATGGTTTCTGAGGAGGTATCAAGTGCAATTCTTATCTTTGCTTTTCTAAAGATAAGATTTTTTCCTCTTGTTTTCTTTCAATTTTTTTTTTTGTCTTTATCTTTGATATTCTAAAGCTTGAATATTACATGCTTAGGGTAGATTTATTTGTTTTCATTTATCCTGCTTGGTGTTCTCTGAGCTTCCTGGATCTATAGTTTTGTGTTTGACATTAATTTGGAAAAATTCTCAATCATTATTACTTCCAATATTGCTTTTGTTCCTTTCTCTGTTTCTTCTTCTTCTGGAATTCCCATTACATGTATGTTATACCTTTTGTAGTTGTCTCACAGTTCTTGGATACTCTGTTATTTATTTATTTATTTTTTCAGTATTTTCCTTGTTCATTTTTTGGGAAGTTTCTGTTGTCATATCATCAAGCTCAGAGATTCTTTCCTCAGCCATGTCATGCCCTAATGAGCTCATCAAAGACACTCTTCATTTCTGTTATAATATTTTTGATCTCTAGCATTACTTTTTTTTAAATTATTTTTTAAAGTAAATTTATTTATTTTATTACTTTATTTTATTTATTTATTTATCTTGGCTGCGTTGGGTCTTCATAGCTGCATGTGGGCTTTTCTCTGGTTGCGGCGAGCGGGGTCTACTCTTCATTGTGGTGTGCAGGCTTCTCACTGCGGTGGCTTCTCTTGTTGCGGAGCATGGGCTCTAGGCACGCGGGCTTCAGTGGTTGTGGCTTGCAGGCTCTAGAGCGCAGACTCAGTAGTTGTGGCGCACGGGCTTAGTTGCTCTGCGGCATGTGGGTTCTTCCCAGACCAGGGCTTGAAACTGTGTCCCCTGCACTGGCAGGCAGATTCTTAACCACTGCGCCACCAGGGAAGCCCTCTAGCATTACTTTTAAATTCTTTCTTAGAATTTCCATCTCTCTGCTTACATTATGCATCTGTTGCATGTTGTCTGCTTTTTCCATTAAAGCGCCTTAGCATATTAATCATAGTTTGTTTTTTAAAATTCTGGTCTGATAATTCCAACATTTCTGCCATATCTGACTCTGATTCTGATGTTGGTTCAGTCTCTTTAAACTGTGTTCTTTGCCTTTTAAAGTACCTCATAATTTTTTTTTTGTTGTTGATAGGTGGGCAAGATATAGCGGGTAAAAGGAACTGCAATAAACAGGGCTTTATAATGTAGTGTTAGTGTGTGAGGGAGAGAGAATGTTCTGTGGTCCTATGATTAAGTCTCAGTCTTTTGCTGAGCTTGTACCCCTGGACCGTGAATTTTGCCAGTGCTTCTCAGTCCCATCACCCTCCCTTAGGTGGGGCAGGATGGGTAGAGGGAGCTGGACTCAGATATTTCCCTTCCCCCTTGTAGGTTAGGCTCTGATAAAACCCCATCAGGTTTAGGCTCTGGTAAAAATAGTTTCTCCTGAGGGCAGGTCTTATTAAGAAGAACAGAATGCTCTGACATATTTCAAAACAGTTCCTTTTTTCCTTCCTCTTCCAGAAGCATGAGGGGATTTTCCTCCAGTATTCACTGTGGGGAACTGGTAGAGCTTCTGGAGGTAAAATTATCTTTGATTTTCTGTAGTTTGAAAATGATATATATCTAGGTGTAGAGTTTTGTTTTGTTTAACACTTACCCTGCTTGGTGTCTGTACGGAAGTGCAGGGGATCCCTTGTGACTTGGCTCCCTGAGAATTTTTAACTCTCAGACTTGTCCACACTGAGCCTCCAGCAATTTGTCAATTACAGTTCAGGTTTTCCTACCCAGGCACTGGTACCATGGAAGTTTCTGCTTGTGGGTTTATGTTCCAGTAAGTTGTGATTCTCTGTATCCATCTGTCTGTCTCTCCAATGTTGGGGGCAGTGGTTTTCCCTTTGACCTGACTTGTCTGACATGTCTAAGAAGAGTTGTTGGTTTTTCAGTTCATACAGCTTTTTACTGGTTAGGATGGAAGAGTGACTTCTAAGCTCTTGATATGTCGGACCGGAAACCAAAAGTCACTCTGACCTCTTCTAAATACTCACATTTATGTACAACATCCTTGGAGCCCCATCAATTTTGGTTATTGTTGGCTTACAGTAGGCTAGGCTTGGATCTTCCCATTCTGCAATATTTGGGTCATCAGGAACATTACTGTGAAGTTCTGGTATATCTGGTTCTCACTTTGTCCAATAAGCTAAAAAGGTAAAACCTTCATTGTCAGCCTCTGAGGCAGTGGAAGTTTCACTGTGGAACATGAGTCTGCCTTGCCTGTCCCTCCCAATAAACAATTGCTCACTGTGGGCCTGGGGTCCCCACCCAAGTTAAAAGACTCAGTTGCAATCTCAAAAATATCATAAGCAAGCACAGAACATTTGTGCAAGGGAACAGGACAATAAACCCTCCTTTAACCAAGTTATGTCTAGTTTAATTACTATGGCATTGAATGGCATTGAGCAGAATCCTAAGAGCAACGAAAATAAGCATTGTCATAACCATTAGAAATACTGTTCAATGTTGAACTTTTGCCTTTATTGCCTTTTTTATTCTCTTCTTCTACACATTTTGTACCAGCACTGGTTAGCCTGTGTGGTCATTTATTCCACAGACATTGACTGATTTGTCTAGTCCCAGTCTGTCCCCTGATGAGCTCTGATAAGGACTTATACAATTCTGGATTTCAGTGTTCACAACTGAATTTCTGAATCATGGAATCCCTAACATTTCTTCTTTCTAGTTCCAAAAGTATTTAACAAACTATGGATTATTGAGCAAGGGACCCGTTAGAGTGATGTTATTCAGAGAAAGCTACCGAGAAGGCTCATACCTGGAGGGCTGGTCTCTCACCTTTCCTTCACCACCCCCTTCTCCAGCAAATTTCTGCAGTGCCTTCCAGACCTGGTTCCAATTTCATCTCGCCTGAGAGAATGTTCCTAACTTTTCCAGTAGCGACTCCTCTTTTCTGCCTCCCAAGTCTCTAATATGACTTCTAGAAACGTTCTGTGGTTCTGTGGTTTCCCTGTGTACATGCTGCTTCCCCTCGTCCCCATCCCATACACTGTGAGCTACACAAGAACAGGAACCATATTTCACTCATCTTCAAGTGAACAGAGCTCATCCATCCTATAATAAATGCCATTTATTTATTTCAGATGATTTTGGTAGTTGATTAAAGTCGTATGTTTTATGAATGTTATGTATGTTCCAAACAAGCCTATAAGTGTGCTCAGCAAGCATGTGTGTGTACCTTCTTTTTGTGCTTGCTTCAGTTCTGGGTACATGGCAAGCGGTCAGTAAGTGTATGCTATAGTTTCCTGAGTTGGAAGAAGACAGATGGTGATATTCTTGATGGGCCCTTTCTTAAGAATCCCTGTTTATCATCACTTAAAGGCACTAATTTGCTTGCACATCACTCATATCAAGTAGAAGTGTAAACTAAATGGTTTAATCTATGATTTTAGGCAACTAAAAATAGGCACACAATTGTTCACTCCTGGAGGGTAAGGAAAGTGACAGTTTGTCCTGCATTACAGAGTACATTAAACAGTGCAAGGTCTTATAGCTCTTTTTAAAAATACTCTTTTATGACAAGGCTGAATCATGGGCCTGGGGAACTGGTGTGAGCAAGCAATTCCTTTGCAGCTCAGAGGGCAAAACACAGATTAGGGCAGGGATACTCTCAGTGTCGTTGCACCTTCTCCAGTCCAAACTCTCCACCACAGCCCTCTCTTTGTGACTTGACTAATCTAAAAAAAGGAGAGAGTTACCAGCATTCTCTTGTGTACCTTCATTGGCAGTAGGTCCAGTGTTAATCCATTCTCAGGCCTGAGGGCCAGATGGGACCAGAGGTGGCCGGTGAGTTCCTAACTATTCAGACAGGAAAAATGATGGGGTGGGGGGAGATATTGTAAATTGTCAGGTGAATTCATTTAGGCTAATACAGGCAAAGTCTCCTCTTGCTAAAAAGCCATAAGAAGGATTTTTAATTGAGTTATTCAGATAATTGCTTAAATGTGTTTTGCCTCTGTGGGCAACTTTGGAGTTTTTTCTCCTTGCCTGTTTGTTGATGATATGGTCAGTAAATCCTTGGAAGACCTCGACACCTGACCAACAGTCATCTTCTCCACCCTCAGCCTGACGTCATTCTAGGTGACTCAGTATGACAACCTCGCCTGGTGCTCCCTTGCCTGCCTCACCTTCAAGGGCATCAGTCCCCCTCTCAGGCCCCACCCCACGGCCACACCCTAGACCTCTTCACAGCCAGATCACACTGCCACTCAAATAAAGCATCACATTCATTCTTAACCATGTGTTCCGGACACCACCCCCTCACTCTCTCTCTCTCTTTCACATTATTGATCCCAACACACCAGTTCTTTGACTTTTCTGTATCTTTGTTTGGAGTCCCTTGTCCCTTTTCCCATTAGGTCCCTCTTCTCTTCACTTAGCTCCTTACCCATGCCATCACTTCATCCCTTGGTTTACCATTATTCTGAAACCTCTTATTCTATTGTTTCCCCATCACACCGGATGGAAAAAAACTCCTTAAACCTTACTAAAGGTAATTGCTACCCTCTCTACTTTTGCATTCAACTCATTGACATTTCAAGGGAAAAGTCACACAATAGTCAGGATTGGTCCACCACTGCTTTGTGTCTCTAATCTTGATGGGGCACCTGTAGCTCCCTGATAAAAAAAAAATATGTACTATATTTTTATATATTATATTATATTATATTATATTATATTATATTATATTATATTATATTTTCCCTGGTCAACATGTTCCTATTCCATGTGGCATTTCAGACAATACCTACATCTCTCAAAGGTATGACCGCTCCCCAGATCCCCTTCCCCATCAACCTCTAATCTTGTCTTCTGTTTCACAGAGAAAACAAGTATGAAATTAAACAGTAATTCCTTCAATTTACTTATATACAACCCTACCTTTTTCTTCTCTCCCCCGTTAAAATGAAAGAGATTCTCTTCCTTTTTCTTAGGGGCTTAACTCTGATTATTTCATCTCTCTCTGTATATTTAATAATTCCCTCTTCACAGGCAATTTAAATGTACATATATATTCCCAGTGGTAGGGGAAACACTCTCTTGTTTCTAATTTCTGCCCACTGCTCTCTCCTTAGTTGTTTTTTTTTTTTCCTACTTAGAGTCCATCTTTTTGAAAGAACTGTCTACTGATATATCCACAGCGCCCCTGCCCAACGATGACTCAACTTGGTGCTCCATTCTTACGGCTCTACTCAGAGCAGTTTTTTAAGAAAAATTAATTAATTAATTATTTTTTGGCCGTGTTGGGTCTTTGTTGCTGCGCACGGGCTTTCTCTAGTTGCGGCGAGCGGGGGCTACTCTTCGTTGCGGTGCGCGGGCTTCTCATTGCGGTGGCTTCTATTATTGCAGAGCACGGGTTCTAGGTGCGTGGGCTTCGGGAGCTGCGGCGCACGGGCCCTAGAGCACAGGCTCAGTAGTTGTGGGTCACGGGTTTAAGTTGCTCCGTGGCATGTGGGAGCTTCGCGGACCAGGGCTCGAACCTGTGTCCCCTGCATTGGCAGGCGGATTCTTAACCACTACGCCACGAGGGAAGCCCCACAGAGCAGATTTTTAAAAGGCCACTAACGATTTCCTTGTAGCTAACTTCAAAGAACTTTTGTAAGTCTTTATCTTCCTGGATTTCTCACTGATAAAAATACAACTGATTGCTCCCTCCTTGTTTTTTTTTTTTTTTATTAATTTTTATTGGAGTATAGTTGCTTTACAATGTTGTGTTAGTTTCTGCTGTGCAGCAAAGTGAATTAGTTATAAGTATACATATATCCCCTCTTTTTTAGATTTCCTTCCCATTTAGGTCACCACAGAGCATTGAGTAGAGTTCCCTGAGCTATACAGCAGGTTCTCATTAGTTATCTATTTCATACATAGTAGTGTATATATGTCAATCTCAACCTCCCTCCTTCTTAAAATACTTTCTTTCATATTTTCCATGTCACAGCACTGCCTAGATCCCCCCCGTGTCTGTACACATTCATTCATGGTTACCTTGCTGTCTCCTCTTCCTCAGCCCATACCTTTTAACTTGATGCTACTCAAAGTGTAGTCTTGATACTTTTCCTCTGCCATTCCATACCTTGCGGTAGGCAGAATAATACCCCTCCCCCCAGAGATGTCCACATCCTAATTGCCAGAACCTGTGACTATGTTACCTTACATGGCAAAAGGGACTGTGCAGATATGATTAACATAAGGACTTTGAGATGGAAAGTGAGCCATTGTAATCACAAGAGTCCTTATAAGGGAAAGAGGAAGGCTGGAGAGTCAGTGAAGGAGACGTGGTGATGGACGCACAGGTTGCGCCTCTAGAAGCTGGAAAAGGTAAGGACATATATTCTCTTCCAGAGCCTCCAGAAGGGATGCAGCTTTGCTGACACCTTGACACTCTAAGACCTACTACAAACTTCTGACTTCCAGAACTAGAATACATTTGTGTTGATTCAAGCTGCTGAGTTTGTGATAATTTGTTGCAGCAGCAATCAGAAACTAAGACAACCCTCTCCCTGTACAATCTCATCTGAGGCTTCAGGTCATTTTTTTCTCTACCCATCAGAAGGTTCCTGAATTAGTTATGGTACTTTGTTGCTGTAACAAACTCACCCCCTAAATATATGATTCCTCAGTCATAATACAGGTTAGATGTTTCTCCTGTAGCAGGAATGGGTCAGTGGAAAGGTTAGCAGAAGGACCCCTCCTCAGTTGTTTAGTAACGCAGGCTGACAAAAGTCCTGCCATCTCCAGCATCTGCTAAAAAGAAAAAGAGCATGGGAAAAAGACCATGGACCAGAGCATGGGAGAAGTTTTTATAGGTCTAGTTCACAGGTGAAGTATTTTTCTTCTCAAATTCCACTGGCCAGATTTAGTCACACAGCAGCATCCAACTGCAAAGGATACAAAGAAATATAGTCCACTTATGTCCCCATGATGAAAGAGAAAATGTGGATTTTGTTCAGCAGCTTTGTGAAATGTCTCCCAAATCTTATTTCTAAGTCAGACCTATTTGCAGACAACTGGAGCCACATAGCCAACTTCGGACTGGATAGCTCTGGTTAGAGGCATCTAAGAACCTTGAACTCAACATTTCAGAAATTAAATCCATCATCTTCTCAATGCTGTGTCTCCAGTGTTTTTATGTCGCTGAATGGTAACACTGTTACCCAAGTCAGAAACATGGGGGCCATCTGTGACTTCTCTCTCACTCCTTAATCAAGCACGAGGTCAATAGTGAATAAAAGAATTATGTTTCAATTTTGTTCAACTATCCAGCATGACTGCCACCATCCTTAATCCATGCCATCACCATCACTCACCTAGAGCACTGAAAACGCCTCACAATTTGGATCCATTCTTAATCTCCACAGTCTTCTGTAAATGCCAATTCCCCAATTTGTGCCATTCCCCAGTTCAACCAGTTTTAAGTTTTCCCAGTATTCTTAAGACAAAGGTTAAACT
Organism: Balaenoptera borealis; assembly: GCF_965194805.1. Taxonomy (NCBI): domain Eukaryota; kingdom Metazoa; phylum Chordata; class Mammalia; order Artiodactyla; family Balaenopteridae; genus Balaenoptera; species Balaenoptera borealis. The sequence continues at coordinate 53,017,419 of NC_138877.1, forward strand.
TACCACGGCTTCCAAGACTCTTCACCTCCAAGCCCTCCCCACACAATTCTGTCCTACTGTCACACCAAACTCTTTCCAGGGTCTTTAAGTCTCCGTGGTGTCTCTTGCTTTTGGATCTTGATACATCCTATTCCCCTGCCCTGGTTCCTTCTCCCTCTCCCCTCAAACTTTACCAGTCAAGTCTTAATTTATCTTTCAGACATCAGCTCAAAGGCATTTTCTCTGAGAAACATTCCCTGGTGGCCCATAAAAACTTAAAGCCCAGAGTATATGCCCAGTAGTGGGATTGTTGGGTCATATGGTAGTTCTATTTTTAGTTTTTTAAGGAACCTCCATACTGTTCTCCATAGTAGCTGTATCAATTTACATTCCCACCAACAGTGCAAAAGGGTTCCCTTTTCTCCACACCCTCTCCAGCATTAATTGTTTGTAAATTTTTTGATGATGGCCATTCTGACAGGTGTGAGGTGATACCTCATTGTAGTTTTGATTTGCATTTCTCTGATGATTAGTGATGTTGAGCATCCTTTCATGTGTTTGTTGGCAATCTGTATATCTTCTTTGGAGAAATGTCTATTTAGGTCTTCTGCCCATTTTTGGACTGAGTTGTTTGTTTTTTTGGTATTGAGCTGCATGAGCTGCTTGTAAATTTTGGAGATTAATCCTTTGTTAGTAGCTTTGTTTGCAAATATCTGCTCCTATTCTGAGGGTTGTCTTTTCGTCTTGTTTATGGTTTCCTTTGTTGTGCAAAAGCTTTTAAGTTTCATTAGGTCCCATTTGTTTATTTTTGTTTTTATTTCCATTAATCTAGGAGGTGGGTCAAAAAGGATCTTGCTGTGATTTATGTCATAGAGTGTTCTGCCTATGTTTTCCTCTAAGAGTTTGATACTGTCTGGCCTTACATTTAGGTCTTTAATCCATTTTGAGTTTATTTTGTGTATGGTGTTAGGGAGTGTTCTAATTTCATTCTTTTACATGTAGCTTATTGCAGCACTATTTACAATAGCCAGGACATGGAAGCAACCTAAGTGTCCATCAACAGATGAATGGATAAAGAAGATGTGGCACATATATACAATGGAATATTACTCAGCCATAAAAAGAAACAAAATTGAGTTATTTGTAGTGAGGTGGATGGACCTAGAGTCTGTCATACAGAGTGAAGTAAGTCAGAAAGAGAAAAACAAATACCGTATGCTAATACATATATATGGAATCAAAAAAAAAAAAAAGCTTCTGAAGAACCTAGGGGCAGGACAGGAATAAAGATGTAGACGTAGAGAATGGACTTGAAGACATGGGGAGGGGGAAGGGTAAGCTGGGACAAAGTGAGAGAGTGGCATGGACATATATACACTACCAAATGTGAAATAGATAGCTAGTGGGAAGCAGCTGCATAGCACAGGGAGATCAGCTCGGTGCTTTGTGACCACCTAGAGGGGTGGGATAGGGAGGGTGGGAGGGAGATGCAAGAGGGAGGGGATATGGGAATATATGTATACATATAGCTGATTCGCTTTGTTCTACAGCAGAAACTCACACAACAATGTAAAGCGATTATACTCCAATAAAGATGTTTAAAAAAAAAAAGAAAAAAAAATCTTAAAGCCCACACCACACTCTATTTGTGTAATCACCTGTCTTTCCTGAGAAATTGCAAGTTATGTGAGGGCAGGAGAAGAGTCTGTTGTATTTTTTTTATCCTCAATGCTTAGTCTAGTGCCTATAAATATTTGTTTAAAGAAGGAACAGATCCTCATTTATGTATGTCTAAGGTATATGAAGCTAGGTAAAGACTAAGGCATTTATATTCTTCTCATCACTGAGGTCCCGTTCCCAGGTTTACTTATAATTTCCTAACTGGTTAAAATTAACATTAATAACAATAGTAGCTGCTGTCACAGCATGATCCTCAATCACAAAAAGCAGCTATGTTTTATGTATACAGGTATTGTTTGTTATCAAATTAACTCATTTGTAGTGCTTCAAAGGGACACAGTAATAACAAAGTCACTACTCAGTATAGGTCAAGAATGCTTTACAAATAAACACAAAAACAAAACAGAAGTTGTTTCTAATTCAAGAAAATGTGTGTGTGTATAAATTATATATAAAATGTGTGCCTATATCTATATACATATTCATGTGTATACATACATTTTATATATAATTTCCTTTTAACCCAACTTCATAAGTTTACAGCAGCAGAAAAAATACATAATTTTATGGTTATTAAACTACTAGCTAGAAAGAGCCTAACATAGTTCTCATGTTGGTCCTACACTTTCTTATATGACGAAAGAAGAAGAATTACTTGTGAAATCATTGTGGTCAATATGTTCTACATTTTTCTAAATCAAACCAAGACTATCTCTAATTATGAGCAATGAAGTGCATTTGTTTAACTTCAAGCTTGAAAGCATTTGCTTAAAAAAATAAATAAATAAATCATTTTGGTATGAACAATTTTGACTGAATGCTTAATAGATAATAAAATATACTTTTTTTTGACTTTTATTTTTTTATACAGGATAACTTATTAGTTATCCATTCTATACATATTAGTGTATATATGTCAATCCAAATCTCCCAATAATAAAATATACTTTTAATGTCCTAAACTATGTTAATTTGAGGTTAGGAATAAGACTTCAATTACTCCAAAGTCTGAAAATTCAGAATCACCATTCCCAAGGAAATCATAATCCATCTCCCTAGTGTACAATTCTGTTTTCAAAAGAAGCTCTTTTAACACAGCACAATGTGACCTTTTATTTGGAACATCAAGCAACTCAATAAATTATTATGGGAAGGAATGGATCTAGGTAAGATTTAGGGGCTTTGATTTGCATTTAAATGGCATCGTTTCTTAAAACTTATCTATACCTTTTCCAGTGGAGAATTTAATAAAGGATGGAAAATAACACTGACTGTAAAAGTATGCATACAATTGGTCTTTAATGATAAATGTAGAAATTTTTTACTCGACGATAAATAGGAAAACATTTATTTTTTTCTGCTGAGTGAATTTGTAACCCCAAACCAGTTTCTGCTCCAAGTAATTTGATGAGTAGTTTGATGTTTTGTCTATAGTAACTTTCTCATAATTTTCTTTGAGTTTGGGGAAGCAAATTGTTTGATAGTAATAATCAGGCTTAAAAATAAAATTGTTCTGACTGATACTTAATGACTCTGAACTGTTCGGGGAGCCATGGAAAAACTACTCACAGAGAAGAGGGAGCAAAGACATAAAACTTAAGAAGAGGGGAAAATGTCCATGGGGAGCCGGGAAATGAGTTTAATCTGAGAAAAATGTATTTGGTTCTTAATATTAGAATAAACAATCTGGAAAGTATTACTTGTTGGTTAAAAGCACAGTTTAAAATTTTTTTTCTTTGTTTTGTGGGGTTTTTTAAATTCAATCAGATCTTGGTTTTGAATACTGGCTCCTACTTATTCTGTGACCGTGGGAAAATCACTCCACTGGACCTTCACTGCCCTGTTTGTAAAAAGGGATGAGGTTGGATCAAGTTTAGAAATGGCTTAGCAAATGGAGGTGCCCATAATGTGTATGACAAATCGGAGGAGGAGACAGAAAGAAAGGATACTAGTTAAGTGTTTATTTCAATACCTCAGCAGTGAGATGAGGGTGATTCTCAGTCGGCGGGAGTGAGGGGACATTCGGCAATGTCTAGGGGCACTTTTGGTTGTCACAACTGGGGTGGGTGTCATTGGCATCCGGTGTGTAGAGTCCAGGGATGCTGCTGAACATGCTATGATACACAGAATTGTATGTGTGTTATACACACAATACAATACACAGAACAGCCCCCAACAAAAAGAAGTATCCATTCCAATACATCAGGAGTGCCAAAGCTGATAAACTCTGTCCTAAGCTAAGGTGTGAGCGTGAAGATGGGATGAAGTGGACAGACTGAAGCAATGCGTATAAAGCTAAATCAAAGGGGCTTGGTAACTGACTTGATGTAGAAGGTGCCGTACTTACAGGAATGTGGTCTGAGTCATTTATCTTAGCACCTATTAAAGTGCCCTGCACATATGTGGTATTCCAAAATATTTATTGAGTGGAAAAAGTAATTGAATACATGAATGATTGAATAAGTGAATGAAAAGAGAAACAGGAATTGAGAATGACCTCCAGCTGTTGGCTTGGGCCATTCAGTTAATAGCGGTGACAGCCTCTGGGATGCGGACACACGAAGAAAAGACGGTCTTAGGAAAAAGGTGGAGAGTTCAGGAATGGTCTTGAGATGCCTGAGACAGCTATTTACAATACATATAGACTCAATAGTTCAGCTGTTCAATGCTTCAATTGTTAATTCTGCTAAGTGGGATAAAAATGTTTATAAATGGAAACCCTCCTTGAAAAGAGTCTTTTAAAATAATATTGGATATTTATAAATTAAAACCAAGAATAATTTCAAGTTGTTATGATAGCTAGAGAAATCTAAAATTTGCATTTTATTATTTTTTTCTAAGGAAAAAAATTTTTTTCTAAGGAAAATTAAAAATTCCAATTATGTGATCTTAGAATACTAAATATTTTCTCCCATCATAATGCTTCTTGCCTAACTTCACTATTTTGGCCCTGAAGTGAAGTAAAACAAATTTACTCATGCCATGTAAGCACTAGAGGCAGGGAGATTACTTTCACACTCAGATGTGGTTAATTGTTCTTCTCCACACTCATCCCTTCTCCAAAACCATTCTGGCCCCGGGGTCCATCTGCCATTGACCTATTCTCCAATGGCCCCTAGAACCAGAATGCAGACATTTGTCCCCAGGATTCCCTTTGCCTATATTCAGAGAGTGCCACTCAACGGCCTTGTGGAGTGGTTTCTATGCCAGTGATGAAGCACAGGAGTGCTGGAGATACCAGGGACGTTGAGGTCATCATCCCTGTTTTTTGTACCCCTGTCACTTCACTCTGGACATAACACTTCTCTTCATACATGTCTTTGCCATGAAGAGAATATGGCTCTTTCTTGAGTCTCTTCTTATCCTCAAAGCCACCCTGTTCTTTCAATTTTTAAAACATTACCTAAAACCATTTAGAGAATATTCCCTAGGGCCTGGGGCAGAGTGTATTTGCAAAGTGCTACACCACCATGCCCAGGAGAGAACTCAGGAAACTTGATTCTTCTCATCTCAGAGCAAGTTCCTTGCAGGCCATGGCACCTGTTGGTGGATGGACTTCACCTCACCTTTCTGTTCAAGGGTGTTAATCTCAGTGACATTTATGTTCTTGGAGATGACAGTAATTATCATTTCTGTAAATTTTCCTCATCATATTGTCCAGAAACTTCTGGAGCCTGAATGCAAACAAGACACGTGAGGACTTGACCTGACATCTCAGTCTGGTCAAGGTGGACACCCAGAATATATCTCACACCTATCCTTTCCTATCTAATTTTTAAGTTAATTACTTTTATTTTCATATTGGTGCTGGCTGGAATTTTATTCTTGGACCATGTGCATTGACTGACTCTTAAACCCAACAGAATTAGTGGTTCAAAACATAGCCATTGACATTGTGCATTTTGTTCTCTGTTGCCTTTTTTATACACCTTTATGATACCAAATGCTGCCTACATAGGATCTTAGCAAACACACTGAAAGGGAGCTGTGATTGGACTGAGTCCTTTAATCATGGCCTAAAATTATTTTTGGTCAGACTTTTAAAGTCCAGGTCCATCTTGTGATTTCTGTGGTCAGGGGGGTTGGCAGTCATGCTTTCCAGAAATATTGAGACATCAGGACGAAGGCCCTGAAGTGAATGCAGATGTCAGCACCTTCATTTATAAGAACTCACACTGCCGTCATGGAAAACATGCTGATGCCAGAAAGAGGGAGGAGAGATTAGAGGAGCTCTAGGAGCAACAAGTTGGAGATGGATTTCCTGGTGGGAGTGCATGCACACTGACATAGAAGGATGTCAGAAACAGTTTTCCAGGTTTTTACAAATCTAGCAAAGGAACATTTTATCCATTTGTCAAAACTGTGAGCTCTGCTGCCTCAACAGCTTTAGCTTTTTGTTCAGTTTTAAGTGACTGAAATGATGAAGACAAGTTCCCTGTGAAGTCTCACCAAAAAGCATCAGGAAAACAGTATCTGTCCATGCATTGAAGCAGAGTGCACATTCTGATGGAGTATTTTCATGTCAAAATGAGTAGCTCTGTGGTTATGAAGTCCTCTTCTTGTCAGCTATTCACTTGATACCAGGGACTACAGGTTGAGGGGTTTTTTTTTTTCGTTATTAAATTTCTTCTATTAAAAGAAAGTAAAGATAATAACAGAAGACATTGGTTTGTACAGAAATCCTAACGTGCCACCAAGAAAGTGAAGTTTTCTGTGATCCCATGATCGAAGTTTCTCCCATGAAGGATTCATCTGTTTCTGGGCATAGTTCTGAGAGTTTTTATATCCATTTTTGTGAAGCTTGAAGAGACTTCAGTGTAACACCACACCCCAAGAAGTCTCTAAAGTTGTTAAAGTATTAAGAAAGACATAATTGTTAAAAGTCTAGTTCTTAAATGAAATCCCTTGTGGAATATGAAAAATCTTCTAAGGCTACAAGGCGACAGTGTGGCACTGAGGACGGACGTGGCTCTGTTCATTTAGAAAATACCATAAACGGATTTATTATGGGAATTTGGTAAAGAAATCTTTCATTAATAGGAAACATTTGGCTCTACACTGCAAAGAAAGTGAGCTTTACGTAATTTGTTAAGATCTTTCAGAGATTCGATATCCTTCTCCTCAGTCTTAAGGTAAGTACTGTATAAATATATGATTTGGAAAAAAAGCTTATAAAATTCAGTTGTAGGTAATGTGATTTCCATTTTGGGGTTGTACCCTTTTGTTGTTTACTGAATTCATTTAATGTCATTGGGAAAACCATTCAAATTCCTACTGTAGGCTGATGTGATGTAGATAGTCTTTGTTAGTGAACCTTGATGGAAAGAGATATATCAGGATTCTGAATTTCCAAATTCATCAAGAGGAGTCTCCAGTGGTATACGCAGAAGGGGGGCATTTCAAACACAGAATTGATTACTGTGGGCTTTGATTCCAAATCCCAATGAAATCCTGAACCTGTTGATATGGCCTGGACCGCATGTGAACCTTTGAACTTCTATTGTGCCTTAGTTTACACCTAGAACGTGAGCTAGTCCAAGCAGACTGCTTTATCTCCTTCCCCTGAGGACCACCTGGTATTCATCAGTAAAAACTCCATCTGTATCTCTGGCTCAGCTCAGAGTATTTTTCCTGAAAAGTGTGTTTCCCTGGAATAGAAAAGTGATAGTGGTAAGCCAGGCATGACCCCAAAACACTGAGCAATCTCCAGATTAGAGTTTGATTAGTTAGAGTTAGCTAAGGACCTTGAAATCCAATTTAAGTGTCAATGAGCACTGGGGCTATAGCCTTTGGTGCTCCAGGGTGGGGTGGGGTGGGAAGCTAGATGTACATGGATTTGGCCAAGACTACTCTCCCCTGCCTTGCTCACCTGGACTCTGCCAGCTTCCTTTGAATCTACATGGGAGCCAAGATTTCATCCTGTGAGCCAGAAGAGTGACATGATGATATATGCATTTTCAAAAGAGAACCTAGAAGTCATCTGAGTGACAGAGCAGAAGGGGAGAAGGCTGGAGCCAGGGCAATCAAGGTCATTAAATATTCCAGTTGAGAGACCAAGAAGATCGGCACAAGGGAAGAGAGCTGGTTAAAGGAATAATAATGGAAAATGGCTCTCAAGATGCAGTGGGAAGGTTTCCCAAGCAGGTAAACAGGGACTTTTATTTTCTGAGCTTATCAAATGGCATGGAAGAAAATTGTGTAAGATAAGAATGCAGTAAACCTAATACCCAATGTTGAAAAGATTTTAAAGTAAGTGAAAGATGGTGGTAAGAAGTAGAATAATCCAAAATGTAAGGAGTTTGCTGATGCCTCTTCCTGCTCTCCTTAAAACCTCAACTAAGACAAGTAATTATTTGACATCACAGAGCACTAGTTCTTCACTTTGTACGCATCTTGATGAAGTCTCTCCTGTAACACACGATCCCTAAATAATGCATGAGGGCTCTGCTTCCACCCGCAGCAGTCACTCTGCCTTAGTGGTTTCTACCATCAGAGATGGTGGTTCCCTAGCACATAAAAGCAAGTGATCGTTATCATCAATCCCCTGGCTTCATTATTATTTCACAGGATGGACTGCAGAAGATAAAGTATAAATACCCCTTTCTTACTGTTCATTACCAGTCACATTTTCTCATATTCAATTTCATTCTTCCCTTCCAAGAAATCTAAATAGAAGTAGATATTGATTTTGCAAATGTGTTTCTTAATGGTAAGAAATAGCAAATTAAACCCTGAAATGTAACTTTAAATGTACATTTTATGTCCTTCAGATAAAGCAAATATCTGTGCTTTGTCGTATCTCTAGGGGAACATATCAGGAGATGGGTAGTTTGTTTAGCAGGAGAAAAATATGTTTACCATTTTTTCAGTGCCTAGAATGAATGAAGCGTCTAAGATTTCTTGCTTTGTAAGCCCTTTTCCAGTTTAGCAGAATCAAGAGGGGAGAATTCACCTGCAATTTTGATAGACAACCTGACAGGACATGGACTACAGTCACAAAAAACTTCCGATTGAAAGATTTATCTCCTGGAATAAATCCATGCAGATAAAGTGGTTAGATAGAGCAGGATGGAATAGCACACAGTTGAAACTAGTTCTTACATTTTTCATGTAATGGCATTGGTTTGTTCTTTGTATTAAATATTCTAAATAGTCTCACTCTCTATATTAATTGATGGAATTAAAGCAAGCTAGATATTATGTGCACATGTGTCATTTCTTCGTTTTTAAAAAATTTATTTATTTTATTTATTTTTGGCTGCATTGGGTCTTCGTTGTTGTGCACGGGCTTCCTCTAGTTGCAGTGAGCGGGGGCTACTCTTCATTGCGGTGCGCGGGCTTCTCATTGCAGTGGCCTCTCGTTGCGGAGCACAGGCTCTAGGTGCGCGGGCTCAGTGGTTGTGGCTCGCGGGGTCTCGAGCGCAGGTTCAGTAGTATGTGGCACACAGGTTTTAGTTGCTCCGCCTCATGTGGGATCTTCCCGGACCAGGGCTCGAACTCATGTCCCCTGCGTTGGCAGGTGGATTCTTAACCACTGCACCACCAGGGAAGCCCTGCACGTGTGTCATTTCTGATTGGCCCAGTGCAATCTAAGTAACACAAGACTGGAAACAGAAATGGGAATGCATTCCGAAAATCACAGCCTTGAATCAGCAAGCTATGATTTTCAGAAGTAAAAGCACAGTTAAGACTCACTGTGAGGATCCTATTCCCTGTTTAACCTCATACGAAAAACTTAGCAAATCCAAACCTTCACTTTGTAGTTTTCTATACTTAGAGACAACACTGCTGATGGTGTGATTCTCCCTGTAGGCAAGTGTGGAAGAAAAGCTTGATTTTTGTGTGTAATCCTTGCCTGCAAACAGGGTCAGCCTCATGGGGCACTCACTCAGGGCCCAGTGCCCAGAAGGGCCCTGCACTTGGTTTAATGCTCTGCTATCACCAACCATTGAAACTCTTTCTCATTTTTGAACAAGGAGCCCTGCATTTTCACTTTGTACTGGGCCCTACAAATTATGTAGCTAGTCCTGCCTGCTGGATCTATTATCTTGCAGATCTATCTTTTTGCTTTATAATGCACGAAGGCTTTTTTTTGTTTGTTTTTCTTTTCTTTTTAAAAATTGCATAGCCTCATTTTGGGGGCTGATTTATTTACACTCATGGCTTCCGGATGACAGGGTATTGTTCGTATTCTATTTCTCTTCTTGGAATTAGGTCTCCCTTCAACCAATACACACACACAGTTTAACAACATGATCTATTAATTATAGGTAATGATATAAGATAGAACTCTAAAGTCTAACTTCCATGATAAATATTGAATACATTCTTCTGGCCTTATTTCTCTGAGATAAGAATCTCTGTGCATGTTTCATACACTCACTTGCTTTTTCCCTGATAGTCTTTCAATGTTTACTTGGTTCCACTTTTAAGGTGCAGCTCAATGGGTTAGTTCTGTCAAAACTGTGCTTCAGAAAAGCCTAACTAAAGAAGAGTGAAGCCAGATGTTCACAAACATTTTGATTAATTTTTCCCTTTTAAACAACTTTTGAATTTTGAAAAGCTTTCTGAAGAACAGACTTAGCTCCCTACTACATCACTTGAAATAGGATTAACTAAATTACAATCAAGTAGTTGTCTCTTGCATCTCTATTGAGAAACTCCATGTCCCTCAATAAATGTCTTAATTTTTTTTTTAGACCACAAGATTTCTGCTAATTAGATATAGTTAATTCACCCATATGTTAGTTTTTGAAAAGTTTAATTAGTTATAAATTTTAAAAGTTGGATATTCTAGCTTCTTTTAAAACATGGAAGGGTCTAGCATCAACGATCCATCTGTTCTTAAATTAGTGAAGTCCAACCTATCTATCGTTTTCCTATAAATAGTGTTCTTGTGTCCTGTTTTAAAGATCTTTGCCTTTCCTAAGCTCATGAATATATTCTCTTGTATTATTTTACAGAAAATGTATTATTTTACTTTTTATATTGAAATCTGTTCCATCTGGAGTTAAATTTTGTATATGATATAAGATAGTGAGGTGGTATTCAGGCTCATTTTTGTTTCTGTTTGTGGACATCCAATTCATACAGCACAATTTATTGGGAGCGGAATGCAAAAGAAACTATCATTTTCACTGCTTGTGATGACACTTTCATCATCAGTGAAGAATTTGTAGATATGTTGGTGTGTTTCTGGAATATTTTGTTCAATGTATCTATTGTCTATCCTTTAACCAACAGTAAACTTACAATATCTATAAGTTTCAATATCTGGTACTATAGGTCTTCAACTTTGTTTTCCTTCAAGGCCATCATGGCTATTCTTGGTCTTTAACATTTCCATATTGTTTTAAATCAGCTTTTTAAACTTCACAAAAATACCTGTTGAGATTTTGATTAGGAGTGCATATAATTTATAAATCAATCTGGAGAGAAATGGCTTTCCTACACTATTGTAGGAAAATATATGTATAAAAGTATTCTAACTCATGGACACAGTATATGCTATATTAATTTAGTTCTTCTTTAATTTCTTTCCATAATATTTTATCGTTTTCCTTTCTACACACTACTGTTAAATATAATACTAGATACTTAATTTTTTGATGTTAATTTTATTTTCTAGTTATTCGTTAGTATTTTGTGCATACAGTTTATTTTGTATATTCACTTTATATCTACTGACTGATAAATTCTCTTATTGATTCTAATCATTTAGCTTTTGGAGTTTCTATATACATTCTCATATCTCCTCTTGGAAAGACTTCCAGGACACTGTTAAATGGAAATGGCAATGGGGCTGTATTATCTCCTGAGATATCCTTATCTCAGGAAGAAATTTTCCAATATTTCATCAAGTATGATGTTTGCTATAAATTTTCTTTGAAGAAAGTCTTTATCATATAAAGAAATTTCCTCCTGTGTCTATTTTTCTAAAAGGAATTTGTTGTTACTTTGTTTTGTTTCAATCATGAATGTTTGTAACGTTTTTATTTACTTGTTTTTTTTTGCATTTATTGAAATGGTTACATGCTTTTTTTCCTTAATTGTAATGAATTGGTGTAATGAATTACAGTAATTGATTTTTGAGCAATAAATCAACCTTGCATTCCTGATTTAAACTCAATTTTCTGGGTATATATTATGCTTTGTGCCTCTGTTCACAAGAAAGATTGATCTGTAATTTTTCTTTTTTTATGTCTTTGTCTGGTGTTGCTGTCAAGATTGTGATAGCCTTATAACATGAGTTGGGAAATATCCCCCCTGTATCTAGACTTTAAAAAGTTTGTGAAAGAGTGAGATTATTTCTTCATAAAGTATTTAGAATGTTTCTCTTTTGAAGCATCTGGGCCCAGAGTTTTCTCTCTGGAAAGGTTTAAAATCAATCTTTTTGATAGATAATAACATTATTTGGACTTTCTATTTCTTTATTTAAATCAGTTTTGATAAGTTGTGTTCTTTTCAAGAAATGTATTTATCTAATTTATGAAATTAATTGATGTAAATTTATGACCTCCTCTTACTATATTTTAATATGTGTAGTGATGTTCCCTTTTTATTCCTGAAATTAATCATTTGTTTCTAATATTTCCCTTCTCTCCATTCTTTGATCTGTATTTCTGGATATTTATAAATTATATTAATATTTTCAAATAACCAACTTTTACCCCTTTAATTTTTCCAATTGAATATTTGTTTTTTATTACATTGAGTACTGATCTCTTTTTTTTAAATTGTTATTTCCTTCCCATCCTTTTTATTTAATATGTTTAATTGTTCTTTCTTCTAGATTTTGAGTTGGATACTTAGATCACTGACTTTTAGCTTTTTTTCTCCCTCTTCTAGTAAATTTACTTAAAGCTTAAAATTTTTCACCTTAAGCACTACTCTTTCTACGTTGCACATGTCACTCATTTCCAAATATTTTCTTGTTTCCTCAGTTAAAACTTTGATTTTTATCTCTGCAGTGTAGTGAGAATGCTACAAACCCTACACCACTGTTCTCTGTTTTGCTTCCATGCTCTGTGCCCCAAATCAGACTGTTCCCCAAGGGCTTGTGAGGTTCACATCGAAGTATCTTCTTTTTCTCTGGAATCCTGGCAAAATTTTCAAGGATTCAGGATCTAGAGTCCTCAACTCTTGGCTGCGTTGGTTTCTTTCTGTAATATTCAAATCGTATTTTCTTTAAAATAAAACACACACAGATTTTATAGTTGTTCTATCAGAGAATGAGTCTGATACAAATGACTTCCTCAGAGCCAAAAACAGAAGTCCCCCCGCCATATTCAAATGCTACCAGTAAAATACCTTTCACCTCTGCTTATGTTACAAGACATATTTGTTCAACTTACTATCTAGAGAATGGCAATCTAGGAATATGGTTGTTATTTTTGAAAATGTTTAGTTTCACAGTCATTTCCCTATTTCCCTTTTCTTTGCGTGTTTTAATACAATTGTGTGTGTGTATATATTATTTCAATATCAGATTTTATCACTTACACAATTGTAATTTGGGGGGAAAGACTGCCATGCCAAAATTGTTTTTGTGTGTATGGGGGACAGGCATCAAGCACTAATTATTTTGAGGTTTCATCAAACCTGTGTCCTCCTTTTTCAGTGTATCAGAATGGGAATTGCTGTGGCAGCGATGACGCGGGATCGCCTACCAATGTGGCTAAAACTTCTGCGGGATGTTCTCTGCTTCACAGCTATGGGTCGCACTTTCAATTCGTTCTCATTTGTTATGTTGCAAATCCTTTCTCACTGCTGAAAACAATTCTGCCTCTGTCGGTAGGTCAGTGGCATCATCTTTCTCTAGAAAGAACAATCCCTAATGATTTTCATTACTTTAGTGTTACTCTGGGGAATGTCTCCATCAAAAACAGGTGATTTATTCATCATATGCAATGAATGTATGATGATGTGGTCATTCAGCTCTAGGTTCCATTTGTGATGATTTCTTTAATTTATTAAACAGAAAACAAGACTTTTGGTGCCAATGTTTTATGTTCTCAGTGAGAAGCAGCTTGATCACGTTTTCACTTTCCATCCAGGCCGGTGAGAATTCTGTCTCTTAAATTATATCAGACGGCTCTTTCCTTGGTAAGCTTTGGAGACTGGCTCCTCCCTGGAGGCTCTGGACTCAGGATTGTGATTCTCTGAGTACCTTGTCCTAAATCATGCTTTTATCCAGATGAGCTCAGGTTATGGTGAACATCAAGACAGCCTTGAAAAAGAAAAGACACACAAAATTAATATCTTGCAGTTTGAAGGTAGAAGGAGGGAGAGAAAGTTGGGCTGTTCCGCCATCTTTTCCAGGGCTGGGAAAGAAACTATGCTCTGAATATATATATATATATATATATATATATATATATGTATGTACGTATATATATACACACACACACACACACACACATATGGCGAGAGAGAGAGACGGAGGTGCTACGGAGTAATGAGACTTCTTTGGCAGGTCACTCAGGAAAATCATATTCTTCTGGCCACACCAAACAGCTTTAGGTCTTTCTTAGGTAGTGATATCAGAGCCACTTTCTTTTTCTTCGTTCTGGAAGACTGACCCCTTGGACCAGCTATGTGCCTCCCCATCATCTTTCATCCAGTTGAAGATGTAAGTGGAAGATCATTGTGTGCACCCTGGGCTTATTAAGCACAGCTGGACGGAGAAGGCTTGGGAACTGAAGACAGTCGTGACCTAGAGAAAAGCCTCCACTGCATTACTTGGATGAGTATACCATTTTGTTCTCCAGAATAATTGTTAGTTTTTATTTGAAACAGATCCAATAGCGAGCCCTTGCATTCTTGCCACTCTCCAAGCCAGAAACAGAACTGGTGACAGTGATACAGGGCGACTGAGAGAGATGGAGAGAGGGGAGAACACATTATTAGAAAAACACGGGCAGTGTCTTAGTCCGTTTGGGCTGCTATAACAGAATCCCATAGACTGGGGGGCTAAAACAGAAATTTATTTCTCACAGTTCTGGAGGCTGTAAAGTCCAAGATCAAGGTGCCAGCATGCCCAGTGTCTGGTGAGAGCCCCACTTCCTGTTTCATAGATAACCGTCTTCTTGTTGTGTTCTCACCTGGTGGAAGGGGTGAGAGAGCTCTTTGGGATCTGTTTTATAAGGGCATTAATCCCATTCCTGAGGAAGCTATTCTCACCTCCCAGAAGCCCCCATCTCCTAATACCATCACAATGGGGGTTCAAATTTCAATATATGAGTTTTGGGGAGGCACAACCATTCACTCTATAGCAGGTAAGGTATGAGTTGCCTCGTCGGACTGTTTTTGGAAGGGAAACAGTGCCTTAGGAAGGTCATAGTCAGTAATGACCATGTGAAAAATGGACCAGAGAAGCTGGTGGATAATGGTTAGAGCAAGAAAGGAGGAGGAGCTGCTGCATTTTATTACCTCTCTTGGGTTCCAGCATTTCTAAGGGTTGCGATGCTTGCTTCCGAAGCAATGCTGGAATAGTTTGGATTTATACAGAGGAATGTCAACACGCATTTAGAAAATGCCTGGTGCCTCTCGTGTAGTTGGTGTTCGCCAAGCACCCATTTACTTCTGTAGTTCCCTAAAACAAGTTAGCTAATGAAACTCCAGCTCCAATTCCTTCTTCCCCTGCCCGTATAAATGTGGTAAATTCCTCATTTACAAAATAAGGTGACTAAACTAAATAATTCCCAAGATCCTGATAGCTGTGTTAGTTGAAGCTCTACTTTTGTGAAACCTGAGGTTTTATGACTTCTCACCCAGTTTAAATATTGAGTCACATTTATACAGTACTCAGTGATATTCCAGGTGATGTAAGGACCCTTTTGTTCAATCCAGCTGTGATAGAAACTGCCAGGTGCTTAACATCAAACTTCATTTTCTCCAAGTGGATTGCCAACACCTTGAAGCTAAAGATCACAATTGCCTTTTGGAATATCATGTGATAACTGATATCACAGCAGTGCCAGCCAATTCAAGAGAAAGATGACACTGGTTACTTGTTTCAAGAGGGCAATTCAGGTAGAGGCAGGGTGAACTTTGCTGTGTTAAAATGAAGCTTGCTGATGAAGGACAACTCACAAAGCCTGGTGCCAACTGTTTTCTTTTGGCAGGTCACCAAGTCATTCAGATCTCACTTTAGCAATTGTAGATGCTAATTACTTTGAAGTTTATCAATCTACCTAAAGGCAAAGCAATCATCTGTTGAGTCGAATTATCACTCATATCAAGCATAATTAATGTGTCTTTGCCCATCAGAATAAAGTGTAGCTCAGTAGAATAGAAAGGAACTTGCATTAGGAGTCAAAAATCCCAGGTCCTAGGATTTCATCATTTATTTTCTGAACACCCTCTGGGAAAACCATTGATCTGCTCTGAGCCTTTTCCCACATCTAAACTTTGGAATAATTCCTACACAGCCCCATTTTATAAAATTGTTAAAGGACCAGTGAGAACATCTAATTCATCCTCTAGCCTTTGTATAAGTGAGAAAACAGAGACTCAAAAAACTTCATTAACTTAAGCAATGTGCCCAAGTTTGTGGAACTGGAAATTTGATGTGCTTTCCATTAGGTCAAATTAGGTCTATTCTGAAGATCAAAAGAGATACTGTATACCAAAGTTGTAACATAGAAACTGTAATCTATTACAGTATATTGAATATTTGAATAGTATATTGGCAAAGAAGGAAAGTAATGACATCTCTATTTTCCAAATGAGAAAACTAAGACACAGGTAAATCGAAAGATTACTTGGAATCAGCTATCAAAGGATAGAAGTTGGATTATTTTTTATACACCTATTTTAGTAGTCTCTCCATGAGAATATTCTGTAAGGGAATACTGTTTTCAGTAGGGACTAAATTTACTTGTCACTAAGTGGCAGTATAGAATAATAGAAAAAGCATAAGCTCTGGAGGCAAGCAAAACTGGGTTCCCATCCTGGACCCATCCCTTACTAGCTATGTCACTTTGGAGAGATATTTAACCCCCTGAGTATGGGATTCCTCAGGTAAAGAGTGGAGATATATCTAGTTAGTAATAAGACTATTGAATACTTATGGAGCATTTATCATGTAATTGTTACTGCTTTAATCATTTTACTATTATTGTTTTAATAGTTTTAAATGTAGAGCTCTGTGACTATTGTGAAAACTAATGTGAGGAGAGTAAATGTGTAAAGCTTCTGTTGTAATTTCCTTCCTTCCTTCTTGATATTCATTCTGGTGACAAAATATATGCAGTGACAAATTAATCTTCTCCTCTTTCCACTACGATCCAAATTCGGAAGTGTGGGGATAAGAACGGAAAAGTAGCGGGATTGATTGTTTCATATCTGTGACAATTTGGAGACAAAATATTGATTTTTAGTGTTTTTCCCAAGCATTAATGACTAGAACACTCTGCTCTAACATTATGGTCATCTCTACCCAACCTGAAAGAAATAACAACTTTCATTTGAAGTTATGTTGTTGATGTTTATCCGCAGCTGAGCAAAAATATTTTTCCTCTAAGAATTGCCTTCTAATAAAATATAGGCATACTATATCCATTACATATGCACATATCATTCAATTCTTGTAATTTTATCTAGTAAAAAATATAATGAGAAGGAACTAACTTTCATGGGAGATTTTTTTCTAAAGAAATTTTATCCTATAATCAAAATCAAAATTGACTTTCCAATTAGAAAAGGAATTCAGGTCAAGTATGTGAACTAGAGTTTCAAAATACAACCACATATATGGTTTAGAATGAATACTAAAAACAAACTCTTTTTGCTGCCCTATTTACCAGAAGGTCTTTTCAGCAGTTTCTGTAAATTCTTACCTTGTTGCCAAAGAGTGATTTGAGGTTCAAAAGCAACTGGAGAATAGAGCTATTATTTCCATTAATTCTGGGCCTTATGGTGACTGAACATCTTTCTTTCCAGAAACTCAGAGACATTGTTTACTGAGCTGCTATGCTAATTTGTACTTTGGAACAAAGCTTGATCTAGTACTTACTTCAGAGATGGTGCAAATGAATTGGGTAGAAGCAATGGTACCCAGATCTTGTAGTTTTGGAGACTGTCAAAATTTCAACAACAAACTATTTGATGATTACTCTTAAATCTATGTCTTTAGTCATAATCTTCTGAATTTTAAATATATTATATTAACCATGTCCTCCAGAAGTCCCAGAGACACCTCAAAATCAACTCATCCCATATATACTCATAATATTTTCCTCCAAATCTTCTGTTCCTTTGGAACTCTACATCTTGATTAATGATTTTCCTAGATGTCCAAGCCAGAAACCTGACCATCATTCTTGAGTCTTCCTTTCATTCAGCATTTATAGCCAGTGAATTTTCCAAAATGTCTTTGAATCTGCTCATTCCTCCAACCACTATCCTCATTTTCTCTCTCCTGGATTATTGTCATAGCTTTCTACTGGGTCTGCCCGTCTCCAGGGTAACCACTTTCCTTTCCACCCACTGAACTGCTGTCAGAGTGTGCTTTCTGAATAACAAATCTGATCTTGACACTCACACTATTAAAATACTCCAGTAGATCCCAGCCACTTACAGCATGAAAATTCAAACCTTCGAGTGTAGCCTGCAAAGACTTTTTTTGATCTAGCTCCTATGTCTTTCATCTGCAACCCAAGACTATCCTCCCTGAGCTGCTCACGGTCTGGCCTCATGTGATACTCGCTCGTGTTTCCATGGCTTTACATATGCAGGTCCCAGGCCTGGACCAACCTTTCTCTCTTCCACCCCTGAACACCCACTCATAGTTCGGGTGGCACTGGTTCTGGGCAGCTCTTCCTATGTCTCTCTGTGCATATTCTGAGTTGCAGTCTCATGCACATCCTTATAGTAGTTTTTACTTCATTATATTTTAATTCATCCTTTATATAATAGTTTCCCCTCCTTTCTGCATATTCATTTGAGCATTCTTTGTATTCCCAGCGTCTATCAGAGTGCTTGGCAGTAGAGTAGGAACTCAGTACATGTTTGCTGAATATGAATGAATACCGAGGCAGCCAGTCTTGGTCAACGCGCAGCAACCCCAGGCATGCAACCTACTAATGTTTTCTCAGACTTTGTCCTCATTTGCAAATCCAGGGACGGCACGACCTATCCTCCTGTGCTGCTATAAAAATTAAATAAGACGCAGACATATTCTGTAAACAATAAATCAATATACTCACATAAATATATTATACATAGGGTCATGTAATTATTGTGACCCATTACACACAGAACAATGTACTTCTAAGAACGGATTTATCAATACACATGACACATGGGGACACTTCCCAAAACAGCCAAGGCTTTCCTTTCACTCCCATCTCCTTTGCTTTCCTTCCTCCCGTCACTGAGTCACTGGTACACATACCCTTGATGTTAAAGTCACTGGTACACATACCCTTGATGTTGGGACACCACCATACCCGGTGTCCCAAATTTGCCATCCCCTTTCACACCTGCATGACTGCTCTTGCTGTTCCCTCACTCAGAATGTCCCTTTCTTCTGCTCTCCTGGTGAACGTGTCCTCTGACTCCAGAGTTGCATACTCTTCCAGGCCTTTCCTGTCTCCATCCAGGCTGACTGACTGCACTCTTCCCTCGGCTCCCCAAACACTTGCTATATGCTTGCACCACTGTATACAGCTTCTGTTTGTGTGTTCATCTAATGGCTGGCACCATTGTATATAGTTTTCATGTATTCATCTTTTCCACATTCTACTGTGAGCTCCTTGAGGTACTATCTCATTTTCCTAGGTCCGTTATTACCATTTCCCTGTGATTGCCTTCTGCAAAGTAGATCTCACTCAGATTCCCAAACCAAACTGGGCACAATACAAACAAAATATTTAAGCATCCACAGTCCCCCACGTTGTCCCTCTTCTGGATGAAGAGTTTGTGCTGTGGGGGACTCATCTGGGTTCATGAGTTACTCCCTGAATTCCCCTTGACGACTGCCTGACATTTGCCTGGGTCTCCCAGGCACGTTGGAGGTTCCTCTGGTCACTGGTCTCCCTGGCATTTTGTGGCTTGATTCATTTTGGAGCTTTAAATGGATGCAGTGTCCTTGGTTTTCCTCTCAGTATCAACTCAAGTCTCCACATGAGGCTGGCACTTTCTTTCCTCCCTGGTTCACTTTTTTCTAACGTCTGAAGCTTTGCTCGGGAGCTACAGCCCTGCAGCATACCCTGAGCTATCTCATCCAGGAGATATGCCCTCGGACCTCCTCCCCGTCTCCTTCCTCCTTCCCCATCCTCTGCTTTCCTTCCTTCTCTTCTTCCTCTCCCTCTTCTCTCTCCTTCTCCTATATTAACAGTGTTTTTAAAAGGCAGCCAATTGTCACAGAAGAGTTGCTAGTGTCCGGCATTGTGCTAAGCCGTGTCCATGCATTAGATCAGTGCTCCTTACAATAAATCCATGAGGAGTTACTACTGCTGCCCCTATTTTAAAAGAGAAGGACACTGAGGCTTGCAGAGAGATCGTGACTTGGCAGACAGGATTTCAAACTATCTTGGTCTTCTTGAGCCTAAAGCTCATGCTCTAGACCCCAGTGATAGTCTCCCTCTGAGGCATCACTGACCCCACCACTCTTGCTCCTGTCTGCCCCCCGCCCCTTTCTCTGAGCCCTAGAAGCAATATTCAAAATTCTTTTGATCACAAATTTAAGTACCACTCATTTATATAGAAATAATTGAATGTCAATTTATTTTTTTATTGAAGAATATTTCCCCCCCAAACAGGTTTTTTTTTTTTTTTTTTTTTTTAATGCTATTCTTGTCTGCTTACATTCTTTTTATTTACGTATGTATGTATGGCTGTGTTGGGTCTTCGTTTCTGTGCGAGGGCTTTCTCTAGTTATGGCAAGCGGGGCCCACTCTTCATCGCGGTGCGCGGGCCTCTCACTATCGCGGCCTCTCTTGTTGAGGAGCACAGGCTCCAGACGCGCAGGCTCAGTAATTGTGGCTCACGGGCCGAGTTGCTCCGCGGCATGTGGGATCTTCCCAGACCAGGGCTCGAACCCGCGTCCCCTGCATTGGCAGGCAGATTCTCAACCACTGCGCCACCAGGGAAGCCCTATTGAAGAATATTTGATTTACGATATCATATTAGTTTCAGATGTACAGCATTGTGATTCAGTATTTTTACAGATTATACTCCATTAAACGTTATTATAAGATAATGTGTATAATTCCCTGTGTTATACAGTATATCCTTGTTACTTATCTGTTTTATTTTATTTATTTATTTTTGTATTTATCTAACTCAGTTGTTTATTTTTATTTGTAATGGGTGTGTGTATGGGGATATATGCTTATTTAAATTTTATTTTTATTTTATTATTTTTTATTGAAGTATAGTTGCTGTACCATATTATATATTGACATGTTAATTTGAATGTTCTCAAGCAGATTCCCCAAAATTGACTACCAGGCAATCTTGTTGGTTTGGGTTGAATTAAGGCAATATATTTAAACCTAAATGTAGAGGACTGGGTTCTTTTAAAACTGAAAAGGGAAATTTAGCCCCATAAAAACATTTAATGGTGGCTTCATCTCAATTAACATTAACTTCAATATATTATTATAATTAGAAGCAACCATATTGTTCGCAATTTCTCTTTGCAACACTCCTGTGAGATAGAAAAAGAACAGGCGATTATAAACTTGTTTGTAGAAAGGTGGCTTGGTCAAAATCTTATAATGAACCCAAGAAACTGCCTCCCTTTTCATGACTTTGATCACTGGCAAATCATTCATCCAGCTTTTGCCTCTCGAGGAGCTACTTATAAAATTAGCAGTTGGTAAAGCAAAGCTAATTAGAAGTCAGACATGTAACTTGTGTGATCATGAATCACTGTAGATGGTGTGCTGTAGACTAAATGCATTTGGTTTTGTATAAAGTAACCTAAATCAAGAGTTTTCTTCCTTGAACCCTGAGTGTGTCATGAGAAAAGACAGGAAATAAATATTCTACATGAGCCAGGAAAGGTATTAATATAAAAATAACTTTTGGATCCATGAATTGAATCCTACAAATTTCTGTTTATAGATATTGCTGTCTACTGTGTTCATCTATATGCAATATCTCAGAACAAGTGATCACTTATCTGTCTGAAAATAGAGTAGCTGTACTTAGCTATGCATCTCACTGTCCTGCTGCTAAGCGCTCTGTCTACCAATTCACCTAGACAAAGATTAGCAGTGGGAGATGTAAGGGCAAGGCACAGCACTGAAGGGTATTAGGCATTTCAGTGTCTGGAGTAAAATAAATTGTCTCCTCTTGTCATCCTCAAGTAAAGGATAGAAAGCATCTTCCACCCCGATCTACGACCCATCCTTTAATGTTCAATTAAGAGAATTTTCTTGGAGAAATGACTTTAAGGTTGAAAATCATGTGGCAGATGTATTATAATAATTATGGCAGTTTATCTTTTATTTAAGAGCCACAATCACATTGGATTTATATGTCTATAGGAAGTCATAGAATCAGCCATTGTTTTACAACTTTTCTGTGTGTATAATAACCGATTTTTTTCAAATTGATTTTATAGCTCACATAGCTACTACAAACACTGATTTTTTTTTTCAAATGTCCATCCTCTGGCCAACCAGTATGTAATTGTAAATGTATTTGAATTCCAATTCTAAAATAAATAACAGGAGTTACTCAGTTTTCCTGGGTCTCTCCCATGTATACATGTTATTAAGCTTTGTTTGGTTTTCCCATTAAAAAATAAAATAAATAACAAATTTTGAAGGGCTGAGTATGTCAGAGAAGATTAGCTTAATGAAAAGGAGGAAATATACTTTGGTCTTTATAGAAATATAATTTAAGAATTTTTTTAAACTACTCAGAAGCGATCTGTCCACTCTGCCAAATGCTACCTGAGATGAGAGCATTCACTCGTGTGTTCATTTAGCACGTAATTACTGAAAAACTGCTTTAAGCCATACGTTATTCTACCTTGAAGATGTATGTTAAAGAGTAAGGTCCATGATGGATCAGTCAGTGAGAACAAATTTGATGTCATTCAGCAATTCTACTTGTTGATTCTCCAAGCCCGTGCCTTCTTGAATAGTAGAGAATCTCGAGGGTTCTGTAAGCGGAGCCAAGAAGTAGCCCAGAATCCACCAATACGTATGCTCTTGGTAATAATATTTTCCAGTTTGTCTATAGGTTCACCGATTAGTTCCTAAATACTAAGAGACAGTGTGTCAGCCCTTCCTTTCTTAACTCTCTAGGAATCCTGTGGGGTGGGGATATGGATGAGCTGCTTACATGTAACCACATCATCTGTCCACTGCTCCAGCGGCTCCTGCTCTCACTGCCTGATTGTAGCTCTCCCTCTGCCTCCTTGTCTGATGCTCCTCTGAGGTCTTTCTTTGTTCCTGTGTCACAGCCAGGCCCATCCAGGCATCATCCTTCACTCAGTGCTGCTACTGCTCTTGTCTTCCTAGGTATAATCTGTTTAGTCCTGTGTGGTAGGCAGAATAATGGCCCCCCCAAAAGATGTCCAGGATCTAATTCCCCAAAACGCATGAAAATGTTATGTTACATGGCAAAAAGGAATTCAGGTTATAGATTGCATCAAGGTCACTAATCAATTGACCTTAAAATAAGGAGATTATTCTGGATTATCCAGGTAGGCCTAATGTAATCACAAAGATCCTTAGATGCAAGAGGTTGACAAAAGGGGAGGTCAGACTGATGCAAAATAAGAAGGACTTGACCCACCATTGCTGGCTTTTGAAGGGATCACCATCCGAGGAATGTGAGTGGCCTCTAGAAGCTGGAAAAGGCAAGGTAACAGATGCTCCACCAGAGCCTTCAACAGGAGCCCAGACCCACTAACAACTTGATTTTAAGCCAGTGCAACTCATCTCAGACTTCTGAACTATAAAATCATAAATTTGTGTTGTTTTAAGCCACCAAGTTTGTGGTAATTTGTTATGGCAGCTGTAGTAATATAATGAAGCATCTTTATGATGGAGACGTCCTGTCTGCCCACACCCTTGGGAAACAGGATTGCCACACTCTCCTAGAGCGCTCATGTATCTGACATTGAATTTTTTTTTCAGTGCAATAATTTATTCAAATAAGGATCATCAATGGATCTAAAATCATTGGGTTGGGGAAAAGGCTATTCACATAGTTTCAAAGTATTAGCTCATATATCACTTATTAACAATAAACAAAAGTGGCAACCTTCCAATGGAGAAATCTAGCTCCCCAACCAGGGATTGAACCCAAGCCCCCTGCATTGGGAGCATGGAGTCTTACCAACTAGACAACCAGGGAAGTCCCTTGCCTAAGGTTTTTTGTTTTTTGTTTTTAACATCTTTATTGGAGTATAATTGCTTTACAATGGTGTGTTAGTTTCTGCTGTATAACAAAGTGAATCAGCTATACATATACATATATCCCCATATTTCCTCCCTCTTGTGCCTCCCTCCCACCCTCCCTATCCCACCCCTCTAGGTGGTCACAAAGCACCGAGCTGATCTCCCTGTGCTATGTGGCTGCTTCCCAATAGCTATCTATTTTATATTTGGTAGTGTATATATGTCCATGCCACTCTCTCACTTCATCCCAGCTTACCCTTCCCCCTCCCCGTGTCCTCAAGTCCATCCTCTACATCTTCATCTTTATTCCTGTCCTGCCCCTAGTTCCTTCAGAACCTTTTTTTTTAAGATTCCATATGTATGTGTTAGCATACAGTATTTGATTTTCTCTTTCTGACTTACTTCACTCTGTACGACAGACTCTAGGTCCATCCACCTCACTACAAATAACTCAATTTTGTTTCTTTTTATGACTGAGTAATATTCCATTGTATATATGTGCCACACCTTCTTTATCCATTTATCTGTCGATGGACACTAAGGTTGCTTCCATGTCCTGGCTATTCTAAATAGAGCTACAGTGAACATTGTGGTACATGACTCTTTTTGAATTATGGTTTTCTCAGGGTATATGCCCAGTAGTGGGATTGCTGGGTCATATGGTAGCTCTATTTTTAGTTTTTTAAGGAACCTCCATACTGTTCTCCATAGTGGCTGTATCAATTTACATTCCCACCAACAGTGCAAGAGGGTTCCCTTTTCTCCACACCCTCTCCAGCATTTATTGTTTGTAGATTTTTTGATGATGGCCATTCTGACTGGTGTGAGGTGATACCTCACTGTAGTTTTGATTTGCATTTCTCTGATGATTAGTGATGTTGAGCATCCTTTCATGTGTTTGTTGGCAATCTGTATATCTTCTTTGGAGAAATGTCCATTTAGGTCTTCTGCCCATTTTTGGATTGGGTTGTTTGTTTTTTTGATATGGAGCTGCATGAGCTGCTTGTAAATTTTGGAGATTAATCCTTTGTCAGTTGCTTCATTTGCAAATACTTTCTCCCATTCTGAGAGGTGTCTTTTTGTCTTGTTTATGGTTTTCTTTGCTGTGCAAAATCTTTTAAGTTTCATTAGGTCCCATTTGTTTATTTTTGTTTTTATTTCCATTTCTCTAGGAGGTGGGTCAAAAAGGATCTTGCTGTGATTTATGTCATAGAGTGTTCTGCCTATGTTTTCCTCTTAGAGTTTTATAGTGTCTGGCCTTACATGTAGGTCTTTAATCCATTTTGAGTTTATTTTTGTGTATGGTGTTAGGGAGTGTTCTAATTTCATTCTTTTACATGTAGCTGTCCAGTTTTCCCAGCACCACTTATTGAAGAGGCTGTCTTTTCTCCATTGTATATTCTTGCCTCCTTTATCAAAAATAAGGTGACCATATGTGTGTGGGTTTATCTCTGGGCTTTCTATCCTGTTCCATTGATCTATATTTCTGTTTTTGTGCCAGTACCATACTGTCTTGATTACTGTAGCTTTTTAGTATAGTCTGAAGTCCAGGAGCCTGATTCCTCTGGCTCTGTTTTTCTTTCTCAAGATTGCTTTGGCTATTCCGGGTCTTTTGTGTTTCCATACAAATTGTGAAATTTTTTGTTCTAGTTCTGTGAAAAATGCCATTAGTAGTTTGATAGAGATTGCATTGAATCTGTAGATTGCTTTGGGTAGTATAGTCATTTTCCCAATGTTCATTCTTCCAATCCAAGAACATGGTATATCTCTCTATCTGTTTGTATCATTTTTAATTTCTTTCATCAGTGTCTTATAGTTTTCTGCATACAGGTCTTTTGTCTCTTTAGGTAGGTTTATTCCTAGGTACTTTTTTCTTTTTGTTGCAATGGTAAATGGGAGTGTTTCCTTAATTTCTCTTTCATCCTGCTACTTTACCAAATCCATTGATTAGCTCTAGTACTTTTCTGGTAGCATCTTTAGGATTCTCTATGTATAGTATCATGTCATCTGCAAACAGTGACAGCTTTATTTCTTCTTTTCTGATTTGGATTCCTTTTATTTCTGACTTTGAATTTTGATGACTCTCTCTCCACAGACCAGAGGACATGTCTACCTTTCTCACCTCAATGTCTTTTAGTACAGAAGGGTGGATCTAACTGAGAAATGCTTGGGCCCCTGGTGATATTCTAATTTTATTTTTTTAATACCTTCTTCCATCTGGGGTACAGATATTCTGGATTAGTTTGGAGAGTGCTGAGTGGGGAATTGGTCACGAGCCATCTCACTTGCACGTAGAACTACTGCTCCCCTTTCACACATAGTACCCACTGAGGGGTCAGGCCCTGCCTGCCAGATTTGACTTGAGGCTTTTTCCTTTAAGGGCCCCACAGTCTTGTAATGAAGTCTGGCTCCTTCTCCCCATCTCCGTCCCTTTACTAGGTATATCTGCATATGTCGAACACCAATGGTGGGCAGGTTCCATGCGCTTTCCGATGACATTTTGGAGTTCCAGGGAAATCAGACGGGTATCCAAACCACTGTTTCTGTGAATACCACATATTCTGTGATGGATAAGAAGCTCCCTGAGCATTCTAGAGCAAAGAAAGAGGTGTATATGTTTGAGAACTGCTCCATTTGCCATCCTAATTCGGCTCCAGTATAGCTAATATGCCCTGTGACATAAAATTAAATATCAGGTGCCCTCTGTCCTCACAGAGCTTAGGTACCTATTGGAGACATAATACACATGATCTTTCTGGCAGGTTTGTAGAGGGACTTCTGCGTGGCTGGATCTGTTTTGGTTAGCCAAGGCCATATTGGCTTGTCCACTTGATCTGCCATGTTAGCTGTTATGTGTTTCAGAGGTGGGAGGACAGTGAAATTGAGCTTAACTCACCTTCAGTTGGAAATGGAAGCCTGTTGGGAGAGTAGAGTCAGAACCCTGAAGAATTAATCAGAGCTACTAAGAAAAAAAAAAAAAAAAAGAGCTACTAAGTAGTAGAAAGAGAATTCCAGGGCATGCGTGAAGGTCAAGATTCCAACCATTCTTCGCTACATGTGGAAGTATGAAGTAGTCCAAAATGGCTACAGTGGGTGCCAAATAAGTGCCTATGGGGGCCAGAGGACTCTAGATAATTTGTCTCTAAAGCAATTTGATTCTAAATTTTTTTGAACAGATGATCAACATAATTTCCTTAAAAATTTTTTTGTTGTTGAAATGAGTATCGCTAGTTACTTTTTTCCCCTCAAAGTTTGCTCATTTTGTTGCACTATGAAATAAATCGTCCATATGGCTTGAAGCATTATTGATTTGTAAAATGGCTTTTTAATTTTAATTTTACTTTTTAAAATTTTGAACTAATTGCTTAGCTATTTATTTCTTCCTTGGGCTATTTTTAATAGTTGAAAGCACAACCTAAATATCCATCAGTAGCAGGAAGTATAATGACTATTTAGAAGCATGATTGGTCTGTGTGCAAATCCCATGTCTGGACATAGCGACAATATGGCCTTGAACCTGAACTTGGCAACCTATTTTCACATTGATAAAATGACATTCATCATCTCTACCTCACAGAATTATTGAGGATTGAAACAGACAATTAAAACTAAAAGCTCCCACAGTGCCCAGCACACAGTAACCTCTCATTCATTAAAAGGTAGCTTCTTTCATCATTAGTTTCTTCTATTACTTTTTCCTCATTAAAAAAAGCAATGAATTAGTACTGCAGGAAAAAAACAAAAATAGAGTAAATATAAAGAATACAGTAATCCCACCCATTCAAAGATAACTGCTATTACTATCGTGCCAAATATTTTCCAAGCCCTTTTATATGATTTCTATATATTCTTATATATTACTGATTTTTTTTTTTGTAAAATGAAATCATACCATATATGCACTACATTATAACCTACTATAGTTAATTTAAGCAAACCACAATTTGATGGACATTTACGCTATTCAAAGTTTTTGCTATATGGCAGTGCAAAACAAAAAAAAATGGATTATAAATTAAAAAAGCACTAATCATTCTAAAATTTGACACAAATACTTTAATACACACAAAGAGTAACAAAATAATGCACAATTGGCCAATACCTTAAACAAACCATTTGGTCATTTAAACTTCATTTTCATGTGGATATGCTTTCTTTCCATTAGAATGTTCTTTAAAATATTTTGTTTAACGTTCTGGCTAAGCCATACGCTATCAGGGAAAACATGAAACTTTGGTGGCAGGAGGAGGTGAGGGCATGAAGGGCTTGTACGCCATGTTAAAGAACTTGACCATGGAGGATGAAGAACCTTTGAAGAGTTTTAAAGCAGAAGCTGAGGAAGGTCCATCCTCGTTTTAGACCATGCAAAACTGAGGCCTGGAAAGAGTTACTCAGGTATTGAAGTCACCTTCAGATGAGGGTAAGGGCAGTGAGTTAAACTGAAAATTCCAATAGGTTGCTTTGAATCTTTTCTGGACAAGTAAAATATAATCCTTTCTGGTTAAGTAAAATATAACTAAGTGTTAACCAGTGGAAATGGGTCATATCTCTTTTGTACCCTGTTGAAACTTATAGAAATTCCTTTTTTTGTTGTAAAATGTGTTACACCAATAAACTCTGAATACCTGTGGCCCACATTAGTATTCTAAAGATGAAGGAAAAAAATAAATTAGCTGTTACTCTATTTAAGAACTGGACTGACTGCAAAAGGAAATGGTTAATGCCTCCTGGCTCCGAGGAAGCACTTTATCTCAGTGACATGTCGAAGAGTTATGTCCAAAGCAGACGCTTTCTCAGGCCGGGTCCTGCTTCTACTTCCATTGTGTCTGAAACAGGGAAACTGTGCAGAACGTTTCAGACTTGCATAGTGGTCTTGTAAATTTCCTTTTAATTCCATCTCTGAAGTCTACCTATTTTTTAAAACGTGTCCAGATCTTTTAAAAATATGCCCCTCTGGTGACATGTCTGATTGACCGACATTTGGGCACAAGAAAATTGTCAGTAATGAGTGCGGTGAATACACACGCATACCTGATTCATCCACTGGGCTCAGCTTGGTACCAGTGCTTTTGTTTTACATTCATTAAAATTCCTATCAGGACACAAAATGCTGAACATCACCCAAAACAAAACCAAACAAAACCAACCAACCAAAAAAAGAAAAAAAAAAAAAAAGCTTAGGCGTAGATACAGCAATGTTGGTTGATGAAGAAACAAAACAAGCCATTTATATATTGCTTAGTCTTCTTTAGCTAATTGTAATTTTTTTTTAATTTGAAGTTTTATGGCAGTTAAAAACCCCCAATATTAGTTTTTTGCTAATTCAATTTTGTTTTTCTCATGAAGATAATCTGAAAAAGGAAAAGAAAAAAATTTAATGGAAGCTGTTCAGTCTTTCACATCTCCTCTAAATATTCAGTATACTGGAATATCCTGATTTTCATTTTAACTAGGATATTTTGGTCATTATACCTTCTAAGAATATAATTTTTCTGTATGCAAGTTTAGGAAGCATAGGGGTTAAAATAGGTATTTTTTTAGTGTAAATAAAATAAACCTCTACCAACCATATGTTACACAAACATGCAAATAGTTTGGTCTTTATTTTTAAAATACAAATGCAAGTTAATTTCAATTTTAGGAAATGCAGTTATATCCTAAGGGAAAACCATGACAATTTCAGGATAGAATTGTCATTTGATATAAGATATTGGGTTTTATTTTTTATTGAATACATAGCACCCACTGGTTTTACATTATTGTGTAGTAGGGAATAAAGATAGAATGAAAGGTCATGGGTTAGGCATTTTTTAAAGACATTATGTTAAACTAGAGAATCAACCATTTTCAGTGAATGTGGCAGAGGCTTCTGTTCATCTCATAGGGCTTGTTTTCACTGTCTCCTATGATAACAGAAAGTCTGATTTGGGGTTTGGCAAACACACTGGAGGCAACACCACATTTTTCAATCTCCCTGACTAGGTGTGACCCTGTGACAAGTCCTGGATATGTTGTGCTCAACTTCTGAAACATTTCCTCCTTCTCCCCTCCCTCCTTCCTGCTGCTTGGACATGGGTGTGATGGCTGGCTATTATCTTGAACTGTGAGGGTAAGGAAGCATCCTTGCAATGGTGACGTGAAAACTGGAAGCATCGTGTGCCCCAGATCTGACTATTGAATCACTGTGGAATCATCTAAACTACCTCAATCCAGACTTTTATGCAAAAGGAAATGAAGATTCATCTTGTTTATGTTTCCTGTATTTAAGATCTCTATTAGGAGCTGACAAATATAAACCCTAATGAATACAGAATTGGATGCCTGAAAGTAGAGAGTTGGTCGTGACAAAGTCTAAAATGTAGATACTGATGCCTCAGATAATGGAAGGTGAAAAGCTAAATACTCTTGTTATGTTACAGCAAAATATTTGATGAAATGATGCCTATGGCATCTTAGAAAGCAGACCACAGGCTATGGCTCTAGCATTAGGGGAAATCGTAGGAAAAATTAAAGAGGTCTTATGTTTGTTACTTCTTGCTGCTTTAGGAGAGTCTACAAAAGAGGTGAACTCATTTGGGAACTAATCAGTCTGGTAAGAGACTACATCCTGCAATACAAGTTGACCAAGAGTCCAGTACTATTATATTAGTAAGTTAATACTAACTACGGATACACGCTGCTGATTCTGTGCCAGGCACCATTGTAGTGCTTTATATGTCTTAAGTGACTTAATCTTCAAGCAACACAATGAAATAGATACTGTTTTTAGCCCCATTTTGCAGATGAGAACCAAAGAGGTTAAGTAACTTGCCAGTTGCACATCTGATAAGTGAGGAACCTGGTTTGAACTAGGCAATTTGGTTCCAAAGTCCATATTCCTAACAGTCAGCAGTTTGGACCTTATAAGATTGAAAAAGCTAACTGCTTTTCTACCTCAGACTGGAGCAGTTTTAAGTAAAGGCTGCAAAGGTGCAGACTTCTCAAAAGATAAGATGGTGCCTCTGAGACTTTCCCAAGCACCTGTAGTTAATCTTTCTCTGCCAGACAATGGGAGCCAGCTCAGTGGCAAAGATCAGATGAAGAGTCTTGTCTCCCACCCTGGTTCTTTGTTTCAAATGGCTTTAAGAAAACCAGGCTGAAACATGAAAAAAGGGGGATGGGCAGAGAGCCCAGAGGCAATAAGTAAAAGACCTGTGTCTCTTCACTCTTAAAAACTCTGACACTACAAGATATTTATCTGTCATTATTAACACATAGAACTGACCAGAAGCAAATAAACTGGAAGTCCACTCGATTTTTGAAGAAATGATATTACCAGAAAAACCCAAATCCTGTTCAATCCCAAAAGCTTGGGACTGAAACCAACCATCTGACCTCCGAACCAGTACCAGTGAGGGGCAGGCTACAAAAGCCATACAGATTTTAAAAGGGCGCCCTCTCCAATGCCCACCTCAGATGAGCCATGGAGAACAGTGATCAAGGAAGTCCACTCAAAGGCGCTTTCAGATGCAATAAACTGGGAACTTACCCTACTAACAAGAAGGGAGTCATCATTATTCCTGCCCAACAAGATACGATCACTTCCAAGATGGTTCTGCTTCCCATTCTCCATTTTCTAAATGGGAGTTTTTAATTGTGGATGCCACGTTTTTGGAGCACTGAGGTATTTTTTGTTGGGGGCAGATCACTGGACTATGTGGAGCCATATATGTGTCTGTTAGAGATGAGATAACCGCCCATCAATGCAGATATCCCAGACTTGATGTACTTTGGAAATCTCTCCCTTGGAGAGAGACTGAGGAGGAGGAGTTTCTGGAAAGAAAAGTGTATATGAATATCTGGGTGGCCAAAGTGGCAGGTGATAACCGATGTTATTTGTCCTGTAATATCTCTTCTGCCCTCCTATGTAAAACTGAGATCATAATCAATTGGAATAAAAGACTTTAATTCCCAGCCTAACTTGAAGCTAACTGTGACCATGTGACTGAGATGTGGCTAGTGGAAAGTGAGAGGAAATGACGCCTGCAACTTTTGAAACATGTTCTTAAAGGGAGTGGGTGTGTCCCTTCTCTTCCCCTTCCTCAGTCCTCTTTCTCGAAACAGGGATAAAATGGCTAGAGATCTATTGTGGTAATCTGGATGCTGTCTCTCCCCTCCTGTTCCCAAAAGAGATACACATCCTAGTCCCTGGAACGTGTGAATGTTGCCTAATATTACAAACAAGAACTCTGTGGTTGTGATTAAATTAAAAATCTCGAGAAAGGGCGATCACATTGGATTATCCATGTGGGCTCTAAATGCAATCATATACCCATCTTTATGAGAGAGACTGGGGGAGATTTGCCACAGAAAAAAGAGAAGACCATGTGACTATGGAGGCAGAGATTAGAGTGGTGTGGCCACAAGCTAAGAAATGCCACGGCCACCAGGAGCTGGAAGAGGCAAGGAATGGATTGTCCCCAAGATGCCTCCAGAGAAAGCCTTCCTGGTTTGATCCCAGATTCCAGACTTCGAGCCTCTATAACTGTGAGAGAATAAATTTCTGTTGCTTTAAGCCACCAAGTTTGTGGTTACTTGTTACAGCAGCCCCAGGAAATGAATCCATCCACCTTAGGCCAGGAGAATGAAAACTACACCATGGGAAACATGGAGTGGAAATTTGGAAGTCACTAAGTCCCCAGATAACTGTGGAGCCACCAAAACAGCCCTGAGCTTCGTTCCTTCAGTTTTTACACTGAAGGTAAAGAAAGTAATAAAGAAAGTAATAAACATCTGTCTTCTTTCAATCACAATTATTTGGAGTTTCTGTTATAACTAGCCAATCCTAAAAACAACCAGGAATTATGTCATTTAACTCTCTACCTCCAAGCCAAAATATAACTAAGCCATAAATATATATATATATGGATGTCTATCTACCCTAAGAATAAAATTCAGTATCACTTTTTTCATATAGTAATAGGAAATAGGTAAGGAAAACCTTTTCGTCTGAACTTGGTACCACTTATTTCCATGACTGGACTCAAGACTTGTGGAAATGATATTTTTAGTAAAAAGATTTTATAAGTCAGAGAAATGGTTTCAGTGGTGTTAGAATAAGCATAATCACATGCTTCATGGAAAACAGAAATCTTGGAGGTTCTTGGACACATTGAAACATGGTGGAAAATAAATCAGTCTTTACCAGAATTTTCCTCTGTTCACTGGAGATGTTCTCATCAACTGTCCATCCTGTTTGTTTTTTACCATAAACTTTGCTTCCATTTCAGAGCCAAGGTTGACCATCTGGAGCAAGTTACGTAATCTCTATAAGCCTCAATTTCCTTGTAGGTAAAAATGGGACTACTTTGCAGGATTGCAATAACCATTCAATGAGATTAGGCTGTTGTAGAGTGCCTGCCACAATGTAAGAGTTTAATAATGGGAAACTAACATTGGCTGTTAAGGATGAGATAGGCCTATTAAGGAACCAAGAAAAGAACTAATAGAGATTTTGAGACCACTAATAGAAGGCAGTTTGGAAGGTCAAGTTGAAGTTGTATAGTGATCCATTCTTACCAAAAGTTTGTTCCATACAAAATTTTAGCTTATGTGAAGCTTTTCCCATATAACTTTTCAGTCACCATGAGAATTTTATTTCCATATGATGTGAACCATGGGACGGTTCTTTTCTTTTAACTGAAGTATAGTTGATTTACAATATTGTGTTAATTTCAGGTGTACTGCAAAGTGATTTGGTTATACATATATATGTATATATCTATACTCCTTTCTGATTTTTTTCCATTCCTTGTTGGTTATCTATCTTACGTAGCATCTGTTAACA
This sequence comes from Balaenoptera borealis, assembly GCF_965194805.1. Taxonomy (NCBI): domain Eukaryota; kingdom Metazoa; phylum Chordata; class Mammalia; order Artiodactyla; family Balaenopteridae; genus Balaenoptera; species Balaenoptera borealis. The sequence goes on from NC_138877.1 coordinate 53,051,274, forward strand.
GCATGCCTCTGATAATCCCCTTCTCCCAATTTATCCCACCCCCCGCCTTGCCCTTTGGTAACCATAAATTTTTCTATGTCTGTGAGTCTGTTTCTGTTTTGTAAATAAGTTCATTTGTACTATTTTTTAGATTCCACATATAAGTGATATCATATGATATTTGTCTTTCTCTGGGACAGTTCTTTTGAAGGTCGTTAGGAAAAGAGTAATTGGGGGCTGAAGAAAGACGAGAATGGAGTGAAAGTTGCAGGGAGGGGCGGTGTGAGCAATGCAAGTTCGGGTACAATAGAGAAGGATTTAAGTGCTGGATCTTCGGCAAGAAGAGTTGAAGCATAGATGGAGAGAGCTAAGCAAAGTAGTTTGTGGGGTGACATTACTGTAGGAAGTGCTAAGCTCTCCAGCCCTTTCTGCCGGGGGTAAGTTTGAGAACTATCTACTCAGAGAGCTGCAGATTACTGAAAAGTTGTGGGTTTTTTTCATCTCAACCACCTAAATTATTCTGTGGGTCTGGGACTATTGTCAGACTCATGTGACTATCAACAGCTCTGGGTCAAAAAATCAGAAAGTCATTAACTTTTAAAATCAATCAAAGACCAGAAAGGTCAGATAAAAAGCCATCATAGTTGAGGTTTTACTCCTTGTCAGGTATTGTGCTCAGTGCATTAATATGCTTGTCTCATTTAAGCCATCCAAAAATCCTGCATCACTACTTCCTATTTTATGAGAAAAGTGAAGTCAATTTCTCACCCAAGATCTAATACTTAATAATATTGATATACTAGGGATTCTAATTTATTGGTGTGTTAACATTAAAATCCACAGTCTTTCCATGATGTCATGCTGCCAACCATCTTTACCACTGGTACCGTTTTTTCTTACTCATAAATTCTGGCTTTCCCCTCCCTGGTGTTTTCTTCATAGATGAAGGATAATATAAGTACTTTAACTATGATAACTTTCCATAAATATGAAGACAATTATGAAGCCTCTGCTCAATACATCTCCTCCTCTATACCATAACATTTCTCCTGAGAATCTATTTAAGACCCTTCTGACTTTCTTTTCTTCTACAAATGACATTTTGCAGTGATATCACTTTTGTAAAATTATGGTGACTCCAACTGGTATAAGATTTCAGTAAGTGCCAAGGGTAATGCTAGATAAAGTTCTATGCAGATCAGGAATCACTCTAATCTCTTTCACTTTGACATGTCAGAGATGTTCCCATAAACAGTTCCAGAATAAACAGTAAAGCAACTTCTATATAACCCAAGAGGAGAAGAAACCATGGCACATTTCCAGTAGTTCCAGACTGTGTAGAGGAGAGGAGATTGACTTTAGATTAGAAGTGCTTTTATGTAACTTTGAGCGCTGATTGAACTTGTTATTTCTGGACTCCAAGAAATGTCTTTATATCAGGGCAATGTTTTTATTATTGAATTTGTATAATATGTCCCAGAGCCTCAAAAAATAAACGGAGGCATTATCAATGTAAATAAATAGATAGCCTTAAGCGGTGATGCTTTGGGAAAGGATACCCAATGCAGATGTAGATTTGCTGGAAGGAAAGTAGGGTGCGTATCAGTGTCAGTTATCCCCAAGTCAACTTGCTGCTGTGGCAGAAGAGTACGCTGTCAAGGATTGTCTAATAAATAATTGTCTTCACTGAGGAAGGCGAATTCCCAGGTTCTCATCTTAACATCTAGTTTCCAATGAGAGGTAAGGACACCAAATGATTTGGCAAAAGCAAATAAACAGATTGCTTACTAGCAGAGGGAGAAGACCAGCTTGCATCCAAAGGGGACAATGTAGTAGATGTGCTATAGGAACAAAGCCTTCCTCTGGCTGGGGGTTGGTGCACAAACATTGGATCGTTGCCGGAACTGGCAGCAGAGGGTGTTGTGTCCTCTGCCAACACGTGTCCTGTTCCTTTGATAATGGTGTCCAGAATTCTTGATGAATAGTTGGGTAAATTTCCTAGGTTTCTGGGTGGAGACTCATATCAATAGAACAGTGACACCCTTGAAAGATAATACTGGCTTTAGTTAACAGAGGTGTCAGTGACAGCTTGTTACATAATCTTACATTTTAAAAAAATGAGCCAGATCAAATACCACAAAACTATATTTGTCATACCAGATAATGATTTTTTTAAAAAAAATTAAACTCTCCTTAAAATTATAGCAATTCAGTATGTGAAATGGGTTTGAACCAGGTAGTTATACTAAGCTAGCCCTGGTTTTAAACCTGCCAGACTGTCTTCAGTTGTGTCACTGGGCCTGATACACAAACACAGAGTAAAATTCTAAAACACTTTTGGTAATGGAAGAGGTGGGGATCTCAGAATCAAACACCAATATCATGTTGAATGGTTAGTAATACCTATTCTGACTCAATACAACAAAATGAAAAGGAGGATTGTTTTCAGTTAAATTAGTTGAGTTAAACTTATATATCTCCAATCATCTGAGTAATTTGGAATGGAACTTCCACTTGCAGCATGTACTGATCATGGGCCACAATGTCTGACGTGCAACTTGTACACGTAACATAAAAATTTAAATCCGTTTCATTTTTCAGCTTCTCTTATTGGGGTGAGGGGCTAGTCAGTTTGGGTTACCCCACTTTTCCAGGGTCATACCTATGTTCCAGGGACTTTAGAGGGGTACAAGACTGGCCTCTGCTAAGATATCCATCAGCGCATCTGGGCCTCAGTCATTGGCCCACGTGGTAGCCGCTGAGGCATCTCTTGTTCCCATGCTCAAGTCTCCTTCAGAAGTGGCATTCTCTATGCTTCTTCCAAGCCGGGCCAAGGGAACCACACTTTCTGCTGCTTCTGTGCTGAGGCATAGGAATTGTCATTTCCTTATGGTCCCATCTGCCTACACCAAACACACAGCCATCCCCTATCTTCCTGAGACCCAACCTCAGAGGCAGGGAATGGAGGTGGAGGAAGTACATGTCTTTCTGGGACCCCAAGGTTATCTCTGTTCATCTTGCTTCCTCCCATCCATCCTGTCTCCTTTCTCATCCAAATGAATCATTTTCTGTAGCAGGGGAGAGATCAACTGTCTTATAATATTCCTCACATTTGTTTTGTCCTTGCACAGAGTCCTGACTGTTGCTCAAGCACTGGGTTTCTCAACTGGTGCACTATTGACTTTGGGGGCTGGATATTTTGTTGGAGGGTATGGAGAGCTGCCCTGTTCACTGTAGGATGTTCAGTGGCATCCCTGGCCTCTACTCACAAGATGCCAGTAGCACCCGCAATTGTGGAAACTGAGAATTATCTCCAGACTTTGCCAAATGGCCCTGGTGCATTTGCCCTTTATGGAGAACTACTGCCTTAGGGGCATAGACTTTTGGAAACAAAAACCATTAAGATTCCCTGGAGATGATCCACATCGAAGAGGAGTGCTGGCAGAAGGGGCACCCAAAGGAGATGTGGGAAATTGGGAATTCGTATTTTAAATTTTTTGTATACGCTCTACTGGACATGCAGGAAAAGGAGACAGGAAAGTTAGGATAGCTTCACACAAACACTTCCATACTGAACATAGATACTTAAATGTTAGAAGAGTTTCATCTTTGTATTTTTTATGAAGTAATTGTTTTCTCCTTATCAGCACTGCTCTCATTTTCTAAAGGAAACTTAATATCATTGATGCAAACTGATACAAATAAAATAGATTTCAGAAGCATGGACATTAAAGTTGTACGTGATTGGTTCAAAATTTTTATTCTTCTAAAATTTATAAATTTCTTCTAATAAATGTTAATAAACAGAATGTTATATAGAACATCATCACAGCACTGTCTTAAATAGAAAAAAAATTCCACTAAATATAGACATATATTTATTTGTAAAATAAAAAATAAATATATATTTATATATTTATTTACTATTTACATATAGACATGTATGTAGAGCATTAACTATGCTTCACCTCTTGAGAAAGACCTAAAGCAAAAGTACTAAATTGTAAAGAATTCGATTTCTAAGATACTTTAAATTTCTGAACTTAAGGGAAAGCAAGTCACTTACCTTGTATTTCCCCATGACTGATCTATGATGGGCCAAATAGAAATGTCAAAGGCTGTTGACAGAACAAGAATAATGAGCATACATTTATGGCTTTTGTCAATAGCCCCAGAGATCAATTGCCCCATTGACCAAGGCCAAGTATTTCTTCCAAAGGGTGAATCTTGAAAAAAGTGGTTTCCAGATGCAGTTCATATCCAGGTGTTGCATTGGCCTTTTTGACACCCTTTCTGTCACCTTTCCACAGGCAAAGGAAATTTGAAAACCGACCAAAATCAACAAGCTTGCTTTCTTCCAGGCAGTGTTTAGTAAGCAATGGATTGATAAATGTTTTCATTCTTGTGGTCAGTGAAGGGTTTGGGAAACGGTGGGGCAGTTACTTAGGATGTTTGCACTGAACAAGTTAGACCCTCTCCCCCTAATAGTTTGATCATAAGGAAAGAACATAAACCATTTAATGTGGAGCAAACTTCTTCCATTTGAGGGTGACAGTCTCTAAATCGGCCACGTCTTTCATGTTGTGCTTAGGCTGGGAAGATTTCAAGTGCACTGGCATATAGTTATCCTAATGTGACAATTGTTTTACTTTGAAATTATTTTCCTCAAACACAGTACTGAAATCTGAGCTCCAAAGATGAAAATTGGAACCACAAGCTCTTCTGTGTATAATACTCGGTTCTCTAACACCAACTAAATTGTTTTATGTATTTTCAGGTTTTATTTTATTAAATTCTTAAAAATCTATATTCTTAAAAATTCTTAAAATCCATACTCATTTTTTCTCATAAATAAATATGAAAATATTTATATAATTGAAAATTAACTGAATTAAATGTTAGGAAATGCATACAAGAGAAAATGTCTCTCATCAGCAAACATGAAAAAGATTCAGTTCATTAGTAAACAATGAAATGCAAATAAAAACAAAACAAGACATAATTTTTTCCTGTCAAATTGGCAGAGATAAAAAATTTCAGAGTGCTCAATACTGGACATAGAGTATTGCTAGTGAGAAAGAGAAAAAAGGTGTTATAGCCTCTTTGGGAAATAATTTGACAACATGTAGAAAGGGTCTTTTAAATGTCCAAGGCTGAGACAAGTAATCCTAAACCTGGGAATCTATCCAAAAAAAAATCATCTTAAAAAAAAAAAAAAAAAAATCTTAAATACAGAGAGAGTTTTATGTACAAATGTACTCATTGTAGTACTATTTACAATAGGGAAAAAAGGGGGGGGGGAACAAAGTGTTTGACAATAAAGGAAATTTAAATAAATTGTGATACTTTATGAATGTGTATTTAGACATTAAATATGCTAATGAAATATTTGAATAATGGTAAACATTCGTTATAATATTTAGAAAAAGAAACACTGTAAAAATTATGTGTCAATTTTGTATCAAAATTATGTAAAAGTGATGCTTAGAAAAAAGACTAAAATACAGCCAGATAGTAAAACTTGTATTTGTAAGGTGAGAATATGGGTAAACATTTTAAAATTTTAGTTTTAAATTTTCCAAAAATTTTCCAAAAATGCTGTATTCATCTTTTTATTCTTTTATACTTGGAATAAAATAAATTTTATTTTCAAAAATGTATATATATTTTAAAACTTAAAATTACTCTGCAATACTAATCTTCACACACATAGTTCGTGAACTATGTTTTTCTTCCAAATGAAAACCTATAGAATCAAAACATTAGAAAATGACTCTAACCTCATACCCTAGTCCCCCTTTTTTCAGTTGGTCCAGCTTCAGCTGTCTTTGGTAAAATTGATTATCCTTTTTGAAATATTGATAAACGTAGGTCTCACAGCTTGTTCCAATTCTTATGTATTATTAGTCAGTTTTATTTCCAGGACATCATGTATCCAATTTCTCTGTTAGAGTTGCATGCTATTCTCTAAAACTACCAAAAAAACTAATTTTTGGTTATGGCTTGTCTTTCTTTCCTTATTTGCTTCCTAGTAGAATACCTATGTTGTAGCTTGAATTTTAAGACGCTCCCATTCCTTTGTTTGGTAAACAAAAAAGAATCATCACACCTGTAGGCCTTCCTTCTTTGCCCTTCTAATGTTATAAGTATACTGGGTGGTCGGCATGAGGGGTAATAGAGCTGGTGTTACACTAGCTATTTTCAGCCATCAATTATCACAAGATTCCTGGACTACACTATGGAAAAATTTCTAGGTCTTATGGTGTGTGTGTGTGTGTGTGTGTGTGTGTGTGTGTGTGTGTGTGTGTATGATGGGATATCAAAGGAGAAGTGGAAAATACAAAAAACCAAAAAAATAGTTTAACTTCAAGAATCTTAAATAGTATTTCAGTGGTTTTCTATGTGTGGTTCTGAACCAATAGCCTAACTTGTTAAGAATGAAATTCTCAGGCACCTCTGTGGACCTACTTGGATCGGAAGCTGGGCTTTTGTTTAGACCCTCCTGGTGATGCACACTCAAGTCTGAGAGCCGCAGCTTAAGAAGAGGGCCAGGCGCAGGGCAGGGAGGCGGCGGCTCGGGACGCGCTTCCCTCCGGTCACCCCGCCCCGCCCCGCCCCGGCGGGCAGCTCTCCGCCGGAACTCTCCCTCCCACCCCAGATGCTGCGTTTACCCCCCGAGCCGCCGGGAGCTGTTCTCTTTGCTGCCTGGGTGCCTCTGTCTCGGTCGTCGCGTGCCCAGGGGTCCATCCAGTGGCATTTTGAGTTTTGAAAGGTATTTTTGAATATAAGAAACACTTTACTACCCAGAAGGAATCTAGAAAGTGGAATTGGGGAATTTATGACATTGGAGGGACTATTGGTGTCCTTCAAAGCATACTAAGACTATTGCCCAGAAGAAATGATGTTTGGTTTTCGCAAGCCAAAGGTGTAGGGAAGTATAGAGGGCTGCTATACTTGCAGAGCTAAATCCTCCAGTTCTCGATTCGCTGACAGTTAACGCTATGAAAAGGACTTACAGAGCTGTTTTGGGTTACATGAGACTCGTTCAGGAGACATCTGTAATGCCGGTGTCCTGCTTGTGAAAAGATGGAAGAAATTGCCAGCTGGATCAAAAAAAAAACTGGAATCATGTGGTAGATGCAAGGGCAGGACCCAGTCTAAAGACTACACGGAAACCAAAGAAAGTGAAAACTCTATCTGGAAACAAGATAAAAAGCAACCAGATCAGTAAACTGCAGAAGGAATTTAAGTGTCACCATTCTGATGTTCACAGTACCACCTTAGGTGCCTCTCCAGCTCAATCTCCTTGTCATAGTAACCAGTCAGATGATGGCTCAGATACAGAGATGGCTTCTGGCTCTAACAGAACGCCAGTGTTTTCCTTTCTACATCTCACGTACTAGAAAAGACAGAAAATACGCTGTGGCACTATCTATAAAAGCCGTTTGGGGGAAGTCCTTGTTGACATACGTCTATTCAAGCCTTGCTGCAGCAATAAGAAAGCAGCTGCTGGGAAGCCGGTAGAGCAGCGGCCAGAGCCTCTGCCCATCTCCACTCAGGAGTGGTGACTGAGGTTTATGTAGAAGGGGAACAAAAAACGATTTAAATTTTGGAAAACAAAGCAACAAAATGACCCTCCTATTTTTTAACTTGGATACCTACTATTCTGCCAAAGGAAGATTTCTAGAGTAGTTTTGAGTGTGTTGTTTTCCCTCCAGTTCCACAAACTCTGAAGCCAGTATCTAGATTACTAAAAGAAAAAACGAAGTGTACATAATATTTAAGATGCTGAGTTATTTCATAGGAAAGCTGAATGCTGCTGTAAGATGCTCTTTAAGTCTTTTTTTAAAATCCCCTTCTAATGAATGAAATTAGGGGAATTTCAGGGGACAGAGATGAGATTTGTTGTATGACAAATGTATGTAGCTTTAGTCTTTCTACATTGAGAAGCAGTGGTTGGGACATTTTTTAAGATGGCTGGCTACACTTGTTTTCCTTCTTTATAATAAATTTGTCATAACTCAGTAAACACAGACTTGCCCCTAGAGATAGTTGTTAATAACTTTGAAATATTAAGGTGTTGCCAAGGTTCTGATGATTCAGACCTGTACTACTGAATATTAAGCAGGCCAGACTAAGCTCTCTAGTGTGAATATCTTGAAGGAGTAATTTCTAAATATACAGAGCTAACTTGACTGCATATGTTGCATCCTGTGTCACCTCCCTCCATATTGGTATTTGATAAAGTTTTTAATTTATATGACACTTCTAAAGCAGAATCAAAGTTCCTCTCAGGGAAATGTCAAATCTTTAGGATAAGCAATCATGTATGAATAGTACCAAAGCATTACCACTTGGTAGAGAACGCACTCTATTAAAAATGTTAAATTATCTGATAAATAAAATGTGCAAGTCTTCAGGATGGCACATGAAAAAAACAAAGGTTAATGCTTCTTGAGGCACATCTCTTAGAGGGCTTGCAAGTGTGTAAATAATTTGTTTATGTTACATGACTGGTGACTTCATTGAAAATCTGCACAATTCAGTTTTAGCTCTAGATTACTTCGGCTGACCTTTGTGAAGGTTTTATTTGAGTAGAATGGTTGTTTGACTTGTTTTAACCTATTAGGGTTTTGGGCTTTTGTTTTTGTTTTCATTCTATATTAAAGTAAAATTCAACTAAAAGAAAAGAGTTGTATGTTAATGCTGAGTGGGTTGCTTTTGGTTTGGTTTCTTTTAGTCAGGCTTTCTGAACATTGAGGTGTTAGATGATACATCCTAAACGTGGAGCTCTTCAATTCTAAAACCTTCATTAAAAGCCTTTTACTTGAACCCGCCCCCCGCAAAAAAAAACAAAAAAAAAGAAAGCCAGAGAGAACATCAAATAATATGCAAACTAATTTTGTACAGTACACTTCACATAGAGTTGAAGTTAGCCCAGGCACTTTTGGGAAATGATTGTTCTTGTTACGTGAAGCCTGGCTAGTTTTTCTTTTACCTTGGAAGTATTAACAATCCCCTTGTGAACCCTGCTTTTCCCCTTTCCTGTCTTCCGAAGCTGGCCTTTTGTGGTTAGATGCAGTGGGCCACGGCGCTGGGATCTGCCCAGGCAGCTGAGGCCCTTGGATTTCTTTTCCACGTGACTGGCCTAGGATGGCCTTCGTGACGGTAACTGTGCTATTATTTCCCACACTTCATGTTTAAAACACTTCAACCTGCTACAAACCAGACTTCCACGTTCCTTTGAGCAACATCCGGAGCAGATGTGTAGCTTCCACATGTACTCCTAGAAGTAAAGAATAGACAGGAAAACTTCTATCCCTTCCCCACATTTCAGTTTCACAAAAGTATTTCCCATTTAGAATATAAATCTCTATATAGATTTATTTGCTGGCTGTTTGCAGCCGTATCAAGCGTTCTTCGTTGATCATCATTCTGGAAATGTCCAGAAAAAGAACCTATAATTGTTATTCTGGATCTGTAAAATAGCATGTCTTCCAACCATTCTGTGTCTTCATTTCCATATTTATGTTCCAGAAATCACGATCAATTTCCCAAATTCTAAACTTACTCAAATTCTTTTATACCTGGGCACTGTTCCCAATGAATTATTTATTATACTTTCCTTTTCATATAGTTTTTGCAGGATATTTTCTTAGCTTTACCCATTTGTCTTACTCCAGCAGTCAGGATGGGTTCAACCGGTAGATAAGAAAGGTAATATGATTTAGAGGATGGTAAATGGCTTTCTTGCAAAATGTCTCCTTTACGAGGTATGAAGTAAGGCCTGTGTTTTCATTGGCCTGTCACATTTTCCAGGCCTGATCTCTCTCCCACACCCCTGCCTGATATTTTCAACTCCTTGCTTGGTGTCATTCAACTGTCGACTGAAAAAAATGCACAATGTGAGAGTTGTGAGTTAAGTTTTATTTGGGACAAAATGAGGACTATAGCCCGAGAGATGGCATTTCAGATAGCTCTGAGAAACTGCTCTAAAGAAGTAGGGGGGAAGGTTAGTATATATGTGATGCTGAAGGGGGAGTACATGCAATCAAACACACATTTTTTGCAGAAGGTTTCTGCTAGTCACAAGGAGCAGTCGTCACCATGAAGGATTTTAGTGCTTTTCTAGATATGAGGAGATGCAAGAATTGGGCTCATAAAATCATGTCCTGAAAATATCTATCTGAAGACCTGTTCTGCCAGTTTTTTCCAGAGCACAGAGTGCCTCATGTCTGATCTCCACCCTGAACTCCTTTCAGGGGGTGTTGAAGGTCAGCAGCTGCAGTGGCTCATAATTTAAACCTTGTAGAGGTAGATGGCAAGTGCCAATGGCAAGTGCCAATTTGTGGGTGACACAACCTTCTAACATGTTCTCTAATTCTATAGCAGTGCTTCTCAAACTTTTCTGTGCATCCCTTGTAAGCTTTTTTTTTTATAGTTTTTTTAAAAATTTATTTATTTAATTAATTTATTTTTGGCTGCGTTGAGTCTTCCATGCTGTGCGCGGGCTTTCTCTAGTTGCAGCGAGAGGGGGCTACTCTTCATTGTGGTGTGCAGGCTTCTTATTGCGGTGGCTTCTCTTGCTGCAGAGCACGGGCTCTAGGCGCGTGGGCTTCAGTAGTTGTGGCATGCAGGCTCAGTAGTTGTGGCTCACAGGTTCTAGAGCACAGGCTCAGTAGTTGTGGTACACGGGCTTAGTTGCTCCGCGGCATGTGGGATCTTCCTGGACAAGGGCTGGAACCCACGTCCCCTGCATTGGCAGGCGGATTCTTAACCACTGCGCCACCAGGGAAGTCCATCCTTGTAAGCTTTTTAAAACACAGACTGTTGGGCCCATGGCCATCCATTCTGCTTCAGCAGGCCCTGAATAGGTTGGAGAAGTTGCATTTCTAACAAGCTCATGGGTGTTGCTAATGCTGCAGTTCTGAAGACAACACTTTGAGATCCTTCATTTGCTCAATTGTTCTGTGATTTACCTTTAATTTTTATGTGTGAGGCTGTCACTATTGATGTTCTAGACACCAACAACCATTTTCCCTTAATAAGAGATCCTAATTGTATTGAGGGACCACGAAAGCCTCTTGCTTCAGGAAAACCTGCCTTCAATTCCAGTCCTAGGATGAGAATTTTAATAAGTTTAAGATAATTTAGTTAATAGTTGAAATTCATAATAATCCCATTCCCCTGTGAATGACTTAGTATAATACATGAATAAAGTCAGCTAGGAGGCTTCTTAGGAAGATTTCTTTTCTCTCAAAAAGATACATCTGGAAGAGATGAACCCTTTTTCTGGATCTGGAATGATAGGGTATGCTAGTAATAGTGCTACATCTAGCTCTGCACCATCAAGAGAGCTTGAGAACAGTAGAAGAAAAAAAGAAAAACAATTAGATCCCTAAAATAATGATGAGTCTTCAAATGAACCAACCTAAGCCTTCTTATTATGTGGGATTTCTGTTTCTTGCAGCTAAAAGCATATTAATTGATATGATCGATCTATCTATCATCTATTTATCTATCCTTGACTTTTCTTTATAGGTTATATTTACTTAATAAATATGCGATGATCAGGAAAGATAATAACAGCACTGTTAGAATTCAGCTACATTACTTGGGAAGGTTAGTGTATCTCCCATCAAGATCATATCAAGAAGTAATCATATTTTCTTTACCATACAGAGGTTTGGAAAGAATAGAATATAAGAAAATAAAGTCTTATGGGTGTGAAAAAGGAGAACAAAAATTTCAGAATCTACTCAAGAGGTCAAGCCTGAAAAAAGTCACCAGAATGGGGGCACTGGATTCCCATTCCATAGCAGGAAGGAACTGAAAGTCTCTTTTTCAAAATATGCTTTCTGGCTTCCCTTCATGCACTCACACCTCAGTAATTCATTCTCCAGCATGAATTCAGTGTGATAAAAAAAATCTGATTATATCATTCTCACTAAAACCCTTTAAAGACTTCCCATTTTTCTTTATTTTTTTCTTTCTTTTAAATTTTACTGTGGTAAGAATATTTAACATGAGATTTACTCTCTTACCAGATTTTTAAGTGTACAACACGGTATTGCTAGTTACAGGCACAATGCTGTACAGTAGATCTCTAAGCTTTACTCATCTTGCATAACTGAGCTTTATACCTATTGAACGACAACTTCCCATTGTCTCCTCTCCCTACCCCTTGGCAACCACCATTCTGCTCTCTACTCCTGTATGTTTGACTGTCTTAGATTCCTCATATAAGTGGAATCATACAATGTTTGTCCTTCTGTGACAGGCTTATGTCACTTAGCATAATGTCATCAAGATTTGTCCAAGTTGCCACATATTACAAGACTTCCTTCTTTTATAAGGCTGAATAATGTTCCACTGTATGTACATACCACATTTTCTTTATCCATTCATCTGTAGTTGGACATTTAGGTTGTTTCTACATCTTGACTGCCGTGAATAGTGCTGCAATGAACGTGAGAGTGCTAATATCTCCTGGAGATCCTAATTTCATTTCTTTTGGATTAATGCCCAGAAGTGGGATTGCTGGATCATATGGTAATTCTATTTTTAATTTTTTGAGGAACCTCAATTCTGTTTTGCATAGTGGCTGCTCTATTTTGCATTCCCACCAGCAGAGTACAGGCGTTCCAATTTCTCCACATCCTCACCATCACTTGTCTTTTTTTTTTTTCATAATGGCCACCCTAACATGTGTGAAATAATATCTCACTGTGGTATTGATTTGCATTTCCCTGATGATCAGTGGCATCGAGCAGCTTTTCATATACCTGTTGGCTATGTGTTTGTCTTCATTGGGGAAAGATCTGTTCAAGTCTATGTTTTAATTAGGTTATTCATTTTTTTACTACTGAGTTGTAGGAGTTCCTTATATATTTGGAAATGAACCCTTTATCAAAGATATGGTTTGCAATTGTTTTCTCTGATCTGTACGTTGTAAAGGCTTCCCATTTTTCTAAAGATAAACATTCCAAATCCTTACCTTGTCCCACAAGGCCCTGTTTGGACTGGTTCCCACCTAGCTCTCAGCCTTATCTGGTACCACTCTCCCATCCCTCGTTCTTTTTGTTCTTGCCCCAAAGGCCTGCTTTCAATTCCACATTCCTGCCATGTGCCTTCCTGCCTCACAAACCTTTGCATATGCAGTGCCTCTTCTTCCTAAAAACATCTCCCACATCTTTGCCACTTCCCTCTTTACCTTTCATCTTTCATAATTCAACTTAAATGTTGCTCCCATATAGAACAGCTTCTTGAGACTAGACTAAGTCTTCTTCTATTCTCATATATTAATACCATAATCCTCTTTGTGGTACTTATCACGATTTTAATTGTATAATTAAATGCACAGTTAATTATTCAATGTCTATCTCTTAAATTACCATGTGAGCCCTTGAGGGCAAGAGCACATCTTGCCATATTTTTGTGTGTCTGGTACTACCATAGTGTAGTATGGTACTACCATATCCCTAGTACCAGACACGAAACATGGGTTGAACAATCTCTTTTTCCTTCAGGCACCTTTTCTAATGACTGCAAGTATTTTCAGCCACTCTTCTTTCATCAAACAGTCAATAAATACTGGTCAGCCTGGTTTTGCACCTAACCTTTCCCGTCACTACAAATGGGCAAATAGGTATTCATTTTCTTGCTTCACAGATTAGAAAATGAGCCCCAAAGAAGTTAAATCACCTGCCCATATTTGTTCCATTTATGTTGACGTTTAAAGTCAGAGAGCCTGACTCCTACTCCCTGGCTTCTCCTTGGACAAGTCATCTTCAGCACAGCATTACTCAGTTTACTCAGAAGGAGAACACCCGTGGTTGAGCAGAGTACCGCTCTCTCCCTTCCTCTGCACCGGAATTCTGTGCAGCTTACACTTGCCTGAGTCATTCATGGAAAGCATCTGAGAACATCGTGTAAAATACACCAGCCCACCCAGGAATGTCTTTCATCGTCCCAAGCACAAAGGGTCAATGGAGTGTTCTAGGAATATCTTTGAAAGAGAAGCAAGAATTCAAGGCAGAGAATTTCTCCCCAGTCACCACCCCACTTCTTGCCAGTCGACTAACCGTAGGTGTGTGCTCAAATACAAACACCTGGGAAACCTTGACAATGAATCAAAAATTTTCAGTTCCTTCTGGAAAGGAGTAATTCAACGGACGCATGAATGCAGTCGTGGAAATTAGAATCCCTGCTGTGACCTGGAACCTTGGAAAGTAAGCATGTGGGCAACCAGAAGTTCCCACACCCTGAGCTAGGGCTGCAGAGAAAACTTACAGAGTCATTGAGAGTATTCGTCATTGAGATAAGTGACATCTGAGAAATTCCTACAGGGCTGTGGACACTCCTCTCCTTCCAGCTTCTAACGTTCCTCTGACAAGAGCTCAGGGCGAGATTCTTCAACAAGGGGCACTGTTGGCTGCTTAAAGTTTACATACTTCTGTTTTCATACAAGCAAGCAATTTAGCCCTGATTGAGGAAGTATTTAAGAGGGATAAAGGCCCAGTTTAGAGGCTGTGGAGTGTTTGGAAAATCTGTATTAAAATTTTGGCATCAGGGCTTCCCTGATGGCACAGTGGTTAAGAATCAGCCTGTCAATGCAGGGGACATGGGTTTGAGCCTTGGTCCAGGAAGATCCCACATCCGCAGAGCAACTAAGCCCATGCGCCACAACTACTGAGACTGTGCTCTAGAGCCCGCGAGCCACAACTATTGAAGCCCGAGTGCCTAGAGCCCGTGCTCCGCAACAAGAGAAGCCACCGCAATGAGAAGCCTGCGCGCCGCAACAAAGAGTAGCCCCCGCTCACCGCAGCTAGAGAAAGCCTGCATGCAGGAACAAAGACCCAACGCAGCCAAAAATAAATAAATAAATTTTTAAAAAATTTGGCATCATATGTATAAAAGAGATAACTAATGAGAACCTACTGTATAGCACAGGGAACTCTACTCAGTGCTCTGTGGTGACCTAAATGGGAAGGAAATCCAAAAAAGAGGGGATATATGTATACATATAGCTGATTCACTTTGCTGCACAGCAGAAACTGACACAGCAGAGTAAAGCAACTCTACTCCAATAAAAAGAATTTTTTTGGCATCAAAACTATATGCCTCTGTTTATCAATAAGTAATTGTTGCTGGGTATCTGTTCTGAGTTCACCTTGTGATAGGAACGGTCAGGAAGTTCAAAAGAAGGGTGAGGGAGTAGGAAGGCAGAGTAGAAAGAACAAAGACCTTAGAATCAGAAGAATGAATACAGTTTCATATCTTCTGCTTACTGGATCAGCTTCGTTCGGGTCTGTATTTTATTTGTAAAGCACTAGTAGCCTTAGGAACTTCATAGGGCTGTTGTAAAAAAAAACTAGGGAAGACAAATGAGTCGGGGGGAGAAAAGCAGCACAGCATCTTCTTAGCTTTTCATTTAATAATTATGTTTGAAGGCTTGTAATATACATTAATAAACTTACCAGACAAAATTCAAATTCTTATGGTAGACTCTTGCCTATCCTTCAAGGTTCCAATCAACTATTATCTCTTCTGGTTATGTTTTTCCCTTAAATAAATCTCTTCCTTAATTAAATCTCGAATGCCCTTACTACAATGTGTTATTTCACACGTATGTTAACATGTCCACGTTCTACCCTAAACTGTGATTTCCTAAAAACAGAGGTTGTGTCTTATTCCCATTTCTGCTCCCACAGAGTCTTTTAGAAGTCCTTTAGTAGAAACATAGTATGATCAAACTATTATCCAGACAAGAAAAAAGCTTTTATGACTGTAAAATTCTGTCCATAATCAATGTCTTGCCACAAATTTAGTAAAATAAAAAAAAAAATTCCCTGAAGCTAAAGAGGGTCTTGCCATCTTGGGATTGTCCTTCTGCTTGTCTGTGACATGAAATTATTTGAACCCAACAATATATCTATTCAGAAACAAGGTGGGTGATGAAGATCAATTATATACGCAAATTGTCCTTGAACTAATGGTTTTGTCACAAGGTTCGATACAGACTCATTTAAAAATGTAAACTGGAATTTTTTTCAATTAGTTTTCTTTTCTTAGTTTTCACTGTTTGGAACAAGAAAATTTTCTTGAGCAAAAAATGATAAAAGAAAAAAAAAGCAGCTTGGATACGGTTTGCCTTCCATGCCATATTTATTCCTTAGATATAAATATGGGTAGAAGAAAAATATGACCTAAACAATATTAATCCAAACGATAAAGGGTATATTTTATTACCAAAATTTTATTTAATATTTACTTTTGTAATACTAAAGTCTTTGCAGGAACTCAAAGATCAGTGAAGTTTCCAAAATTAACCAGCATTTCAAGAAGGAATTTCATTAGTGAGATTATTTGATTGACTGAATCTTTTGTCATAGACCCAACCTTTGCAAAGTTGAGTATAAATTCCTACCTTCCCTGATGTGAAAAATCTGAGTCCTTCAACATTATATCAGATGTTTCTAGTTTGCATTGTGTAAGTGGTCCTGGAAAATTTCAAGTCAAGCATTTTTAAGGGAATTGTTTAAAATGTAAGAGGGAACTTAGAAATAAAATCACCAGTAAATTCCTTACGATATGAACAAGCCTCTATGTCACACGTTTTATAGAATCGATATTTCTTGTGTCAGATTTTCGTGAAGAGGGATGGAAATGATCGCAAGACTGAGCTTTCTTTTCCTTAATATTATAAATGAGGTTACAAGACACTGTTCTCAAATATCATAGGTCTTCCTTTCAATTGTTAAGAACCATTTCTAAAGATCTAACACAAGAGCAGATGAGCCACACTGGCTGGATTTGGGGATAATTGGATTTTCTTTTCTCTTCACAAAAATTATGCATGCCTGGAAAGAATGGTAAGAATAAACTTCAACCTACTAATTCAGCCTACTAATTACCATCAGCTAGTGTCTGGCTTTTGAAATCTGATTTAGGAAAAAAAAAAAAAAAATGAAATGAAACCGCAGGCTTGGCTGATAGAAAACTGTATTATGTTTAAGCAGTGATGGGGGAAGCCCAGTCTTAAGCAGGCTAGACTTTGGACCAAACCCAACTGATGTTTCCCATCCTTGTTTATTTTGTTACTTGACATGATTCAACTCATTAAGGATTTCAAAGGTCCAAGGGAAAGTCCTTCTACTTTGCCAAGGGCATCCTTAGTTGGAATTCCATTATCTCCCATGATCCAAGACAGGGATTTCCTCCTACTCAGTTCTGAGTAATTATGTGTAAGCAAACCCTTGGTGTTCTAGCAGAGTGACTGTGCTGAGTTGATGGCTCACCATGAATCATTCATGTGGCAGGCGTCTTCAATGAGAGGGTGAGGAGGGATAACATTGATTTGCAGTGTTTAGATGAAGTATGGCTTTCTCATTCATCTCATTTGCTTCATCAGAGTTGACGCTTATTTTTATAAACCATACCCTTTTCCTAAAATGATTACAGGAAGAGAGAACAAGCAGATTCAATCAGTCCTTCCTGCTCTACTGAGTCTAATTTAGATTACACCTTAGGAAATGCTGCTTCCGCCTTTCAGAAATCAGGAATTAGTGTTCTCTCTCTCTCTCTTTCCTTTTCCTGTCCTCTCTCCACTCCTCCTTTCCCAACCAGTGAAACAAAATTATTTTAAATTAGGAAGTGGTATTTTTTTTAAAGTCT
Source organism: Balaenoptera borealis (assembly GCF_965194805.1). Taxonomy (NCBI): domain Eukaryota; kingdom Metazoa; phylum Chordata; class Mammalia; order Artiodactyla; family Balaenopteridae; genus Balaenoptera; species Balaenoptera borealis. The sequence goes on from NC_138877.1 coordinate 53,068,929, forward strand.
GCATTTTCTATTTCAAAATTTTAAAGCTTACCTCTTTTTTCTTTGGGGAGGGGTGCAATAGATTTCTCTGAGACTGTGATAAAAGAACCTCCTTCCAGAATAATTCATAACCACAGATTCACAACTGACATACACCTTTTGGAGGGCTGCAGTCTGAGGTCATCTATGGAGGCTTCCATCCTGCCTCTTCCCTCCTTCCCACGCCAGCGATGTCAAGTTACACCACTGCTCTAACCGTCCCAGTAACGTATCCAACCAAGATTTGCAGGCAATGGGAACTGAGACCATTTATTCTTCTCAATTTTTTGGTAACGTATCCTGTCTGGGCAAGTAACAAGGTTTAAGGAGAACAGCTCAAAGGAGAACCTGGTAGGGTTCTGGGCCCTCCTGATTCTTAAGTGACTCTCAAAGCTTTTTAAGAGCTTCAGATATAAAATAACAATACATCATAGAAATTTCCCTGGCAAATCCTCCGGCCTTTCCCATTCCTTTTTAAAGCAGCTTTATTGAGATATAATTCACATACCACACCATTTATCCATATAAAGTGTTCAGTGCTATTCAGAGCTACAACCATCACCACAATCAATTTTCTAAATTTTTCATCAGCCCAAAAAGAAACCCGGTACCCACTGGCAGTCACTCCCCATTTCCCCCCCACCCCTCCCAAAGCCCGAGGGAGTAGACCAATCTACTTTTTGTCTCTATGGACTTGTCTGCTCCAAATGAGACCTCAAATACGAATTGCCCACTATGTTACTCTTAGTCAGGACTCTTGCCCCAGGTGACCATAAAACTGCTCACTTGAATTAAACAATTCATCATTTGATTGTCTAATGGGAGCAAAGCATTATGTTAGGCATGCACAAGTTTCAAAGGTGAATTTTCAACCTAGTTATGGGAATTATTCTAAAAAGAAGTGATCGATGTTATGAGAGCAGTACACAAGGGATCCTGAAATGTGTTGCTCTCCAAAGCTGGCAGGCGCCATCCTCACCTCTAAAAGCCAGTGTTCACCAGGAACTAACCCAGACATGGGTTCCTATTTATGGTCAACTTCCGGAACCATTCACTGGAATTCCAAACAGTTTCTGATCTCCTCAGATACTGATCCCTGGAATTCTTTTTTGTTTGCAGTCTCACAATATTCTTTTGGGTCTTGTGATGGAGATGGGGAGTGTCTTCCTGCTTCCTTCATGGCTTTCTGGTCATGCTGTTTTCTTAAGTTTCTTCTCAGCTACGTGCCTTTGCATATGCTGTTCCCCTTCCTTACTCTTCTTGGCTCTGACTTCCTGAATTTCCACCAGCCATCCTGCAAGTCTAGGCTTAAAATGGTACTTCTTAGTCTGACTAGGCCAGCTTCAGCCTTTAGGAAAGCCTTGTGTTCACCCTTTATCTCTCTTAGCACAGTTGTAATTTCAATTATTTCTATGATTATTTGTTAAATATCTATTTCCCCCACTAAAACGTAATGCTGGTAATCACATAATTTCACAATTGTATTTCTAGAACCTAGAACAGTGCCTGGAATAGATTATACTCTAATATATATTTGTGAATAAATGGAGAGCAGGATATGATCAGAACTGCTATATCGATCTGTATCTATACCTCCATCTAAGGCAGTTATATATACATGTGTATTAGATTAATACATGAGGACAAGAGACAACCCATTCCCTAAAACAAACAACAAAAAAATACTTAACATGCTATACTGAAATTATCCATTTATTTCTGCTTCCACTATTGAATAACAAGTTTCTCAAGTCCGGGAATGTATGTATTTAAATGTCTGACACATATTAATCACTTATGTTTGCAATCTACAGAGCAGTTTATGTCTTAAGAAAGTATGTTGACCCTTTGTCTTAATCTATTTGCCCTCGAAACTCTCTGTCCTTGGTCTTCTCCGCAGCTGGTAGTTCCCAGGCCCACTGACTTGAAGACTACCTGTAGGCCGATGACTCACCAGACTGGAACCCTATCCCTCGTTTCACTCCTAAGCACCTATGGTAACATCTCAAAGTTAAGAGAATCGTTGGTTCTCTCTTTCCTCTATCCCTCCACAGGCGTTTGCTCCATTTCAGAAAATGGTATTACCATCCTTCTAAGTGCTCAAAATAAAATCCTTGATACCTGTCTTTCTACCATGCCCATGTCTAAACTGTAAGTCAGCTCTTAAAAGACATACCTAGAATCCATTTATCATTCTGTGTACTTAAAAGACATACCTGAGATCCATTAGAGTATTTATTTTAGTTATGATCACTATCTGAAATTATTTATTTACTTGTTTTCTAGTTTTTGATCATCTCCCGTCACTAGACCCACAGCTTCTTGAGGCAATGGATCTTGTTTTCTTTTCACTATTCTTACCCTAGCACTCAGAACAGGCCCTGCACCCTAGCGAATACTTGTTGAATGGATGAGTGAATGAATGGATGGAAAATGAGCATCTTGGGGAGTAGGCTGAACTGAATGAGAGAAGCAATGGCAGTGGGGGAAGTAATAGCATATCCTTGGAAAAGAATTGGTGAAGGGAAAAACCAAATGAAAAAAGGTAAAAATGAAATAAGAAGATTCATTCTAGATGCTAAGTTTTAACAGGTTTGGGTTATGCACCCTTTTGTGAATATTATGGTATCACTTGGCATATAATTTCAAGGTATTCTCTAGATACTCTGAATCTCATCCAAGTTGCTATCAGAGGGTGTCATGGAGGCCTGAGTAAAAATTTCTAGAGGTTGATCAGTGATAGCCTTATCTTCCCAGAGAACATTTCATTCTAAAGGTCAACTTCCATCTAATATTGCCACTTTTTTGATACTTCAACAATTGCATCAAGCTCCCCATTACAATGGGCAGAAGTGAGACTACACAGTTGGTACTGTGTTAGCTGTGCAAGATTTTAGGTTAGGCAAAGCCATGCAGGGCAAAATACAAAGCCAAAGAATTGCCCCAAGAATCCTTTTTCTGCAGTGGAGTTACTCCAGATATAGCCAACTTCTCTAAGATCTAGCCTTAATCTTAACTAAAGTTACTGAAATTTCTCAGGATCCACACTGTGTTCATAGCTTCCAGGGAGAAGTAAATTACTATCAAATTCTGTGGGGATACAGGGTCTTTAAAAGGGATCCATTGGCCAAATGCAATTTTTCCATTGGATTCATCCAAAAAGTAAGGAAAAGTGTGTCTTCATAGCCACTTAGCTTGTACACAGCAAATATGTAGTGTGTGAAGCCATTGGCAGCCATCGAACCTCCTACCAGCTAGATTACACTGGAATAGTGTCACATTTTACTAAGACTCCCTAGAGAACTTTACTTGACTGTACTGCCTCGCTTTCATGGGACAGTGTCCAGGATAAGCAGGGAAGTATTTCCCCCCCTTATTTTATCTGAGTTTGCTCAAGGAACTGAAATCATCATGTCCTGAGCCACATGCCATGTGCAAGGCCTCCAAATGGCACACAGAAAACTCTAAGGAATCGTTACTCGGTGACTCTTGCCATTTGCAAGCCTGTGGAATTCAGGTGCCCACAGGAAGGAGTGGAGAGGTTTTTCCAGCCTGACCGTATCAGCCGTCTCACTACAAGAACCTTCTGTTTTGGCTGAAGTACTTCTATCAGACGCAGGCTGTTCTTTACAGCAAAGTGTGAGTTTAACATGTCTTATTTACTTTCTATAAGTGCTTGTCTCATTCACAGGCTCTTCTCCTCATATCCAATGGCTTGACTGCTTTGTATTCATGCTTGTTTTTCAGAGGAGGTGGGATAGTTGGACACCAGAGAACAGAAATCCTAGAAGTTTAACTTCAGAGTAGAAATTAATGATAATAAAGAGAATCACAGGCACTAGTGTTCAGCAGAGAAAATCAAACAAGTAGGATCAATAATGTAAGGCTATGGGAGATGATGCAACAATAATGTGAGTATGGGATGGGCAGTAATAGTATCTGAAATTTTCTGGTGAATTAGCAAAGGTTTTGGTAACTATCTTTTTCTCCTCTTTGTGAGATGTAGGTTGCTGTAAGCTATAGTACTGTGGCAAAAAAACTTGGTGGAGAGCAAAACAGTTTTAAAATTTTTCTTAGAACCCAGCCCACTGGAATTATGAAAGCAGCCTCAGTAAGTAAGATAGACGTGCGTGCCTCCAGTTACAGAGGTGTAGGGAAAGGAGTGACTTCAGTTACTGGAAAATCATATTTGCATTGGACACCACGATTATTTGAATTGGATGGTGCAGGGAGAGGTGCATCTTAACTTTATCAAACACATTACAGATGTAATTTTTAATTCATCTGCTCAGGGCCATTTTGTTTGTGGATACAGGATGACTGGTAATATTTTTTAAACACGTTTTTAAAATTACCTTTAAGCTCCTTAAGTATTCTAAGAACATTCTTAAGCTCCTTAAGAATTCCAAGAATAATTTGTTTGCAAGTCAAAGACTGACACCTGCTAATTCCATCGATTATTTTTTTTAAAGTAAATTAAGTATACATAGCCTGCGATGGAAGCATGCCCTGCTACTCTTTTCTTGGGTACGTGGAAAGAATCAGAGAAACCCATTTGATAAACTATTGTTTCCCCTCACAGAGAGTAAAAGGCTGGGCAGTGTCCATCTAACACACAAGGTAGTTTGCCTTTTAAGGCGACATTCTCTGGGATGTAAAAATTATTGTTTAGGTGACTTAGATGGTGATTTTTGAAAATTACTCAGTTAAAGGTAAATGAGTCATCCGCCTCCAAACAAAACAAGCTCCGTGTTTTACGGGCTTGCTTCTCAGAGTTCCCTTTGTCTTCCATTTTTATCCGCTGGAAGGAGAGTGAGTCGTGCTCACTGATGGGGATAGCCGACCCTTCATCCTTCTGCAGCGCATGAACCTGCAGGAAGGCTGCACGCTTCCCTCCCAGGCGCATCACGCTGCAGTCCCCGGGGAGGGTGTGCAGGAGGTTTGAGCGCGGGGGTGGCAGTGGAGGCGTTTCCCTTCTATTCTGGTTTCTCCTGCTGACTGACTGTTCAGCTGTTCATGAGTCACCTTAACCTCAAAATCTGTCATTAAAACAGAAATAATGATACCTATTTTCTGTGCCTTATATGAATTGCATGAAGATGTTATTCATATTTCTGAAATACATGTGAGAATTAGTCAAGGTTAGATATTAGGAAAAGTACAATGCGGTTGTTCTCAAGCCACAATGAAGATGCTTCTATCGCTTAGACTTTGAGAATTCTCTGTGCTGAAAAATGAAGAATGAGAAAAGATCCTAATATGGATTAAATATGACAAAATATTTATGTGACAAACTGGATCAAGAATATATGTGATTTGAATAACATATGGCATTAGAACTTACTTATTAAAATGTTCATTTAGGGGCTTCCCTGGTGGCGCAGTGGTTGAGAATCTGCCTGCCAATGCAGTGGACACGGGTTCGAGCCCTGGTCTGGGAAGATCCCACATGCCGCGGAGCAACTAGGCCCGTGAGCCACAACTACTGAGCCTGCACGTCTGGAGCCTGTGCTCCGCAACAAGAGAGGCCACGATAGTGAGAGGCCTGCGCACCGCGATGAAAAGTGGCCCCCGCTTGCCGCAACTAGAGAAAGCCCTAGCACAGAAACGAAGACCCAACATAGCAATCAATCAATCAATCAATCAACCTTTAAAAAAAAAATGTTCATTTAATAAAATTTTATCAAGCATCCTGGCACTAAATTAGACATTAGGGATACCTTATGACACAGAACCTCTCCTAAAAAGACCACATACTGGAAATAAGACAGTAAATGACTCTGGGTAATGGCACATGTAAATGTGGTGGTATTTGGGATATTTTTCACATTAATGTCATCAAAACTAATGATTCTTAAAGCACTGGTTAGGAGCTTCAGAGAGCATTCACCTTAATAGTTTACATTTATCTAAAGAGTTTACATTTATCTTAAATATGTTTTTCTACAGTATAACTTACCTTACTTAGTTATTCTTTTTCTACACTTGTGAGTTTAATGTTTAATTTCTTTTTTATTCGTTCATATGTAGAAATAAAAATATTAAAGAACATGAATTTGTCTCTGGACAGCATTTTGTCCACATTCCATATAATGTTTTTACTATTTAGTGCTGTCAGTATTCTGTAATAAATGCTCTATAATAATAATTTTTATTAGGTGATCCTATTAAAATTCCAAAATAATAATCAGCCTACGCTTCAAGTTTTGCTCTCAGTATTCAGCTAGCTTACATAAGCAGATTTGTTTGTGTAGCCATTTCTTTTGTCTTTGTTCCTCGTATGGACTGCTGTGTATTTGACCTCTGAACTAGGAAGAGTATTTTATAGATGCTCTATTTAATTCTTCCTGGTCCACCCACACACAGGCTTCCACCATTTAAACAGTCTTTACAACAAGCTTCTACAAACAGATTTCTGCCAGACTGAACAGTCCTTAGGACAGGTCCCTACAAACAATAATAACAGGTTTATTTATTTGGGTTTGGGGAAGAGAAAAGAAATAGAACCAAATACCTACCCTTCATTCTCCCTTCCAGAGTCCAAGGGAGGATACCCCCATGTGTTGGCATTCTCCTCCGTGGGATGGATGGGAGAATTCTGAATGTGATATTATTGGCCTTTCTTGGCCCAGAGCTCAGTTTTGCAGTTCCCCCCATTTCCTGTCCCAGGGAGAGATGAAAGAGTAGCATTGAGTCTCCGTGCAGCACATCCAAACGCTGTGGCTGGAATCCCAAACTCTTAGCCTCAGTCCTTTTATCACGCTGCCCCGCTCCTCCCAGCAAAGTGGGCTCATCACTGATCCCTCTCTCTTAACCTTGTCCCATGAGGTATGGGGGCTTTTCTCTTAGAGCTTTATTTTCTTTACCAAAGATCTAGTTGTAGGGAAGTGAAATGCTAATTATTATTGCCACAACTGTTTTATCTCATTAGGAGAAGAAAATTTAAGAAATTGAATTATTCTTCTAGCTAGATCTTACTGACCAACATATAAAGTTATTTCTGATTCTTGCCGTATTTTAGGTCAAAACATCCTTGCCGTATGAACTCTAAACAACACTAAGTAGGATGTTTTAAACAACACTAAGTAGGATGTTTCTCTTTCTTTGGCCCTGGGACAGACTTCATAATAATATTTTGTGCAAAATCCACATATACAGGTGGACATTTTCTTTTCCTTTTTCATTCCTCAAAGTAAGATGAAGGATTTTTTTTAAATCTGCACAAGAACATGATTGAAATTACATTTCTTAAAAATTAGATAACTGTCTCCTTCTAATTCATAAAATTTTTCACACTCCTTGGAGCACTCTTTTTTTTCCACTTCACAGCTTCTTTGTTCCCATCATATAAAATGATCCTAAATGATGCTAAAAGCCTCAGATTGCTTCCTAAACCCCATTCCTCTACCCTCCAATTAAATCCATCAATAGATTCAGCTGAATTATAAACGTTGGAACAATCCTTTTGTTATTGAGGGAAACTGAAGGAGCACTATTTTAGTAGTTCTGATTAATCAACATTAAATGAATCTCGTTTACCCTTGTCTTGACTTGGTTCCTGACCTGTCCCAGTGACAAAGTGCCCCCCCCTTTGTCACCAATAGCTGAATATCAGACATATTGACCCATCCCCGAGTATTTACCTGGATATAACCTACCCATCCTTCCCAATTATCATCATTTCACTTGTCCATTCTCTTATGTACACTCAGCCCTCCATATCGGTGGTTGGTTGAATCCGATGCAGAACTCACAGATACAGAGGGCTGACTGTACTATGCCATTTTATGTAAAGGACTTGAGCATACGCAGTTGGTATCGACGGGGGTCCTGGACCCAGTACCAAAGGATAACTGTGTTGGCATCCCATCTACTCTCTCTTCATTAGTTCAATGGTTGTTTCTCCCTGTCTACTCAGTCTTCCTAAGGCAAACTGTCATCCTGCCCAACTCTCTGCCCCTCACCTGCCTCCATTTTCTCCATTATCATGTTCTCACTGACTTTCTCCTGAGATATCACTTGTTTACCCCCTTTAGCGCCTCCCTTACAGCGAGGATCTGTCTGAAGTGTCATCTATTACCTGCCACCATACTATTTCACTAGTAGGAATATTGGAAACTACTCTGAATATTTATCAAATGTTTTTAACATAACCCTAATTTTGATGGACTACTTCTAAGAGTCCGTCAGAAGGGAAAGCCAAACTACAGAGGAAGAAGTAAGTTCATAACGATGCTCAGTGTCCTTATTTATAATAGGAAAATAATTAGAGAATTCCAGCAACAAAGGAATGTTTAAATAAAGAATAATAAATTGTCTGATGGACATTAATGCAAAAGAGAGAGTGCTGTAATAATATGGAAACATCTTTACACTAAATTAAATTATCTAATTTAAATAAAATTAATTTACTATAACTTAGTGGTAACTTTAAAAAATAAGCAGAATTTATTGTGTAGAATATGATGATCGTTAAGTTTTTTTTTTTTTAACTTGTACATGGAAGCCAAGACCAGAACAAAAAGAAGCAATAATATAAACATGGGTGGTTGACTTTCTGTCACACTAATAATCTTCTTTTAATTTTTCTGCATCTTCTAAATTTTCTCTAATGATTGGTGTGAAAAGCAGCCTCTAAGATGACCTCGATCATTCCTACCTCTGGAATGCACAGCTTTCTATAATCCCCTCTTCCTGAATGTGGGCAGGACTTGTCTCTAAGCAATAGAATATAGCCAAGATGATGGGTTGTCACTTTCATAAGATCACAAAAGATTGTGACTTCTGTCTTGCTAGCAGACTTTCTCTGTCACCTTGTTCACTTTCATGCTTTGCTGAGCAAGCTACTATGTGGGAGAAGTCCATTGTGCCAGGAACTGAGAACAGCTTCCAGCAGCCTGTGAGGGACAGGGGGCCTCAGGCCAAATATTGTAAGGAAACAAAGGCTACCACACCACTGACTGAGGTTCACAGTGGATCCTCCCTCAGTCAAGCCTTCAGATGAGACCCTGGGCTGAGGCTTTGATTGGAGCCTTGTTAGAGGACATGAAACAGGGGACCCAGCTAGGCTGTGTCCAGATTCCCACACCACCCCCCCAAAACTGAGATAATAAATGTGTGTTATTTTAAGCTGCTAAGTTTTGAGGTAATTTGCTACATAGTAATAAATGACTAGCACATGAAGGTATTATTTTGATAAACATAGCAGTGAATATCTTTTTAAAAAGGACATTCAAATAAAAAATGAATTTGAGATGCTAAAGGACTTTGTAAATGTTTCCTGTACAATTACCCTTAGAAGCTGACCAGTTGCCCTGGGCAAGAGGGAAATGGAAAGGGTGCAGATGTCATCACTGCATAGCACAGAATATTTGCACAAGCTCACAGGGGGAAGGGTCATTGTGAAAACTTCGGCATTTGGGTTTTTATCCTTCTACACTCCTAGAAGACTGAGTGATCTGGAAAGAAGAGCATTCATCCTGGAATTAGAAACCTGCTTATAAAAGTAGTTACTTTAAATATATTTGCGAGAAATCTTCAATTTTCTGTAACGGTTTACCCCCCAGGAAAGAAGAAAAAGGAGGTACTGTGACACTGAAGTTTTCTTTCCTCCACCCCATAAGACGTAAAGGAATTAAAAGGCTTTAATGCTGACCATGTGATATTATCTGAGGAGGCTGTACAGAGCAGCCTGTCAGGAGTGGTGACGTTCTACTCTCTATCTCTGGGGCCTCACCCCTGGAGGACCACCTGAGAACTACCTTCAGGAACTATTCCCTGAAGGTAATAGTGGTGGAAGGGGCAAGGAATGTTCATCCTTGACCACTGACTACTTTAGCCAGGAGAGAAGATATTATAGCAGGGGAAGGAGTAAGAAATTGCATCCAGGTGAGTATTCTGTATGGTCAGAATTTTCCAAAGCCAGGCATTCTCAGCTTTTGAAAATATATGTGTAATTATGTATGTGTTAAGGTTGGGCAGGCATTCAAAGAGGAGGGAGAAAACTCATAAGTGGCTGAGTGGACCTAAACACGGAAAGGGGGATGGGGCTCTTGTCCTTCTGTGTATTAATTCTCTTCCTTCTTCCTCCCATTCCTGGCCCTACCCTGAGTAAGTTTCTCCTTCCAGCAGAGCATTGGCCCCTCACTGGAGCTGTATCCACTCCAATGTCCATCACCACTCCTCTTCCTAGTGGAGAACTCATTCTCAATCATACCATCATTTGGCTACAACTCTTGAAGCACAAACACATGGACCTTCCAGTAGAAGGGAAACAGCAAATATACCTCTTTCTAGAGATATGATTTGCATTCTGGAGACACAGTTTGTTCTAACATACAAGACAGATGGGAAGTACATACTTAGTGCCTGCCTGAGTCACCGACATTTAGATGTTTGCTCTCAGCAGTTGTCACACTATAGCAAAACTGCATCACGATGCAGGAGTGTGTGAGGAGCAGTCTAGGATTAATAATCAGACACTCTCAGAGCCCCACCATGGATTAAAACCAAAAATCAGAGATACAATCTCATTTCTACAAACATTGCTTATAAATGATGTGTTAATTTTCCCCCCCTCTGGTTGACTTTGTAGTAGTCAGCTTAGGCTACCATAACAAAATACTATAGACTGGGTTGTATAAATAATAGATATTTATTTTCTTACACTTTTGGAGGCTGGAAGTTTTAGATCAGAGTACCAGTATGGTTGGTTTCTGTTGAGAGCTTGAGAACTCTCTTTCTGGCCACCTTCTCACTGTGTCTTCACATGGTGGAGAGGGGGAGAGAGAGAGAGAGAGAGAGAGAGAGAGAGAGTGTGTGGGGGGGAGGAAGGTTGGGGGGCTTGCAGGAGGGGGCAAGCTCTCTGGTGTCTCTTCTGATAAAGGCACTAATCCCATTATGAGGGCCCCACCCTCATGACCTCATCCAACTCTAATTACCACCCAAAGGCCCCATCGCCAAATACCATCGCTGGGGGTTAAGGCTTCATCACATGAATTTTAGGAGGACAAAAACATTCAGTCCATAGCAGACTTATCGTCCCCTCTGTATTTTTTCCATACCAACTTTCAAGTACCTGTTTTCTAGAAAGCAAAGTTCAAGCTATTCTTTGTAGAGTATCTCTTATGTGTCACAGAATTTTGACATTTAAAGAATGATTTCTGGTAGTTGTGATTGCATTCAAACTTTTAGTTTGTAGGAAAGCAGAAGCAAAAAAAAAAAAAAAAGTAGATTGTATAGCATTAAACCTTTAAAATAATATCTTTAAAAAATAGTACTGATAAAAAATGCTGCAATGCAGGCAGGGATCATGGATTCAAATATAGTTTTAAGGGTTAATAAAATGTATTTTGCACAGAGCAACATCAAACTGTAAAGCTACACTCTCTTAAAAACCCCAGTTACCTTATATACGAACATTTACGCCGAGTGGCCTGAAATAAGGTCATTATACCCTGATGCTTTCACAACCTTCTCCTTTTCTTTATAACAAGTGCTCACTATTATGGGAAGAATGCCTGCCTTTTCTTTGCAGCTTTGCAGAGCTTTAAGGAAGCAGGGTTTTTAATCACACTCTTTTCTTGCTTGCACTTCTGACTTCTCTGAGTTGGCAAGAGAATTTTAAGTTCATCTCCGAGATAGCATCACTCTTTAACCTTGGACAGTTTAAAAGTCTCTACCGGGGCATTTCTAGGCATTTTATTGCTTCATTCCTTTATTCTCATGTCAAGGATAAGTGGACTTGAGCCAACAAACAAAATTAGAGCAGAGCCCTTACTCTATTTCCAGATCAGCTAAACCAATTAATACAATTTAATTAAAACTTATTTTCTTTCCTCTCTGCAGAAGGGGCTCAGAGAGCAGCTGTTGCAACTGGGTTTTCAGAATGTGGTTCCAGCTTCATTTAACTCTTAAGGGACATTTGCCGAGTGAGACATTACAGGCCTGTGACACCACTAATTGATTTCACTTTAAATTTCCTGTGTAATACCTCTTTAAACTATATATGTTCTTCATCAAAAAGGGGAAAGTTTATTTCATTCCAACTTTTTTCCCCCTTGGGATTGAGTGCTTTAGTTGTACTTGTGCCTACAATGAGCTACTCATAGTTGGCAGGTCTCAACCAATTCATTTGAACAAATGTAAAATACACCTGCAACAAGGAGAAAAGTCCTCTATCACAACACAGGATGTATTTTTTTAATTGAAGTATAGTTGATTTACAGTGTTGTGTTAGTTTCAGGTGTATAGCACAGCGATTCAGTTATAAGCGTGTGCGCGTGCGTGCGCACACACACACACACACACACACACACTCTTTTTCAGATTCTTTTCCCTCATATGTTATTACAAAATATTGAGTATAGTTTCCTGTGCTACACAGTAGGTCCTTGTTGGTTATCTATTTCATATATAAGAGTGTATATATGTTAATCCCAAACTCCTAATTTATCCCCCCACCTGGATGTATTTTTACCTTGAATGGAGTAAAAGTTTGTAACGGTAATAGTTCCCACTTTCCCCCTGTAATATTTACCTTGAGCATTCCTACAAGTTATATGTATGATATTGATAAAACAGTCTCTGATTCATTGGGATGTAAGAGAAATCCAGCAAGAGCTTCCCTCTTCCCTTGGATCCCCACATTTACCTTGGGTTTCTAGAGGTCCATCCTGGGGTTCAGCCTGAACTCTGGGGACAGAGTTCAATTCCCTTCTCAAAAGTACACAGTTGTAACTTACTTTATTGCTCTTCTCTTCCACTCCTTTTTATGCCTCCTTAGACCATGAAATCTTTATTGAGACTAGGGCAGAAACAGTTGCTTTTACTTTGTATCAGTTAGAACTGAGTTTGATTGCAAGTAACAGAAACTCCAACGGAGGTTTAAGTGGCTTATACTGCTCATGGAAGTCTGGGGAGGAGTAGGCTAAGCTGATAGAGCAGCCAAGAGCAGCACATGGGACCCAGGCTTTCCTTTTTTCTTACCCGCCAAACCTAATGGATAGCCTTCAACCTCATGAATATAGAACAATTCTAGAAACTTCACTCACCCCATCTATGTTCCAAGAAGGAACAAAGGAAAGGAAACAGACAAAAGCCTTATGCCAGCAAAGTCTGTCTTACTTTAAAAGATTTTCCTGGAAGCCCCTTCTAGTGATTTCTGCATACTTCTTTTGGACTTCAGGTTAAGTACAGAGGAATCTGGAAGGATAAGCATCTTATCTTGACACAGTGGTTCTTACAGTAAAAAAGAAGATGAAAGTATATACATTTGGTGGACAACTAGTTATATCTGCCAAAGTCTACTCCTATAGATATCCAACATCCATATATGCATTTATTGTAGTATCCTGCCCCTTAGGGAACATTGTAAAATGTGTGAAGACATTTTTACTTGTCAAGATGACTGGGGAAGGGCAGTATGTTCAAGTAGTATTTGGCATCTAGGACTGTTGTTAATTGTCCTGTAACCTGTGGAATATCCTGAATAACAGAGAATTATCTCACCCAGAATCCCAGTATTGACTCCCATTGGGAAACACTTTCAAATGTAGGAATGCTACTCTCCTGAAAGGGGATTATATCCTGAATTCATAATTGTTCTTCTTCTAGGTCAAAGACTTTCTGGGATTGTGTAACTTTTACTAAATGTAACATCTCATTAACCAGTAATCTAGTTATCCACTTGCAAAACCTCCAGTACACAATGGTGGAGTAGGAACAGCATTAGCTGCAATAAAAATTTACACGTGGAAAAAAAATGAATTCAATGACTCAGGACGTATATCAGATCCTGCCGATAAGAAGAACTGCAGCTCTGGTTTGACTCAGCTGGTCGTCCCAGTTTGGGTACTTTGGGAGATCTCTCTGGTCTGTCATCCTTCACTGCAATATTCAGCCCTGGGGTAGGAGTGCACCTTCAGGGCTACATGTGCTTTTAGTGCAGTTCAGAGTCCAAGGATTGCTTTGGGGGTAGAATAGTCACAAGCAGACATTGTCCTGTCCCAGGATGTTTGTTTAGATGAGATAGGTTCCTCAAAACTTAGTAGCCTTTCAGGCTATTTGCTCCAGTCAATTCTCCGACTAACAATAGCCAAGGATCTTAGGTGGACGTAGCTTTATGCATTAAGTCTTTCATCTACTGGTTTCTGTGACCTGACCATTTTCCTAAAGTCCTCCTGGTCAGTGCCTTGAAGTAATTAGAAACAACCTTGGATGGGGATACAAACATTTAGAGTAACAATTTTTTTTTTCTAATACTTTCTCCCCGTATTTGGCAGAGAATTTTTGTAGAAGGGTTGTGGGCAAGGCCCAAGGTACCAATTTAAAGCTGCCTCTTCTGAGCCGTCCTCTGTTTAAGATGGAGAAGAACTTAGCTTGTTCTATCTTTGAAGGTTCAAACCATGAGAGCTTCACTCAACTTCGTTTCCAGGTCATTTGCAGGAAGCGCGTCTCACAGCCAAGTTAGTTAATCCGTCTCTGCTTGCAGATGGTCTAATCATAGGCTGAGCTCATTTAGCTCTTGTAGGACTTGGCTCAAAGAGGAAAAAAGAAAGAGTAGATCCCACCATTCTTTTTTTTTTTTTTTTTAATTTATTTATTTATTTATTTATTTATTTATGGCTGTGTTGGGTCTTCGTTTCTGTGCGAGGGCTTTCTCCAGTTGCGGCAAGCGGGGGCCACTCTTCATCGCGGTGTGCGGGCCTCTCACTATCGCGGCCTCTCCTGTTGGGGAGCACAGGCTCCAGACGCGCAGGCTCAGTGATTGTGGCTCACGGGCCCAGCTGCTCTGCGGCATGTGGGATCTTCCCAGACCAGGGCTCGAACCCGTGTCCCCTGCATTGGCAGGCAGATTCTCAACCACTGCGCCACCAGGGAAGCCCCGATCCCACCATTCTTAATTGTTCCCACCATTTTCCCTAACATAACACCCTTGGTTTGCACATGGCCAATACCCCATGTGGTAACAGTTGAACAAAATGTTTTGTTATGATCATTTTGTAATATTTTCTATAGAAACACCAAGAAGATAATTCAGTCTTTTTCTCCTGCAGTGTTGATTTTTTTTTTAATTTATTATTATTTACACTTTAGATAAGTTTTTTTCAGTTGCACAACATGGTATTGATACTACTGCTTAAACATTTAGGTTTGTATCAAGTTTGGAAACTATCAAATTTCTGTCGCCTACGAACTGTAGACTTAGAGGGCATTTCAAGTGTTCTTGTGTAGTGATTCATTTAGCTGGAGACACTCACTAAGTGACAGGCTGCGGATGTGATCACGTTATTACTCTGGGTGCACTGGCACCGTAGGCAGTGGGTGTGTTTACACCAGGACGGCTAGCAATGACCTAACTGTACACAGAAGTGACTGCAAGCCATAACGCCATATTCTCCAACTTGCCCAACCCCCAAAATGTTAACTCCCACTTGGGAGGGGAAGCGGGGAAGGGCAAGTGCTGTGAACTTGACAGGAGATGTTGGAATAAGAAATGGCAGCCAACTGGGATTGAAATGTCTTAATTTTGCAAATTTGAGAAACCTTACGTACGTAGCGCATCGTTTGCAGTCACGTCCAGTATAGTTCAGTTATTGCTAGCTGTCCTGGTAAAGGAACACTCCTACAGCCTTCTGTGCTGGTTCACTTAGAGTAATAACATTATGACATTCATGACATATCGCTTATGTAACCCCAATTAAATGTCTCTACACAAAAAAACTTGAAATGCATTCTAATGGCTTGCTAAGGCCTCTCACACAGTTGGGTAAGGCCTGAAGTTAAGCTCCATTAGTGGCACAGGAAATCCTTCTCTGGTAAACTATTATCAGAGTAGAGTCTAACAAATCACTAGGCAATCACCAAGTAAAACTAATCAGAAAGTCACACCTCTTGATTGCTCTGCAATCACTCTGCTTATGACAACCTTTAAATAAGGGAGGATGAATAACTTGCAATTTTGTGTATGTCTCATAAAATCTCCTTTATTAGATAGGGATTTTTGTTATTTTTTAAGTTATAAATTTGCTACCTTAGCTAGGTAAATGTTTGGCTTTTAATTTTTTTTAATTTCTTCTTTTCTTTTTCTTTCTAAAATTTTATTTTCTTTATTATAGATTCAAAGACAAACAAACGGTAAAAACCATGTCACAGTAATACATGGAAGCAATCAGGAAAGTACAAAGCTTAACAAACTAATTGAACCTTAGGGTAGAGAAAGCTCTGTTACACCCAGAAGCTTAGCTTTGAAGGAAGTTAATACTTCTTCAACAGTTGTACTAAGAACATTAAAAATACTTTTGCCCAGGAAGGGTATCAACACTTTAATCTACCTTACACTGATAAAAAGAAAAACACACAGCAGGGAGGCAGCAGGGGCCGGTTTTCATGAAGCCACAGAAGGTAGAAACAAAATGTTCTTTGTCTGGAGAATATTGCACCTGCATTAAATTTACTGCTGACATCTCTTCGTAGAAATTTGATTTTTCTCCCATTCCCCCACCTCTGATTGTTTTCAACACTGAAGAATGTGAAGCATGCCAGTTGTCCTCCTTGTATTTGCCACATTTCTGTTTTCAGCTATGAAAGAGAACAGGGCTACCTCACCCCCTGGCCATCAGCACGTCATTTCAGCAATGCACCTGCACCCGTAACACGACACTGTACCATGCAGAGCTTCATACTTCTGTGACAGACACAAGAGATCAATTTCCTGCCTATTGGGCCTCAAAGTTTGGGTCCTGTTCTGACAAGGAGGGTCTCTTTCAAATAACCCTAACTACTAAGGACAGGTCAAATAGAGATGAAAACTTTTAGAGGCGTTGTGATATCGGTATCATAAAGGGAGAAACTTTTGACCATATGACCAATGACCATAGGCACAGTGATTGTGGGGTATTTCTTAAGGGGAGGGGTATCCATAACCTCAATGTCCCTACAGTGGGTTGACTGACATTTTATGTTTTCTGAATATTCCATATAGCTGGGAATAATGTAAGTGCGATGGATAACGCATAGTATGGGTTTTGTTCAGAAATTATTTTACCTGTGAAAGCATTATATATTATAAATTAGTTCAGCTTTGTTTCTTATGTTTAGGCCCTTTTAGCTTTCTGTCAGCCATTGTAAAGGCAGAGTTTATCCCACCTCTGTACCCTGTGCTCACCTCTACTATTGCACCTGTAATTCTGCGTGGCAGTTATTTACTTATCTATCATCTCCTTTCCTATGTGTGAGTTTCCTAGGACAGAGCCAGGCTGTATTCCCAGGTTGCCAGTGCTTACACCTGCATTTCAATCTTGGCAAATCCCTATTAAGTGTTTGGGTTTTTTAATGTATTAATGGATTGTCAATCACGTTCGTCACCTCCTAGGAAATCCTGAAGGTACAATAATATATACTTCATACTTCATATTGAAACTATGTCAGTTTGGCCTTGACTTAGAGCTCAGAAATTTATCTTTTTTTTTTAATCTATTTTTTAAATTGAAGTATAGTTAGTTGATTTACAATGGTGTGTTAGTTTCAGGTGTATGGCAAAGTGATTTGGTTATATATGTATTCTTTTTCAGATTCTTTTCCCTTACAGATTATTATAAGATATTGAGTATAGTTCCCTGTGCTATACAGTAGGTCCTTGTTGGTTATCTATTTTATATATAGTACTGTGTATATTGTAAGCCCAAACTCCTAATTTATTCCTCCCCATCCCCTTCCTCTTTGGTATCCATAAATTTGTTCTCTATGTCTGTGACTCTATTTCTGTTTTGTAAAGAAGTTCATTTGTATTGTTTTTTTTTTTTTTTAGATTCCACATATAAGCAATATCATTCCACATATAAGCAATATCATAGAATTTGTCTTTCTCTCTCTGACTTACTTCACTTAGTATGAGATCTCTAGGTCCATTCATGTTGCTGCAAATGGCAGTATTTCATTCTTTTTTATGGCTGATTAGTATTCAGCCATAAAAAAACTAGTGTGTATGTATATACCACATCTTCTTTATCCATTCATCTGTCGATGGACATTTAGGTTGCTTCCATGTCTTGGCTATTGTAAATAGTGCTGCTATGAACATCGGGGTGCATGTATCTTTTTGAATTATAGTTCAGAAATTTATCCTGAGTTGGGTAAGAAGAGAAGAAAGTGGAGGAGGAAAAGAAGGAGCAGAGGAAGATGAATTGTGTTATCTTAGAGTCAGAAGGCCTGGGCTCCAAAGATGCTCCAACACCTACAAGTTATGTGACTTTGAGAACTGACTTAGTATCTAAGCATCATTCTCCTTACTGAAAAATGGGGATACTAATAGCATCTGGGGGATTAAATGAGACCATTAATGTACAATGCTTAGAAGTGCTTCTTCCAGAGGAAAAAATTCAGTAAAAATTAGCAGTTGGTACTAGCAGGGTAAGAAAAAACTTTGGCTTCAGCTTATCAAAGATGTTATCATCATATCATAATTTAAAAGAAAGTTCCAAAAAGGCAGAGGCACAATTAGGAAGCCTTAAGCTAGAAGATGTGCCTTAGGCCACCTGCTCTTCCTATCCACTCAGAAATCACCAGGCAGGGTCTGGCTTCTACTCTATCGTTTGCTTTATGAATACCTGCAAACCTCTCTCTGTCACTGCAAATGTGCTCCAGGTTAATTTACTTTTGGCAAAGGGCAGAATTTAAATGGAAGCCTTTTACATGTCATGTCATGGATCTTGGAACAGAAAAAAGAACATCAGTGCAAACCGGTGAAGTTCAAATAAGAACTGTTGCTCATTTAGTAATATTGTACTCATGTTAATATCTTGTTCTTGACAATTATACTATGACTATGTAAGATCTTTACACAAGGGGAAGTGAAGTGAGGGTATAAAGGAACACTTGTACTATGTTTGCAACTTTCCTGTTAAGTCTAAAATTGTTTTTTAAGTTTGTTTTGTTTAGCTGAGAAATAATCTGTATTAATCATAGAGGAGGCTTCAGCAGATTTTTATTCGTTCCCAAATCACTCACTACAGACATTTGGACACACATGGGCTGACTCTTCTAAGACCTCATGGAGACAGTATCTTGCAAGCACATAAAATTGGAGGGCATTTACGGAGTCCACATGATATAGTTCTCCCCTGAGGACAAGATGATTATGACGCTAAAAACTAGGAGCTGAGGCAATGCTATTGACCAGGAAAAGCAAAACAAACAGCATTCAAACCCTTCTGATAAGAAATCCCTTTTATCAACTGTGGAAGACCTTAGTTTGAAGCAGATATTTCATTCCATAGACATAGTTAGGCTTTCACACAAACAGGTCAGGTAATTCCTTCCTCAACTATGTGATATTTTATAAATGGAACGCTTCATACTTTATAGATTCCAGCGATGTGACTACAACGCAAACCAACAATTATTTGCATTGTTAAACAATTCAAAGAAACGACTACAGAACATTTATTCATAAATCCATTATCGACTGAGCAAGCACTATGTAGGAACCTGGATCCCTGCTGCTAGCATATAATGAGATCAGCTCTTTTTCCGTGGAGACACTGCTTTGGTGACAGGCTCAGTGTAGGATTAGGATAGGGAGAGATTGGAGACAGAGGTATGAGGTTACTGCTGGGTTAGGTAAGATAGAATAGGGGCCTTACCTGAAGCAGTGTTAGGAAGGATAAAGAAGATGGCATGAAATTAAGCGATAAGATCACTAGCAAGAGAACAAAGGTATATGATGACCTGTCTCAAATATGGCATGTAATGGAGTAGCAAAGGAAGGAGGAGGATATTGTGTGGGAAGAGAGTGTGGATGTGATGAGGTCGTATAAGGGAGAAAGGAGGTAGGAAGAAAGGCAAGCTGATAGAAGAGAAAGAGAAAGTACATAATTAAATTTTTAGGCAAAAAAAAAACCTTGCTTACCAAGAATCCTTGGTTTTCCTAAACTTTTCTATTTTTATCTTAGCCAACTCTGAATGACCTCTGTAATACCCAGACAACCACCACCATAATTCTAGGTAATACTGGTCTCAGGCATTATAGTATCAGTCTTAATATAATTTAGACGCTACAGCCCTCTACCACTTTTTTTTTTTTTCCTGAGAAAGTTATTAAGATGCAGTCAGTTATCAGGGAACAGTGTCCTTCATTAGCTACAGGATGTTTTTAGGAACTCAGATATACTCAGGCACCAATAAATAAACAAAAGTGGCTGAGTTATACTGATATGAACTAAACTCGTGTTACACTGTTGCTATAACAGTAGTGAGTGGTCATGAAGCAAATTGCTAGTGATAATGATCAGTTTGAGTGGGTCCTGTGTCCACAGTTAGGATGCAGAAGACAGAAAGTACATGTATTCATTCTTTCAGGAAATATTTATTAAGCCCTACTATGCATCAGGCAATGCTCTAGATTCTGGGGATATAATGGGGAACAGGAAGGACAATATCTCTGTTCAAAAACAGATTGTTTTCACTATAATAAATGTTAGGCAGAAAATAAAGCAGTGTAGTTATAACCTGACCCACCTGGGGAGAGGGGCAGAGGAAGGAGAGCTACTTGATTTAGATGATCAGTTCTCCAAGGAACCGTCATTTGAGCTGAGACCTGGCAGGAAAGCAAAGGCAGCCATGAGAAGCTCTAGAAGGAGTGGGGGAAATGCTCCAGATGGAGGCATCCTGTGCTGGTTACAGGCACAAAATCAGAGCCAGACTCTGTGGGTTTGAATCATGACATCCAGTTACCAGCTGTTTGGTCTTGGACAAATTCCTTAGCTTTTGTGTGCCTCAGTTTCCTCATCTATAAAATTGAGATAATAAGGGGACTGAATGTATTAAATACTTGAATAAAGTGCTATTTGTGTTTGTTAAATATATACATACATACATACAGTCAGCTTCAGCCTGGGGTTGCACTTGGCGACAAGTAGTAAAGAAACGTTTTTAAGAGTGTAATTGTTATGCTGAATCTTGAGGTTTGGAGCAGAAACTCTTGAAGCAGAGGCAAGAGTAGATAGAAAAGCTGTTCAAAAACAACTTAGGCTGCTTGGGTACTTAAGTAATTTAGAATAGATAGGGGCACAAGGGTGTTCCAAGTCAATCTTCTGGTTACCTGTTGCTATATGACAAACTATCCCAAAACTAAGTGCTTAAAATAACTTGTTATTATCTCTCTTGATTGTGGAGCTTGATGGGCTCACCTGGGGGATCTCGTGAAACTGCGGTACGATGGTATATGAGTCTGCATTCATCTGGAGACTTCTTACCTAGAGGTCTGGCTCCTGGCCTGCAATGGCTGGAACAGCTAGGTGTTAGTTAGGTGTCTCCCTGTCCATGGGGCCCTTCCTCGTGGCTAGCTTGGGCTCTCTCACAGAATGGCGGTCTCAGGGCAGTCATACCTTTAACTTGGCAGTTTCCCCTAGAGGGACAGTTCCAAGAGACAGGAAGCGAAAGCTGCTAGTTTCCTAAGGCCTGTATTTGAAATTGACACGATGAGATTTCCACCGTACTTTGTTGGTTAAAGGAGCCACAAACCAGTCCAGATTCAGGGGACTGGTTTTTTTTTGTTTGTTTTTCTTTTAATTTATCTATTTATTTATGTTTATTTTTGGCTGTGTTGGGTATTCGTTGCTGTGCATGGGTTTTCTCTAGTTGCGGCGAGCGGGGGCTACTCTTCGTTGCGGTGCACGGGCTTCTCATTGCGGTGGCTTCTCTTGTTGTGGAGCACGGGCTCTAGGCACGCGGGCTTCAGTAGTTGCAGCATGCGGGCTCAGTACTTGCGGTTTGTGGGCTCTAGAGCGCAGGCTCAGTAGTTGTGGTGCATGGGCTTAGTTGCTCCAAGGCATGTGGGATCTTCCCGGGCCAGGGCTCGAACCCCTGTCCCGTGCATTGGCAGGCGGATTCTTAACCACTGCGCCACTGGGGAAGTCTTTGATTGGAGAAGAGTCAAAGAGTGTGTGGCCATTTTGAATCTGCTTCAAGGGGTGATGAGAGGCAGAGCTGTAGACGTGGGGGATAGGAGGCTGCCTATATTCAGGAGGGCCTTGTATGACATTCGATCATGTTCAAAATTTATCTGGTGGGCAGTGTTAGAACCAGTTTAGGTTTTAAGTATGGAAATACTAACGTCCGGATGTTACAGCTGAAGACAAGATAAAACAGATTCCTTTCTTCTAAAGTTGTGGTGGAAACATGAGAACAAAAAGGGAAGGTAAAGATTAATGTAATAGTCTTCAATTCTAAAGGGTTATAATGTTCTTCCAGTACTGCTCCCTGCAGAGAAATTCTCTAATGCCTACAGATGGGTCCTAAGAACAAAGAGATGCAATTGTAACCAGGATGCATTGTGAATAAGAGGTGAGATTGGAGAGAAGGTCCTTTGCCTAGTACTCAGAATTTCTCATTTAGTTTTATTGCTTTGATCTACACAGAGACTATTTTGGGGTGGGAGACTTAACCGATCTTGGGAGATGGGTGTTGCCTTTTTTATATAGTGCAATAGTAACTTACCTTAAAGGAGCTGACCTGATACTGTAGTAATTCATGAGTAACTGGTTCTATGAAGCATGTAGACAGAATCCATTTTCTATACACTTACATAAGCATTGATTAACACTTTCTAACCACCCCCCCATGTCTATTTTTTTTTTTTTCCCCCATGTCTATTTTTAAAATTAGAGCCGAAGAATTTCAAAAGTTGCTCATGGAAGGAACATTTATAAAGTTATGAAACTTAAGGCAATCTGACTTTCAACAACAAAATCCCATCTGGGATTGCCACGTGTGTGATTTCTGTGCTAAATGGGAGAATTCTTATTTTATGTGTCGACTTCTAATTTCCAGGACTAAGTACCTGGTATGGATAACATGTTTCTTTCTTCACCATGAAAAATGAACCACATACCTCAAAATAGTTTCTTCTTCTCTAATCATTTTCCCAAGCCATAGGGCTTTATTTATTCAGCAAACACTTGCATCCTGCTCGTGATGTGACAGGTATGATTTGAAGAACTTTATAAATATTAAGTCATCTTCTCATCGTCACTACCCGAGGAGGCCAGAGCTGTTATCATCATGCTCTGTTTTGTAGATAAGCCATAGAGCAGTTAGGAACACAGGTAGTAAATGACAGAGCTGGGACATGAACCCATGCAGCTGGGCTCCAGAAGTCACATTCTCAAACACTATGCTTGGTTGCCGCCATTTTTCCCTTAACACGGCTATTTTAGCCTCTACATAGCTCTCCTTTAGCCTTGACCCACAGTATTACAATTTTTGTAAGCTCTCCAAGAGGAAAAGTCCTGATCTATTCTTCTGTGAATCCATGGTATCTGGCATTGGACTTAGCAAAAATAGAAGGTATTCAGTAAATAGGTTTGCCTAAATGAATGAAACTGGGTTAATAATCAGAGGTATAAATGATTCTTAGACCTTCATATCTAGATTTTTATTATCCAATAATTATGATGTCTACACATGCTTTTCACTTTCACTCACATTGGCGTAAAACTATGTATTTATCCCATTTCTCCTGCATGTCTAAGCACTCACATTTTCTTGCTCTCTAGGAAGGTTCATAGGAAGTCTAATAATTTAAATTTGATTCCAGGACAAAGGTTAATTGGCAAGGATTGCACAAGCATTAAATATCATACATGAATCACAAGGTTAGTTGGCATTTCTGAATCATATGGCTCTTATCATAATGAAATTTTTCAAAGAAATGACATCTTGCTCACTAACTAATGGTTTTTTGCCCTATTGAGAAATCATTTCTTTAACATTAGTAGGTTAATCAAGATTGATATCTGTGAACTATAAACTCCTAAGTATACAATCTAATTGGAGGCATTGTTGACAAAATGTCTATTTTATAGGCAGGGTCACTGAACAAACATCACTTGCAAATATGTCGCAGACATTTGAAAATGTATAGGATTCAGCAAATATTGTTCATTTTATTCATTCATTTTTTTCACTATCTTTTTATAGTGGCGATGCATTTTAAGATAGAACATACTTTAATCATTGAACTACACATACTCAATTTTAAAACAATCCTCTTGACAAATAGAAAAGTTAAAAACAAAAAGGAAGAAAAGGGAAAAAAGTTTAATTTTTCCCTAGATAAGAGGGCAGTTTTATGATAAAGTCACAATTGTAATCCTGATTTCTCAAGTTTATTGATTTGAGTTCTTAGAAGAATTCAGCCATTTTTTTTCTTCTGAGAACAAGACAAACAAACATATACAAATATATACATATATATATATATACAAATATATATAAGAAATACTTCCAATATTTGAAAGCTATTTCCTCTGAAAATTCTTAGTTACAAATGCACTGTTTTACATCTTTTCTGAAAATGAATTTATTTAAAAAGTGAATTATTTTATATTGCAGGATTTGTATATATAATATTTCTTGTATTCCTTCTAAAAAATGAAACAAAATCTTTTTTTTTTTTTTACAAACACCAAACTCAGAGACTCTGAAAAAATAAACATATGAAAAGATAAAAAGGCAATTTCAATATTGTTTTAATAAAAGCATGTTTTTCTTATTAAAGTTTTGGGATGGATTTAAGATGCATAAAGCACAAACCAGGAATATTTGAACTGGGACAGCACACACTTTGGGGACCTAATAAAACTGCAGACCACAAGCCTCCATCTCTTGCTTCAGGGACGTTATCCGAACTCCTAAGTGTGGCTGTGAGTCTGATTAGTCATCTATCTCTGCATCGGACCGAGAAAAGACCAACCTCTACCTCACTTCTCATTTTTAAATATATGTGGGGCTGGGGATTAGTGGAGACAGCACAGAATATACCAGATGAAACAGTATATTGTAGGAAACTAGTTTTGCTATTTTATCTTTTTCTTCAACTAGGGAATCACCCTATCCATGACGAAGGTTCTGACAGCAACCAAGGCAGATCCAATAGTGCTGAGTCAAGTTGGTAGTTAGATCCTAAAAGCAGCAGAGAGATGTATTTAAAGGCCAGAGACTTGCGAATAGACTAAGAGGTGAGAAGCTGTACATTTGACAACTAAAGACCCCAGTACAGAGATGGCTTTGGACATGGTACCTGGTAAATGAAAATGCACACCTTAAGGAAAAATCAGATGTACAATAACCTGTCTTCCTGTTTTCTGATCCTGAGGTGTCCTGTTTCTAGGTTGGAGGCCAAAGAGAAAGCTCAGCTCCTAATCATCTTATGTCTGCTTTCCTTGACTTTCCCAAAGACACCAGGCTAGGAACAGGAATCATTTATGGAATAGATTGGAAGAGAGCTTCAAGATCATAAAATTGTTCTCCCCTCCTTGTTTTTCAGGTAGAGAAAAAGCGAGGTCCAGAGTGGTTAAGCAAGTCATCCAAGATGCACAGCTCTTTAAGGTCTAGTTCAGATAAAACCAGAGGTGAAGTTCCAAACTCCCAATGTCACCTTTTGATAACATGCACACAATAAAATGATTGCTAGAAAATTATCAAAAAGACAAGGAGAATGTTATTCATAAATGAGGGGATGATTCAACAACTTGAGTTGAATCCCCCTCTGCATTTTAACAATACTCATGCTGTTTACTCATGCTGTATTTTTTTTAGTTTCCAGCTTAAGAATCCAGTTACTGGGCTTCCCTGGTGGTGCGGTGGTTAAGAATCCGCCTGCCAATGCAGGGGACATGGGTTCGAACCCTGGTCCGGGAAGATCCCACATGCGGCGGAGCAACTAAGCCCGTGCGCCACAACTACTGAGCCTCCGCTCTAGAGCCCGGGAGCCACAACTACTGAGCCCGTGCGCCACAACTACTGAAGCCCACGCACCTAGAGCCTGTGCTCCACCACAAGAGAAGCCACCGCAATGAGAAGCCGGCCCACCGCAACAAAGAGCAGCCCCCGCTTGCCGCAACTAGAGAAAGCCTGCGCAGCAACGAAGACCCAACAGAGCCAAAAATAATAAATAAATAAAATTAATTAATTTTTTAAAAAAAGAATCCAGTCACTGTTCCTGTTATTAAATCATAGGTTGTAGCCTCTTACTTGAATAGTTGAATGGATTGAAGCCTTGGGAGGTTGAGTGACTTGCTCATGGGCATGCAGTTATTTGCCAAGCGGATACCAGGTAGATGAGTTCAGTCTTGCGACTTTCTCTCATGGTACCACATTTTGTTCAGAGACTTCCTCTTAGCCCTAAGAAATGCTGGACTCCCAAGTCCTGCAGGAGAGGACGATTGGAGGTAGATGCTGTAAGGCACAGTATCTCTTTCTCTGATCCAGGAGCCACCAGGGCTTTGGAAGTTTGGGAAAGGGCAATCTTATGGGCGCCCTTTCAGAGCCGAGGGCTTACCACCATTGACGATGCATTTTTTTAGGATAGTGCCTGGTGCCAGGATGTTTTGCTAAAAGGCCATGTTGTCACACTGCACAAAGCCCAAAGGTTGTTTTGCAAGTCCCCGTGCTTGCTGAATTACAGGATAGAAGACAGTCTGTGTAAGGGGGAAATAATGAGATGAGTTTTTATCAAAGGTAAAAATGTAAGGACTTGTTTATTTAATTATCTTCTGAACAGGAATCCATAAGCTCATTTCTCTGCTTTTAAAGCAAAAAGTACTCAAGAACATCTTTCAACCCAGTGCCAAAATTTGACATGAAATGGAAAAGTGAAGGCATAACTGCAGCAGAGTGTGAGAGAGTCATACAGGTGTGCCACAACTACTGGATGCTATTGCTACCTTTGCAGAGGGTTGAGGGTAAGGGACTCAGTTGCTATAGGCACTGGTGAACAAACGAATTGGCGCACAAGAAGTCCACGTTGCTGGATCAGAAGATTTCAGCCCTCCAAGAGCTGAAATAGTAATACGTGACGGGCCACAGTAACCTGTTATGGTTTTTAGGGCCGGGATACTTTGAGGACATGAATTGTACTATCATGAACCCTGAGGGTCTGCAGGATTCTGTCTCCAGCTAGTGCTATAGTACTTCTTGCCACCATTGACATTGGCATGCACTGTTCTGCCTGAGGCATTAGATGTCTAATTTGATCAAAATCAGACCCTATAATTTGAGTTCAAGCCAAGCCACAATCAAATCATAAAATTTCCAAAGCTGCCACCATCTTGGAAATGTCAAAAGCCGGGTGGGGGAGCAGGAAATGACTATAAAGGGAATAAGTAGAGCCCATTTTAATGGATTTTGCATCTGGTCCTTATATGAGGCCATTAGATATCATTTAAATGTCTTGATTAACATTTTATTACTTTACATGACTGCTGGAAAAAAAAATTGTGTGTCCATGCACCACCCGTATCAAAATACCCTAAATTCCTTTGAGTTTTAAGGTGCTAAATATAGTGCTTTCAGGCTACTTAGATGGTGTCTGAAGTCTGCTCGATATTCAGCATAAAAAATAAACCTGAGAAAAAGGGTTGTTTTTCTATGCTGAGATCTAGGACCCGCTGGAAGCATGGCCTGCTTTGGCAGTCACTGTCGGACCTCCCGGGTGTCTAAGGAATTGTACACTCCTTTCTAAATCCTTTCGGAAATTGCCAGTTTGATAGAATAACATTACAGGAAACCACTCAAATTGAACATATTTGTTGTTTTATGTTCTGCCAGGCAAATGTCAGAACAATGCCAGGAGAGCGGAGTGGGTCAGAATTGGAGGGTGCAGCAGGGGAAGTGAAGGGAGGGAACCAGGAGCAAAAGAGACAATGAGAATAGAATGAAAAGCTATTTTAATGGGGAGTTTTAAACGCATAAAACAAACTCTTGATTTTGAGAATTAGAAGCAAAATAGATTGCGTCTTCTCAATTGTCTCGCGGTCCACAGCATGAGGTTCAATCCGAGAATTTTTTGTTGTAGAATTTAATAATTGTGGTCGACAATTTTCTGGTAAATCTCTATCCACTGGTCAATATGCTGCCAACAGTGAAGACTAAATTGAAGGCTTACTTGGAGAACACACTAATGGAGACTTATTCTTCCAGTTTTATTCCATTTATCTTGAATATGCATCTACTTTACTATGGGGACCTTTGTGTTCACTTTGCATTTTTCAGTTACACAGCGTGTCACGTTAATCATTTGAATTAATTCGGGACAACAATTTGCCATAATCATTTCTTCAATCTCCTATTTGAAGTCCCAGGGAAACTTTTTTTATTTTCTGAGTCTGGCAGTATAATAGATCTTACTGGTAGTGATTCCGAGCAGTCCTGCAGGAATTGATTTTTCCAGAAAGATCAGCGTGAGGAAAGGCTGCATGAATGACTATGTTAGCACTGCCTTTTTTTTTTTTTTTTTTTTTTAAGTGGCTGACTCATAAATTAGGAACTTGATTCTCTCTCCCTGGCTTTGGATGATTTCCTAATGAGCAGAAGGGCTGTTTTATTTATTTATTTACCAACCGGTGTGGACTCAAGCTCTTGATAGCCCTTTAAAACCTTAGTGACTGCGGTTATATTGGGACTGCAGGCACTCGGTATTGGCTTGGTTACTAGAAAAAACTTTTTGCCTCATCCCCACTCAAGTATTGAGCCCAGGGCCAAACACATGCTCTCTATTTTTGCCAGATTATCATTACATTTTAGTACATTGAACAAATATGATACTGATTAAAACTGAATGTCACTTTAAAGTCAATAAATCTACTTTATTTTCCAGATCAGTTAAAAAAAAAAAAAAAAAACAAGCCTGTAGCTTCCTTTCTAAATTATCTAAATACATTTGTTTTGGCAGCAGCCAAATAGTGAAAACTGTATCTTATTTTCAAATATGTAATAGCACACCCAGTCAAATTTTTTAAAATCAGAATTTGGATTACTTAGTCTTTGGAAAATATTAATGTTTGATCTTAGATCCATATTCATCTAATTGCTCTAAAACTGGGGATTTTCTTGTGATGTGCATGCCAAAATATTCTGTGTACTCTAAGAATAACTCTGGTAGGTTTGATGGTAGATATTATTTTTACTTAGCAGGAAGGAAATGGAAGTGCAGAGGAAGTGAAGTGAGTTATTCAGTGTCATAAAGAGTTACACCAATGGAGTTAAAGATCACCAAACTTATTGCTAAAGCATTGTTGAGTAAACATACATTTGTGATCTCATTTTTTTTCTGAACTCATACAATTGCTTTGCCAGAGTAGCAAGAGAATAAGGGAATCATTTGCTACTTTCACAGGCCCTCAGGCGAATGGAGTAAAGTGAGAATTACACACAGCTTATATAAGGAGTCTGTCGAGTTTCCTGGTAGGGAGAGTAGGTGCTCACATATGTTGTGTGATTGTAGAGATACAGAAAATTTCTCCCTGCTATGAATCCCCTAAGCTGCTTTTATTAAGGTTAGACAGTTTCAACAAGGTGAACTATCCTCATGCAATTTTTTCGCTTACTCCTCATTGCTCATCAACTAGTAGAGAGCTCCATCACCCACCCCACCCCATCCAACGTAATTTACTTTTGTCTGATTGTATTTGCCTCCAACTCTCATTTTAGATGCTCCCTCCTCACAAGGTCTTCTCTAATGCCCTAGCTGTGACCATTAGCAAAGAATGAGTTTTACATTTTTAAAGAGTTGGAAAAAAGATCAAAAGATAAACATTTCATGACGTATGAAAATATAAGAAATTCAAAGTTCAGTGTCCATAAATAAAGTCTTCTTAAAACATACCATTGGTTGTAATATTCTGTGTGGCACCAAAGCCTAAAATATTTACCATCTGGACCTTCACAAAAAGAAAAAGTTTGCCGGCCCTTACCCTAAACTTCTTAATCAAGTAAACTGATGCCCTTAAGTGCCCATAGCACTGTGACGGCTAAATGTGTCTTCTCTACTGAAGTTTAAGCTTCATGGGGCAAGCTTATATTACTCAGTGTAGTATCTCCAACACCAAGAGAATACCGGAGCATACGGTAAATACTAAATAATGGGATGTCAAATTACTGAACCTTCCTAAGAATGTTTTCTTCTATGAATATCTTTGTAGATAATATGATTCATACTGAGTTCCTCCTTTATCAGTCAGTTAAAAATTATTTTGCAGGTAACCCTGATCTTGGTTAAAACAAACAACAAACATAGAAACAAACCATGGATAAGAAAGTAAGGCAGTCATTAAGTAAAAGCCATTGCCTAGAGTGGTTCTATTTTACTTCTTATCAATGATCAAGTAAAACAGGGTTAATATTAGGTATAGAATTTTTTTCACTTATTCCAATCACCCTGATTTTAGGATTGAAGGAGGAACCAGAACTTTGTGTTAAAATTTACTTCTGGCTATCTGGGGAAATCTTCTAATAAAAATATTGTTTTAGTCCTCCATAACCATGGAGATGGCAACTTTTCTAGATTCTTGACATTGTTACTAAGACACTCATGGAAGAATATTCATGTGGTCCGTCTGTTACTAACTTGTAGATGGTTAAGTGGCCACAAACCATGAAATCTAAAGGTGACAGACGATAACTGTGTCAGCTTGCTCGGGCTGTCATAACAAGGTGACACAAACCAGGTGGCTTAAATAACAGAAATATCTTTTCTCCCAGTTCTGGAGGCTGGAACTCTGAGATCAAGGTGTCCACAGGGATGATTTCTTATGAGGCCTCTCCTGACCTTGTAGATCAGCAGTCCCGAACCTTTTTGGCACCAGGGACCGGTTTCACGGAAGACAATTTTTCCACGGACCAGGGGTGGGAGGTGTGAAGGGAAATGGTGCAGGCCGTAATGCGAGCGATGGGGAGAGGCAGATGAAGCTTCTCTTGCTCGCCTGCCTCTCACCTCCTGCCATGTGTCCTGGTTCCTAACAGGTACTGATCCAAGGCCCGGGGGTTGGGGACCCCTTGTTGTCGATGACCACCTCCCTGTGTCTTCACATGGGCTTTCCTCTGTGCATGTCTCTGTCCTGTTCTTCTCTTCTTATGAGGACACCGGTCATATTGGATCAAGACCCACCGCAATGACATTTAGTCTTAATTACTCTTTAATGACCCTGTCTCCAAGTGCAAGTCACATTCTGAACATACTGGAGGTTAGGACTTCAACAAATGGATTTGAGGGGGACACAATTCAGCCCATAATACCTACTAAAATGTTCAAGAAAATCTCTGTCCACAGATATGTATGGCTCAAAAAAGAACACCCAATAAGCCATGCCTAAATTCTACCACTTGGGATAGCAACCTCTCCAGTGAAAAAGAAATATATCATACACCTTGATGTGAAATACAAATATCTGTTCATTAATTCAAATTTTTTGCTCATATTTGTCCTCCTCACTCAAGTAATTGATTCTCTGGCAGTGGTACCCTAGTAAATGCAATGGTATCCTATCAACATGAACAGTATCATATCATTTCCAAGGATCTAAGCAACTCTAGTGTCACAATGAGATATTTTGGTTCAGTGTATTCAGTGATTTATTCACCTTAACATATTTAAATAAGGTGGTCATGTGAGGTGTCTCTAAGATGGTAATAGGGATTTACTGAGAAACAGTCTGCACCAGGACCTCATTCCTATGGCAATTAGCCCTTTGCAGTGTAGATATTTTTCTTAGAGGGGGGTCTTCTCCCCTTTTCTCTCTGCTCTTCAGTCCCTAGGGCTGGAGCCTGGACTGGACTGAATACTGTGGTATAAACTCAACACATTCTGAACAACCTTTGACTTACTAGAATGGCTGTCATCAAGTTTACACTGATACCTAGAACTTAACTTTCCTCTTTCCCATAGTTTGCAGTTATTTTAAAAGAACAGCATAACTAAACTTCAAACTTGTACCTAAATATTTTGTCCTTTCAAACCTTGAAATTTCACAGATCCTTTTTGGCCACCTTTCTTCTAAAAAAAAAAAATCTGTATTTCTTCTCTTTCAATGTATCCTCTCAGTTTGGAGACCCTAAAATAGTTTGTAGGGAGAGAAATTCTGAAGTGTAGATGTTTTAGCAGATCTCCCAGGTGAATACATTTTAAATTACACCAAGAAACCACCTACTAATGTGTCCATGGTCCAATTTTGTTTTCTTCCTCCCTCATTCTTGTCCTCTTGTTCCTCATTCTTCTTTTAAATGAGTTTTTTGGTTGGTTTGTTTGCTTTCTAAGAACCCATGTTTCTTCTTTCAGACAATTGGTATTTCTGTTACTAGTTCTAATATGTAATTTAAAAACGAAGAGAAAAATTAAAACTCTTAAATGCATGAGTAAGATAGAGACCAATATTAGAATATTAGACATTAATGGGAGTGAAGGGTTAGCGGTGGGGCTTGCACTCTGTATGTTTATTTATTTTTTAATGAGAGAGATCTGACTCAAATATGGCAAAATATATCAATTAAATCTACATGCCTGTTATATTCTTCACTTTTCTCTATATTTGAGTTCTCCAGAGCATGAGAGTTGAGTTGTGTTCTCCATTGACTTTGGGCCATCTCCAAAATCTCTCCATCTGTGTCGGTGACTAGAGCGTCATTTAGTGTTGCTGCTGGACCAAATGAGTGGCCAGTCTGTTTGGGCTTCTCTATGAGTTGTACTTTTTTTTTTTTTTTGGACATCAATAATTCTGCCAATGATAAATTGTGTCTTTTAAATAGAGAGTGATGAGTTTACCGGGAGGGAGTCGGTGGTGCTGGTGAAGACGGATGAGGCGATTATGTCTCATAGAGTCAGGACTGGCCATCAACAGTTATCTTCAGTTCTTAGGGTGAATCATGAGGGTTTTCTAATACTGACTCAAGTATAATCCCGCTTTGTTACACAATATTTGAGGTGGAAACGGCTAGCATGAAGTTCATTCCACAACAAACATTTCTGCCTCCAGTACCTACAGAAGCCCTTCCTTTGTGGCCTTACATGGAACCTTCCTTGCTGCCTTTGGTTCTTTGACAGGTCATCCTCAACAGCTCCTGCTGCCCTTTCCTCTCCCCTAACTGCTATGCCTGCTCTTGCCTTAATATACGGCTGCAGTACGTCGTTAACTTATGCCCAACACAACTACAGGTCTGTGAGTGGGATGGCAATGATTAGACAAGAAGGTTGTAGGCTTTTTTTTTTTCTTCTTTTATCAAATAAATCAGGCATTCTGTTGATTAGTAGTTGACAAAGCTCCAAGCTTTACAACTTGGTCTTAGCACACTGAACACTAACTGGCTAATACTCTCAGAGTTATATTACAAATCTTTTATTATTTTTTAAAATTCTGGGTAGATAGTAGGCACCTGTAAATATTTGTTAATTGAGATTCAATTTTATAAATGTATGTATTCCTTCTTAAACAATCACCAATATGTTCACTTTATATCAAATGTATGTCATCTTAGCATCTTAATATGTTTTACCTATGAAATTTAATTTAAAATTTCTCTTATATTCAAAGTTTCAAATAAGATTAAAATAGAAGTACTATCAGCAAGAATAATCTAAAACTAGAATTTAAAATTTTGTTTGTGAATAAATTTGTATAAATGCCATGTTAAGTGTTAAAAAGAGTGATTAAGTAGTACAATTTATTTACCTAGACATTTCAATTATTATTTAGACGGTAATTCTAGAAGAAATGTTTCCTTTCATTGGGAAATCAGAAGATAAAGCAGAAGAAAATGTGCACTTTTAAACAGTTGTTTTTCAAAAAGCATAAAATTTTTTTAAAAACTAACATATAGATTTCATGATTAATTTTAATATATTGGCTCATCTGGGGTTAAACCTTATTTTCTCTGAATCAGTCCCCTTGACATTCTGGCATTAGAAATTGTAACAAAGAGTTTAAATTGTTTTGCTTTTAATGGATTGGAACATGGAAACTGGAAATAAAAGCTTTTCTTATAGCCCTTGAAGCATGGAACTATAATAGAATTCGATCTTATGTAGTGAGCACTCTCTCAATGGTGATTTATAGCAGGTTATATTCATTCAGTTTATAAAACTATGATTTTAGTGAGCTTGAGTTTTCCCAAAGACTTTTCAAAATTCATGTCCTTTTGAATGGAAAACTTGTCACATGATTGATATTTCACTTATTTGGCTTCTTAATATTCTTAACAGCATGAGTAATTGACACAGTGCTGTCCTGTTTATGAGGTATAGTCCCCTCCAAGTATTCTTCCTGTCTCATACATATGAAATAGCTCATTTCATCACATCTCATGTGTCTAAAATATATTACTCGACCAACCAAAGTCACCCTTTTTTTGCTTTCCCTATTGAATTTTTAAATTATGAAATTCCAGGAAAAAATTAATTATAGAAATAAAAATCAATATTTGTAAAATCACCTCTTAGCTCTAACAAATCTTTTTTTTTTCCAATATTTATTTATTTGGTTGTGCTGGATCTTTAGTTGAGGCAGGTGGGCTCCTTATTGTGGCATGAACGTGGGATCGAGTTCCCCAACAAGGGATCAAACCCGGGCCCCCTGCATTGGGAGCATGGAGTCTTAACCACTGTGCCACCAGGGAAGTCCCTCTAACAAATCTTAACATTTAAAAATATTTTCTTCAGACCATGTGTCTGAATTCTCATGTATTTTTTGTGTTTTTCTATGTAGCTATATAACTATTAAAAGCAATATGTACTATAGTTTTACAAGTTTTAAAACTTCGCATAAATAGATTCATACTCTCTCTATATATAATACGACCAGATTTTTTAAAATGTCCATTTAATAGATGTAACTCTAATTTATTCATTCCATTTTATAATATTGCATTTATACATATAGTACAGATTACTTAATATGTTCTTCTGCAGATGGACATTTAGGTAATTTATAATTTATTATTAAATCAGCACAATTACAAAGATTATTGGTACATGTCTGCTTTGCACATATTAGAGTGGGTTTCTTTTGTGGGGGGAAGCACAGTGGAGAGTTTTATCCCTAGAAGTAGAATTTGAGGACTTAGGATATATAGGTACATATGTCTATATCTATATGTATCTTCATCTATATTAAATATTGTCAAGTTCTTTCCAAAGTAATTGTAACAATTTCCATCACAAGCAGCAACTTTTGAGAATTACTATTTCCAAATATGCTTGACAACATTTGATACTGGTAGATTTAAAATTTTGCCAATTTGAAGACTAGCATTTTCATAGGCACTGACCTGATTACTTATGACTTTGCAATCATTTTACATATGTCATCATTATGTGTATAATCATTATATATATATATATTAGAAATCCAAGCTTTATTTATATGAATTACAACTATTCAAAACTTTGCTCATTTGTTCTCAATGTTTTATATATTTCTTATATATTCAATATATGAATCCTTCGTCATTTTTTTTTTTTTAATTTATTTTTTATTTTATGGCTGTGTTGGGTCTTCGTTTCTGTGCGAGGGCTTTCTCTAGTTGTGGCAAGCGGGGGCCACGCTTCATCATGGTGCGCGGGCCTCTCACTATCGCGGCCTCTCTTGTTGCGGAGCACAGGCTCCAGATGCGCAGGCTCAGTAATTGTGGCTCATGGGCCCAGTTGCTCCACAGCATGTGGGATCTTCCCAGACCAGAGCTCGAACCCGTGTCCCCTGCATTGGCAGGCAGATTCTCAACCACTGTGCCACCAGGGAAGCCCTCCTTTGTCATTTTTATGCTTTTATGCAACTATTTTTGCAATTATTTTATGCAGTTATTTTTTCACATTTTTTTGCATTTTACTGGTAGTTTATTTTTCTGTTCACATTATTTTTATTTCAATGCTATCAAAGTTATCAATATTGTACCTTAATCTTTATGTTTTTGTGGGGTTTGGGTCTAAGAAATCTTTCCCTAACCCATTATCATGTTGTCATTATCCTGCATTTTCTTCTAAAAGATTTAAAGTTTAGCTTTTCATATTTATAGGTTAGATTCACTTGTAAATTATTTTTTTAATACTGTGTGAAGTAGTGTTTTAATTTACATTTTCCCACATAGAAAAATATCATCCCAGCATGATTTATTTAAAAGTTCCCAATGACTATTCATGCCATGTCTGCTATGTACCAAGTTGCATATATAGCTATCTGTATGGATCTGTTTCTGAGTATTCAAAAGGTAACTACTATCAGACTATCAGCTTAGGTCCTTGATATGTCAGGGAATTAATCATTAATTTTTTTTTAGATTGTTGATTTTCAGATTGTTGACTCAGATATTGCTTGGCACTGACCTCTTCACGTGTTTCTCAATTCCAGCTTATTCTGTTTCTGGTTCATTTTGTCCATTTTATTTTTGAGCTCAGTTAAATTTACTTAATTTTTTTCTTTCATATTTTTGTTTATTGCTGTGAGTCAGAAATCTTGTATTTATTGCTAGAGCCCAAATTACGATCACTTGAGGCTGACGCCAGATAAGTACTGTCATATATTAACCCCAGCTTTTCCTGCAAAAACAGCTTAAAAAAGCACAGAAACGTCCTCCCACCCAGCCCCCCATCTTACTTCTACTCATTCCTCTTGTGGCATCGGCGCTTTGCTAGATATGCTGTTTTCTGCTGATGAAAGAAGGCCACGGCCCTCACCACTCTCCCTCTGGGAGAAGGGACCAAACACACTGCCCTCTCTTTCCTGAGCCGGCTCAGTTTCTCAGCCAAGACTAATAGGTCACGGTTAGTGGTACTCTGCTGAAGGTTCTAAGAGAAGGAAAGAGACCTTCACCAGTCTGTGACCATGCCTTTGGCTCTCTTTTCAGGCCACTTCCTTACCTCACTCTGGGTCTAACTCTATGAGGCAAGAGCTGCCTTACTCTCCACGACAGAGGTGTTCTGTTTATCTCCATGGCATGGAGTCTTAAACAGGAGCTCTGACCCTACCCGCCACCAGGAGGAGGAGAAATTTGCAGTCTCAGGCTTTTCTCTTGAGTCCTGTCTTTCTGCTTATTAGCTGACTCTTCTCTGGGATGGCTGATCTTCAGTAATCCACTGCATTTGAAATTGTATTCGTTTCCCATTGCTGTTGTAACAAATTACCAAAAACTTAGTGGCTTAAAACAACACAAATATATTATGCTACAGTTCTGAAGGTCAGAAATCCAAAACAGGTCTCAGTAGGTTAAAATCAAAGTGCTGGCAGGACTGCATTCCTTCTGGAGGCTCTAGCAGATAATTCGTTTCCTTGCCTTTTCCAGCTTCTAGATGCTGCCTGCATTCCTTGGCTTGAGGAATCTC
This sequence comes from Balaenoptera borealis, assembly GCF_965194805.1. NCBI lineage: Eukaryota > Metazoa > Chordata > Mammalia > Artiodactyla > Balaenopteridae > Balaenoptera > Balaenoptera borealis. Next base: position 53,106,088 of record NC_138877.1, read on the forward strand.
ATCTTCAAAGCCAGCAATGGTCTGTTGAGTCTCACATCACATCACTCTGATTCTGCTTCTGTTGTCACAACTCCTTCTCTGGTTCTTCTGCCTCTCTCTTCTACATTTAAAGGACCCTTGTGATTTCATTAGATCCACCCTGACAATCCAGGATAAGTTCCTTATTTTAAGGTCATCTGATTAGCAACTTTAATCCCCCCTCATTATGTAATATAACATATCCATGGGTTCTAGGGAGTTAGACATGGGCATCTTTGGGAGCCATTAGTCTGCCGTCTACCTACCACAGAGACAAACCCTGCTTTATGCCCAGGATTACAAAATGGCTCTAAAAAGGCATCAGAATATAACAGTTTAGTATCAATACATTCACCAAATTCCATGATATTTGTCTTAAATATCTTTATGGATGAGACATCCCTCACTCTGTCCAGGATGTGCTACATAAATGTGGGTCCACCTCCTATAGCATGTGGCCATAATATGAGGGGAACATCAGGTCTTTATGTCTTTCTCTCATATTCCAGGGTCTCCTCACCCATCCCCTGTAGGCAGCTGCTTTAGGCAACAGAATGTACAACACGTGCCTCCTAAGAACAAGATACAGTATACATGTAGAAACAGCCTGGACCCACTCTTAGGAAAGGAAATGTGTCTCTATCAGAAATAAGATTTGCAGAGACTTGTAATTCCTAACAACACACCCAATTTACAACTCTAAACTGCTCAACCAACCATTTTGTTTGTAGTATTTATGTTCGATTTAATTCCTTGCATCTAGCTCATCCCTCAGGACATAAATGGCCTCTCTGTTTTTCTCTCTCTCTCAATCTCTTTCTCTCCATATATATATATGAGTGTGTGTGTGTGTATACACACATACGTGTGTGTGTGTGTGTGTGTGTGTGTATGTCCACTTCCAATGTTAACTTTTTTATGGAACAATGCAAAAGTCTGTCCCAGAGTTAAATTTAGGTCTTCACTTTAGAGACGAAAAACAATATGCAACATATAAATGAGAGTGTTTTTTGTTTAAAAATTATTGAGGTCCTATTTACAGTGTGCCCAATACACAAAATAGTCTCACCACCTATAGCTTTGATGCCCATGTGATAGATTTTTCAAGACTTCCTAAATTTTAAGATGTTTGCTTTTGTTGTCTATGTGTAGACTTCAAGCAATAAATGTCACCTATTTCTATCCTACCTTAACATTTCTTTACCTTAAATACTGCTAAAAGAACTTGCCAGTGAGTTAACGTAACTTCTGCCCTTTGTCTCCTCTAAACCCCTATCTAATCCCATCTGAAGTTTATGTAAGTTTCTCCCACATCCTACAGTGTTTCTCTCCCATTTCCAGCTCCTACTCCAGCAAATTCCTTTTGCCCATTTAAGACATTTTTTCCCGTGAAAGTCCAGCCCAAGTTTTTGTCATATTGAAATCAATACTGGGACCTCTCCTTGACAAGACCAAGAATACATTTGATCAATCTGCCTTTCTCTTTTTTCCTCTTACGTATTATAAATTATAAAGAACACTGTATCTTAATTGTCTAAAAATATATATCCCATGGGGGCAAGGATTGCATCTTTTTTACATTCTATAACCTTCAAACAATTGTGTGTAGAAAATGTTGGAGTGCTCAATTAACAAATGAATCAAGGCACTACCATTTCTTTCTTAAATGTCACATATTTTTACCCAGCTAAAAATATTTTTCTGTGGTCTTGGCATTTTGCATGTGACATGGCATCTGCTCTGAAAGTAACAATAGAATTATAACAGACCCCACAACTGCTATTTTCAGTAAACTATTTTGTCTTTGTGAAATCTTTTGTTAAAATGCAAGAAAAGATAATTATTCTTTTTTTTTTCTTAACACTATTGTGAATAAAAGTGCCATGTACTTACAATGGAAAAATTATCCTTGAACTGTCTAATGAGGTTGATGTGGAGGCATTTAAGTAATGTGTTAATCCTCTTGGGACCACTTTATATTTTTTTCTGCACAAGTTATTTCTGCCTCAATAACTTAAACATTGCTACTCTGACCATAATCTGTCCCTCAGGCTTTTCTTCTAAGGGGGACAAATACATAATCACTTCCTTTCCTGCTTAAATAGAAACTTGGCACCACAGATATATCTGAATAACAGATTATTGCCACCGGGAAGCCTGGCACAATGGAATCAGACCTAGGAACAGGCAGTGACATTTGCCTAGAGAATTTACTAGATTAAAATCCAAGCCTCCCAAGTATTTCAGTTGCAGATGATCAAATTAAATAAAAATCAAACAATTAAAAGTGATCAACTCCCTTTGTATATAAATGCCTGGATTATTTTTCTCCCATAAAATTGATGGGTTGGTTAATTGATTAGCAGGTTGTTGGCCAAACTGTAGAAGCAGAATACAATTGGTCTCGGAATTATAATTCTCGAGATAAGAAAAGTAAAGAGAAAATACAATGAAGTACTTAAACAGGTAATTATGCATATAAAAACTGTGACAGAAAAGCAATGTTTCTTACCTGATTTCTGAGGATGTGTCCGTATCAATATAGTTTGCCATACAAGTTCTGCTTCTAGTTAACAAAATTTTTCATATTTCCCCTAATTTTTCTTTTTTTAAGCAGCAAAACTAAAAGAAAAGATCAATAATTCTCATTTTCGACATTTCAAAATTATAAAATCTTTCCTTTATGTATAAGTTGTTGCCCTAAGCTGTTACACGCACAAGCATTTGTATTTGCAGTTTAACATTTTCTGGGTTTATTTCATCTTTAAAATCCATAAATATTTCACTCTACTCCATAACTTATCTGTATTTGTGTCTCTGTGAAAATGCTGTTTTTCCCTCAAACTTTGAGTAAAGTTGATTGTCAAGGAGGCTGCTCCAGCTTTATGCTGTGGCCTTGCCTTCCACCCTCACACAACCTGGGGCAGAAGTCTCCTGGCTGGGCTCTTGCTCAGCAGTCTTCAATAAAAAAGCCAGCTTTCTCACCCCAGGGGGGCAGAGGAGCAAAGGAATTAACCAAAGTTTGACCACCTTTGGAAAATAGAGCCATGCCAGATGAGGAAACTGCAGTTGGTTTTCTACGTAAAGGTTTGCTGCTTTCCTATTTTATGTCTCACAGATAATTAAAATGGTCATTGATAAGCAAAACACATTCTTGATTCACCAAGCCTTTCAAAAATCTCCTCCTCTCCTCGATTTCTGTATCAGTCTGTGAAACTATACAAGCCTTAGGGTCTCTCTCCTCCCTGACACCCCACATCCAATCCACCTGCAGATAATGTCATCTCTGCATCCTACATCCATCTGCTTCTCCCCATGCCCACTGTTACTGCCTCATCCAGCAACCTGAAATATTTTTCCTCCCTCACATCACTCAGATCTCTTCTCAAATATAGAATCTTCCACAAAGGTGCCCTCCCTGGCCACCCTTTCTGGTAGCACCCACCTTCCATCTTTTTCTATGCCCTTATTACTTTCTATTGTTACCGAGTCCAAGCTCTGCTCGCAGCACGACAGGCCAATAAATCAGGAGACGAGGTATTGAGGCAAGGAATATGACTTTATTCGGAAAGCCGGCAGACTGAGACGATGGCAGACTAATGTCTCCAAAAAACCAACTTACTGGGGTTTGGATGCCAGTTTCTTTTATAGAACAGAGAGGGGGAGGAGGTGGGGAAGTAAAGTAAAAAGGCCATAAGTCTTGCAAATATCTCCTGGAATGGCCATCCTGGGGGAGGGGATGTGTTAATTTCTTCTTTCTTGCAGCCATTCACAGGTGAACAGGGTCAGGATACTTCCCTGAACAAAGGCCCTTTGGTTTCACATTCAGGCAGAGGGGCAGTGTTCCCTGAGGCAGGCCATTATGTATAGACAGTATCCTTTTAGTGAACAAAAGCAACGGGGAAGCAAAGGTTAAAGTAAAAGAAACAGATCCAACATGGAGTCAGGATTGGCTCTTCCCTGTTACACTATGACCTTTATTACTTTTTCTTAATGAGCAGGTTCCAAACTCATCTCATGGTTTCCACTTTTGTCCCCTTACTAACATTGTCCTCCAAGCTTCCAGGGTGAGCTCCCACTAAATAAAGAACAAAAGCCAAAACTCTTGCTGTGGTCTTTACTCAGCTGACTCCTTATCATGGTTTTAATTTGTCAGTCTCTCGGAGATGTCTTCTCTAAGTCTTCGCAGAGACTAGTGTCCCTAAGACACCAGTCTATATGTTTGCCCCACGTTACTCTGTAACTTCACCCTATTTTATTTTCATTATAGCTCAAATCATAATCCAAAGACCTAATATTTTGTTTTGTTTCATTATTTAATTTTATATTTTTTAGCCGTCCCAGGGGAATATAAGCCTTGCTTGTCTCATTCAGCGCTGCAAGTCCAATGTCTAGTATAGTGTCTGGCCTATAATAGTTTTTAATAAATATCTGTTAAATGAATGAATTGACCATGATTCAGTAAAGCAGGTAGAGCACGTCCTTTAAAAGTGGTTCAGGAAAGACTCAACCACAAGGGTAGAAAACAAAGCAGAGAAATGGCATATTGCATGTTTCTTTTTTTTTTTTTCCACGTGGAAAATATGGGAGGGTATTAAGACACTAAACTCTGTCAGAGACTTATGCTTTAATACCATCACATTAAAAACTGTAAGAAGTGACTACATTCAAAGATTACCCTATATATAGGTTTTCCATTTAAATGTAGTAATTAGCCTTGTGTGAGACTAATAATCCCATTTTACAGAAAAGGAAACTAAGGCTTAGAGAAAATTTTCCAAGTACACAAAACCAATTGCAGAGCTGAGAACTGATTCAAACTTTTCTAAAAGCTCTATTCCTTCCATTACACCGTACACCAACCAGATTTTGATTCCCGTAGCCATGGGGAAGGCAAGATGGCTTTGGACCGCAGCTTCCTCATTAAGAATGAAAACTAACCTTGTTTTACAGGGTGGTTCAAACTTAATCAAGATAATGTGCCTGTAGTTTACAGTTTATGTTTCCCTATCCTGCAGACACGATGGATACATTTCTTTGAAATCCATAAGATACCAGATAGAAAATAATGATTACTTTAAAAATAATCAGTATAATTTAATACAAAAGGTCCTCTATCATCATCTAACTTGAAACTGTAATTGAATTGATTGTAAAATCTAGGATAAATGCAGATGCAACAAAACATTTTGGGAATGATGGAAAGGCTGGTTTTTGTTTTATGAACCTGCCTGTGGTATATGCACACAAAGGCCTTTTAGCCTTGCAGAGGCCATTGGGCGTCTTACAACTGCCATTCTGGCCCAGCGTTCTGGGGTTGAATGAGAAGCACTAAATTTGGAGAGCTTTTTGGATGCCTTTGAAATATTTCTGGCTTAGGAATGTTTAAAATCCTTTTATAACATTCTTAATAAGTTTAGTGGATATTATGATACTCCATAAAAGATACTCGACTCTGCTGATAGCAATGGAGTATGTACCCTAGCATTTCACTTCATTCCTTGTGAAGATGTATGCAAAAATATATTCTGCCAGCACAAGGAAAACTGATCTTCCTTAATAATTTTAACATAAAGCCTTTAACTATAAAAGTGACAAAATTATATCCACCATTTTTTAAAATTTTTATTTATTTTTTTATTTTTTAACATCTTTATAGGAGTATAATTGCTTTACAATGTTGTGTTACTTTCTGCTATATAACAAAGTGAATCAGCCATAAGTATACATATATCCCCATATCCCTTCCCTCTTGAGCCTCCCTCCCACCCTCCCTATCCCACCCCTCTAGGTGGTCACAAAGCACCGAGCTGATCTCCCTGTGCTATGCAGCTGCTTCCCACTAGCTATCTATTTTACATTTGGTAGTGTATATGTGTCCATGCCACTCTCTCACTTCATCCTAGCTTACTCTTCCACCTCCCCGTGTCCTCAAGTCCATTCTCTACGTCTGTGTCTTTATTCCTGTCCTGCCCCTAGGTTCTTCATAACCATTTTTTTTTTTTTTTGGATTCCATATATATGTGTTAGCATATGGTATTTGTTTTTCTCTTTCTGACTTACTTCACTCTGTATGACAGACTCTAGGTCCATCCACCTCACTACAAATAACTCAATTTCGTTTCTTTTTATGGCTGAGTAATATTCCATTGTATATATGTGCTACATCTTCTTTATCCATTCATCCAATGATGAGCACTTTGGTTGCTTCCATGTCCTGGCTATTGTAAATATTGCTGCAATGAAGATTGTGGTACATGACTCTTTTTTAATTATGGTTTTCTCAGGGTATATGCCCAGTAGTGGGATTGCTGGGTCGTATGGTAATTCTATTTTTAGTTTTTTAAGGAACCTCCATACTGTTCTCCACAGTGGTTGTATCAATTTACACTCCCACCAACAGTGCAAGAACGCTCAGTATGGGCCAGATATTTTACATACACTATTGCCAATATCCCACCAACCATGCAAGATAGATATTATTAAATATCAAATGATTTGCTTGAGGCCAGATAGCTAGCAAAATTGGAGAACCTTGATTTTAATCCAGTCCTCTCTGATTACAAAGTCCTGTTTTTTTTCTCCCATTCCACACTATCTCATTCATCCTTTCATTCACTGCACAAGAATTAATTTAAATCCTATTATGTAGGAGGCACTATTTGAGCTAATGAATAAAACAAAGTCACTTCTTACAGGGCTGATAGTTTAGTTGGACAGAAAGGAAATAAACCAATATATAACATAACATAGTATAATATTAGGTATGTCGATATAACTGCTATAAAATAAAAACAAAACAGGGGAACGAGCCAGGAAAGAGTGTTTGGTAATCAGATCAGAGAAGTGTCCTGAGGACGGACTGTTGAAGATTTTTTGGGCCATGAGAAGGGCTCTTGATTTATATATCATAAGTTCCCTTTAAAGAATAGGAATCATTTAACCACAGAATCTAGGTATACATGTACAGACAACTCCAATAACATATTCTGCTTTTTCCAGAATTAATTAAATCATTACATATTCTTTCAGAAAAGTTTACGCAGAACTTTATATCTATCAGCCACGGAGTTGGTGCTGGTGCTAAAACAATGAATGAGACATATTTCCTTCCCTCAAGAGGAAGGCAGAAACGTAAACAGAGAAATTCACTCACAAATTTCATTCAAAATCAATGACATTCATTCAACAACATTTAATGAGATCCTATTATGCCCTAATCCAACCACTGGTGTGAGACATTGAAAATACATGAGAAGGTATGACCTCCGGAGAAGGGAGTCTGGAGAGAAGCTACAGAGCTGTCTCCAGAGAAGACAGAGAAGCTGTCTCCAGAGATACGATGCTGTCTTAAAGGAGGAGTACGAGTTTACCACACAAAGCCTGGAAGGATGGTCTAAGTAGAGAAGCTGGCAAAGAGGCAAGCAGGGAATTGGTATGTTTCAGAGGAACAGTGACAAGACCCAGCTGCTGGGACGCAGAGCGCAAGAAGGGCACTGGCTGGAGATAAAGTAGTGGGTAGGGCTCAGCTCTGAAAAATAGGGTATTGAACGTATGCATTCAGTCAGTGGACCGCGATGCGGCACACTTTTAGTCTCCTTCCGCCATATTTTCATGGAGAACTTCCACACCCACTTCGCACACCCCTTTCGCACTCTGGAAGAGGAAGAGTAGGTTGGAAAATGAGTGTGGGGAGGGACTGAACATGCGCAGTTCAAACACACTGCCCTTCCACAGGGACGCTCACGGGAGCTTGTGCCTGTCCCTACTGGAGGTGACTGAACTGGAGGGGGAAACCTGTCTAATTCAGGGGTGAAGTATTAGAAAGACCCTTCGCCATGGATCTAAAGTCAACATCCCCCAATCGGCTTTATCACGAATAAAGCTGATATGTCTATGCCCTGCAGTCTGTCAGACTTCTGCATTTTCTCTCTCAATTGTTTTCTGATGTGGAAGAAGAGTGAATTTGCTTATTGGCTTTCCTAAAACTACAACACATCTGTGGAATGCAAAATAATAGTCCTCAAAGATGTCTCCATCCTCATCCTCTGAACCTGAATATGTTACCTTACGTGGCAAAGGGGACTTTGCAGATGTGATTAAGGTTAAGGACCTGGAGATGGGGAGATTATCCTAGATTATCCTAGATTATGCCAATCTAATCACATGAGTCCTTAAAAGCTGAGTCTTTCCAGCTGGGTCAGAGAGAGATGCGACGATGGAAGAAGGGTCAGAGAGATGAGATGCAGCCTGAGAGGGATTTGACTAGACATTGCTGGCTTTGAAGATGGAGGATGGAAGCCACAAACCAAAGAATGTGGGCAGCTTCTAGATGCTGACAATAAACTCCCTGCCAACAGCCAGCAAGGAAATGCGACTTTGGTCCTCCAACTACAGGGCACTGAATTCTGCCAACAACCCAGATGAGCAGGAAATCAATTCTCCCTTAGAGTCTAAAGGAAGAAACAGAGCCTAGCTAACACCTTGATTTTAGTCCAGTGAGACCCGTGTCAGACTTCTGACCTATAAAACTGTGAGGTAATCAATCATTTGCATTATTTTAATCCATTCAGTTTGTGGTAATTTGTTATGGCAACCACAGAAAACTAATACAATGTCACAAGTTGCCAGTGGAGGGTTTTTTTTTAATTTTTTGCTGGTTTGTTTGTTATTTTTAAATTGAGATATAATAGGCATGTAACTGTGTACGTTCAAAGTGTACAGTGTGTTGGCTTGATATATTTATATTTTGTGATACGGTTACTACAGAGGCATTAGCTAATGCCTTTATCACATAGTTGTCATTTCTTGTTTGTGCTGAGAAAAATTAAGCTCTAGTCTCTTAAGGAACCAATGGAGGTTTTAACACAGAGTGATGACATGCTCAGATGGAGATGGCAATTCCAGTGGCCAGTGGAGTCTGAGTTTGAAAACATTCATGCAAGTCGGCAGCATTTGGTGATGGGATGCAGGTGAAGGAGAAGGGGTATTTCAGCTTGGGAATGGGTGGATGGCCACATCATTAATCAAGACTGAAACTCCAGGAAGAGAAACAAGTTTGCATGAAATTGTATTCAAATCATGAACTCAGTATTGATATATTAAGGTTGAGGTATTTAAGGCCTCTGGGACATTCAGAACAAATTTACAAGTCTTTGGAAATGAGTACCTAAAGGAAAGCAGAGACCATAAATGCCTTGGAAGTAGATAAGACAATGCAAAGAGAAACGTAACTGTAGATCTAGTCATGATTTGGGTCATGAAAAAATATTTTAAACAACTTACGTATATTTTTTTTCACCACTAAACCAATCGTCTACAACTTTACATAATGAAAATATGGCCAAAGACAACTTTGGAAATATATAAATGACTTTCTAGGGGTCACTCAAGAAACCTGTTCAGTTTCATGCCATATCTTAGACATGGTCTGACATTTTTTTTTTTTAATCAACATTGTATTTTTAGACCTTCAAATCATCTGTAAGAAGTTTAAAACTTTTCACAGAATTCCATTGATAATCTCACCATGTGCCACTCCCAGAATCACACATCTGACACTGTTTTTGAATCACATAAGCATTTAATAAGATCATTGTTCACATGACATGACTACCCTATTTCAGTTTTTCCCTTATGCACTCATACCAAGGAAAATGTTAGTAATTCCTCTGTAGCTTAAAGGGTATTGTCCACAAAACTGCAGTTGAAGCCTCACCTACCATGTTAAATTCCATTGTTCTTAGAAAGTGTCTTTAGATAACATCTTTTTTTCTAAACTTAAAGTTGAAAATTCTTTTCATTTGCTCTCTGTGAGGCTTAACTTAGCTTTGTATAACCAAAAACATCAACATAAGTCTTACCTCTGAGTTTCACTGTAAGGAGTTGTACTGAGGGCAAAATGATGAGGAGGTCTCAGGCAGAGACAGCACTTCTTATTGGTCAGATCATTTCCTTTGCGTAGTTGAATTTGGAGAGATGACCCAAGACACAAGACTTCTTAAAAACAGGTGAAATTTTTTACTTTCTTTTAAAAATTGAGGTATAACTGACATAACATTAGTTGCAGGTGTACAACATTCAATATTTGTATGTATTGCAAAATGATCACTACAATAAATCTAGGTAACAGCCATTACCATATATAGTTTAGAAAATTTTTTTCTTGTGATGAGAACTTTTTGGGTCTACTCTCTTAACTTTCAATAATACAATATAGTATTATTAACTCTAGTCTCCATGCTGTACATTACATCCCCAGGACTTATTCATTTTACAGCTGGAAATTTGTACCTTCACTCACCTCTCCCACTTCCACCCCCTGAAAAACAGATGAAATTTTGAAAAGTTTAAAAAAATTTTTATTTTGAAATAATTATAAACTCCAGAAAGTGGCAAAAATAGTATAGAGAGGTCCTCTGTACCCATCACTTAGCTTTTCCTAATGGTAGTATTTTACATAACTATAGCACATTTTTCAAAACTAGGAAATTGACATTGACACAATACAATTAACTAGACCACAGTCATTACTCAGGTTTTAGAGGTTTTAGTATGTGTTTTTTTTTTCTTTTTGGCATATGTGTGAATGTAATTCTATGAAATTTTATTACATGTTGGTCATATGAGCTCCACAACAATCAAGATACAGAACTCACCACAAAGGGCTCCCTTGTGGTACCCTTTGTAGTTTCACCAACACATGGCAACCATTGATCTGTTCTCCATTCCTATAGTTTTATCATTTCAAGAATGTTATATAAATGAAATCACACAGTATGCAACATTTTGGTGTTGGCTTTTAAAAAATGTAACATAATTTTCTTGAGATTAATTTGTGTTTCTGCATATAAAAATAGTTTGTTCCTTTTTATTGCTGAGTAGTATTCCCTGGGATGGATTATCACAGGTTTATCCTTCACCCACTGAAGGACATATGGGTTGTTTCCAGTTTTAGGCTAGGACAATTAAAATTGCTGTAGACATTATCTATAGGTTTTTTGCATGAACATACATTTTCATTTCTCTAGAATATAAGTACAAGAGTCTGATTGTTGGGTCATATGGTAAGTATATGTTTAATTTTAAAAGAAACTGCCAAACTTCTAGAGTGGCTGTACCATTTTACATTCCCACCAGCAATTTATGAGATCCAGTTTCTCCGTATCCCTGCCAGCATCTGGTAATGTCAGTATTTTTATTTTAGCTATTCTAATAGGTATGTAGTAAAAAACAGATGGATTGTTAATGGTATTTTTGAAACTATTAGACACTTGAATGAGCTCTCCAAAGTGAACACAATTTCCTACTCCCATATATGAACACGGTGTTTTTTAGGTAAGAGGTAAAAGGACAGGAGGTTAGATATTAGCTCTCCATATTTGCAAGTGAAAATGAACACAAAAGCATGAAAATTTAAGACCATCGATAACCACAAAGCCCTGTTATTTGTAACAAACTCCCTTTTGGAATCTTTGTGGACAGTTTCATGGGAGAGCAGAATGGAAGTCATGGTTTGCTGTCTATCTTGATGATCTGATTCTCAATGTTCAAATGATAAGCAGTCTTTGGAAGCCTTTCCAAAGAGTTCCACATGTTTGCATTAGAGAACAATAAGATCTAGGGAGTCTTCTTGGTGTAACTCAGTGTTACTTTATTTACCAACAAAATAAAAATAGCTATTGGAAAATACATTCAAATACTAGCAATCTTCTCTATTAAGGGAAGTTTAACTAGATTAATGCACTAAAAGTCAAAGGTTATAAATTTTTAGGTATTCTGTCTCTTTTAATCACATATAACTATAAATGTCCTATTTCTTTTTCTTTTATCTACTAAATTAATTAATGAACACTTCAGCTACTTAAAACATTACAGCCTATAGAAATCTTTCCACTTGCAAATGATTACACCAAAATTTCCCAGCATCTGTTCTAAGAAGCGGTAGTTCCTTGGAATGTCAAGAAACCAAAGAGTTCCATGACCAAAAAAGGTTAAATAGCTCCTTTACAGCAAATCTCCTCAAAGTCACTATTAAATCGATGAATGGATGTACAATATGACACTCCAAGAGGTGAATGGAGTATTGAGAACTTCCCTGAAACGTATTTGTCCACAGAATCTTTTATTATACTGACCAGCTCAAGGACTAGATTAGAAAACCCTCGATGATATTGATTGAAAGTGTGATTAATACATGAATTATTTGTATAACATTTAAATTGTAGTTGGAGAGGAAGCCATCAGAGATGCTCTTATTCATACATGTGTCTTTTTGATATGTCCAACTCCTAAAGAAATCTAGTTCAGATCAGACTGTTCACATCCTTTATGATTCAATAATTGTTGTTTGGCCTAAATGTTGAGAAATATTGTTTATGAAAACCACAATAAGAAAATAAATAATGCTACAATATTTTTAGCTATTTTGTTGCAATTTTCAAGACAAGTTAAAGTTCTCTTAGCATTGTGCCTTTGGGAAAAACAAACTCCAAGAAGAGAAAAGGCTAAGAAGCAGAAGCAAAAGAGCCACGTTGATGGAAGTCTGCATAGTCTTTTCACACATAATAATTAAGAGGGTTAATTTAATCACAAAGTTGCACTCAAAATCTCAAACAAGATAGTGCTTTAAGAATAATATTAGATGGGCTTCCCTGGTGGCGCAGTGGTTAAGAATCCGCCTGCCAATGCGCGCACGGCAACGAAGAGTAGCCTCTGCTCACCACAACTAGAGAAAACCCGCGTGCAGCAGTAAAGACCCAACACAGCCAAAAATTAATTAATTAATTAATTAATTAAATTTTTTAAAAAGGAAGAAAAAAAGAATAATATTAGAGATTTTTAAGTTAATATCAGCACACATGTTAAAAATATCAACACAATGCAAAATAGAAGTTTCATTTTATTTTAGAAAGAAGGACAAGGAAATCTGTGCTATTTCTCTACACTCTTGAGTGGAAATCCAGAATTTGCAAGCACTCATTCTGGGGAATCCTAACTCTCCCTAATAAACCACATGGAATTGAACAGGACTGTTGAAGTCCTTGGAGCAGTAGGGATGTTTGTAAGTTAAGATAAAAATACTCGGGTTTAAGAGGTCTAAAAGCATTAACGAGTATATAAATATAAGTTTCTCCTTCTTGGGCAGGTGTTACAATATAGTGGAAAGAGCTTGGACTTTAGATCTATAAAGACTAAAGTTGGACTGATTTAAACTTACTGTGCCTCAATTTACTCATCTGTAAAATAGGTATAATAACATCTACCCAAGAGGGAGTTTGGAAGATTAAATAAGGTAAAATAAAAGCTATTAACATGGTGCCTAGGAAATAGATGGTATACAAAAAGTGTTTGTTTCCTTTATCTTTCTTCATAGTGTGCTAAGAGTATGCTATAAGCAATTACCTGAATAACCATGAAGATTCATGCTTTCTCATTTGATAGAACCACCAGTCATCTGAGTGTCCATAAGTTTGGTTATCTATTCTAAAATGTTGTAACTTAAATGACATTATACTATAGCAGAATTGAAATAAAAATTCAGGTTAGACAATAATCTAGAGGATTCTCATTAAGCAAATGTGCTTCACATCTTTCTTCTAAATCTGTTACTTGGAGAGTTACAAGGTTAGTGCAACTATGGAGCACATAAAACTTGAAGCCACTAATTAGAGTTTTGTGATGTGTTCAAATTACATCCATTTTCGGTTGCAGTTCTTGCTGTGAGGTGAGGAAGGGGAATAGTTTGTGTAATTTGCATATATAGAGAATTGACGCTCAGAGAGAAATGATAACAATGGCTCTATGAAACAACACTAGTCATTTTTAACATTAATTATAGACACAGCACCAGATGCTTTTATGCTAGATTTATGCAGAGAGTAGAAATGATTTGAAAGTGTTTATATGAGCTTACACTCTGCAAATTCCATTATGGACTATCAATATATAAATGTAAATGCACTGTTCTTAGGTGAGCCTGACTACTTACCCACTGTCAGTCATGACTTACTTCTGGGTATGGTGAAGGATTAGAAATGATTCTTAACTTACATGGAGCCCAAATACCATGTCACGTCTCAGGATTAGTTTAGGGAAAAGAAGGGAGAAAAATTCAGTACTAGATACTAAGGAATTTATGTTCAGTATTTCGATTAGAAGGGAGAGTGTAAGAAGATACCCTAGAGATAATGATGGAAAAATCAATATGCATCATCTAAGAGAGCCAAGTCTCTCCATCAAAGGCAACATTGTCTTGTACTACCCAAAGCCTTGGGAACTTGCTGGATGTGATATACCAGAAGTCAGCACGGTGGTCCTACACATTCCAGACATTTCCCTTTATAAACCGCCTAAAAGTATAGCTGGAGTGCTTCTATGAGAGACTCTTACAGGCCAAGGAGCCAGTACAAGTCTTGGGAGGTCTGTGTACAGTGACAGGCACTTTGCAAAGAATCCCTTTGAAATTGGCACATAAGCCCCTTTTCCTCCAAATAACACTTAATCACAAATGCAATGTTATTTGGGAATTTTAATTCTTCACATAAATGATTTATCCTTCATTTTTTAATTTTTCAAGTTCCCTCTCATTATTTTTGCTGTTAAAAGAATTGTGCAAATGTAGTTTGAATATATATATATATGGATACATATAACAAATAATATGCAAATATAATTGAATATATATTTGGAATATATATTTGATAAATATAATTGAACATATATAATGCAAAAAGAATAATGGAGGGATCTACAGATTGGTTTGGAAGTCTCAAGAGATTGTATTGGCTCATTTTAGATTATTTATGCAAATATTCCCAAAGTGCATTTGCTGCCTTGAACAAGGGCTATGTTAAACTGGAGAATTTATCTTTATCTGGATATTGATTATTGCGCACATTAAAAGTCATAATGATAGTCAAGGCTTTTATCTTTTCTCCACAGGAAATTAGAATAAGAGACGTAAGAAACTTTTCTTTCTTAAAACAGGCTATGTTTGCCTTTCAGTTTTCACTGCTTCTTAGCCATTTAGCCTTGCCTCATCTGTATTTCTCAGTAATAGGAGTATGACCCAAATTTAATAAAAAAGTGATTCTTCAAAGAAAAAATATGTACATGTTTTTCTTTTGCTTTATAAACAGGATTTTGAGAATTAACCAAAGAAAGGTTGCGTTGGGTTAGTGAGAGCCCATTTGCCTCATCCACAGTAGAGCCTCCCCTTGGAAGCAGTCCTGGGCCCAAAGTCCAATCTGCGTTTTTATACTGTGGCATCTGGATGTCTACAATGTGAATTTCCCGGGTTTCCCATTTAGCTTTATCTATGAACTATGTCATTTAAGTAGTAAGCTAACTTCCCCCAAGTTTATCACAACCAGCCAGGAAATAAGAAAGTACAGATACTTTCTATTATGTTCTACTTTATTCATCAATATATCTTTGCTTTCACTGCAACAGGACACCTCTCCCATAAAATATGACAGATGTTAATACTGGCATATAAACACATTTGAACTTAATAGTCTTTTATATAAAATAAAATTAGAATCATCCAAAGTTACCAAAGGGCAATAGCTTGCCTTTCTTCAAAGCAATATATATCAATATATACATATACATATAGATATAAGCAATATATATATATTTATAGAGAGAGACTAGATTAGAAAACATAATTATTCTAGAACACACTAGAAATATTTTAAATATGTCAACTAGTGCTAAATTTCATCAGAGCTGTAATCAGATAGGTCCCATACATTTTCTCAAGAAATATTTTTATTAGTATTTAACTTTACAGATATCAAATAAATAACCTAAAATGCTCTAAAGTAATCATACCTGTTTTCTGAGACATATAGGTAAATGAACACACAATTCTATGCCAACAAAGAACATTTTACTTTCCATACATACCACCGATCATGACCATCTTTACACATATGGTGCTGAGGAAACGTTTTACTTTGTCCCCAAAGCATCTCACAGGACTTATTTTTTAAGTATTACATTAATTTTTACAGAGGAAAAGGTTTGATCCAGCTTATAGCTCTTTTTCTTTTAATCCTTGGTCTTTTTCTACGTTTGGTTCTTTTAGTGCTTATAACACATTTTTTCTTCTTTTTTAATCTTGGAAAATTTAGCTTTGGTGCACCATCTGTTTCACGGTAAAGTGCTTGTATTCAGCTTCCCAGATGGGTTGAATAAGAGAAAAAGGTTAAATGATTTTACTTGAATTCACACTGTGAGTCATCTGCCCTCAGCCCAGTCATGACAAAGTAAGAGATTTTTCAAGGTTTTTTTTTTTTTTTCCTTCATTACTCTAACTCTAAAATCACACAACTTTCAGTGGAGCTTTCTCAAAACAGAACAGAGTGGCAAATATACTCAGCATTGTTGGACAATAATTTGGATTTGAAATTTATATCTTACAACTTTTAAAAATTGAAAAGTAAACGCTTCCTTTTACAAGAAGTTAAAACTTAACTTTTTCAATATCATTGCTTCCTAGCTGGTGTTCCCATCTCTCTTTCCTCTCCTGTCCAGGCCATCTTTTACACTTCTCCCATATTACTTTGTCACAACACCCCTTTTTTTCCTTATCTCTGCCAATGAGTAGGCAGTTTTTCCTACCAACAGTGCACAGATCACTAGCTTTCCAAAGAGTGCCTGAAACCCATCTTATTCAGTAGTTTTCTACTCTAAAGTGTAAGTGCTTCAACATAGTTCCAGAGTTTGCAGAGCAAAAGAGCTCTCATTATAAGAAAGAGTGCAGATAGCAGAGGATGCTTGTAGGGATAAAAGAATGTGTATTGATTAAATTTATTGCATTTTAATAGTATGAAAAGAGGGTCAAAGTTGATTTATTCAACCTTCAGTAAGTTTCACTTGGTGCAGAATTCTAGTCCAAAGATGCTGACAAAATTCAAAAGAAGTAGAGACAATGACTGCCCTTGAGGAATTTGGTCTCTAGTAGGACCCACAATCAAGGTGTCCCCATTTAGGGCAGAAACAGATTATTTCATTAATGAACCAAAGTCTGTGACTATCAATTTAGCTAAAATTTGATGGACTGAGTCTTTTTTACTGAGTCTTTTTACTGTTCTTTTTACAATTGATCCAATTATGTATTTCGATGCAGTAAAAATACAGGAAGTTACCCTACCCTTAGTGTTTTGTCCTAGTTTCTTAGTTTACCATAAAGTTATAAGTTCTCTTTGATTGCTATGTGGACATATTTTAATATCATATATTTGAAACTATAATGATTTAATACAACTTACCTGCTTCTTAAAGAATTTGAGAAAACTCTTACTTTTAGGATTAAGTTTCAAAAATATAAAGTAACTTTAGCATAGAGGGCTTACAAATGTATCATTAAATAATATATATACAAAACCCAGCATTATGCTTAGCTCATAATTCAGAGACTGTTCATTACCTTCATGAGACACTGAAGTATTATTGACATTGAAGTGTAGTATTGATCCATCCAACGTTTCCACCAATCTAGAAAATCAAACTGAATATTTATGTCATACAAAAGTTATTAATAATAGAAGCAACCTTAAAGAGACTGAACTTTCAGATTTATTTTTGTCTATATGAGGTTTCAGATGTAGCTATACCCTCACTGAGCTTCACCTTTAAGTATAATTAGTTGCTCAATTTTTTTCTTCTCAGATTGATTGTAATCTCTATAGGGAAAAATGATCTCTGCTTATTCAATACTATCTCTGCAGCCCCTAGAACTAGAATCTGGAATATTGTATTATATTTTGTCAAATTAAACTGTGTTGAAGACCATCTGCTTTCCATTTTAGGAGTTCACAGATTATAGGAGAGGCAATATTTTTAAAAATAATTTTAATCAAAGTAAATAAGCATTTTCATACAAGTATGAATAGAGTTGTGCAAACAAAACAGAGCTAGGGTTACAGAGGAATTCACTGAGGAGAAGGCATGGGATTTGGGTCTTGATGGATGATTAGGGTCAACCAGGTGGAAGGGTAAGCAAGGTATTCCAGGCTGAAAGGTTGATTTTCAATAAATGGAAATGAGAAAAAGATCTCCTTTATCTTATTATCTTCCTCATCTAGCCAAAGAATTGCAAAATGTTGAATACATTTCTTTCAATCACATACAATTCAGAAAGATGCCAGCATGACCAGATGGATGGTTTTCAGATTCACACTTCTGAAACACATGGTGCTTCTCTGAGGCAATTGTGTACTGTTTCTTTTAAAATAGCAGGAAGCATATGGGAACAGGATTGGATCTGTCAGCTACTATCAAAAGAATGGTGAAGCTTCTAAAATAAATTAAATCTAAACCTATAAAGTAACAAAAATTTTTTATCATATTTTGAAATTCTAAAGTTTTACATTTGTAATACATGGACATTTAAAAAGAAGAAGATCTACTTTTTCATGAAAACCACAATCCCTGCAGCAGCTGCCAAATCCAAGGCAAAAAAAGATAGAGAAAGAGAGAGAGACAAGGTCAGTGTAATGAGAAAGTCTGGAAGAATTTTATTGATCAACCATTAAGTATTTCTACTCCTTAACAGTATTGCAAATTCCTTTTTTGTAAGAAATGTATGTGTAGAACATTTTGTCTATTTCCCTCCAATATCTATTTCTTTTCTTAGCACAAACATACAAACAAACATAAAAGCAATTACAACTTCAAACACACATACGAAAACATCTGCTTTAGTTTAAGTAACTTAGGAATTATGGTTGTCCATTGCTTTGTGTGAAAGCCTCTCTCCCTATATCCTGTTGGTACCTTTAAGCAAGTGTAGAGGTGAGTGGTTTTGCACCAATTCTAACCACGATGATTCCATGAATGAGTTTTATAACCAGGTCAAATCTTCCTAATACTAGACTTAAAATTCTACCATACTCTATGTTTTCTATGGCCGTTTATCTTTTCCTAAGTTATTATTATGGGATTTGGGATGATTAAACATCAAGGAGAGTGATTTCATAGGGCTGAACCCAAGGAATTAAAGGAGCTTTAGATAGCACACCTCTATTTTAAGACAACTTTTTTTTTCAAGGAGGATGACTTTCTTTGCTTTTTATCCACGCAGAGTCCTTGATCCAGATAAAGTAAATGGTTGTCTGGTGGTTTTGAAGTCGTCAGCTAGCCTTCACTCATTCAGGAATGTGCATTACTCTTCTCGACTCCCACATGCACAAAGCTTTGCTGTTAAAATCTGTTACATGACCATATAAATTTGTCAATATTAATTATGGAGCGGTGATATAAAAATAACACCATCTGTTATTCTTATTCATTCAGTCATTCCATAAGCATTTATTGACTTCTGGGATAGGTGTTATGGAGCATTCAAAGATGAATTAGATCTATATCATGACTTCATAGAGTTCATAGGCTGCTGGGAGAACTGAGGTATACAAATAGCTATAACACAAGGATAAAGTGATAAGTATAGTAATCACGGTACAAATAAAGTGTTACGAGAACTCAGAAGAGCAATAGGTGGCCACAGATGTCTAACATTCATAGACAATCAGCTGATTTTTCTTTTCAGCATATTCTGGAAAATCTTTTGACACAGTCAAAAGGTTTTAGTCAAAGTCAGCCGATGGAATGTGCACAACTAGCCTGAGATTTTACACGTTTACATGATACTAAATTGTCATCATTATCATCATCGTCATCCCATCATCATCCCATCATCCAACTCCTTCCTATACTTTATCATAACGACAGGCAAAACTGAAAGTGATTGAAAGATAGCATGTACTTTCTTTACTATTTTTTAATGGAAATGCCTGCATTTCAAATCCTATCTTTATGTATCTGAAACACCAATAAAAGCTATTTTTAAGATATTTCAATAGTAAATATTTAAATATTTAAAAATTTTTTGATATTGGTTTCAACTTACAGGCACAGTGTCCTCATCATATTTGGTTATTAATGCCATTTGGTTATTAATAGATAAGCTCCATTTATGTTTTCAAATTTCCTACTCTAAATTGCATTAGAAACTGAAAAGCTCAAAAGCTGTCGTGCTAAGAAGTTGTGTAGCTCTTAAGTTAATGTAACTTAAAACTACTGAAGCATGTTCCTTGGTTAATTTCTTTGTACTGGGGCAAACTGAGGTGTTTTCTAAAGCGGTGTCGAATAGGAAAGAAGTAGAATTACTGCCAAAGGAACCAAGATGATAGAGAAATGGGCTTTGAGACTGGGTGACAAAGAAAGGAAATGGAAGAATAAAACCTTGAGGTCGATTCTGAAGATGATAAGAAGACCAAAATTTCAGTTAGTGAATAGATTGAGAAGACAGCTCAGAAAAAGGGGGTCTTAGAGTCTCTTCACATGCTGTCTGGTTCAAGCTGCTCCAGCAGGCATAGTAATTTGAAGAAGCTGCAATGTTGAATCTATCTTCCTTTAGTTTCTGAATAAATATATTCCAGAGAGTCCTACCACCGAATATTCATGTAATAAATAATTGTCATCATCCGTACCATTTCAATTTCACACTCTTCAGCATTTTTCAAGAAATAATAAGTGATCATCAAGTATTAAAGCCAGGCTTAGCCAGCTGTTATTCTCCTACCATGACTTTGTAAAGGTATCACCTCTACTTCCAAATCAAATCATAGTGACCAGTGAATTTGCTACATCAGAGGCACTTGACAAAAAAATAAAATTAGTATTAGATTGATGAAGACTTTATATCTAAATTCCAACTTTAAATAAAGCATGCTCCACAGAAAACAATAGCTCCAAGCATAGGCTTTGTTAGTAGAAAAAGGAGCATGTAAACTCCAAATTTCTAGTGGCTATGCCAAAGAAACAGTTCGGCCTTGTGTATTCAATTATAATATACACAAAACACAATATCACAAAGTAAATACATGCTAACAAATAAGCTTGTTTGCCATAAGTAATGATTTAATTACTTGAGAAATAGGGGAACTCACATTTAATAAATTTACTTTAACATCAAGGATTTCATTGACCAGAATGTTGACCAGAATGTTATCGCATTCCACAGGTTTAAGCTCCTATCCTAAAACACAAATGGGAAGCCAAGTCTCTTTGCTTCCAAGAATATTGGCCTCTAGGTAGCAGAGGATAAAAAAATAAAAGAAAATAAATCTTTATATTAATAGCACAGTTAATACTGACTTCTGGAGAGAGGACTGAAGGTCTTTCTCCCTTCCTCACACTTGTGCATCTCAAAGTCACTCATGGGCTTTGGTGGAAAGTCACCAGCCCTGTTCCCTGCTGGTAAGGTTCCTGTGTTGGGAAGAGCCATGGACACGTAGCAGTATCTCTCTCTCTCTACATGTTTGTCTTTTCCGCGCTTCCAGATGGTAACTGTGTCTCCAGTATAATGTATTACACTGCATTGAGTCGTAAAGTCTATTGGATTCCCTTTACTGAACTGTGTCTTTCTCGAGGGCCAAGTCTATTTCGCTTTCTCATCCCCAAGATTCCTAGGACAGTGCCTTACATACTGTAATTAACAGGAGAGGGAGGTGCTTGTTAAATTCAACTAAGTTGCTATTAACTGTGTTTTAAGTAGCTGCCAACGTCTTGTGGGAGAATAGTTGGTTCCTCCACCCCTGCCTCCAAAACTCACCGGATGAGATTACTGAACGTCCCACACAGCTTTGAAGGCTCAGGAAGCTGACTTTGTCTTGTGGGCACACCGCCACATTAATCTAGCCCCAGAAACCAATGAGTAAAATCAAAATGTCAATGTATTACTTTGCACTGAAAAATATGCACTCACCCCTCTCAGCTCACATTCTGACTCGGAGCACTTTTTCATCATATTTAGCCTATAACATGATAGAAAGGTACACAAATTGTCTTTACTAGCAAGACTGGCATTAATAGGAAGAGGCAACACATTACTATAATTTAGGTTTAAACTACATGGTTTCCAGTAACCCAGCTAGTCTCTTAGGATTGTTTCCAAGGAGACAGTATCAATTATGGTTTGAGGAAAAAAATATTTCCAAATTAGAAAGAACTTTTATGGGGATTTAGAATTTACTCATTTGGTCTCTTTTTGCATGACTTTCTACCTAAATTAATGACATTTGTCTTTTCTTATTTGTTGCTTAATTGAGATTTTGTTCTATTTGAAGAAAAGCCTTCTAATTTTAGTATAATGACTTGGAAAGTAGGCATCATTCCTAACATAATAATGACATATAGGTTTTTATTTCAGGTAAATGAAAAATTATAAGAAGAGTTTTAAGCAGTAAGATAAAAGCCTGGGAGAGGGATATATCTTTGTGGAATGCATTTCTATAATTGCGTCTGCTCTGCAGCTTGGATCAAGAACTAAAGCTCATAAACATTTTTAAATTTCCACAAATTAATCATATGAAATATAGAGACATATAATTTTATCACTAATTTAGTCATGTACATATTTAAACAATATCCAACCAATGCCCTCTACCAAACAAATATGCTCTCAGCAACAATTTTATGATATAGTTATTAGAAGTGCTCCATGCTATCAAAATTCTAGGTCACCTTTGATAAAGAACGTGAAGAGGGGCTTCCCTGGTGGCGCAGTGGTTGAGAATCTGCCTGCCAATGCAGGGAACACGGGTTCGAGCCCTGGTCTGGGAAGATCCCACATGCCGCGGAGCAACTAGGCCCGTGAGCCACAACTACCGAGCCTGCGCGTCTGGAGCCTGTGCTCCGCAACAAGAGAGGCCGCGATAGTGAGAGGCCCGTGCACCGCGATGAAGAGTGCCCCCGCTTGCCGCAACTAGAGAAAGCCCTCTCACAGAAACGAAGACCCAACACAGCCAAAAATAAAAATAAAAATTAATTAAAAAAAAAAAAAAAAAAAAAGGAACGTGAAGAGAAGAATTGTTATTCACTGCTCCACCACCTCCTAGTATATCAGTCATTTAAGGATTTAAGGTTAAGGCTTAAAGATTAAGGCTTAGAAAACAAACAAACCTGTTCTTCACCAGTTTCTAAGACAGAAACCTCATAGAAGTTATCTAAGATAAATGTTATGATCTAAACTGTGTCCCCCCCCCAAAAAAATTCATAGGTTGAAACCCTAATCTCCAATGTAACTACATTTAGAGATAGGGCCTTTAGGAAGTAATTAAGGTTAAAGGAGGTCATAAGGGAGAAGCCCTAATCCGATAGGACTGGTGTCCTTGTAAGAAGAGAAAGAGACCCCAGGGATGCTCAAGCCCAGAGAAAAGGCCCCATGAAGACATTGCAGGAAAGTGGCCATTTGCAAGTCAGGAGAAACCTACTCTGCCAGCACTTTTTCTTGGGTTTCCAGCCTCCAGAACTGTGTGAAAATAGATTTCTGTTGTTTAAGCCACTCAGTCTGTACAATTTTGTTATGGGAGCCCTAGAAGACTAATACAATAATGTAGCAGGCGTTTTTTGGGGAGTTTGTTCAATTCGTGCCTCCCCTTTTACTAAGAACTATCCTTAAACAGAGTGGATCCCTAAACCTACATATGCACTAAAGGATCTTGGCCTCGTGGTTACAGAGGCTCAGATTTGTGGTGGATTCCCAATACCAGTTGGGGCCAATTATATTTTTTCTTCTGTGAAATTGAGCCTGGGAATCAGAAGTGCTCATCTATCTCTAGTGGGGCTTGGACTTGGGTCTACTAAGGTGGGTTTTGTGTTGTCCCTGTACGTAGACTATCCTGCGTGATCCACCTGCTATGCAGTGGGAACTCCCTTTTTTTTTTTTTCAGTGAGTACTTACTAGGTGCTAGATACTGCTAGTTTTGTACATACTAACTCATTTAATTGTTACAACAACCCCTGAGAGATAGGTTTTACAGATGAACAAAATGAGTCACAGAGAAGTTAAATAGGTTGCCTAAGATGAACAGCTGGTAAGTGGTAGAGTGAGTTTTGAGTCAGGCAGCTCGGCTCCACAGTCCAAGTTCTTACCCACCATCTATACCGCCTCCCTCTTTGGAAAGGAAAGGGGAGGGGGGAAGGGAGGAAGGTGAAAAGGGAGAGGAAAAACTCTCCTGAAACAATTTTTTTTTTCCGGAAGTTACTTTACATTCACGGATTTAGCAGTAAAGGATCCTAGCTCTTTGCAAACAACACTGAAAATCCACCATCGGCAATGACCTAGACCCACCTGAGTCGTGTGCTGTGGCAGTGCTGGCAGGACGCAGCAAGCGAGTGACATGGCAGCCTCGCCTCGTTTCTACCTCACAGCAGCTCTTGGATCCCCCAGATCTCATTCCTGTACAGCCTTTTTTCTCTGTGCAATGACCATCAACTCAGACACGACTGGATGAAGGCTAGGAGGGAGGCTGCAATTGGGGTGTGAAGGGAGACAGAAGAAAGGTGTGGCTGGGAATAAAAATGTGAGTCAGCAGAAATCCAGGAAGGAGCATGCCCACACATTTCAGTACTTGGGAATTTGGTAATTGAGATAGTTTCCAGACATATTCCTGGAATGTCCAGAGTCTCACTCAGGTTTATTTGATTAGTCAATTAGTCAAGCTTTGAATGCTGTGTATCTGGAGTGCCTCCCTCCCATTTGAGACCCACAGCTTTTAACTGAGAGTTTGGAAGACTTTATATGTGGAAAACCCAAAATGCCTTAAGACATACTCATTTTTTAACTCATTCTACCTTCGAAGTGTTTTACTAAAAAAGAAAAAAAGTAAATGATATAAAAATCAGATCCAAGTATCTTTCTAAGACTAAATATGTAAAATTTAATTTTGGAGACATGATAAAATGATATTAAGATGGATTTCTTTGTTAACATACTGTTTCATTGTGCTCAGTAATTTTATGGCTTTATGTTGAGGCTCTAGACTAATGTTACAAAGGGACACTTACACAATGTTTTTTAATAGCAACAAGTAACAAATCTGTAAACTGAGAAATGTCAGTTTCTCATGAAAAATAATAACTTTCAAGCATCTGCAAATGTCAACATATTGAATTTAGAAAGTGAAAAAAAAAAAAAATTTGCAGGACATACTTGCCTAAACTAAGAGTCCCCATGAGTCAGGAAAAAAAAGGAGGGATCTCTCACCCTCTTCCCTAAAAAGAACTTAGGCTATTTTTTGCCTCACACTATGAAAGTGCCAAATAAACCAATTTATGGGTTTAATAGTTCATCAAGAGCCTGGATAGATGTCCATCTTTATGGAGTTGGAAGGAGGTAGAAACATATAGAGAGAAAAATGGAAGTGTCTTCATATTATTTGAAGAAAGAAAAGGAATAATAAAGGTAGGCTCAAGACCTGGGAAATAAATTTAAATTATTTGTCAAAGTAGGACAGCTCTCTGCTGGGCTTTCCATTTGGAGAAAGCCTGGAGATTTGTTCAGGCTACTGGAAAAGAGTAGGTTTTTGTTGTTGGGGGTGGTTTGTTTGTTTATCCCTAAAGCTTTGGGACATGCAAAATCAAATTATACACTAATGGCTTCTTCTTTTCACATAGCTGCAAAGCTTACTTGAGTTTTTTCAGCCAGCGGAGGGCATCCCATATGCTCCCAAAAGTAGAGAGTGATTTTGAAAATAACAATGAGAATCTCAGATCATTATTTAGATCTTGTTTGAACTGAATTTGGATTAGTTGACCTCTTAAAGTCTCCCCTAACCCATCTGTGTTTCCTTGTGATATTACATAGCAGCTACTCTATAAAATGTTTTTTAAAAGACTGCCCCACTGTATTTTCAATTTGGAATTTTAATATCTCAAGATAGAAAAAGGATTGCTGTGTTCACATACATCATATTCATATAAATTTTTTATCACAACAGTCCTATCATCATTCTGATTCATTTCACATAAATTGAGCTTAACCAATATTAACACCACTAACGATGAAATACGTTTTGTAGCATCACAGAATTGACTAGAGCCCGATTGGTTTTAATTATGTACATGATTGTCATCTAAAAAGAGAGTGGTTGAAGGGAGAGAGAAAAGAAGGCATGTGAAATTATGAAAAACCCAAGGCTATTGTTAATTTCACTGCATTTTAAAGTCTTCTTTCCAGGCCATACCTGAAGTTCTAAACAGCCCCCAATCTGACACCTCCTTTTCTTGAGTTACAGACAATTGCATTCCTTAAGAGCAGGGACTGTCACAATGAAAGAGAAAAGGTTCTCAAGAGGAAGTAGCTGTCAAGGATGGCTAGACTGGAAATTTTACTTATCTTGACAGCGGTTTTGACTGTAATGGATTAACCCCCAGGATTAGAGTTTGCCTACTTTCACCTCCTTCTACCTCCCTCTCTTTTGAGCAAATGTCTGGATCCCTGTGATGTTGTTCTACTGTCTGGAGACATTTTTGTTTGTCACAACTGGGAGGGGGGGTGCTACGGGCATCTAGTGAGTGAAAGTCAGGAATAATACTAAACATCTTACAGTGTATAGGAAAGTGCCTCCCACACACACAAAATTATCTGGCCCAGCACATCAATAGTGCCAAGATTGGGTAGCCCTGTTTTAATTCCACCTTATACATCAGAGCATGCGTGTCAACTGAGAGCAGCATTTATTTTGCCAAAATAAATGCTCTTGTCATAATTTCGCTCCTTTAACATAAAATAAAATGGACAATATATCCTTCTGTAAAGGAAATATACTTCTGTGCTTAAATCTTCCTGAGTGATAACAAATAAAATTACGTATAGCTGATTCAGGAAGAGGCCCATGAAGGAAAATTGCTTGCCGCTGTTGGACAGTAGTAATTTGCAGCTAACTAAGTCATCCTTGGCCCAGGTTGCATGTTGTAATTACCTGGAGAGATTTTTAAAAGGACTGGTGCCAAGGCCCCACCCCCAGCAGATGCTGGTTTCATGGGTCTCAGTTTGGGCCTGGGCTGGGGTGGCTTTTGGAGCTCGTCAGGTTATTGTAATGCACAGCCAGAGATGGGAGCCATTGATTCTAGCTGTGGGCACCGCTGCTATGCCAACAAGTTCAGAAATTCATTGGAGGGTCCAGCTCACTGGAAATGAACTAGGTAGATAAAAGTTTCAGGAGTTTACTTGGTGTTCTAATCTTATCCGTTTTCTCTAGATGGCTGGGGGTTAAAGAGTGAACCCCAAGATTTCCCTAAGGTTTATCAGTACCTGCTAAGGTCCATCTGAAGGACGCCCAGAGAGAATCTAAACTCTCCAAATCTAAAAGCAAAACACAATCTATGAGTGCGAGGTGTGTACACTGCTCTAACTTTCCACGTGTGTTTATCCTTTCTTCGCGTTGCGCTTTTCGTACCGCATGAAGTACAGGCGGAACCAGCTCAGCTCTTGCCTATTAGGTGCTATCTCAAATAATACATTTTCAACAGTGAGAATGGGATGCTATTTAAAACCAAAATATGAGGGACCGCAAATATGTTTCCGAAGGCTAATGTTTCTTCTCTTTCTCTTCCCATAATCCCCTGGAATGGAAAGAATGTTTTTTTCCCCTTTACGCTATTTCCCTTCTTCCAAATGCCAGCCTCTAGGCTAAGCCTTAACAAGTAAACGTGGAGATTGTCTCTACAAATTTGGAGGACCCCATGATGGAGGTATTCCTGGTGCTGTTGTTGAAATGTTAAGACTAGTGTGTGCCCGTGTGCAGGGAGGGGTGCTGTAGCAGGAAGCAGGTGAAGTAGGGATTTAAACATTCCCAGCGCTGCTCTGCCTAGAGGCTGCCTTTCAAGCCCATTACTTTGTCATAGGATCAGGCCCCTGTTCTGTCCTATCCTGAAGTGCTAAGCTTGAAACTACACAAAGGAAATTTTACTTGAGGGAAACCATTTAAATGAACTGGTTTAACATTTGCAAAAATATTATTCCTGTAATAAAAACATGTACATATACTGAAGTTGAGTCGGTCAAACTCAAGAACTGTAGGCAAGCATAGTTGTTCAATATTAATTCCGGAAAGCACCAGAGTATTTAATAATCGCTATTTTATTTGAAGGGTGATCTATACCAAGGGCAAAGTGTAACATATGCAAATCTGATATGAAACAGCACTGAGTCAGAAATATTGCTGACTCCTGACAACCCCAGAGAGTGTAGCTCTTCGTTTAGGACGCCGTGTCAAATCTGTCCGGTCATCTCAGGATACACTAAGAGTTGAGGAAGCCAAGAATCAAACCAATGAGTACAAAAGTTCTCTCAAGGCCAGCTGACTCTGTTCCCATTATAGCCTCTGCTAGTTTTAAGGCAACTCTCATCAGGAACTTTAAAAGAATGGGATGGTGTGAAGAATTCTATCACAAGTTCTATCCGAGATCTATCCTGAAAAGTCATCAGGAACTTCTATTCCTTCAAGTAACTATGCCAGTCTAGTTACGTATGATGGAAGGTTTGATTAGAAGAGGCAGTCAACGCAGAACACAGAATTGCAGAGACCAATGTGACCTGAGAAAGTGCTAGTCCATACCTTTGACTCAGTTCTCATAAATCAGGAAGAGAAAAATGATTGTCTCAGCTTATTCTCAAAATCTAGAGATTAAGGAACATACATCCTCCTCTGAGAACCCAGTCTCTTGACTGACCTTTAGACATGATGCGTCTGGGTCCTTTTAATTTTTTATTTGTCAATATCTGCCTGTGAACTATGAAAAATGAGAGTATAGCAAATCATTATACCTGTAAGAGAACAATACAATCGATTAATAAAAAAAAAAGCAACGTTTTGGAGTCAGACAGATCGAAGTTTAAATAATGATTCTGGCACTTTCTCACTGTTATCTTTGGCAAATTCTTTCACATCTCTGAACCTCAAGTTTCTCAACAGGAAATGAGAAGAATTGGACACCTACCACCCAGCATTGCTGTGAGAATCACAGGCAGGGCACCTGGCACAAACTCGGCCACAGAGACAGCCTTCAAAAACTAGTGGCTGTTCCTGTGATTCTCACTGCATTCTTCTCTTGCCCGCAGGTTTTTACTTCTTTTACCTCCCTTCCAAGGCTCCTCAGGTCCTCTGCTCCGATAACAGAAGTGGGGTTTGGCCATGCAGAAATAGGATTGGGTCAAATGACCCAGAAAGAATGAGAACAATAACTGGGGAAACTGGAAAGTGAGTATTCATTCATTAGGAGAAGGAAAATAAGAGGGTTGATGGGAACCTCAGATTATAGTACGAAAACAATATCTTCATGTATTCCTTGACTTTCCCTGCTCACTCTATGATAGAACATTTCATAGTTCTTAAGAAGTTCCAATTTTGAATTTTCAGGAGTAAAAAACAATATTGTATCTTTAGAGAAGTTTACCTTTAGAATTTCTATTAGAATTCTCCCTCTGATTGGATTTTACTTCCTAGTTTTATGTTTCAATATTGTATGATATGCTACTGGAAGCATCTTTGTCTCTTAAAAAGTGAATAACTTTCCTTTGTGATTGCCAAATTTGAGATGACTGACCTTCCACACTTTACTAATTACACATGTTTGGTTTGTTACTTGATAAAATTAGGATAACAATACTTACCCTCCAAAATTGTTGTAAGGTTTACTTAAATATCTAAGTGTATATAAAGCTTGGAACATGCACTTGGAACATATTTAGTATGTGCTAAATAAATGTTCATTCACTTCCATCTTCATACAGTGTTTTTACTAACTGCAAATGACTTGAAGAAGAAAAGGTAGAGATGTATTAATATTTCTTCAAATCCATAGTCCAAATTGTTGGTTTCTTTATCTTGCAGACATCCCTATAACTGAGAACTGCCATTAACTTAAAAGAAAATCTCTAAGAGAGACACGACACTAAAATTTAGTATTTTGCAAGTATAATCTGTCACAGCATTTGAGATTTTCTTTCTCAGTAAGTTCTGACTAACTAAATGTATGGAAGGCTATTAAAGTTTGGATTCTGCAAAGAGAAACAGCTTTCAAAACTATCTTCTAAATTCTCCTTCTAAATTATATCTATTCTGGGGCAAGAAAAAAAATCTAGGTAAGCCTGAATTTTATTCTACAAGGAAGCTATTTTCTGTCCTTTAACTTAAGTCTCATAGGAATCAATACTAAAGTCAATTTAGAGGAACTCTATTTGGAAACAAGCTGAATCCCATGTTTTGGAAAGAGGCCGTAGTCTCTTCCGCCCCCATGGATGGGGCTACCACAGCATTTTAACCCTTAGTGAGAATTTTGTTCTGGGAAAAGGGAAAGAACATACCTTATACCAGAAGGCATGTTGAATATTTTAAGTGAATTCAGTGCCATATTTCTATGCAAACACTCACAACATAACTTTTATTCCGGATTAAGTAAGAGAAAGGCAGAGGCATTGTTGGTGAGACACAGTGGCGTTACTGTTCGGAATGTATAATGGCTCCGGGGCTGATTAGGAGAAAATGTGGCCAGTTCCTGGACCCAGAAAAGATAATGGTCATCAAAAGTAATTCCAGATGTCCCACATAAACAAAATGCATCTAAATGCAGGTACTGGGGGGTGGGGAAAGGGGGTGAATGTGAAAGTCATGCCTTCACTTTTTAATTCATCTTGACATCTAAAGGTGGCTGGTCAATAAGGGCTCGTGCATTTAGAAAGGGCATTAGCGGGTTAAGTACATTATAAGGCTAGGGGATCAAGACTGATTCTCTTCTAGTTCTGTGGAAAATTCAATTGCCAGAATATTTATTTTAAATGCAAAAGTTAATGCGTTAACCATGAGAATAATAGCATAGAAATTTCTCTTGCATTTTTATTAGAAACAGCTCAAGTACAATTTTTAATAAATAAATGCGCCTCAAAAATAGAGCAAATATTGCTTTTAGCATGAACTTACACCTATTCCAAAACTGCCCTATGTTAATTAAAGTTGCAAAAATACGTATTTTGCAGCTTTAAAATTATGTATAAGGAGAGACTGAATAACATGATGGGGACATCATTATGCTAACACATTGGCTGAAAATAGAAAGAAACAAAATTCTACATATGGTTAAGGTCTCAACAATCTATTTTTAAAGACGCTGGAAGAAAACATACAAAGTGTTCATGATGGTTGCCTTCAAATGGTGGTATCATGGTTGAATTTTTTCAACTTTATATTTCTATTTCTGTATTTCATATAATCTACATGTTTTATTTTTACAATCCTTGGGGGGAGAAAACAAACGTTCTATGATATCATAATATAGAAATATCCTATGCATATTTCTGCTTCGTTAGAAGTGACATTCACATCCCAAGGTTCTAGCAGCACTCTATCTTTTTCTTTTGACTTGCTAAATTAATCAAATCATGCCAAGATTTTTTTTTTTTTTTCCTAAAATCTCAATGAGAATTTTACTTTGAAACAAGGAGCTCTAATTTTTTCCCCTCCACCCTAACACAGCGTTTGTGCTTTTTCTGGAATCCAAATTAGATGCCTTCAACAAACTAATTTCAAAGGCGGTAGAACACCAGCCTCCAGAGAGCCTTTGGGTATCACAGTCACTGTTACTTTAAGAGTAGAATTCCGCTTCCCCCTCACACCCACATACTTGTCCTCTCTTTGCACAGCAAGTGCCAAGCAGTGACATCTACTATAGTTTCTAGGACACGATGGTCTCTGCTATACAGGGGGAAAAAGGGAGAGAAAGAAGGCGGGTGGTGAGAGCGAGAGAGCACAGACCCAGCTATGTTCCCAGAAGATGAGTCACTTCCTCGCAATAATCCTGAGATGCTGTTTACGGCTGTGCCGCTGATAGGCTGCCCGACTCGGTTTCTCAGCAGAGCCGCGGGGGCAGGCACCCCCCTGGCTGTCCATTAATCACCAGGGGCTGTACCCAGTACACACAGAGTGGGAGTTCTGCCTACGAGTGGCCTCTAGCTGTCTCCAGCTCAATGAAATGACCCTGTGTGAAAACTTGTTTTATGAGAGATTGGTTGATTTGTAACTAAACTACTTCCTCCGTTATTTGATAAGCTCAAATATTTGCTACTGATAGTCTGAGAGTGTCACATTTATTATCCTATTTCAGTGGTTGCTTAACTCCTTTGGAACTGACTCTATTAACCCTTTGAGGGACAGCAGGGGTTTTTTATTGGACCAGCTTCTATTTGCTTCCACCAAAGCCAATGCCATTTTTCAGGCAGTCGGTGTGCGTCCAACGTGACACGGGGATCAAAGAGAGGCCTTTCTTTTCCAAAACAGAACACAGACAACTGTAGAAACAGGGGGTTCTGCAGAATTCTCAAGGGCAGGGGCTTCCGAGGCGACCGTGAAAAGGAAGGAAAGGTATTCTAACTCCTTAACGGAAGTCTTAAGACATCCTGTGCAGGATAGCCTTTCTGAAGTCACAAATTTTACGTATGTCGTGATAACCTTCTGTCGTTTCTTAGACCCCCCAAGTATCATGTGTGCAGGGCGTGCTGTCTGAAATCCCACAGCATTCTGCATTTTGAAACTTGGCCTTTTGGAGTCTGAGCTCATTTGCATTTGGCAAAACTTGATTTCCTGCTTCTACAGAAGGGAGACGGTGGTGAAAGCCTTCACAGTCCTCCTTCAAAGGGCTCAAAGGGCTTTCGGAACATATTAAACTATGTTTCCAAGAGTTAAATGAGCCAGAATGAGGCAGATTTCATTTGAAACGAAAAAGAAATACAGGCTTTGTTACATGCAATACACTTGAAAAACCTAAATTGAAATCTCTCTCCCCACCGTTGGGGCTGTTTTTCAGTATTCTCACTCTCCGATCTGCTACACAGAGCCCTCAGTGAAGGTAGAAGAGGCTAAGGAAATAACCACTTATGTGTGGCAAAATGTTCCAGCCTTGCAGAGATTTTCCCAAAATCATTAGACCCACCAAAACGCTTTCCATTGGCCGGGCCCACACCTTCCTCATCAGATTTTCCACACTTCTCGACTCCAAGTACTGTCCATCTGTATTTCCTCAGAGAGCCAGTCATTTGTAGCCAAAAATCTGAGTTTGCTCTCATAAACCAGAGATCTCCTTGACTGTCAACCAGAAAAGAAAAAGAAAGAAGAAAAGAGTTCACCTCTTAACTCATTTCCAGAAGGTCAGATTGTGAGCATGCTTACATACCCACCCCTCAAGAAAGGAGCTGAATCGAGGGCAGCTACGCTCTGAGGGTGAAGCAAGGTGAACACGAAGAGAGCCAAGCAGATCTGCTCCACCGTGGTGGTGAATGGCGAGGGGGGCAAAGGTTAATTGATGGATCCCACCTTTGGTCACTCTTTGGCCCAGATCTCAGCAGGTGGCCTCCTGGTGTCACTGCCCCAACTGCCTATCAGTGGAACAAAGACTGGCCCTGAGTGATGGTCTGAATTGTCATCTGCAGTGGATTTGTATTCAGAAACAGTCAACTACTGTGTTGAATGGATTTTTATATTTTAGTGCTCCCATCTTTTCCTTCATCCTGTTTTTGTTTGTTATTTTATGGTGGTAAAAATCACATGAGAGCTACCCTCTTAACAAATTTTTAAGCATACAGGACAGTACTATTAACTATAAACACCATGCTGTACAGCGGATCTCTCGTGATGACTGAAACTTTGTATCCCTTGAACAGCAGACAACTCCCTCTTCCCCTCCACCAGGCCCTGCCAACCATCCTTCTACTTTCTGCTTCAATGAAGCTGACAGTTCTTGGTACCTCATATAGGTAGAATCATGCAGTATTTGTCTTTCTGTGACTGGTTTATTTCACTTAGCATAATGTCCTGCAGTTCTTCCATGTTGTGGCATATGACAGAATTTCCTTCTTTTTATGGCTGAATAATATTTTATATACATGCATATATATCAGTTGTATCTATTATAGCTCACATTTTATTTATCCATTCATCTGTCTATGATATTTAGATGGTTTTGCCTATTTTGAATAATGCTGCAATGGACATGGGAGTGCAAATATCATAAATCTGATAAGGGGTTAATATCCAAAATATACAGGGAACTCCTACAACTCAATAGCAAAAAAACACAACTAACCTGATTTTAAAAAATGGGCAAAGGTCTTAAATAGACACTTCTCCAAAGAAGACTTACAAATGGCCAACAGTATAGGAAAGGATGCTCAACATACCTAATCATGAGGAAAATGCAATTCAAAGTCACGATGAAATACCGCCTCATACCTGTTAGGATGGTCATTATAAAACAACAACAACAAATGATAATAAAAAGTGTTGGTGAGGATGTAGGGAAATTGGAACACCATCACACTGTTAGTAGGACTGTAAAATGGTGCAGCGACTGTAGAGAACAGTTTAAAAAATTAAAAAATTGAACTACTATATGATTCAGTAATCCCATTTCTGGGTATTTATCCAAAAGGATTGAATTCAGGCCCTCAAAGAGATATCTGCACTCCCAGTTCATTGCAACATTTTGGGGTTTTGTTGGTTTGTTTATTTAGAAATTCTATCCATGCAGACTTTACATTGTATCAAGTGAAGTGAAGTGATGATGGGCTGGAGAAGGCATGGAATTGGGTTCAGACACAGGCTTTAGTTGTAACTCCAGCCTTTACTGCCAATGTGACCTCCGGTAGGTCACTTAAACTCTGGGGTCTTGATTTCCTTTTCTCCAAAAGGAGTATGAGCCCATCTACCTTAAGGGTTGTTCTGAGAATTAAATGGGGTGACTTGGGTAAAAGTTTTAGAAACTGCAGAGCACTAGGCAAATGTCTGTTGTAACCTGAATAAACAAAACAAAATTCTGCTTATCTTTTACCCCTCCACAAAGTAGAAAAAAAAAAATCTGCTTTAGAATGTGTGTTTTCTAGCTTTCATCAATTCTGGATCATTAACTGGGTGATAATTCACTTGTCATGTGTTTTTTTGCCATGTAGATACACAAAGTATTTTATTCTTTAAAAAAAAAGAAAGAAAAATAGTGTACAAGAAGGCATTTATCTGTGTTTACGTGCATAATATACTAATATATTATCTTAGATGAAACTGTCAAAAACTGTGTGCCATCCTTATGTAATAAATTGATTTTCAAGGTAGTTTTTAAAATATATTTCTATGTTAATTAAAAACATAACTGATAATTGCTATTACTTATCCTCAGGCAGTGAGTCACAGGTTCCAGGATAGAAGACTAATCAAGGTTGAAATAGCTGTGAGATAAACAAAAAGTTCTCCTCCTAGTCAGGCACTCTGGCACTGATGGTCAATTGCCCACCCGTGCCGAAGGGGAGGAGAGGGTGATCTACTCTCCCAAGATGGCGCCCTTTTTTTCACACTATACCTTTGGCAGTTCTTTTGTGTTACCCATTCCACCATGTTGTTTCTGTAGCTCAACATACCACATCAGTTCAGTGGCACAACAATGCTTACTAGAATGTCAAGACCCATTGGATCTCCACACGCACGCACAGCTGAAGTTAATTTCCTGCACAAGGTCATATTACTCTGCTAG
Source organism: Balaenoptera borealis (assembly GCF_965194805.1). Classification (NCBI taxonomy): domain Eukaryota; kingdom Metazoa; phylum Chordata; class Mammalia; order Artiodactyla; family Balaenopteridae; genus Balaenoptera; species Balaenoptera borealis. The sequence goes on from NC_138877.1 coordinate 53,141,473, forward strand.
CTTGGTAGCTCCTTCCAAGGCCTTCCAGTTGCCTTTTAGTTCACAGTGCCTGATGCATATGAGCTACTCACATTGAAAAGGTTGTTTTTGTTGTTATTCTTATACCTAAACCTATATTCCATGTCCTTGAGGTGAACTTGACACATCTCTTAGCACATCTTGATTCTGATGCCCCTCAGCTCTGTGTCCTTTCTGGTCCATGATTCTGTAGAGTCTCAGGACAATAGCTAAGATTTGGCATTAAACTGGATCTGGATTTAAATACTGACTTTTCAATCTATAGCTCTGTGACCTCGAGGAACTTACTTAATCGCACTGAACTTCAGGTTTCTCATAGGTAAAATAGGAATAATAATACCAATTGTTTTTGTGAAATTTTATGTAATGAGGTTTGTAGACCACTTAGGCCAATGCAGGGCACATGTAAGATTTTATTATTTTTCTTTCTTTCTGAAGCATACATTCTTTTTTATTATTTAAAAAGCCATATTATGAGGAATGACAGAAAATTCCCATGGATTTTAAGGTAAAATGTGAGATTTGAAAGATGGATGTTTTATACATACTCTAAACTTCTCTGGGCTATGCTTTCAAGTTGTCACATATTCATTTTTATTTTCCTCTGCTATTTCAGAGGAAAATTTTAAGAATCACTATGCATTAGCTGTGATTTTACCAATTATAAGTGATAGAAACATCAGCTGGATCAGGGATAAGTGAAAAATGGGATTTAATAGTTCCCATTGCTAAAGTGTACAGGGATGGAATTCAGGCATAGCTGAATCCAGGATTCTAATGCTACCATATGATAAGATTTTATTAAGCTCCTATTATCCTTACTTTAAGATTTTTTTCATTCCTTATTTCTCTAGTCAGGATTAATTTATTTTTTCTCCCTCTTTCTGACTCTCTTTTTTTCCTTCTGCATCTGTATTTTTGCTAAGAAAATCCTGTAAGATCTTAGCAACTTTGACTCACAAGTGTCATCTTTTCTAAGTTCGGTTTAAATCCCAACTTTCCCCTAAATGGTCCTGCTTGTTCCATTTTTATCATGCTAGCACTAACTTAAAAACCCATGAGAATGCTGAAGAAAACTTTAATCTGAAAGTGTAGTCACTGCAGTGTTAAGTGGCAGGTGTAAGTCACAATCTTCAATCAAGAAATTAAGGAGCCAAGATGCCTGCTTTTTTCTCCTTTCTTCTTGATCCTTATGCCGAGGTGGTGAATAAAGGATAGATTTAGTGGAGAAAAAAACAAAAGTTAAAAATTTTTAACAATGACCACTATCTTAAAACATTATCCCACCTGATCTAAAATATTTCATCTGAACGCATTTGCATTCACTTATATTTTACTTACATTTTATCAACATTACCTGCTTATTTCCTTGACTATAGAATGAGTTCCCAAAGGGGACAGAAGTATCTTCTTTATTTTCACATTTATTTCTAAAACTTAGCACAGTAGCTGGCATAGAATGGGAGGTTAAAATAAGTGAATATATTTTATTTTACCCCCAAATCATAAATAATCTCTTTAATCAAATGTAATCACACATTTTCAAAAGTTATTTTCTAAAATGATGCTTTTAATTGTGTAAAATAGATAAATTAAAATATGGAATGTATGAATATAGATATGTTTTCTGTAAAGAAAACAGTAGTAAATTTTTCAGCTTTGCAGCCAAACAGTCTGTTGCAACTAATCATTGTAGTGGGAAAGCAGCCCCAGACAATACATAAGTGGACGGGTATTGCTGTATTCCAGCAGAACTTTATCTACAAAAACAAGTTGCAGGCTGGCTTTGGCCCAAGGGCCATGGTTTGCTGACCCCTGTTCTAAAACGAAGCAGAAGGTATGTGAAGTAAACTTACATTCTCTAGGGTGACCTACCATTAACGTTGCCAGAGACTGAAAGTTTCCCAGAACAAGGGACTGTCAGTTTGAAAAGCAGGACAATCCTGGGAAAACTGGGATGAGTTGGTCACCCTACTTTTACTAGATCTCATTCATTCATTCATCCAACTGTTCATTTAACATTCAGTACCTACTAACATTGAATCAACACTCAAAGTTTCAAATTAAAACGAAACATTTACAATGCTCTGCATTATCTTATGATCATATAACATGTAATCTTAAAACTAATTGTAAAAGGCACTATTTTTACTTTTAACTTTTAAAATTTGGACAACTTTGACATGAACAGACTTCAGTAAATGTCAACATAAAATAATAGGATATTACTCAAAATTTTTAAAAAAATGTAGCAGTATAAACTTTTCAACTTACATCATATAGCAGTTCTTCACTTAATTAGTTTCACTAACACATGTTTTATTCAGGCAATAAATGATGTCTTCCTGTCATAAAAATCCCAAATTAGACTTCTTTATAGGCAAGAAATTTGAAGAGGTTGCCAAACATGCTTAGGAAAATCCCAGTGACTTCATGATTCATCATTTGTATTGAAAATTAGAAGGTGAGAAAATTGAGAGGAAAAAAAAAATCTCACTAATAAGGATTAAAAACAAATGATTCATTTCTTAAACTTTTTTCAGAGGAGCAAATTATAGCCAAATCATAGGCCTGACAAACCATAATTAAGTCATAAGAGGAATTATGGGGAATTGAGAGGTGAAGAAGGCCATGTTTCAACTTAAATATCAATTTCATTTAACATTGTTAAAATTGCTCTTTCCTGCTACAAATTCTTTCAGTTTCTGAAGTAAATATTTAATGAAAAGGGAAATGGAATATTAGAAACTACATATATAAATCAAATGGGATTAAACATGGGAAGAAACTTACATAAGTTTTAAATAATGTTCATATGCAAACATGGATAATATTTTTGCCTGGAAATTAGAAAGGAGGCTTCAAACCTAAGAGTCAAGAGAACAGTAAATGCACACATTTCTTTCTCCTCCTTTACAACTTGAGTGCTGCAAGAAAACTTCTGAGACTATCTTTGCTCTGAACAGTGTTTTACTTTGGATAGTTTTAAAATCTGGAGTAGAAAATGACACTGATTTTTAATCCAAGCATTCATATAGTAAAGCTATAACTTTAAAAAATCTCACTTTACTAGAATATCTTGAGAATGGATTGAACGACTTTAAAATAAATGTTTCCTTAGCTGATTATTAATAGGGAGCATATTTTATTTTATTACTTTCCATTTTGTTACATGTTTTATTAAAATGACATGGGAGAACCATACTTTTCCTTCAATAATTCAGTCATAACCACAAAAGAACCTTTAAGCTGAATAGCATTTTTATTTTATATCACTGCACATGATGAATAGATACTGTTTATGAATCTAGACCCTTTAGGTGTGCATTAAATGAGGGCAAGAGGGTTTGGTTTTTTACTTTAGAATTTTAATTGCATTCATTTGTAATCCAGTAAAGGAAGTAAACAGCATGCTAGTAACATTCATCAATGAGAATAGGGTAAAAAGTGATTTCAATAGAGTCTGGCTACGTGAGCCTAATCAAATGAGGCCAGCAGTGTTCATACCCTCTCTCATTCTCTCACTAATAACAGATCATTCATGAAAAACTTGATAATCATTTTATTAGCCATTCCTGTCAGAGGTCTAGTAACTTTAATTTCAGGGTCTTTGACTGTGGAAGACATGGAAGTATAAAAATATAAAGGGGGCACTAGTGGTCTGAATGTGGCCCATGCAGTGAGCATAGCCCCCTTTTCCTGCTGGAGGACATCCAAAAGCAACAAGGAGAATGGGAAACAAAAATACAAACTTCATTTTCTGCAAAAGTAAGAGACAGCTCAAATCTCCAGAGCCCAAAATAAGTGTAAGGGCTGCCAAAAGCAGTGGAGACCGAGCACGGCAGAGCAGGGGCCGTGTGGGAGAAAACTGAGAGAAAATGCCACAGAGTGAATGCCCTGGCAGCAGGCAAGGGGTCAGCTCCTGCAGATATCAGAAAGAAGCAAGATGACAGCCCTCAGATGCGGTGGGTGCAGTCTAGTCATTAAAACTAGACTGCTGTTTGCAACACAGAATTGGGGTGCACTGGCTGGCAGAAGAAGCAATGTCAGACCTGCGTTGATTTTGAGACACAGAAAAGGGAGGTCTAAATAAGGAATCACTCATAAAACTGCCATATGTATAGGGAAGCAGTTTGTCTTGTGACAACCAGGTTCAAGATAGTCTTTGCACTGTCTCGCACATGCCTATATCCATGGACTGGTGAGAAGCGGTAGCTACGTGAACCAATGTGCAAAATGCCACAGCCTGGAACTGGGTCCTCCTCCACATCTGAAACTCCTGCAATAGTTGGTCCAGAAAAATGAACCTTTTTCAATAATGATTACAAAAGCAAAAACAAAAATGAGATACTACAAGAAGAAAGAAAGAAAGAAAGAAAGGAAGGAAGGAAGGAAGGAAGGAAGGAAGGAGGAAAGAAGGAAAGAAGGAAGGAAGGAAGGAAAGAAAGAAAGAAGGAAAGAAAGAAAAATAAATAAATAACCAAGAATACTCATCTGTGAGGCAGCATAGCATAGTCATTAATACAGTGGAGTCTGGAAACAGACTGCGTATTTATCAATACAAATCTCTGGAGTAACTTAATTCATATCTTAGTGCCTCATTTTCCTCAGTTTGTAAAACGGAGTTTAAGTTAATACATACTGCATGGGGTTATTATGATGATTAAATGAACTAACATTTATAAAATGCTTAGAAGAGTAATGATGACAGAATAAGTTGAATATAGATGTTAATTTTTTTAAAATGATACTATGAAATATATGTAAATTTACCTTGATTTTAAAAAATAATTTAATGGTGTAATTGCCACTCTGAAGCAAGACCACAAAGCAGAAATACAAAAATTAAGGGAAATAATGTTGAGATATGAGGCAGAAATAAAAAATGAGCTGGTATTGCTCAGGAAAAGGACAGGGAAAGAATCTCGAAAATAAAGGCAACATTAGACAGATTACCAGGGAAAATAGTGCCAAAAATACAGTTAATCATTTATTAGAAATGATTAAAGTGACAAAATAAGATTAAAATGAGCAAAAACATTAAAAAGAAATGCAGGGCTTCCCTGGTGGCGCAGTGGTTGAGAATCCGCCTGCCAATGCAGGGGACACGGGTTCGAGCCCTGGTCTGGGAATATCCCACATGCCGCGGAGCAACTCGGCCCGTGAGCCACAATTACTGAGCCTGCGCGTCTGGAGCCTGTGCCCCACAACAAGAGAGGCCTGCACACCATGATGAAGAGTGGCCCCCGCTCACCGCAACTGGAGAAAGCCCTCGCACAGAAACGAAGACCCAACACAGCCAAAAATAAAGAAATTAATTAATAAAAAAAAAAAAAAAAAGAAAATCAAGTTTCCTTTAAAAAAAAGAAAAAAAAACAAAGAAATGCAGTGTAGACACTGGAGTCCTTTAATTAAAGCATAAAACTAAAACAATACAACAGAATAAACATATCAAAATTTAATTTCTGAAATAAAAAGTAATTTGAATCTAACATAAGAAAACATGCACTAAATGCCAGGGAAAATTTACTTAGTGTTGTCAACAGTGAGACATATTCTCATATATTAATAAATTTTTAATATAAAGCCTTCCCTGGATAACAGGCAAACAAACAAGATTACTTACAAAGGGGAAAAAATATAAGGCTGAGCACAGACTTCTCCACAATACCTAATTCAGTGTCATAAGAGTAGGCCTAACAAAAAATCTTTAAGGAAAAAAAGTTCAGGGCTTCCCTGGTGGCACAGTGGTTGAGAATCTGCCTCCCAATGCAGGGGACACGGGTTCGAGCCCTGGTCTGGGAAGATCCCACATGCCGCGGAGCAACGGGGCCCGTGAGCCACAACTACTGAGCCTGCGCGTCTGGAGCCTGTGCTCCGCAAAAAGAGAGGCCAAGACAGTGAGAGGCCCGCGCACCGCGATGAAGAGTGGCCCCTGCTTGCCACAACTAGAGAAAGCCCTCGCACAGAAACGAAGACCCAACACAGTCAAAAATTAATTAATTAATTAATTTTAAAAAAAATCAGTTAGAAGACTAGTCAAAATTTTAGCTTGCCAGGGGTCCTTCCTGGCTTCACTGGGCTTTGGAAGGCGCAAAGTTTTCCAGCCTGAAAGAAATTAAAATGTCCTCTGCCAATCATCCTGGAAAGACTGAATTCCTGAGGGGGAGGGGAACCCCTAAGAGTATGTGTTATTCTGGTGTGAGAGGAAAAACTTCCTCTCGTCTCCCATCGCTCTCAGTGACCGGGCTTCTTGGCTGCAGAGCCAGGTTCCTCAGGCAGTAAGCTGACCCTTCCACACAGTGGGAGATGGAGAAGGACACCAGAAGTACCTCTCTGGGGGCCGAGGACTGCGGATTATAACAGCAACTGAAGCTAATAGCAGTTTTAGGGTCGCTTTCCGTTTCTCATGCCTTTCATGGTCATGTTAATATTATAGGAGTGCCTCAGCTCTGCTACAGTGAATTCTGGAAGGACCCACTGCCCATGCTTGGGGAGTATGGTCCAGGCGAAAAGAGCAGGGGCGTGAGGGACACTCAGTCTCAAGACAGTGAGATGTTACCTTCCAAAGAAGAGCAGTGGTCCTTCCACGTGGAGAGGAACAGAGCTGCCATTTGAAGCCAGACAATAGGACTCCAAAGGCCTTAGTCTTCATCTCCATTCTCTACTGCTTCTAAAATTGGCAACGGTTGGATTTCCTACGGTCAAATGGAAAGCCAGCCATACTAAGGAAATCTGATCTGTCAAGGGAAGTGTGACATTATAGGCACGTGTGAGGGGCCAATAGAAGAAAATGTGTCTCAGAGGAATGAAGTAACTGGCCCAACATTGGGAGAATCTGAGGCTGGTCTGTTGGACTTCAGTGCCCAGGCTCTTAATGACTGTGAAACATAATACCATCTCTGCCTCACTCACAGGCTTGTTGTAAGGATCAGACATGAGCGATTTTTCAAAAGCACTTGAATAGCTATAAAATGGGATGAAGATATATACGTTTATATTATATAGCTATGGCATACTTGGCTTCGCTGTAGAGAAAGACAAGATACCTTAATCAAAATAGGTACAAGCCAGTCAGAAGGCAATTAAGTTTCTCCTCTTCCTGTCTTCTCGAGGATAGAAACAAATTTCAGTCCAAAACCACTCCTCGAAAGTCAGCAAATACATTCAAAGTCCATGCTTTTGCTGGTCCCTGCCTGAACTGCTCTATGCCCCAAGCCTCCTGGTTTCTCAAAATCATATTCACCTTATGAAACCTACTTCAAATGTCACTTACCCTGGGAATCTTTTCTCAGCTAACCACCCCCCCCACACACACACACCAGATACTTAATGGCCGTGCCAGCAGTTGATCACATTCATACATCTAACTTCATGTAACGCGATGTGCCTTCTCCCCACTCCGCCGGCCTGTGCTGTCCTTTCAGCACAGCCACAAGCCTTTTATTCTTCACTGAACAGCAAGGCTAGAGCAATGCTTAAAAACCTATTAGGCATTTAATAATGATTGAACATTATTGGTAGAACAATGACTTTTCCTAAACGATTGGAGCCTATGTCGTTCCCTGAAGGTTATTCAGATGGAAGAAACCATACACTGATCCTCTAAATTTTAAGATATAATAGCTAGTATTATACTGAGACTGAGATGGCCAAGCATGTGTTGAGTTTCTATTTCATTCAGGTTTCTAATTTCATTTTCGTTCATGTCAACTATTATAAACCATAGAATGACAGATGTTTGCTTTTGTTGGGAGGGACGGTTGAGTAAATTGTTGACAAATCAGAGGCTAGTATATGAGATAAGAGAAGGCAGGTAGAAGTAGAAGAATATTTCAGGCAGGATATCAGTACTATGAGTTGGAAGAGGGCGAAAGCCAGGTAAGGGTGCCCTGAGCAGGTGAGTGTTCCGGAAGTGATGTGCAGTGGTACCAGGCAGAAGGCCTGGCTGTGCAGTCAGTGATAAGGGCTCTTCTGTCTTGTCTTGCATTGTGCTACCACTGATAAAGGGTAGGCTGATGTTAAATACAGATCTAATCCAATCACCGCTGAAGACAGATTTACCAGAAGACAGATTAGAGTTTACAGGATATTTAAGAGACCAGTAATATGGTTTCTTAAGAAAAATACCATGAAATAGTTTAAAAGAAAAACTGAATATGCAGAATAATTCCAGGAATCGTGGAAGCTGAATGAAAGATGCCAAAAACTGAAATACATCATTTATCAGACTCCATTCTTTGATCTTTAAACCCCAAATTCTACATTCACTGAGATATTCCAGGAACATTTTAACCACAAATTCAAAATGTTTTGTCAATATTTTCTCATGATGTTTCATAAAGGACCTTTTCGGGAAGGAGCAAGATTTGTCGTCATGCTCATTTTACAGTTGTGGAAATAGCGAGTGCACAGTCACAAGGAGCTGGCCTGGGTCTCCGGGATCCACCAGTTTGGGTTGTATTTAGTTTAATTGTAACTGACCAGTCTGAGAAGTTTCTGTCTTCTTTCCAGGCACTATGCTGACTTTTCATAGGATCAGGATGAGGTCTAACGAATATACAGAATTGCAGATAGAGTGTGGAGAACTTGTGATTAAAATAATTTTCTGAACTCTCTGTTACTTGTAACAGAAAAGACAGATGATAAGACAAAAAAAAAATTCTAACCATTCTTGACGACCATGCCAAAGCCCTGTCACATCCCTCAATCATTTATGGTCCTTCTTCCTTTTTTCTCCATAGCATTTCATTTTAATGGGTTTATGGTGACTTACTTAAACCTTTACCTTTCTTTATATTATACTCATTGTAATTCTTGCCTAAATAGAGTACATGCTTGCTGATGAATTTACTTATCTCTGTGCACCATGTGTTGCTTAATAGAATTTTTTTTACATAGAAACTCCAAATATATTTTAATTATATCCTGGAATAAGCATTAAAGGATTTGATCCATCAACCATAAAACCGTTCCCAATTATGTTAATTCATAACAATTATTTCCTTAAAGAGTTGAAAAATGAAAATATTCCATAACTAATTCTCTTTATTAATTTATTTATTCATTCAGCAGATTTGATTTGCCGTTTATAGTGTACCAGCAGTGGAGATACAGTAGAGTACAAGGAATAAAATGTCTCTGCACTCCTAGCACATAAAGGGAAGGGAAAATAAACAAGTAACTAAATAAGATAAATTCATATAATGATAAATGCTGTGAAGATAAAAATATAACAGAATAATATCATTGAAGGTGATCAGGTGAGTGGCTACTTTAGACGAAATGACGAGGAAAGGCTTCCATAATGAAGTGACATTTGAGCTGAGATCTGAATGTGAAGAGAGCCTTGCAAACATGGGTGGGAGAGTGCTGTATGCATAAGGATTAGCAACTGCAAAGGTCCTGAGGCAGAAAATGTTCGAAGTACAGAAAGAAAGAAAGAAAGAAAGTCAATGAGGATTGAGGTCATTGTACTCAGAGAAGTGTAATGTAAAATGATGTTGAAGACAGAAGTAGAACTGAAATCATGTAAAGCTTTATAGGCCATGATTAAATTAGGTTTTCTAGTTGTAACATAAACCATATGCTTTCTGCAAGACTTGAGTGCTATGCTCTATAGCATCTGGGTGGGTCCTGGTGACCAGTTCTCTCAAGTGGCATGTGGACAGACATGCTCTGTGTCACTTCCAGGTCAAAGTAGTAATAAAGCGTGCCTTCTCAACCCTCTGTCTTCCCTCTTATGCTGGAAATAAAGGACTCTGAAGCCCTAAGCATGTCAGATCTACAAGATGAAATTAGCCCAAAAGAAAGCTTCTCATCAACCAGGAACACAGGTGCTAGACACTTACATGAGCAAAAAATAAACCTCTTGTTTTAAACCATCAAAATCATTGGATTTATTTGCTGTAACAAATCACATAACCCAACTAATACAGATATGACGTGACTTACATTTCTAAACAACGACTCTGGTACCATGGGCGTAATAAACATAGGGCTCAAGTATAGAAGCTGGGCGGCCAGCAAGGAGGTTGTTGCAGGTGTCTTGATAAGCAATTATGCTCACTGGTTTCCAGAGTAGACATGAAGATGGAGAGAAGTGGGCCAATTCAAGATGTACCTTTTGAAATTAGACCCGTCAGAAGTTACTGAAGGGAGAGAAGGAAAGTAAGGAGTGCTGGGTCAGCAGTATAATGTTTTACTTTTGCTTTATTTCTCAAAAGAGGACTACAATTTTCATTTTTTTTTACTGGTGTGACAGGGAACAGTTATGCCCTGAAAAGGTCTTATAAAACAGGGGTCCCCAACCCCTGGGCCGTGGACTGGTAAAGGTCTGTGGCCTATTAAGAACCGGGCAGTATAGCAGGAGGTGAGTAGCCGGCTAGCAGGCAAAGCTTCATCTGTATTTACAGCCGCTCCCCATCGCTCGCATTACCTCCTGAGCTCCGCCTCCTGTCAGATCAGCGGCGGCATTAGTTTCTCATAGGTGTGCGAACCCTACAGTGTATTGCACGTGTGAGGGATCTAGGCTGCGCGCTCCTTATGAGAATCTAATGCCTGATGATCTGAGGTGGAGCTGAGGCGATGCTAGCGCTGGAGAGTGGCTGCAAATACAGATTATCATTAGCAGAGAGGTTTGACTGCACAGAGATCATAGTAAATCAATTGCTTGCAGACTCTTATCAAAACCCTATCAGCGAGTGGCAACTGAAAACAAGCTCAGGGCTGCCACTGATTCTGCATTATGGTGAGTTGTATAATTATTTCATTATATATTACAGTGTAGTAATAATAGAAATAAAGTGCACAATAAATGTAATGCGCTTGAATCATCCCAAAACCATCACCCCCCCCAACCCGGTCCGTGGAAAAATTGTCTTCCACAAAACCAGTCCCTGGTGCCAAAAAGGTTGGGGGCTGCTGTTATAAAACACTTCCTTATTTGTTTGATTCATATTTACTAATCTTGGATGATTTATTGATAATGAAATAGAAATTAATTTGAAAATTGTTAACATAATGTAATCTTTTCAATAATGACTTGTGCCTTGCCCTGAAGAAAGTACAATAGAAATTAGTCTCCTTTGGTTTGGAGAATATATGTCTATTTGTGTATCCTAAATTTATATTTATTTTCTTCAGTAACCCCATTATATAGCTGTCTCATTTTGAGCCAATTATTAATGCAATTTCCCAAATCTTTATTTTCCATTGAACTACTTAGGAATAGTTCATCTGGAAGTAAGAGAAATCCAACTACAAGTTTATTTGTTTGTGTTACTTTTCCTTAAATGATTAGAAATCCCAAGGTAGTCAATCCAGGATTGCTTAAAAAGCAAAGCCTTGTCTAATTCAAATTTATGAACCAGTGTTTTAGTTAAGTGTGCACCCATTTATTAGATTGATAACTTGAAAGTCCTAGGTAGGAAATGCAAAATCTAATAGTATTTTAGCCATTGTGAGAGGAGGGATATGAATTTTCAATAGGGAATCGGAAACAAAAACAGCATCATAAATGGTTCTGGGGCAAGGAAAAAATTATCAAAAAGAAAGGGGGGGAAATGACATATGCTAGTCTAGTCTATTTCTTTTTATCAGGAAAATAACATTTCCTGGAAGCTCCTCCCAGAAGTATTCCTGTCATATCTCATGGCCCAAAATGGATCTTATGGTCACTTATAATTGCAGGGAAGTCTGAGGAGGTAATGAATTTTAATTGAGTACATGATCATGCTGAACAAAAATGATTATTTTTTAAGGAAAAATGAGAATGTATTAGTTAGGGTACGGGCTAAGGTGCTATAATGTAACGCTCTTGAACTATAGTGGTTTAACAGTCTAGAGTTAAGGGCTATTCTAAGGCTGGTCGGTATCTCTGCTGTCTTCTATAAGCCCCCACTTGAAGACCTGAGATTACATTCTAGTTGCACCATTTCCCAGGCATCCGGAAAGGGAGAAGAGCCTAGAGGAGCACACATCCATTTATTTTAAGGGTAAATCCATGAAGGGTACCCATCCATTCTGTTACCAAATTATTGGCTAATACCTAGTCAGATGACCATTTGTAGCTGCAAGGGAGGCTGGAAATGTAGTGGTTAGCTTGGCATTCATGTGTCATGAAAGTGTATTCATTTGGAAGAAGGAGAAAATGGGGATTGGGCAGGGCTGGGGAAGGTGCCGCAGGAAGTTTTACCAGAGAAAGGATTGAAAGGTATGTTGAAACCAGATATCAGGAATTTATTTCTTTAAACAGTGCAAAGCTATGAAAACATTGTAAATAAGAGAACAGCATAATCTGAAACGTGTTCTGGAAGATTACCCTGGCAGCAGTGCAAGTGTTTGCTCCTTCGCGGAGCTGAAGTTGAGCAGGGTTCGTAACACTGCAATAGTCCGCATTGGAAGGAATGAGGGCTTCACTTGAGAGGATGAGGGCAGATGTGGGAGAAGCAGATGTAGCCACTCATTGTATATGAGGACAAGGGAGAGGATGGAGTGAATCAGATGAGCTAATCTCTATGACTGGGGGTTTGGTGCTGAAATTAACTGGAAGGTGGAAACACAGAAAGAAGAACATGTGTGAGGAAAAATGGCAAGTTTCGTTTTGAACTTAAGTTTGAGGTCTCTTTCAGCGAGGGGGGGGGTGCAGTAACTATGACGTATGACTAATAAAAATGAGCATTTTGTGCTCTGCAACAGTTTGTACTACAGATATTCTCATATTGTTCTGGGAAACTCTCCCAACTCAACATTTGGCTGCAGTCATTGTAAGCCCTTGAGAGTCATTCAGGAAATTCCATGCACGTATGACTCTGCTTTGAAAGTGCACACCTAGGAAAAGACAGGACGAGTTATGATGCACTTTGTAGAGTCAGGACTATGCTATGCTAACAATAGGCCTGAAGAACTCTGGAGTCCTCTAGGGACTTGCTCTAGGAAACCCCATATGTGAGGCTAGATTTCAGGGGCCATACAGATGTAAGGGCTGATGTGAAACTCGTACCCAGCAGTACAGGATAGAATAAGAGGCAGCTAAAAAGAGAAAGAAAGAGAGAGAGGGGGGGAAAGAGAGAGAGACTGAGAAGAAGGAAGAAAGGAGGAAGGAAGCAAGGAAGGAGGGAGGGAAGGAAGAAGAGAGGGAGGGAGAAACCAAGAAAGAAGGATCAAAAAAGCCAACTGAGTCTCTAGGAACAGTGGATAGTTCTGTAATAATATGGCATCAAATGTCATTAAGTTAAAGATTCACAAATCATCAATAATTCCATCATAAGATGCCAGCCATTTGAGACTCTCCAAAGGCAGGGCCACTTAACCCATACATAAAAGCACACCACAGTGGATGACTAACACTAGGGAAAACACATCTTCACTCCAATGTCTTCATACACCGTTTCTGACCACATCCCTCCTTACATGCCCTGATCTATCTTTTGGCCTCCCCTTCTTCCCTATTCCTTTCCAACGTAGCCATTTCTTGACTTCCATTTCAGCTCATCCAGGTCTGCTTTTGTCTGGTTTGCTGCATTTGGAGGACCTTGCTGAAACTGACCCGTGGCTGTGCTCTGAAACTGTTCTCTTAAAAAGTGCTCCCCAAAAAAAAAAAAAAAAAAGTGCTCCCAAGGGCACCTGAGGAGAGGTCCTGCCAGCCCAGGCAGTACCGGCTTCCCACTTGTGCTTCAGTGCCAAGATGGAGACAGGTAGCACTGTGTACTTGGATGCCTGTGAACTTCAATTTTTAAGTTGTCACCTCTAAGTTTGGAACTAATTTTGTCAGTAAAATATTAGAGTCATATCATGTAGTTAGATTCATCACCAATAAGTCTGTGGGAGCATCCTTGGTCTATCTTATTCAACACATGTTGTAATAAACAGGGATCCAGGAATGGCATTGGGCAATGAGATTGCATTTATGAACAGACACAGCAGCTGCCCTCAAAGAGACCGTAATCCAGTAAGACAATAAAAACATCTATTACAATATACGATGTTAATTTCTACGATAGGAATTTGCACAGAGAGGTTTTCTCACCTCGTTGAATATATCTGTATCTATATCTATATCCATATCTATAGCTATAGCTATATCTATATCCCTAGAGTCTCACTTACCCAGATATCCAACAGTAGAGCCCATTAAAAATTCAGTCACCAATAAATTAGCTATATTAGTTATAATTGATTATAAAAACTTGATAAAGGAAAAAAGTCCAAACATGCCACTTTCCATTAACTATATTTATATTGGACATATGTATTTGCTAATAAAACATACATCATACTGCAGCAATGACTAAAACAGCAGTTTTCAACGTTTATCCAGGAAACTCTCTGGGCAGGGGCGGGAATCTCTCAATATGTTCCAGGAGGTTTGCAGGGTCAAAACTATTTTCATAATTATAGTAAGATTTTTTTTTATGTTTTCACTATCCTTCTCTCATTAACATTGAGAGAGGTTTCCCAGAGGCTACATGAGATGGGATAGTTCAGCAGACTGAATGCAGAAACACATACAAGACACTGACTATTAGCTTGACATTAAAGAGATTTTTCAAAAATATAAAACAATACCACTGGGCTTCCCTGGTGGCGCAGTGGTTGAGAATCTGCCTGCCAATGCAGGGGACACGGGTTCGAGCCCTGGTCTGGGAAGATCCCACGTGCCGCGGAGCAACTAGGCCCGTGAGCCACAACTACTGAGCCTGCGCGTCTGGAGCCTGTGCTCCGCAACAAGAGAGGCCGCGATGGTGAGAGGCCTGCGCACCGCGATGAAGAGTGGCCCCCGCTCGCCGCAACTAGAGAAAGCCCTCGCACAGAAACGAAGACCCAACACAGCCATAAATAAATAAATAAATAAATAAATAAAATTTTTAAAAAAATAAAACAATACTACTACATTTTCTCACTGCATTTTTGCTTTAGAAAATATGATTATTTTCCTGGAAATTCATTATTGATTTGAATAGGTAATATATTTATTTTTTAATGAATTAACAAATGAATACTTTAAATTTTTTCTCAGCTTCAATTTCTAATGGGTTAAATATTGGTAGCTATAACTCTGTCATCAAAGGTGATTTGGGGGGCTTCCCTGGTGGCGCAGTGGTTGAGAATCTGCCTGCCAATGCAGGGGACACGGGTTCGAGCCCTGGTCTGGGAAGATCCCACATGCCGCGGAGCAACTGGGCCCGTGAGCCACAACTACTGAGCCTGCGCGTCTGGAGCCTGTGCTCCGCAACAAGAGAGGCCGTGACAGTGAGAGGCCCGCGCACCGCGATGAAGAGTGGCCCCCGCTTGCCACAACTAGAGAATAGCCCTTGCACAGAAACGAAGACCCAACATAGCCATAAATAAATAAAAATAAATAAATTTTTTTTAAAAAAAGTGATTTGGGATGCTCAATAATTTTTAAGCATGTAAAAGGCCCCTAGGAACAAACAGTTTGAGAAAGGCTGCCCCAGAGCGGCTCTCCGAATCGTGAGGAAGTACTCTGCTTTTCTTTCTTTTTTTTTTTTTTTTTAATAAATTTATTTATTTATTTATTTATTTATTTATTTATTTATTTATTTATTTATTTTTAGCTGTGTTGGGTCTTCGTTTCTGTGCGAGGGCTTTCTCTAGTTGCGCCAAGTGGGGACCACTCTTCATCGCTGTGCGCGGGCCTCTCACTATCGCGGCCTCTCTTGTTGCGGAGCACAGGCTCCAGACGCGCAGGCTCAGTAATTGTGGCTCAGGGCCCAGTTGCTCCGCGGCACGTGGGATCTTCCCAGACCAGGGCTCGAACCCGTGTCCCCTGCATTGGCAGGCAGATTCTCAACCACTGTGCCACCAGGGAAGCCCTCTGCTTTTCTAACAAAGATGAGAGCCAGGAATTTTGGAATAGGAAATAAAAATACATACCAGAGAATGGCACATAACATTGTTGAGCAAGGAAAGCGTTGTTTTCACATGAGGGAAGGAGAGAGACTGAAATTATACATCTTCGTGGAAATCTGGAAGAGCTTCAAGGAGGAGGTGAGGACTAGATTTCCTTTGACCCTCGGAAAATCAATATATATTTCAGTTCATATCTACTTCCTGGGGAGCAAGAGTGCAACTTAACTTAAGAAGAGGCCGAAATATAAAGTTAGAAACAAATGAATATTCCTTTAAGTTCAGTAGTCAAAGGGCAAATAAGATGTCGATGCTGACCCAGCAGGCAAGGCCTCAGGGAGATGCTTTCTGATCTGAACAATAACTCTATTGTAATGAACACAATCGCTGCACATATTCTTTTCTCAGTTTATGGGCACAGATTCCCTGGAGTCAAAGGGACTTCAGGGCATGCGTCAAGGGAATATCATAGCCTGGAGTGTGAGCATATATTAATCAAAACCTATTTTTCACGAAGGACTCTGCCTTTTAAAAAAAAATTATATCTCTTTACAATTTTATATTTCAAATTAAAAGCTTTATTCTCACATGTCTATAGTAAGAAGTGTTGCAAATTCTTTTGAAATGAAGCTCTGGATTGACACCATTCAGAGAAATGCTATATGCATCATCCCCATATCTGTCCTCAAGAAATCAATAAACAGAAACTGCTCTTACATGAGACAGACACTTCCTATAAAAGCCAAAATTATTTTAGCATCTAAATAATTATAGTTTATATTAAATGCCATCTTGCAGTTCAGATAGCACTTTAAGTCCAGGAAAAACTTGTACATGAATGTTCATAGCAAGTATATTTACAATAGCTAAAAACAGGAAATAATCTAAATGTCCATCAACAGGTGAATAGGTAAACTGTACAATCATACAGTGGAATACTACTCAGCAATAAAAAGAAATGAATCATGTTACAAAACAATAAATGAATCTCAGAATTGTCACACTGCTGCATGAAAGGAGCCAGATGCAAATAGTACGGGCCATATGATTTCATTTACCTAAATTACTAGAAAATACAAAGTAATCTGTAGCCACAAGAAAGCGGACTGGTGGTTTCAGGGCAGGGTAGGGAGTAAGGGAAGGAGAAGCAGGATGGATTGCAAAGGGATAAGGGGGCTCTTTCAGAGTGACGAAAACATTGTGTAATTTGATCGTGGCAATGATTTCACAGGTGTGTATGTTGTCAAAACTGGTCAAACTGCACACTTTAAATGGATCCAGTTTATTGGACATAAATTATACCTCAGTAAAGTTAATTTTTTAAATGCGCTGCAACAAAAATAACCCCATTTGATCATCTCCATAATCCTGTGACATAGTAGAGAAAATGGTGATCTTATTTTGTGAATGAGGAGACTGGAGATCAAGAGATGCATTGACTGGCCGTGGCTAGTAACTCCGGGGGCTTGAGGAAGGCAGGTGTAAAGAGTAGTAACTTTCAAACTTTTTCCTGTGACTTTTTCTTATTTTTGTCAAGTACAATAGCATGCAGACCCCCACTGTATAAAACAGGAACCGCTGGGCTGCTGTGATTGGAACGGAGATGGGTGTGAGTGTGGGTTGGAGGGGGGAGGGGTGCGTGGCAGATACCTTCTCAGGATCCTAGGACTTGGACCGCTTGAAAACCCTGAAGTGATGACACAGACATGGATGCTGAATCCAGAAGACCTTGCTTCGGACTTCTCTGTCATTTACGAGCTCGAAAGTCTATGTTTGCACATGAAGTTGAATATAGTCACAGAATCGGTCACCTAGAATTTTTCAGTGCTTATGCCATTTACTTACTTAATGTTTCCTAAACTTCATTTGTTGTATTTTAGCTTCCTGGTAATTTACTTCTTAACAATGTAACAATATCTAGGTGTCTGATATTTTGGATACTCTCAAGAGTGCTGGGGGTGAAGATTTCATGCAATAACGTTCCATGAAACTACTTAGGAGAATTCATGAACATTTGGCCAATGGTGTTATATTAATGGCAGTAGGGAAATCACTAAGCAAGAACCTGAACCTTAACTTTGACTCCTATCTCTCCCACATCTAGTCAGTCACCCACTGATTTTCACTTGAGTAGTTCAACTTCTATTTATTTTCTCGGTCGCCACCATAATTCAGAACAACCAACATCCTTCTCCTTTATTTTATGATAGCAAAGGTCCAGCTTCAATCCCCATCCAATCTACTCCACACACTGCAGCTAAAATATTCGTTCCAAAGTGCAATCAACACCTGCCATTCCTCTGTATAAAGTCCTCTAGTGGATCCCCATTTCCTTTGGGAAAATGTCTAAATTCCTTCGTAGGGTTTACAAGGTCCTAATGAACTGGACTCTCCTTATCTCTCAGCAACATTTTTTACAACATGCAACCCTAAGCTCTACCCTGCAGCTGAATGAAACTTTTCCAGTTTTGCAAACACGTGACTTCTGGGTTTTCGAACGTGCTCCTTCCCCCTCTCCCAGAATACTCTTCCTCCCTCCTATTCATCTGACACCCATTCCTGCCTCATCTTAGCTCTCACTTCTTTTGGAAGCCTTACCTCACGTCCTCCATCTTAGTCAGGCGATGAAGCCAAATTCTTGATCATCAGGGGCCAAGTTCTCCTTTCATCAGCGTTTTTTAATAGAATTACAATGAACTATTTGTGTACAGATTATCTCCCTCAGAGTGTAAACTCCGGGGCATGCTTACATCTTGCTTTTTCACCCTTTTCTTTCCAGTTTCTGGCATAGTCCCTGGCACAGAGTAAGCACTCAATAAACATTTCTTGAATGAACTGACTGAATAAGCCATCCTAACAAATGGCCGAAGCAGATGGCTCTAGACTGCTGGATGACAGCAGATTAAGGTAACATATTTGCTGCATGGCTTTCTTCCAAAACTATGGAAACAGAAAGTGAGTGTGGGCTCATGACTCAACGTCTCTTCTGACTGAATATTACACGGCATGGCTGATCCAGATCCAAACCAAAAGTTTTAATCTCTGTAAGAAGAATATATCATTTTCCCCAATATTATTCTTTCCTGGGCAAGAAGGGTTTTCTAGCATTTTAATCCATAAAGCACTTCCATGATTAAATTTAGATTTGCTGTGCAATGAGACTAATGCACCAAGGTGAAAGAGGAAAAATACTGGTAAGTTTTAAACATGTTAGGATAATTGGGCCCAACGTGCGTAAATTGCTTTCAGATGAAAGGCTCTAAGCAATTGTTAAATTATAAACATTGAAAAAAAAAAGTCCTCTGCATCCAATCTAGAGAAGAAAAGGTTTCCATTTGTACAGCAAATTAGAATCAGGTATTTCTGTAGGTCAGCAATTTCTTTTTTTTAAGGCCAGGGAAGCTCTTCTGGCATTTGCTGCATGTGATTCAGAGATGGAAGGGCTTTGGTGACTGCGGAAGCCATTTTCGCCTCGCACTTGTCCACAGCAATTACATTGGAAAGGGTCCTAGACTTGTGGGGTGTGGGATGTGGGATAAATTTGGAGAAAGACCACAATATGTAAACAAAACCTGCCAGTTTTCCAAAATACCCAACCACAAGACTTCACATTTTGGCAGCTGAGAAAGAGTCAAATGTGCTTTATTCTGACAACAAATTTTATTCTCAGCAGGGAGAATTATGAATCCCAGTTAAAGCAAGCAACTACCAATAACCAAAGTTAAAGAAATTTTAAAATATAGCCTATGTAGTGAAACGTAGCAAGCACGTGTTCTGAGACAATGTTAATCAAGAAACTGATGGCAATAATAGAATCTTTGAAGTGTGTGTTTTCAAAATCCTTTAGATTAAGAAATCCTACAGGAGAGTTATTTCTGAAGATAGATCATTAGCATTAAACTGCTTAGTTTATGTTGATAAAATCTTCTAACTTGCTGTATCATCAACTGAATAATAGTGTTTGAGTCTTGGATAAGATTTTATGACTACTTTTATGTTTACAAAGTCCTAAAAGGGTTATATTTTTATATCATTGTCACATGGCTTTGACTAACTAGCTCACTCTTCTAAGGCAATCAGAGAGTCAAAAATAGATAATCCACGTCAAAACATTGTTGTATTTCCCCAGAATTTTAATAGTTCTGCTGGTTCTGAGAAAACAACTAGTTTGAATACCAAATGGTTTTAAACTTAAACCATATCCATTGTCAACTAGCATTTAAACAGGGCCAAGGGAGCTGTTCTTCCCTGCCTTCTGGAAGGAAAGGACCTGCAGGCTTTCTCCCCTAGCCAGAGGTCTCCAGAGCTGGGTCTTATCAAGTCTGGAGATCCAAGGAAAGGTAAACAGCTTAGCTGCCTTTAGGAATGCTGATAACATTGCTTTGATCAGTTTCCAGCTGGCAAACAGGGTAAGCATGGACTAAGAGGTCCACAGTACCTTTGCTAAAGTCTGAGGTTCAGAAGTGGGGATGAGGTGGGCATGATAAACCCCGTGAAACAAGCATAGGGTGGGAGCAATTCCAGTTACTGTCTCAGAAGGGAGTTAGAAACTACAGATGAGGACCAAGTAGTAGAGATTTATTAAAATCCTGGAGTGATTAGAAGTAAAATGCCTTTTTTAAAAGGCATATTTATTCATCTATTCTTCCATTCATCCAAGAACTATTTGCTGAGTATTTACTAACTGCCCTTGTCTGCAATTAACTCTGCCTGGCACTGGGGATGTGACAGTCAATGAGAATGACACACTCTACCTTCATGAAACTTCCAGTCTGGCAGGTGTGTAAATGTGCATGTATGTGTGTGTGTGTGTGTGTGTGTATGTCTAGGTATAGAGATAGGGAGACATACAACTCAGAATTCACCCTTTTGAGCAGCAAATCCTAGAGAGTTGTCGAGGGAAGAGTGCACCTCGCTTCCCACTTTCCCACTGTAGAAGTTAATAGGAAGCCCTCATTCCTTTCCCATCTCCCAGCAGCCAGGACCAGACATGCTCTCTCCTAGGAATTTCAGCTTTGAGGGCACATGACAATGGCTCAGAAACAACTAGAAATTCTTCAAGAAGGTAGTGCCAGCAGAGTTCTGAGTCCAGCGGTGTGGCAGCAGCCTCAGTCAGCCTGGTGTGATCCGGCTCACCTTTCAGCTGCCCAGACTTGGGCTTCCTGCCGATTTTCCTTCCCTGAGTTTTCAGTAATCTTGTCAACCTCTCTCCTATATCTTGTACTGCTCCAGTTGAACAGAGTTAGTGTCCGACGGTTGCCACCAAGAATAGATACTTGCAAAAGAGGAAACGTTAAATAAGTGTTGGCATTACTCATTAATTGCAAACACAATAAGTGTTATGAAGGAAAGGCGTATTGGTTTTTTTGTTTTTTTTGGATAGCGAGCAAGGAAGATATTTGAGAAGCCTGGGACCCTTACCACTTCTAGGCTGGAGGAAAAAGTCCTCCAAAGAACCAACAGAATGCTAGAAGTTACTGAAGGAGGGGAAATCCCTGGACCCGAGGCACAGGAAGAAAGAGTTGCACTGGGATCCAACATGGTCTAGGAAAACGAACTGCAGAAAGACCTCCGTAGGGTTTTGACATTCTGATTAGGGTAACCTTTGCTATTCATAAACAGCAATTCAAGAAGAGCCTCAGAAAAGATTTGTATTCCTCCCTGCACTTCAGACAATCCCTATATCCAAGTACTGACAGCTTTATGTCTCCTCCATTCACACCACGAGGGCCCAGTGCAAGGCCCCATCACCTCCACCCTTGACTGGTGTCCCAGGTTCTAGTGTTTCACCCTTCAGATCTTCTTTTTTAACATCCAGGTGATCACTCTAAAATACTATGTGATTATGTCAGTTCTCTTTCTTAAAATCCTTCTGGACCACTCCATCAGCCCGTCACTTAAGGGATGAATCGCATGCTCTTTAAAAGCCCCCTCTAATGCGGCTATGTCCCCAGGCTCTTGCCTCTCACCACCTGCAACTTTGCCTTTTAGTAACATTGCACTGCTTGTAATTCTCCAAACATACCTGGTGGTTCCATTCCTTTGTGCCTTTGCTTATCTACTGGATTTTCTGGGCCTGAAATACCCTTTTCCCGGTCCCTTACTCCTCTGCCTGCCCCTAATTAATTCTAATTTATGCTTAATGAATGAGTTCAGATGTTATCTTTTTCTTCAGAAACTTTCCTGGAACCCCTTGGTTGGATGAAGAGCTGCTGTAGCACCTTGTATACATCTCTATCACAACACGTATCATGTTTTATTGACATTAACTTTTTATGTCTTGGTTTTACCCATTGTCTTAGCTTAGGCTGCTTTGACAAATTACCATAGACTGGGTGACTTAAACAACAAAAATTTATTTCTCACTGTTCTGGAGGCTGGGAAGTCCAACGTCAAGGTACCAGCCAATTAGGTTCCTGATGAAAGCTCTCTCTCTGGTTTGCAGATGGCCGTCTTCTCCTTATATCCTCACATGGTAGAGGTAGACCATCTTTCTCATGCTCTTCTTGTAAGGGCACTAATCCCACTCATGAGGGCTTTACATCATGACCTAATTATTACCCAAAGGCCCCATCTCCAACATATGAATTTGGGAATGACACAAACATTCGGTCCATAACACCCAAAAACTTTTGTGTCTGATTTATTTTCATATTCCCAATACCTAGAATAGCTCCAGCCAAACATTAGGCTCTTAAAATAATATGTTGTACTAATTTATGTATATAATGTTCTCAGTAACATCAGCTACTAAGTTATAACCTCTGGCTTTACTGAGGACCCTGACTTATTTAATATGAATTTTTAATGTTTCTCCAGGAACTGTCTCGTCCACCTTTCTCTTTGATAATTTTAAAAATCAATAGGATCTTCCTAGAAAAGTTAAAAGACAGGGTCGATGGAGAATATAGCAAGGCAAGAAAAAGAAATATGAGGGAGTAATGTTGCTGCAAAAAAAGATGAGTCACAGATGGAGACATTTGCAAAATGAAGAAGGAAAGAGCAGGAAATGAGAAGGCTTAATTATGGTGCATGATTCAACCACAGATTAGGCTGCTGTATCTTACTTCCAGTTTCCTTTACTTCTATTTAAACTGTATAAATCTGACTTCCTGAAGTAATCTATTTCTAGTAACATATATTCGGCCCAGACATGTATAATTCCTGTCATGGGCCACATCAACCTGTGAAAGACAAAAACCAGATTCCTGACAATGCTTGGCATGGGAGCCCGTCTTAATTCCCTGGGCCGCTCAGGAAATAAGCATGATTCTTTGGTAGAGGAGCGTGTCCCCAGCCAGCCTCAAGGTCCCAAGTGTATCAGCCTTTTTCCTCTCTGCACAAACTTCACCAGTAGTCCTTGATCTTTAACTGAGGATGAAGAAGGGTCAAAACGCTGAGAGCAGAAGTTTCGGGTGATAGACAATCCTTATTAACCCTCAATTCTATCACTTTCCAGTTTGTATGCCCTTGAGTTCATTAACTTCTCCAAGCTCAGTTTCCTCATCTCAGAGATAGGGACATAATGGTTTCTAACTTACAGGATTTTGGTGACAAGTAAATACTAATGTGTTTGTGCTGCGCTTAGCACTGTGCCAGGAATGCGGTGAGTGGATTCAGTAGATGATACATGCTTAAATTCCTTCCAGCTGAAAGGAATCCATTTGGGCCCATTATGACTCATTAGGTCATGTAACGTGACCCCAGATACCAATCGCCTCCTTCTGTGTCACCTCTGCTGTGTCTTCCAGGTAACCAGTTGTGCCTTAATCTTCTTCCTGGGAGCCGAGGACTTCAGTCTCTGTCCAGCAGCATCCCTGCCTCTCTGGAGCACTGGAGCAATCCTGGAAAATCCTTCTCTAAAGCATGCTGGACTCATGGTTACACGTTCAGCCTTTAAGAGTCTGGCTACATCAATGCGTGCTGCCACATGGCTCAAATGTAGAAGCAAGTACTTAGCTGGTGAGTAAGGCTGACTGATTATTCATCCTCTATATCTTAATTCGTATTTGTGAATTTAGGGATTCTAGAACATCTCAAAATGTTTCCTTTACAGATGTCAAGGGTGTACCATATATGTAGATCCCAGGTCTCCAGGAAAAGCTCTATGCATCAACTAGAGACAGATATGTCTTAACTGAACGCAGCTTGTAGGGTCCTATGTGAGATTTCCTCGAATGGGTTGTAGACCCACCCTTTGAGGCACAGCTCAAATGTCACCTCTTCTGTGAAGTCCTCTCTGATTTTTCTCAAATAGTGTTTGCTGTTTCTTCTTCTATGCCTCCATAGCATTGTATGTATCACCTATTATAACATTTATCACTTTAGACTTGGTCTCCTTGACTAGCCATAGTTACTTGACAACAGAGATTCTCTCTTTATCTTTGTGTTCCTACTACTTACCTATTACAGTCTGGCATGCAGTTATCTCTCAATCATTTTTGCCCATAAGAATGTGTCAGTGAAAGCAGTACTCATTCTGTGCTGCAGCTTTCCAAATCATATACCTATGGGATTGGGTTATACCTGCTGATTCCACTGCTCTGAAGGTGGGTAGATTGCCCTGCCCTGCCCCTGTTTTTGCTTTGGAGTGCTTCCCTGGGCTCCTCTCCTACCCCTATAGGAGATTCCGTCTAGTCTATTTAATACTCCTTGGATTCACATCTCCCAAGGTCTTGTTTCCTCTGGCAAAGTTTGCCCTGAGTTGTGACCTCTCCACGCCTCTTACTGTTGGTAGATACTACAGAAATCTAGCCAACAGCCAAGCATATCTACCAAGACCGCCAGAGCAGGATTTATTATAGAGAATTTCTCAGAGCTGGGAGCAATAGTGGATGTGCCCTTCTCCCACTGCCTGCTGCACCCTGGAGCATTACACGGGGACTCCAGAGGTCTGGGTGTCAGTCTCCAGAAGAGGAACCTCAGACCTTTGAACTGAGTGACTGGGAAATACCAGCTCCTCCTCTGGCACAGTCATGGACTGAGATACACCAACAGTATGATGGGTGGAACCTCAGCTCTGGCCCTGGCTCATCAGCCAAGCACTCAACGGTTACGGAAGCAAACATTTTGGGGTCCAAGCTGTGTGGTTGTAATATGGCTGGCTGGTTGCATGTTTTGTACATCTGCAGTCATGTCTGGGGTAGCACCAGCCCCTCTCCTGGCATAATCCATGGAATTGAGGTCACAGATTACATGATGTGCTGGATGGGTGACACTTGTCACCCCTTCAGCCCTCTATCAAGATCCATGGCCTGAATCACTCAGCTATAGCTGCTTTCATGTGGCTTTCCAGGAGGTAAGCCTGTAGGCAATTAGTACTGGATAAATTAAGTTCTGATTTTTCAACGGACTTAATCCTTATGTGGTCCTAACTCATTAGCATCTACAAGGCCTAAGTAAGATTAATGGATCAAATTCAACCAGATTGAATTACTTCTTAGAGAGAAAGTCAGTAACTCCTCTCTCTAAAATAAAAATGGTCATTAAGCCCATGAGGGCAGGAGCTCCGTCTAACACCCTAATGCATCCCTAGTGCCTGCACAACTGCTTTTGTTGAGTGCATAAAAGAATGAGTTTTCAATTATGGGAATTAGACCTCATTCCTGTTTAACATCAAAGGAGATGCAAATGTGTTTATTATTTTCTGAAAGTGTGATCCGAACATAATAATAATAAAAACTAGTTTTTAAAAGGGTCATCCTTTTCATAGCATACTTTTCTATTTACCCTGCTGTCACACAATACCCTAATACCTACTTTCTGCTGTATGATAAGTTCCCTTAGGAAAAAAATGGTCGTAGGTTTGGTGAGAATTTAAGAAAGGAAAGGAGTAAGAAGATGCTGCTTCACCCCAAAATTTATCTCCAAGCCCCAAACGGCTTTTTTAAGTACAGGAGCCTATAAGGGCCACTTTTCAGATGACCCACCGTAGCAACAGCATTTCTTTTAAAAGCTGCACATTAGAATTACCTAGAAATCCCATTTAAAAAGAGAGAGAGAGATTTAGACACTACTCCTCAAGAGTCTGATTTAATTGGTCTAACAATGCTACTCAAAGCCAGTCTGTGGACTGATTTTGATTGTTGTTTGTTTGTACAATAAGGTAAACACAGAAGTCAGGACTAAGTGTTCAGAAACGTTTATAGCAAGTTCCCAGGGTAATTTATATCTGTTGAATCTAATAAAAAACACATTAAGGATTGTATTTTCTATGTCTTATTTTTCGTGTTTCTTCATTTTTCTAGTAATGAAATTCATTTGCATTATGTTTGAAGCAATGCAATCCATAATGGAGTAAATGTTTAAAAGTACCAAAATACACTGGCCCTTTACCTCAGTTTGCTCTTTATCTCTCTTTGTGCCTGTGTGTGTATCACTCTCTCTCTTTCACGCAAACACACACACACACACACGCACACACACACACACAATAGGAGGAGCAGCTGTGGGGACGCTAGGGGACAAGACTGAATTTTCAAAGGTGGATGGTAACTCTGGCTCTGTCTCCGACTCCCAATAAAAGCAAAAAGGAGTAATTATTCTGCCTATGACTAGACAAGTTACCTGATTGTTTTCCGAGGGAAATTTGCCTCTAGTAATGGAAAAGACTGCACAGTTAAGTACCATCTCCCTATGGCACTCTTCCCAGTAGGATTATCTATTGCTTTTTAATAGTCAGCTCAATTCAGCAGCTCTTTGACCCACAGAAGCATGAAGGACACTTTATTCTACCTTCTCCCAGCTCTAACCCTGATGTCAGATGTCCCAGATTTATAGGACATCAGAGAGAAGGAGAAGCAAGTAGGAGAGAAGGTAGGAGGGAAAAAAGAAAGAAGAAAGAAAAAGAAAGAAAAAGAGAGAAGAAAAGAAACCAAGGAAGGAGAGAAAAAAAGAAGAGGACGGAAGGGCTGAAGACAGTCATCTCACAGAAACTGTCCCAAAGCATTAATTTAATGTTATAAGCTTTTTATTTCATGCCAGGCAAAGGTTGCATCAATCTGTATACAGCATTTTTAGGGTTTATATGTTCCCTTGCTCTGCATTTGATTTCTAGCAACGTTACCAGTTATACCCCAATATGGTGCTGTGATATTGTAATTTATACAAAAAATATACATTTGGTCATTCAGATGACCTAAATATATTTCATATATATTTGGTTTTGTCTATGATTCCTGGTTCACAGCTCCCAAAACTCTTGGAATCGCCAAGATGTTGAGACTAATAAAGGTGTCTTTTGTTATATTAATGAGGTGACTTTTGGCCTGCACCAAGAATGGGGGCTGGTTGTCAGTGGGGCCAGCCCTGTGATTAGAGAGTTGGAGTTCTCAGTCTTACCCCCTGACCTTGGGGAAGGGAGAGGGACTGGAGATTGAGTTCAATAGCCAATGGCCAATAATTTGATCAATGGTGCCTATGTAATGAAGCTTCCCTAAAAAACCAGAGGGACTGGTTTCAGAGAGCTTTTGGGTTGGTGAACATGTGGAGATTTGGGGAGGATGGTACCTGGAAAGGACATGGAAGCTCTGTACCCCTTCCCACGTACCTTGCCCATCTCTCTCATCTGGCTATTCCTGAGTTATATCCTTTTATAATAGACCAGTGATCTACTATGTAAAATGTTTTCTGAGTTCTGTGAGCCACTCTAGCAAATTAATCCAACCCAAGAAAGGAGGGGGTGGTGGGAACTTGGTTTATAGCTGGTTGGTCAGAAGTACAGGTAACAACCTGAACTTGTGATTGGGGTCTGAAGTCCAAGGAGGGGGTCATTGGGGCCCCAGTGTATGGCCGGTGGATGAGAAACACAGGTGACAATCTGGGCTTTGACTGGTGTCTGAAATGGGGAGGAGGTGCAATCTTGTAGAACAGAACTCTTACCTTGTGGAATCTGACACTTTCTCTGGGTAGATCGGGTCAGAATTGGGTTGGATTGCAGGACACCCAGCGACTTTCCAGAGCATTGTTTGTCCGTCTGTGTCGGCGTGGGGGCCGCACACATATGTTGAAAGGATTAGAGGAAAGTTCATGGAACTGGGAACCAAAAGCCTTGAGCGCCAGTCTCGCTTCTGCCATTAACCAGCTGGTTGGGAATGCTGCCAAGTCTTGTGAACTCTAGTTTCTTTATCAGAAGATTAAAGAGTGTGACTTGACTTTTTCTAAGTTTCATGCTAGAATTGTACTTTGTTAAAAGCTTTCACTTGCTTATAATTTTTCTTAATTTACTTATTTAAAAAGATTAAAACCTAATAGCTACCTTTTGCCTTTGGTTATTTAGGATGAGGCAGAAGTGAGGAGATTCTTTTGTTATTTGTTTTGTTTTCTGCACATGATTTTGGTTCTGGGCTCATAAATATATTGCATCTCAAATCCTACTTCTAGTGCACATGTGAGAATATGTGTGTAAAGCAGCTAGCTAGTGAATAGTCTGCAGTAAGTGGGAGCTGTATTTATTACTGCAATAATTAAAATATGTATTCATCTAAGAAATATGGGTTTATAAATGAAAACCGTATATTAGATGTCTATTTTCCACCTTTACTTTATTCTTTATTCCATTCAGTAACTGCAAGGCTGAATGATGGTAGAGACTGTAATAATTTGGAAGGTCCCTCTGTGGTTAGAGTTTTCAAGGGTTGCTTGTGGAAAAGAATATTTTCACAGTGATTTTCCCATTAATCTTTTAAAATTGTTCAAATACTAAATATTATTCCCATTTACTGTCTGATCAAGCACACATTAGCACTCTGTCCACTGTTCAAAAAGAAACCAGTCCGTTAGCTGTCTTAAAAGCATTTGGGAGTAGAAAAAACTTTTCTTTCCTGAGAAAAAAAAATCCTCCAAAGACAAAGGCAGAATCTTTACAGTGTTATAATGAAGAATGTTTCTCTTTTTCTGGTTTCTAATACCATTCTCCAATAAAAAGAACCAGGACTCATTAGAAAATTGATTCTGGGGCTGGGATAGGAAATATACAAGATGAGCCTAGAGTATCTTGTGGTACCAGAAAGTAAGGAAGTACTCAAACAGTGAAAATTAAGGACGTTTCAAAGAACACAGAAGCCAACTTGGAAGGGCTCCCAATGGCCAAATCTATAACAATGAGAGCAACAAAAGACATAGCATTAGATAACCCACCCAAAGTATATAGACTAGCATATATATACAATCCATTTAAATAAATAAATGGGGGAGAAAAGATACATTTTTCTTACAGAAGGATTCCAGGAAAATATATGTAGATATTCCCTCCTCCAGGAGAGGGAGTTTAATTTTCTTCCATCCCCACTCCCATCCTACCCTCAAGCGTTGGCTGGATTTAATGACTCGCTAATTGAATAGACTATAGAAAGGGAAAAATAATAACTTTGCAATGGAGAAACCTGGCAAACGCTGCCTTAACCAAGTGATCAAGGTTATCATCAGCAGTGATATGGCACTTTGATATCACATATTCTCTGATAAAATGTTATGAGAAGGGTATTTCACTTCCATGATATTCTTCTCAAAACCTATAACCGCAGTCTAACTATGACAAAACAACAGACAAACCAACCTTGAACATTCTACAAAACACCTACCCAGTTTTGCTCAAAAATGTCAAGGTCATTAAAAACAAGGAAAGTCTGAGCAACTGTCACAGCCAAAAGGAGCCTGAGGAGACATGAGGACTAAATGTAACGTATCCTGGATGAGATCCTAAAATAGTCAAAAGGACTTTAGGGAAAAACAAGTGAAATCAAATCAAGTGTGGAGTTTAGTTAATAGTAACATATGACTATTGGGTCCTTCGTTGTAGTAAATGTGCCACAGTAATGTAAGACGATAACAATGGAGACCTTCAAGATGGCAGAGGAGTAAGAAGTGGAGATCACCTTCCTCTCCACAAATACATCAAAACTACATCTACATGTGGAACAACTCCTACAGAACACCTGCTGAACGCTGGCAGAAGACCTCAGACTTACCAAAAGCAAGAAAATCCCCACGTACATGGCTGTGTGGCTGACAGGGTCTTGGTGCTCCAGCTGGGTGTCAGACCTGAGCTTCTGAGATACGAGAGCCGAGTTCAGGGCATTGCTCCACCAGAGACCTCCCAGCCCCACATAATATCAAACAGCGAAAGCTCTCTAAGAGATCTCCATCTCAATGCTGAGACACAGCTCCACTCAATGATCAGCAAGCTACGGTGCTGGACACCCCATGCCAAACAACTAGCAAGACAGGAAAACAACCCCACCCATTAGCAGAGACGCTGCCTAAAATCATAATAAGTTCACAGACACCCCAAAACACACCACCGGACGTGGACCTGCCCACCAGAAAGACAAGATCCAGCCTCATCCACCAGAACACAGGCACCAGTCCCCTCCACCAGGAAGCCTACACAACCCACTGAATCAACCTTACCCACTGGGGGCAGACACCAAAAACAACGGGAACTACAAACCAGCAGCCTGAGAAAAAGAGACCTCAAACACAGTAAGTTAAGCAAAATGAGATGAAAGAAAAATACACAGCAGATGAAGCAGCAAGGTAAAAACCCACCAGACCAAACAAATGAAGAGGAAATAGGCAGTCTACCTGAAAAAGAATTCAGAGTAATGATAGTAAAGAGGATCCAAAATCTTGGAAATAGAAGAGAGATATACAAGAAAAGTTTAACAAGGACCTAGAAGAACTAAAGAACAAACAAACAATGATGAACAACACAATAAATGATATTAAAAATTCTCTAGAAAGAATCAATAGCAGAATAACTGAGGCAGAAGAATGGATAAGTGACCTGAAAGATAAAATAGTGGAAATAACTACTACAGAGCAGAATAAAGAAAAAAGAATGAAAAGAATTGTAGACGGTCTCAGAGACCTCTGGGACAATATTAAACCCACCAATATTCGAATTATAGGGGTCCCAAGAGAAGAAGAGAAAATAAAAGGGACTGAGAAAGTATCTGAAGAGATTATAGTTGAAAACTTCCCTAATATGGGAAAGGAAATAAGCAGTCAAGTCCAGGAAGTGCAGACAGTCCCATACAGGATAAATCCAAGGAGAAACACGCCAAGACACATATTAATCAAACTATCAAAAAGTAAATACAAATATTACAAGCAGCAAGGGAAAATCAACAAATAACATACAAGGGAATCCCCATAAGGTTAACAGCTGATCTTTCAGCAGAAACTCTGCAAGCCAGAAGGGTGTGGCAGGACATATTTAAAGTGATGCAAGGGAAACACCTACAACCAAGATTACTCTACCCAGCAAGGATCTCATTCAGATTCAATGGAGAAATTAAAACCTTTACAGACAAGCAAAAGCTAAGAGAATTCAGCACCACTGAACTGGCTTTACAGCAAATGCTAAAGGAACTTCTCTAGGCAGGAAACATAGAAGAAGGAAAAGACCTACAATAACAAACCCAAAACAATTAAGAAAATGGTAATAGGAACATACATATCGATAATTACCTTAAATGTAAAAGGATTAAATGCTCCAACCAAAAGACATAGACTGGCTGAATGGATACAAAAGCAAGACCCGTATATATGCTGTCTGCAAGATACTCACTTCAGACCTCAAAAAATCTACAAACAATAATTGCTGGAGAGGGGGTGGAGAAACGGGAACCCTCTTGCACTGTTGGTGGGAATGTAAATTGATACAGCCACTATGGAGAACAGTATGGAGGTTCCTTAAAAAACTAAAAATAGAACTACCATATGACCCAGCAATCCCACTACTGGGCATATACCCTGAGAAAACCATAGTTCAAAAAGAGTCATGTACCACAATGTTCATTGCAGCCCTATTTACAATAGCCAGGACATGGAAGCAACCTGTGTCCATCGACAGATGAATGGATAAAGGAGATTTGGCACATATATACAATGGAATATTGCTCAGCCATAAAAAGAAAAGAAATTGAGTTATTTGTGGTGAGGTGTATGGACCTAGAGTCAGTCATACAGAGTGAAGTAAGTCAGAAAGAGAAAAACAAATACCATATGCTAACACATATATATGGAATCAAAAAAAAAAAGAAGAAATGGTTCTGAAGAACCTAGGGGCAGGACAGGAATAAAGATGCAGACGTAGAGAATGGACTTGAGGACATGGGGAGGGGGAAGGGTAAGCTGGGACGAAGTGAGAGAGTGGCATGGACATATATACACTACCAAATGTAAAATAGACAGCTAGTGGGAAGCAGCCGCATAGCACAGGGAGATCAGCTCGGAGCTCTCTGACCACCTAGAGGGGTGGGATAGGGAGGGTGGGAGGGAGATGCAAGAGGGAGGAGATATGGGGATATAGGTATACATATAGCTGATTCACTTTGTTATACAGCAGAAACTAACACACCATTGTAAAGCAATTATACTCCAATTAAGATGTTAAAAAAAAAAGGTGATAACAACAGGAGAAACTTAGTGAAGGGTATACGGGCATTGCCTTTTTAACATTTCTGTAGATCTAAAACTATTGTAAAGTAGAGTTTATTTACATGTTTCTCAAAAAGTGAATGCTCCTTGATAGTTTTTTTTTTTTTAAGATTTGTTTTTGATGCGGACCATTTTTAAAGTCTTTATTGAATTTGTTACAATATTGCTTCTGTTTCGGTTTTTTGGCCGCAAGGCATGTGGGATCTTAGCTCCCCAACCAGGGATCGAACCCGCACCCCCTATATTGGAAGGCGAAGTCTTAACCACTGGACCGCCAGGGAAGTCCCTCCTTGATAGTTTATGTAGAGGTGTTTACAACCATTCGACTGAAAGCAGGCAAGAACACAGTACCTAAAACAGGGCCTGGCCAACACTATGCAGTCGACAATCTCTGTTAAATAAATTTCATGGCTGTAAAATACTTATAGATCATGTAGGCTATTTATTAGCAATTAAAAAGAGTTTTGAAAAAATCTTTAAATTTTAAGGCTGTGGGAGAAATTACTCAAAAGCAGGGAAAACAATGTTTTTATTTACTTAAAGTTTCCAAAAGATATTCAAACCAGAGATAATTTTTTAAAAGTTGCAGAGGAGGTGGCCTATGTAATCCATAAGTGAGCTGCCCAGCCAAACGCCAACATTGCTGTGCAGGAAAAGGGAGAGGGTCTGATTAAAGGGTCTCACATGTTTCTTATGTGAACTTTAAAAATTGATACCATTTCCCCTTCTGCCTTTTGTTTGTTGCTGTGATCTCTCTCTCTCTCTCTCTATATATATATATATTTCTTCTTCTTCTTCTTTTTCTGTGACCTTTCTCACATTTCATTTTTCTTCTTTCTTACTCCTTTGATTATGTTCTTTTTTTCTCCCTTAACCTGGCAGCCCCAGGCTGATGATTGATTCACTTTCATGTGATCAGCTCAGCCCCTTTCTCCTGTTCTTGGCACCTGGCTTCCTGCTTTTCCATTGTTTCCATTTTTTTTTTAGGGACCCTTACGTTCACTTATAAACTACCCTGTGACTCATTCTTCATTCTGTCATCTACATCTGAAAACAGACACTTCTCATCAGGTTTGTTAATTTACAAATCTGGAAAACACTGTTGACTTAGGTAGCAGAACTTATTTTCCCATGAATGAAATGACGTAAAACCAGTGTTGTCCTCATTTAAAATATACTCAAAGCAGAATTATGTAGGAAAAAAATACTCAGCCAAACATTTTTATTCTTTGCTTTGAAATATATTTTCAAACCTTCATCAATTTCGATATCATTTTTATTGCCCAAGGAGTCAGAAAACTTGGTTTCTGTCTCCTGCCTGGGGGACTCTGGACAAGTCATTTAATCCTTCAAGTCTCCATGTGTCTAGCTGTAAAATGGAAATAATCTATAACCCTTTACATAACCAGAGAGACAGCCAAACCCAGTCATGGCTAGATGACCCTTCCAGATATAAAATCTATGATTCTAAGTTTGAATCAATATTTGAGGGGCAACTTCTATGCACACTTCACTTTGCAAAGCAGTGAAATTGGAGATGCTATTGAGAGTAGTAGAGTCTGAGAGAAGGATTTGACAGGCAGGGAGCGGTAACCAGGAGAAAGGAGAGAGATGCCCTGGGTTTTCCCTGTGCTTTTCTCTCTAAGATCAAGCACACCAATAACATACTAGTTCAAGTGGGGATGAGGCTGACCTGCCAGTTACTCTATAGACAAATGTAATCATAACCCTCTGAATCTACTAATGAGAATCCCCAATCGTACCTCCATGTTGATTAGTAATTTATATGTTTGAGTCAGATTTTTAAAGAAGACCAAAGTGTGTAATCAGATGACAAGTACAAATTCAGTTTTGGTCATGCAGTTTATATTACTACTAAGACATAAGTCTAAACAAAATATTCAGAGAACCATTTACTGATTACATTGCTATTTGTACAATAAAGTGATATCTCCTCTCTCTTATTCTCACACCCTCCCTCCCACCTCAAGCAGCTCTGAGACTGCATGGATGGTAGTTAAAATTTCCCAATCTGCGGTTATCCGTTTTTTTTTTTGTTTTTTGGGGGTTTTTTGTTTTTTGGGTTTTTTTTGTAAACCAACTATATAGTCAGCCAGTGTTTTTGGTGATCTGTCTTATTCTCAAATAAAATGATAATTTCTTACATATCTTTATCTTGGATAGTAAAACGTAGAGCTCACAATTGATAAAGTAGAACAGTAGGGAATTTTCACAAGGTCATGATTTCATTTGTGTGCACAAAGTGACCATTTCATTCTCCTACTGCCTAGGCATATTTCTTTCCTCAAAGGAGAAATGATAATACATTGCTTTCCCTTATTGGACTTACTCTTAACTATTATTTGATTCAGTCCTCATACTAACCCTATGATGGGTAGAACAATGCTATTAACATGAGGGAATAGAATAAGAATTTTATATAGAAGTAAGTGATTGGTGAAAAATTGAAACCAATATGAATACTTAAAATTAAGGTAGTCCACAAATCAAGATAATCCATTCACTGGAATACTACAAGGTCATTAAATAGCATTTCCATAGAAATATACTTGTGACTAATGTATATATTGATATAGGAAGTTTCAATATATTGTTGTAAAAGTATGTGTTCAGTATGATCTATTTTCAAACTATGCATTGACGTGTAGATATTTATGCCTAGAAATAAATATTTGGAAAAGTATAATGCGAGATGAGTCAATATGGCAAATTGATTAAGACAATGAATCTGCAGTGAAATAAACTGAATTATAATTTTCTGAATTTACCACATAATCATTGACTATAATTTTGAATCAGTTACTTGTTCACCCTAAGCCTGTGTCCTATTCTATAAAGTAGGGATAAAAGTTAGATACTTCCCTAGGTTAATACCATGGGGATCAAGTGAGATAATGCTTGTGAAACCTTAAGTCTCATTTTCTGCACATAGAAGTTATTTAATAAACTTGCGATGTTAACGTATATCCCTGGGTCACCAATTATGGATGATTTTGATATCATTTTCCTTCTATGAATTTTCTTATTCCTTAAAATGATTTTAAAACTTTTATTTTATCTTGTTTTGATTTTGAAGAACCCAACCAGAATGAGAAATGTGTCTCTTGGATCTGAGTATGGTCTTATTTCCATGTCATTCTGTATCATTTGACTACAAATGTGATCGGGGATCTGGGCAGTGATTAAGAGCTTGGGCTCTGGAGACAGCCTAACTAGGCTTTAATCATGGCTCTATAATTCTATCTGAGCAAACTTGGGCGTATTATTTAACCCCTCTAGGCCTCAGTTTGCTTATCTTTAAGATGGGGATACTAGTAACTATATCAGATAATTATTGTGAGGATTGAATGAGATAAGGCATATAAAGTGTTCAGCTGAGTGCTTGGCATATAATACAAATTCGGTCAATGTTACCATTATTACAGTATTTATCTGGGTCCATGGATAGACCATGGTAATCTGTGAGCCTTCTGAAATTCTAGGTAGAATTTTGTGTGTGTGATTACATTTATATATATTGCATATTTAGAGGTCAAAGGTCAAGATTCAATGATTTCTCAAAATGTTCCAGGCACTCAAAATAGACAAAGAACAATTGATCTAAACAGTAATATCCACAGAGCAACGGGGATGATTCTCCCTTCATCTGGGGATATTCAAGTGTCACTACATTAGATAGTGCTCAAAAAAATTTCCCAGTGGAAATTTAATCAAAAGGACATAGAAACAAAAAAAAAAGCCCAAGTCATTATTTAATCTTTGCATCATCCCAGATACTCATAGGATCTGGGCAGATGTGTCTGTGCAGACTTGCACGCCTCCCTCCAGGGCTCTGCATTTCCTGTTCCTGATGGTCTGCCTCTCCCTGTTCAGGGGGTTTCCTTTGGCAGCAATCTCTGCGGCGTGCACAGAGGTCTTAAGGGTTTCCAGAACCCCTGCCTGGGGAAGATTTATGTAATTTCAAATATTATGTAATTCAGGGTTAAAATAGCTTACATGACGATTCCAAACTCTTTCTCAAATCTGCTGAGTCTACATTTGAGTACTGTAACCTTATTTTAGCCATTGGTAAGAAAAAAACAGGTAATAATCTGTGGCTGATATAGCTCTTCATCTATGAACTAGATGCTTCCTTAGGTCCCTGCTGCTGAGCTCGTCTTGATTTTCACAAGGATGTGCTTAAAACCAGAGGTTAGGAAGCATTCTAGATATTTAGGTAATCTGGACATGATTGAATATTTGTACTCATGAGCATTTCTATATTTACTTTTCTTAAAGTCCAAACTCCAAAGCATTTATTAGGAAACCTCTCCACCTTATCCCTTGCCACTGAGCCACATTCCGGTCCCCACTGACCACAACTCCCACCTGCAAACCCCCAACTCTGCGAGTCTTTAATATTCTTTAGGCTCTTTCTTGCTTCTGAGTTTTTATGAATATTTAGTCTGCTTACAATACTTTTTGTTCCTTTCACTCTCCCTCATTCCAAAACAAAGCAGTGACTCCTGTTTATTCACAGGTCTCCACTAAGATGCCACTTCCTCGAGAAAGCTTTGTCACCCCCAAGCACAGATTCTGTGACTCTCCTATGTTTCCTAGTAACACATCATGTCTCTTGGGCCTCCTCATGCTGTATTGAAATGTCCTCTCTTCCTGTCTGGATCCACACTAGCCTGTGAACAATGACAGTGGGGTCAGTGTCTAGGACATAGTTGTATCTGCACCTAACACAGCACCTTGCACCATATCAGGCATCCAAGAACTAGTTGTCATTATTTTTAGCTGTTTGTTCTCCATTGTTTCTGTGCTGGATAATAACATTTCTAGTGGAGAAAGGAAAAAGAGAGAGAAAGAGAGAGAGGCGAGGAGAGGAGAGGGGAGGAGAGGAAGGGAAGGTGGGAGGGAGAGAGGGAGGGAGGGACGGGGTAAAGTTGGTTATGTATGGGATGATTTTGCCAGCGGTATAATTCCTTTTTTGAAATATTAGGTATTAGCTCCATTAAACTGCACTGAAACTGTTTCAATGGAAGAATTAGGTACCGTTATTCATCTTTCGTTCTTATATATAGGAACATGTTTCTATAACTAGATATACTGGTTATATTGAATATAATAGACTCTCAAAATACAAATGATCAGATAAATCATGTGGATGAATTATTATATATTTGTATATATATAGATGCCAAACTATTGTATGATATATTTGAAGAATAGATGGATATTTCTTCTCCATTGAGAATTCTTTTGAAGAGTCTGTACTGTACACAAATGTGTATATACATATAATTTTTTACAGCTGTCTCATATTTGAAAGTGAAGCCCTTTCCTTTCAGAATTAGACATCTATTCAAGACAGACAACTGTTTTTAATGGTAACAGATTTTGGAGTTATTTTGAAGCTCTATTAATTCATTATTGATGCATGACTTGTGAGAAACTATACAAGATTGTTGAAAACGTCAAATGTCTATTTCCAAGCATAGGCTTCAGAGAACAGAGCACCACTTTTATTACTGATGGCACTTCCATTCATCACTGAGACTTTTAAGGTGTCTTTTGAGAAAATCTATGGATCTTGGGAGTGTACTCTTTTATTAGAGAATTAAAAACGGGGGATGTAATAAGCCAGTTAACAGTTCTAGACTTGGAGAAATTGTAAAGAAGTGTAATTTTCATCCTCCTTTGGCAGACTTTTAGCATCTCTCCCAAGTCCTCAGGGCCTGTTGCTGCCCCCTCCAGCCCTGCACCTAAGGCCACCTCCCGCTTGCCATCCTAATACACTTCCCCAATACACACTCTCTGCAGCCCATCTCCTCGGCATCAAGGCTAATGCCACACAAGCTGCCACTCCTACCTGCCACTCTTTTTTTTTTTTTAATTTATTTTATTGAAGTATGGTTGATTTCGAATGTTAATTTCTGCTGTACAGAAAAGTGATTCAGTTATACATATATATGCATTCTTTTTCATGTTCTTTTCCACTATGGTTTCTCACAGCATATTGAATATAGTTCCCTGTGCTATACAGTAGGACCTCGTTGTTTATCCATTCTACGTATAATGGTTTGCATCTGCTAATCCCCAACTCCCAATCCATCCCTTCCCCACCCCCTTTCCCCCTTGGTAACCACAAGTCTGTTCTCTATGTGTGTGAATCTGTTTCTGTTTCGTGGATAAGTTCATTTGTGTCATATTTTAGATTCCACATATAAGTGATATCATACGGTATTTGTCTTTCTCTGACTTACTTCACTTAGTATGATGATCTTTAGGTCCATCCATGTTGCTGCAAATGGCATTATTTCATTCTTTTTTTATAGTTGAGTAATATTTCATTTTTTATATATATATATATATATATACACATATATATATGTATATATACACACACACACCCCACATTATCTTTATCCATTCATCTGTTGATGAACATTTAGGTTGTTTCCGTGTCTTGGCTATTGTTAATAGTGCTGCAATGAACATCGGGGTACATATATCTTTTTGAATTTTAGTTTTGTCTGGATATATGGCCAGGAATGGGATTGCTGGATCATATTGCAGCTCTATTTTTAGTTTTTTGAGTAACCTCCATACTGTTTTCCATAGTTGCTACAGGCCACTCTTGACTTCTGCAGTGAAATTTACTGCCGACACTGATAGAGAGTGTCCAGGAGGGTCACAATCTCCTTGGTTCCTGCCACAGCAGTAAAGTTTAGAGAGATTACGGGAATGAGACAGAAACGGGCCTTACTTATTGGGAGCACCCAATAAGTGCACCTGGCACCCCAGATTTGTTCTCTGTGTGTCTTCCTTCTTCGTTTTACTCCTGTATTTTCTCTAGGTTTCTACTGTTCCCTTGAACTTCAGGCCACTAGTGTTTGTGTCCTCTGTTTCCTGTCTTTCCTCTTTCCTTATCTCTGGCCACATTGGATATTTGCATTTGTCTCTTCTCTTCTTGTCTTTTGGTTCCTGTTCCATGGCCTTAAGCCAACATCTGGACTTGACATCTCAACCCTGGAGTCACACCTTGGCTATCAGTATCTGAGCCTTGTCTCAGGCTCGACAACTTCCGTTTCTATTCTATTTTCCCTGTTACCAGCATTATTAGGGTTGACTCCTTGCCCTCTAATCTGCACGGTTCACATTAGGCCAGCTAAATCAATGACCTGATATTTTTAATATTTTCATGTGATAATGCTTCAGTGCTGACATCCCACATAGTATCATGCTTATTTCCAGGAAATCAATGGTGTTTTGCCATAAACAAATGATTGGTATGAAAAAATTTTTTGTCTCTTTCTATACTGCATGTAGGGACGAAGAGCCATTGCTAGAAAGGAAATGGTTTACAGTGGAGAAAAATGTGACTCAGAGGCAGGACAAAGACTTGATCCCTGATTCTTTTCTTCAGAGCAGGGCATCAATTTATGGAAATGGGAGCGACATTATTCCATTTTCCCCACATCCCTGTGAGAGTATTACAAATCACTATTTGTACATTATTGCTGATGGCCAGAGTTGGAACACTTTTGCCCTCATCTGTAGCTTGTTTTGTTTTATCTCTATAAAAATGTATAAACTGAATTTTGGTAAGTAGAAATATGTCTATATTGAAACTCTATTTCTATTAGCCATGCGGATATTGTTTTAGCCACAGTCCTAACAAGTTTGGCTATTTGAATCCTCATTAATAGTTTAGAAGTAATAAATAGGAAGTGGAAACAGTATAACAAATAAGCATGTTGAAATGTGGAAGCAGGCAGCTCAAACAGCCTGGCTTGGGGGAAGGGATGCAGAAAAAAATGGATAGAAGTTGGGGGTCATTTTATATGAAGATGAAATAATCTATTATGTTTCTCAAAAGACAATGAAGGCATCAAAGCATTGCAGGGCAATTCAATAACTGAGATTAAATTAGGTTCATTCTCTCTTTGAAGACACAGATGAGTTTGCAATGTGTTTGAGACTGTTTCCAGCCCAAATCCCTCCTCCACCCTGCAACCAGAGCCCCATTTCTAAGACACAAATGTCATCCTGTCATTTCCCTGATTAGAACCCTTCAAAGGTTCCCTTTGCCTGAAGGATAATAATCTAAACCTCTTAGCCTTATGTTCAAAGCTCTTCACAGTCGGACTGTAATTTATATTTCTTAGCTGGGCCTTTACCACTTCTCCACAAGGCATAGCTTACTATGTGCTGCATTTAAGACACAGAGAAGGCCATGGAAATAATAATCATAATACTTCACATTCGTTATTACTTACTGTTTGCTATTTCCAAGTATAAGGTTAAGAACTTTTGAACACTATCTTACTTATATATATAAAAAAAAGAATATTGCTTGCTTTATAGATTAGGAAACTGAAGCTCAAGTAAAGGTTAACTAATACATACAAGATTTTACAGGTAGTAAGTAGCCAAGGTCAACGTTAAGCCAAGGAGTCTGATTCCTAGTAGGTAGTAGCCTCAGGCTTTTGCCTAAGAACCCCATGGACACCTGTGGTTATCCCCTTATGAAAGGATGGCTTCTACTTTGCCATCCGTGTAAGTCAGGATTTCCAAAAAACCCAAAATATTTCAATAGGAGAGATTAAGATTATTTCTGCATGTTGCTCAGTAAAATTTAAAATTCAAAGAGGCACTGGGTAAATGTATAACAAAGTGTGTTGTCTTTTTGATGGGATAGACAGAAAACAGAGGTCCTGATCCACTTCGGGTAATTAAAGGGTCTGTGACACATCTTGAAAGTGAAGAGGTATGAATTCCAGTGCCCTGGCCAAATTCCAAACCACATAATTATACCCTCCCTTTTCTACCTAAAAATTCTCCACAGAGTTTCAACTGAAAAATAAATTCTTCCCTTCCCCTACTAAATGTTGCTATTGCAGCTTGTGAGACATCATTATACTTCTTTAAGCAGATCCTTCCTAGATTTCACTGAAGAATCAAGTTTCCCTTGCAAGATGGCCCAGAACAAAAGATACTGTTCTATATACCTTTCCACACTTTCTTGGATAAATATGAGAAGTTTGGCCAACTTAATCCTAGGAAGAAGCTAGCTAGATCGATAATTGAGAGACAGATAAACAGACATTAAAAACATACTGAAGTCAAGGTAATAGAAAATTATAAATATAGTTGGCCCTCCTTATGGGTGGCTTCCATATCTGTGGATTCAATCAACCACAGATCGAAAATATTTGGGAAAAAAATTCCAGAAATTTCCAAAAAGCAAAACTTGTATTTGCCACATGCTGGCAACTATTTACATAGCATTTACGTTCTGTTGAGTAATATTAGTAATCTAGAGATGATTTAAAGTATACAGGAGGATGTGTGTAGGTTATGTGCAAATACTACACCATATCATATAAGGGATCTGAGCATAGAGTTTGGTATTTTCGGGGCTCCTGGAACCAATCCTCTGTGGATACCAAGGGACAACTTTATTAGATTTATTTGAATTATTGTATGAATGTTTCATTTAAACTACAACTCACCTCTTGCATAACTGGTGGTTCTGACCCTTTGGGATGGTCAACATGATAAAATAAAATGAATTATTTAAACTGTAACTGGTTGAAATAAAGATCAAGTGTCACTTGCAAGTGTCTCTAAACTGGTTTATGCTTTGGCTTTCTAGTGTAATTGAAATTTGTCCCAAGAATTATACTGGAAGTGTTGTAACAAACAGTAATTAAAGTAGATGTCTCTTTATTAAAACTTATAGTATCTTTTTTACTGTTCTATAAACATGAGTAGAAATCCTTGCTAACCATTCATAGAGATGAAGTACGGAAACAGAAAAAAAAAAAAAAAAATCAGTTTTGATTGTACTTTCATTTGAAGTGAACCACTAATCAAATTTATTAAAATTACATACTTTATTAAATTAGTGAACTGCTAACATTTGTTGAATAAAGTCTTTGGCACTATGCTAAATGCTTTACATATATCATTTGCAGGAGAGGACTCTGGGCTTCCCTGAACTACCAAACAAAAAGGGAAATGGGGCTAAGTCAGCCACCCCATTTTACTGTTGGGAAAGAGGAACAAGTAACTCCAGCATTACGTTTTATGCTAAAATAAACACAATGTATAATGGAATGACTGAAAATTTTAAATTAATTTTTGGATAAAACAACATATCAAAGGAGTGTTGAACTTGCAGTGAGGCCGCTTAGTAGATGAAGAAGGGAAACAGCTGATCAGAATCACCATAAGTTAAATGATTCTTCTGTGAGCAATACTTGCTTTAATACTATGAAGCCATATCTCATTCTGGGTCAAGCAATCTCTAGGTGTTCATTTTTTCTTTGTCTAAAATTTTAAAATGTGTGTTCTAATCCACTTTCAGCAGAATTTTTCCTCTTAACCAAAGCAAGACTCCTAGTTGGTAATA
Source organism: Balaenoptera borealis (assembly GCF_965194805.1). Taxonomy (NCBI): domain Eukaryota; kingdom Metazoa; phylum Chordata; class Mammalia; order Artiodactyla; family Balaenopteridae; genus Balaenoptera; species Balaenoptera borealis. Next base: position 53,184,230 of record NC_138877.1, read on the forward strand.
ATAGCTTAGTCTGTATAAACTAGAGTAAATGATTACACCAGGAATTAAACTCCTAATCTAACCATTATTATGTGTGTGCTTATACAGCAAACCATGCAAAACAATTTATAGGGGTTTGGGTGCAGAATATGTGCCATGCATATTTCACCTGGCTTGTCTGTATGTGTGTCCATACATTCAAACACTACTCTCTTTTCTGAAGAACCAAAAACAAACAAAAACCAATATTAAGCAGTGTCTATTTGTAAACTGAAATTTTGATTTAAAAAACTCAATCTTAGGATTTCATCATTTTGTTTCATTTCTTTCAGTTCAAAACTATCTTTATGTGATGCACCTTGTTAATTGTCATTTTCTTCTTAAGGTAAATTACAGACTTGTGAAATGGTCGAAGTTGCTCACAAAATGCTGTCAAACTGAATTACGAGAGCCTTTGATGGAGATAATAAAGATCAAATAACATTGACTTCCTTTTCCAGACTGCGTTTCTTTCCAAGATTTAGTTTCAGTCAATACCATTGTTGCTACCCATGAATTTTTGTCATTCCAACAACAACAAAAAATTCTTCTTTGTCTTTCTAACTTGTTAGATAACTGTTTTAGCCGTTAGAATCATTTTTAATTTATTCTTTTTAGTGGAAAGATATTAATTTTATAAATGCTATGCTCTGCCCAACAGAGTCCTTGCTCTTGGGTAAAAGAATGGTGGGTCGTACAACTATTTTGCAGCATCACTGAGGTAGGACTAAATCACTAACACTTTGAGAGAGAATTAGTTGTTCCAATTCTTCAGGACATTCTTCTTGCTATACAGCATCCCAGTAGCATGAACCATTTTATAAATACTCTGTGATTAACTGTTAGCCCTAAATCATGTCCAAGGCCAAACTTAGACAATCCTGGGGAGACCTGGAGGCTCAGCTGACATTTCTTCAGGAATCTCCCATGATGCCCCACCAGGTTGGATCACCATATTCACAATCCCCAAGCACTTGCTGTTTCTCCAACTTAATATTAACCATGCTTATCATTATTCACATGACGTCTGTCCTTGCCTTTAGATTGTAAGCCCCATGAGAGCAAGGACTACAACTGATTCTAGTCTATCTCTCTAGGACCTGGCAGAGTCCCTGGCGTACACTAGTTGTTTAATTAATATATGTTGAGTGGATACAAGATCAAAGACAGGGTTTGCCTTCACAGCTTGGGTCACTAGCTTCATTTCTTTCATTCTAGCCTAGAACAAGCATACTTGCCAAGGTGGGGAGGAGAGAGGCATGGAGCGAATTGAAATCTCTATAAGGGTCAGGCAGGGCTGGTCATAGGGGTGCCTGATGAGCCCTGAGAAAAGAGGGCTATTCAGTCTGGCTCATTGTAGCCCTGTGGTAATGCCGGATCTGAATTTATTTTTTTAAGGGAAGATTTATCTTACATTTTTACACGAAATTACTGGATTGGCAACATTTTCTGACTTTGTAAAACACATTTTAGGCCATCAGAATATGTCTGCTGCCTATCTTCAGCACACAATAGCACATTTGCAATCTCTGATCTACGTCTCCTGTTCTTCAGCGTGTGGATTTGTAAAGAAATGTTTCTTGGTAGTTACTGCTTCACTTGCTAACATATCTAGGATCCATATTAAAAATCAAGGTTAGAGCCAAACTTTGCAACGTTCCTTTCAATGTTTTCTATTTTTTTGGTTCAATTTTAACTTCTATCTCTCCTCCACTAGTTCTTCTGATGATAAAATGGTGCTACGAGACAGCCCCATGAGGGCTGTCTGTGTTCTTATGTTCTGGTCCTGAGGAGAAAAATAGCCTCTTGCAGTGAGTCATGTATTCCTATTGACTGCAGGTAAGATAGTTACTGTCAGCTTTATTCACTCACTTGTCCTTTCAAACTTGGGCTTCACTCACTTGTCCCTTGAAACTTGGGCTAAGTCTTATCTCCCTTTCCCCAGCTGTCTTGAAATGACTTTTTTCTCTCTTCTGGGACAAGTCACGTGCGTGCTACATTTTTTGTCATCCATATCCCAGGCTTCATTCATTCTATTGTAAATCAGTTAACTTTGCTTTTAATTGCCTGAGAATTATTTGTATTCTTTGATACCCAAAGATACTCATGCTGGTAATGTTGATTAAGTGTATTCTAATCTACTTGTTTTCCTCTTATATCTGCTCTGATTTTCCTTACCATCTATTCTATTCTCCAAATATTTTAGCTACAAACTCTGCCCCACCCACTTGCGGTTTTAGAAGCAAGAATTTCTGTGCAAAGAAATCTGAAATTGGACAAAATATTTTACATTTTGGCAAATTAGAGGAGCACTGATCTGAAATCAGAAACTTCAGTGCAGCCACTTAGAAGCTACTTGGTCTTTGGCAAATTAATCTCTCCATAGTTTAGTTTCCTTATTCATGACTTGGGTATGCCAGCTGTATAATTTTTATGGTGTTGCTATGAAGATTAAATGAGATAATATTTGTGAAAGTACTTTCAGCTTCAAAAGTACTACACAAATGTACAATATTATTAAATAAAGCAACTTGATATTCTACATTTATTACTGCCTTGAAGGATAAGGTCATATACTGCTGTGAGTGTCTTGATACAGATGGTACATATTTAGTGCCGCATTTTCCCAGTTAAACACCATCTCCTCAAGGAAGCAATGATATATGTTGCTTTTGGCTATAATCTGGAACATGGGTTGTGGTCTAGAGGGTAGCTTGTGAGAGGAATGAAGAAAGCAAGGAGATTCACTTCTCGTGGCTTCTTGTTTTAGATTTGTCCTTTTCTTGTATTAGCTGCTCTTCTGCATTTAATGATTTCTCTTGTTTTACATCAATGAATTGTCCTTGCTGTTTGGTTCATGCATGGTGCCTGGTTTCTGCCCATGAGGCATACTTATCTGCCTGGACTTGGGCTCCAGTCCTGCCCTTGCTCTAACTGTACTGTGTCCTAATCGAGGAGCCCTAGCCTCATAAGATATGGTTACACTCCGCGTGGTGCATGATTGCTATGCGTTATATGCAATTCCTTGGGTATCAAGGCTCACCTACACAGCCTGGTACATGGCCACTCTGAGACATCCTGGATCTCAGCTCACATTCCTGTCCCCAGGGACTCTGATTCAATCTGCTTATTGGACCTCAGTGGCACCAGGTACTATTTAATTTGATGGCTTCGCCCTTTATAATTTTGCTGTGATTATCGAAATGAAAACAAAAGGTTTAGAATATTACATAAACTTAGTGATAAAGCAGTGGCAGCTTTTGAGAGGATTGACTCCAATTTTTTTTTTTTTTTTTAAATTATTAGCACCTTTAATTATTGTTTATTTATTTATTTTTTTGGCTGTGTTGGGTCTTCGTTTCTGCGCGAGGGCTTCCTCTAGCTGCGGCGAGCGGGGGGCCACTCTTCATCGCGGTGCGCGGGCCTCTCACTATCATGGCCTCTCTTGTTGGCGGAGCACAGGCTCCAGACGCGCAGGCTCAGTAGTTGTGGCTCACGGGCCTAGTTGCTCCGCGGCATGTGGGATCTTCCCAGACCAGGGCTCGAACCCGTGTCCCCTGCATTGGCAGGCAGATTCTCAACCGCTGCGCCACCAGGGAAGCCCCTGACTCCAATTTTGAAAGGAGTTCTACTGTGGGTAAAATGCTATCAAACAGCATCACATGCCACAGAGAAATTGTTCGTTATAGGAAGAGTCAATCAATGCAGCAGACTTCATCGTTGCCTTATTTTAGGAAATTCCCACGGCCACCCCAGCTTTCAGAAACCACCACGCTGATCAGTCAGCAGCCATCAACACTGAGGCATGACCCTCCAGCAGCAAAACGATTACAACTCAGTGAAGGCTCAGATGATGAGCACCACTTTTTTAACAATAAAGTGTTTTTTAATTAAGCTGTGTACATTTTTAGACATAATGCTATGGCACACTTAACAGACTACAGTATAGTGCAAGCATAACTTTTATAGGTACTGGGAAACTAAAAAAGTCATGACTCGCTTTATTGCAACATTTGCTTTATTATGGTGGTCTGGAACAAAACCCACAGTATCTCCGAGGTGTGCCTGTATGTAGGCTTTGACCGTCCTGACTCTCAGGGTCCTAGAATCTTTGGTTTTTATCTGTCCTGTATCTAACTGGAGCATTGACTAACTTGCTTAGCTTCCTTCTTGCTGACTCGCTCCATACCCCAACCCAATTTGGCTGACCTTGTTTCTCTACTCTTCAAACCTGGCAGTAGCTCAGATATGGAGGTTAAATTTAGTGCAGATGAGGATAATTAGAAAACCAAGTATGATCTTACGAAAAGCTTCACAGCACAAGCATCTCCTGAGAGCTGGTTAGAAATGCAGAATCTCAGGCCCCACTCCAGACATACTGAATCAGAATCTGTATTTTAATAAGATCTCAGATGAAGTGATTCATATGCAAAATAAAGTGGGAGAGGCCCTGACTTAAAGCACTCATGCACACAAACAGTATATAATATGTATAATATATAATAAAGTACCTCTAATGTAGTTTAAGATATATTACATATAAACTATATAAAAACATATTTAATTAAATTAAAATAGAGCTTAAAAATACTATTCTACCAATTGATTTATTTAATTTTCCTTATAAAACTGATAAATTACACAAAATAGAATAATGTCTGAAAAGTAGCAACAACAAACTTTAAAGGCAGTGTGAAGTAGTAAAATATCAAAGAATTCAGCTATATAAGACCTGGTTTCTAGTATAACTTTGCTGTAACTGAAGCAAATCAACCCTTCTGGGCCTCATTTTTTCATGTGGAAAGCTATAATTTAAAATTAGGTGAACTGGAAAATGTGGTGTTCCTCTAACTTTTGTGGTTTTTATAACGAATTATTCTCTAAGATTTTTTTTCAAACTCACAAATTTGTAGCTATATCATTGCTGAGTCTTGTCTTTTAATTTAAATTTTTATCAATTTCTCTATTTATTGCTTTTATCTTTCTTCTATAAGTGAGATTTGTTCGAGTCAGGATTGTTTCGGTTGCAAGAAATAGAGACTCTGACAAGGTGACCAGCTGTCCCAGTTTGCTGGGAATGGAGACGTTTTCTGCTAAGACCAGGAAGGTTCCATGAAAACTGGGATGGTTGGTCACCCTATCCAACCAGATCATGCCAGAAAAAGGACTTTATTGAGAGAACACACTAGCATTGAATGCAGGGAAAGCTTAATAAAGCCTCAAAGGAAGCACCACCAGTCAGTTTTTTGTTTTTGTTTTTTAATTGAGGTATAGCTGATCTATAACATTATATCATTTCAGGTGTACAACATAATGATTCGATATTTGTATATATTGCAAAGTGATCATCACAATTATTCTAGTTAACATCCAGCCAGCCACCAGATACTTCCCGTGTCTCTTTCATGGTGTCTTTCCTTTTTCCTTATATGAACTCCGTTCCCCTCTGTCTACTAGCTTCCTTCGCTTAATATTTGTTTCTGTTCCTGCACAACTTCAATCTATACAAAAATCTAAACTTTGTGATTACATCCTGCCTTTAGAGCCAGGACATAGAGATTTTAATTCCAGATAAACCATAGGCTGGCTATTCCTAGATCCAGATTGATCATGACCAGAGGTGGACAAAGAAATGAGGTCATGTGTGACCAAATGCTGGAATTTGGGAGATCAGAGCCTGTGAGTTTGGACCTATCCCTTAGAGGGAAGCATGAGTAGGGCAAGCTTTCCAACCTATGGCTAGAAGAGCACTCTCATTACTACTCACTCTTGGCTCCCTCAGTTCAAGTTTGTTCTCAGATGCAAGTTCACATGCAAGTGTGAAATACAAACATAGGACTTCTCGTTCTGTAGCCAAATGGCCTTAAATGATCTCAAATTTTAACAGCACAGAATACTCTTCCAGTTTGAAGCCCAGTTCCAAGCCTTCCCTGAGTCTCCAGCCATCTGGTTCCAAACTTCATGATCTGCTCCTAAAGACTTTTCAACTGTTCTTTTAGAGGAAAAAGGTAATATCATAGGTTATCCCAAGTTTTCCTAATTCAGTCACAAGACTTACTCCTTCAACAATAGGGTGAGATCATCCGACTTGTTTGTGTATTTTAATGTTCTGATTTTATAAAGTACAAGGACTTTTTCCCCAAATTCTTTGTAAAAAATGCAACATGGCTTTCAACAGATAAAACCTCACATTCCTCAAATTATCTATAATTACTTTGTAAAATGTATGATTCATAACATAAATGTCCATGGGTAAGTGGTTAAAAAAAAAATTAACCACAATTGAAACTTCTGATTTGATAGCCCCTTCTGTATTTGAACGATGCAATGAAACCAGACAACAACTTCTCTTCCTGCTGGAGAACTCTCTCTTTTGCTTCTTCGCATAATGTGGTTACTGATCCATTTCTGCCTCTCATCTCAGGGCTTTAGTTTGCTTTGAATATTATTTAGATTAATACAGGAAAATCAAATTATAGGAAATACTATTTCAATAAAGATTTATTTCTATCATATATAGGAAACTATCCAGAAAAAGAAAAGCATTTTCTGTAATTATTATTGACATATTTTATCCTTTATAAAAGTCAATTAAAAAACAATAAAAAAATCAATAACATTTGTCTTCCCAAGAAATCTTTCAGATAAATTTTCAATTTCAATTTATCAAGAAAATCTACTTTTATAGAATACGCTGAGTCCTCATACTTAGGTATAAGTGATAATAAGTGGATTTCTACTGCTAAAGTAATCATCATCTAAAGTAACCATCAAAACCTTAATAAAAGGTATGACTTAACACTCTGGAATCCAGTCAGAATTTATTAACCTAAAAGAGTTGAGGTGACTCATTAATTCATAGAATATACCCTCTGAAATACTTATTTTATAATCAGCTAAGTAGATTCAACCTTCAAACATACATGTCATCAATCACTCAAAAGGTATAAATAAATAAGAACTTTTTACTTATTGGGTTAATATAAACTTTCTGCAAGTTCGTGATGCAATTTAGTAAGCTCAAGTCCACAATCCATGGGCAGTTTAGAAATTTCCCTGAGGTGATAAATGAGAATCTCCAACCAGTTATATTGATTTACCATATATCTATTTTATTTAGTTAAAAATTGGTTTGCTTTATAATCAATATCTACATGTATATTTCTCATATTTTTCTCTTCTTCATCCATCCTACAGTTACCCTTGTATAGACCTTCATCATTCTCAACTAGATTATTTTCCTTCTAAGTAGTAAAATTCTCTACAGCTTCTTCCCTTCGTCATCCACACAGCATATTCTGCCATATCGATCTTCTTAAAACCCTGATTTTAAAATGTAACTCCTCTACCAATGGCCTTTAATTTTATGTCAAAAAAATCATCTTAAAACACTGAAATTATGAAATCATAAACACTTTGGTCGGAAGGAATCTGCGCTATCTAGTCCATCCTCCCAAATCATCTCTAGTACATGCTTTATCTATTCCACAGATATCTACTGTATACCTACTATGTTTCAGACATGGGTGTGGGCCTAAAGATATTGTGGTGAACAGAACAGATTATAGTTGCTTTATTGGAATTTACATTCCAGGAGAGAGAGAAAATAATAATCAAGGAAACAGGAAAAATAATCAAGTAGTAATAAGTGCCATGAAGACAAGAAGAAACACGATTGCTTCAAATAAGAGTGCCATAGTAATTATGTGAAGAGTTTACATCCTTATTGCAAGAGTGACAGATGGCTCTTAAGGTTTCCTAATGACTAAGAGGTATGCACATAAACAAGCCTGGAAAAACTCAGTGCAAATTATGTGTTCCGTTACATTGTTTCTCAACTGCTACTCATTTTGCCCAACCTAAGGATTCAGAAACCAGTTCAAAGTTCCATTCCAAGCAGCAATGCTGTAGCTCTTACAGGATCAGTGTGCTAAAGCCCCTCCCTTTCACTCTCCCAGGTGAAGAGCAGTCAGCCTCAGGCCAGTACCCACTGACTTAACGTTGAGAATAAAATTCAGTTTAGTAATTAAGCGGCCTCAGCTATCTGATTTGGTCTGGGACCCTTCAGTTTTCCTTCTGTCTCAGCAACCATGAGGCAAGATTGTTGCCAGGATGGGCAAACTGACAACATAAAATGCACAAAAAGCTATGAAGTATCAATGTGGGGAACACGTTGTTACAGAAACAAACAGCCCCGTATAACTTAGCTGTCCCCAGGGTCATCACTGGAGGATGGCAACTGCAGTCTTCAAATCTGCTTCTTCTCTCTGAGAAACCCAAAATACCTGGGTTTTGAATCTGGCTCTACTACCTAGTAGCGTGTGACTTTATAAAATTTGCTTAATTTCCCTGAATCTTAATTTTGTTTTCATCTGTAAAATTTTAGTAACATCACTTACCTCACAGGGAGATGGCATAGTGAGTTGAAATATGTTTGTATTGATTTCTGTCAATTATCATCAATATTAAAACCCACTTTTGCGGGCTTCCCTGGTGGCGCAGTGGTTGAGAGTCTGCCTGCCAATGCAGGGGACACGGGTTCGAGCCCTGGTCTGGGAAGATCCCACATGCCGTGGAGCAACTAGGCCCGTGAGCCACAATTACTGAGCCTGCGCGTCTAGAGCCTGTGCTCCGCAACAAGAGAGGCCGCGATAGTGAAAGGCCCGCGCACCGCGATGAAGAGTGGCCCCCACTTGCCACAACTAGAGAAAGCCCTCGCACAGAAACGAAGACCCAACACAGCCAAAAATAAAATTAATTAATAAAAAAAAAATCCACTTTTGCAGATTCTCAGAGAATTTGAGTGCACTGACATCAGTTTTAGAAGCACTAGTTAAAAATAAAATCTGGGGGGAATGATCCAGGGAAAGGTGTTGCATTACAAAAGAAGGTCATAAATCACCACCACCACCCCTGCCCCCGTCCCTCCTGGTCACACACACCCCCAGGGAAGAGGAGGTGGGAAATGCATGGAACCTTCAGAAGAGGGAAAGACTGCAGATCTTGAGAGGAGATAGAAAAACTTAACAGTGTCTTACTGAGGGTGGCTGGTCTAAAGGGAATTGGGCCACTGAAGAGACAGTACATTGAGAAGTGATGAAATAGAACCATAGAAGTCTGGAGGAAGGTTGTCTGCTTAGGATTCAAAGAATATCTGTCCACAAAATTAGCTTAGCCTTAGTCTGTGTATGGACGAAAAAACAAAAAACAGTAATACCAAGGTCAGCTTGAAAAATGGTAAAATGTAGACCTCTCTAGATTGATCAATATTTCTGGCATCATCAGTCTATTTGAGTAAGTTGAGATGCATACTTTAAACTTACCTCAAGTATATCTGATATGGGCCACAACATTTTCTCCACAATAAATATAGGCGAGTTGTGAATTTTTCACTAGCGAACTGTGTAATCTATAATAAGATGAGAACACCATGGGCCAAAGGTACTTTGGAAAACATAAACAAGAAAAAGGTGCAAATTAAAGATGTTTACGGAGGCAACATTGCCCTGATCTTTCATGAGCAAGGAATCAACCAACCAAACATAGCACCTAACTTGAGAGTCTCCTCTTTGGAAGACTATCCAAAGAAGAGTGAGAGAGACACGCATTCTCAGGAAGGAAAAGAAAGAAAGTGTTTGGAGAAGGCATCAAATTTTTTTGCGCCCAGATCTTTTTGTGGTCTGCTATTGTGTTATCTAGCATTATGCCATTAGCTAAATTCAGAGCTAAAGGAGAAAATGGTATTACGTATACTTACAATTTTAGTGCCCCAGAGATCCAAATCTACTAAATGAAGTGGAACCAGTCCTGTCTCAGAGACAGTTCAGTAATTTGAGAAAGGCCAGAAGTTCCAAGTGAAATAATGATCACAGAGGAAGGAGGATGAAACAGATTGTGACCCACAGACATATGGATAGGTTGATTTGTTTTTAATATCACCAATGAATTCAGGATGTATATATATATCTGAATTGGGAATCATCTGCCTCCTTTCCAGATAATACTCTGTAAATTCTTAAAGAAATAATGAAAGTAATAAAATTAATTTTTCATGTATTGGCCCAAGATCAAATAAATTCTATAAAATGACCATAGGAAATCAGCTTAATTGTATTAGCACTCGGGTTATGCCTTTGGTACCAAGGGCTGCAATCTTGATACTCCCAAGGCCACAGCTGCTTAACATGCCTTTGTCCCATTCAGTGTAAACTTGGATGCCTTCCCAAGAATGATGTCTGAGAACTTCATTTTCTTCTCCCCTGAGTCCCTCTCCTCTTGAGTAAAACCTAGGACATAGGCAGCATTCCTCTCTTCCTGCGGCATTGTTCAGCGTCGTGCTTTCCCCCTGAGCTCTCGCTCTGGTCCCACATTTCCATTGTAACTTGAACCCTAACCCTAACTGGATGGTAGGTTTCCATTAATTATCATTTAACTTTGATTTTGCGGAAAGAACCTGGGCTATAGAGTAATTTCTAACTGGACTGGAATACTATATCTATCCTTTCCTGGCTATGAGGTTTGGGTTAAACCATTTCCCTTTCTCCGAGTATAAGTGGACCTTTGGTATTTGGGCTCTATTGCTCTTATCCCAAAGGTACTCTGTTAGTGATTCTGGTTTCCTGTATGGCTACCAATGGAACAAACTGGAAAGAAGATGAACATTGTCTCTGAGGGGAAATAATGAGTTCAAGTTTGGACACGCTGAACTTGAATAGATATGAATGGGATAGCCAGGTGAACCCATTATTGTTTGCAGTCATACCTGAGGCTTAGTTGTGGATGTAAAATTGAATATCCCTGGAGTGGTACGTCCATTACCTGAACTTGTTCTATGCTTTAAAACCTTCCATGGCACCTTGCTTTCTTCAGGCTCGAGTCTAAATATGGCATGAAACTTAAAGCTATCTGTGTGCCTTACCTCCTCTCTCCAGGTGTGGTTATGCAGGGTTTGACATGGACCTTCCCTTTCTGGAGGTTACAGCATAAAGCGGATACTCAACTGGGTACATACACACAAACCAGAGATGAAAGGTCCTGGGAATCAAGGGAAGCAACCCAAGGGGTCACCCAATCCTTAATTTTGAAAAGAAGAAGAATCTCTTATGTTATTCCTTTAAAACAATGATCTATGTATCCTCTGTATTTAACATCTTTGGAGAAGAGTCTTCTATTTGCCATGTATAAAGTTCATTATTTATAATCCTTCTGGGGTACAATGCTTTTACTAATGTCTAATTTAAACTTCTTGCTATAAGTCTCCTCCCTGCTATACTTAGTGAAATGAGAAATCTGCTTAAATAACATTCCTTCATATGTGTTTACATTATATGAAATAGTCTTCTTGAGTCTTCTACAGGTAAAATCTGCAAACCCTATTTCTTTAGCTCAGTAATATAGCTTTTAAAAACATTAGTGGAAGTGCTTCTTTTTATCTGAAGCCTCTATCAAAACCAAGTTACATTTTATTAGAAGTAGATACCACATATTACAGGTAATAAAAAAAGATATATGAAAATACGCCTTTGTTTTCAACAAACAAATAATATTCTGGGGAAGATTCATGATTTCTCATATTTCTTGTCTATGTGGAACCCTGTGGCCATCCTATGTCTACTTCATCCTGCCTTTTGGGAAAAAATGCTAAACTTCCATATTTGTCTTTTCTTAGCCTAGTTGTTACACATTTCAAGAAAGTGTTAGTCAACTTTATCTTAAAATCCTGGTCTTTGCATCATTCAAATGTTGGTACAGATGAGGTAGGTTCTAAAATAAGCTCGTAATGGTTATCTTTATTATTTAAAGTCAAATTATTTTAAAATCCATTCTGTAATCCTTAATTACAGGCTGGGAAAAGAAAAGTATTCTTGTCTGAGAGGGATCATTTTGATTTCCTCTGCTAATAATGGAAACCTTAATGATTTGTCCAGGTCATTTAGGGGCGTGTGTGTGTGTGTTTCATACTTCTATTTGACATTACAGGAGTCCTCATTTGTTCTTTTAAAATATTGTCCCTAAATTTATTTTGAACTGCCTTAAATTCACAACACATCCATCAATATTTTTGACCTACCCTAGTGTTTCAGATAAATTCTTCACCCTGACACAAATCAATAATGAAATGCAGTTTAGTTAAGGCTTCCATTAGGCCTGATTTTCTTAGGGATAATATATGATAAGGTAGTCAACATCTTGCTTTTGCTTATGTGATACTTCTGGGAGCTGAACAGTCTGCCCTCAGGCAAATGTATCTCAAGCCAAGGAGGGATGCACCCTCATATTCTGTTAATTGATTGAAAGGGCAAATGATCTATAGGAAAAGTTGCATCATTAAGTTAATTGAGGGCAAAGCCTAATTAGAGGGGAAATGGAGTAGACAGAGCCAGAGACACAGCAGGCCTTCATCTGTGATGTCAACAAACAGAGCTTGTAACTAGAACCAGACAGAGACTGCAGGCCTTCATTTACATCTTCAGTTTCAATGTGAAAAAAATCCACTCTGTGTGCATGTGTATGTGTGAGGGCATGTGCGCATGCTTGGCCAGGGGAAAAGCAAAAGTTTACATACTTAGATAGAAATCAGTTCCTCCCAGGTGGAGCTGCCTACTGGGAATCAATATGTTTTAAACAAGTTAACTGAATCATATATATTTGAGAGGGTAATTTGAACTTTAAATTTGGAGAAGAGATTGATGCTATTCTCATTTATAGAGTGGCCTTAGAAATCAACAGAATATAAAGATCCTTTCTTCCAACTTGAATGCACGCAGGTTACAGTGGGGATTTATTTTGGACCTGATCGTACTACTGTCAGAACAGATGTGAAGTATTTGAACACATTTTGATCAACATCAATTTACCCTATAATAAATAGCCTTCCTGAAATAGGTTCAAAATTATACTGCATTACAAAAGATGAGATATTAATTCCCCTGCAATGCAAGTTGAAAGTAAAGATATCCACCTTCTATATTCTGTAACTGAACTGCTTTTTAGCAACCCCTGGTTCTTTGGGGATCTTCTTAGATTCAGAAGCTACAGTAGCATAAGTGGCAGTATTAAATTTTAGATGCTTAAGTGTTTCAAATTTGGGGTTCAGATCTGAGCTGAGAGAGGTGGTGATGGTCAGAACATGTGCTTTTTATTCTTTCAGAAAACTTTCCATGTCCAACTTGCCGTTGAGTGTACTTTTCTCTGACTGTAGCAATGCAAACAAAATCTTTCATAAGAAATACCACTTAAGAGAAATAAAGAATGCAAGCAGACATGTTTAGGCACTAGTTGTTAAAATACATGGGTATTATTTCTCAATTCAACTGTAGTCCTTGACTTTGCAAAAACCTGGGCCCCATTTCTTATTTCTCATGCATACACAGATTTCTATAGTTAAATAAGAAAGTCATAGCAATGTTAATAAATACAAAAGGATGGCTGATAAAATATTTTAGCTAGGAAAGAGAAAAGGTACACATTAACTGATAATTTGCTGAGCATACCAACTAGGTGCAATAAAATCAGACCTTTTGTATATAAAGAAGAATCCTTATGACATTGGGCAGGAAACTTACAACAATTTGCACCAGTAGAAACTTAAAATTGTATTGATACATTGTGTTATTAGATCAATAATGATATTTTCAGACTTGGTTAAGAAATTCTCTTTTTCTTCCCTTATTTATTGCTCTATTTATTGCTTTTCTGAATTTATTGCTTTTCTGAATATATTGCTTTTCAAGTCGGACTCAGGTGCAAACCACTAAAGATTTTCAAATTGTCAAAACCAGATCAAGAGAAAGAACTAATCACAAAGTTTGTTCTTAGAGGTCATGTGGTCAAAAAGAACAAATCTAGTTGCAGCCACTGATCATCAGAAGAAACACGCTTGCTTTTCTTCCAGAATCTTTTCTTCGCACAGGCTAAAACCACAAATTTCATCCGAACAGTAACAAAGGAATCCGTGGCCTATGTTTTGATGATTTCCCTCAACCATAGGTACCATAGGTCTGTGGGCAACTGGACTCAACAGTTGAGTACAGTACTTTTTTTAATACAGAGATAATTTCCTTTTCCTCTCAGATTGCATTTAGTGAGAGATTGTTGAGAGGCAATACAAAGAATAATTTTTATAATAATAATAACAGCATATTCATTTTCTCAAACTTAACCTAAGGAGTATTGGCTTGTTATGGTTACTAGTAATGTTTTCGCTACAAATCTATAAAAATCTTGACAGACTTTTAACATTTTTCTCATCATGCCTTTGAAAGTGAAAATGTAGATCTGAGATAATATTTGAGACCTCTGCTAGAGTGGTGGTTTTCTTTGGTTCTAAATCATACTGCATTTGCTTCTGGAGAAATATAGCTGTGGGCTTTTGCCACCTAAAGGGCCTTGGAAAGGAATGGAAAGTCTGGATCTCCTTGTGGCTTTGATTCTATTGCCTGAGCTGGTAATAAACACTGGATGGAATTGGGTAACAAAGAATACATGACATAGGCCTTCCAAATCACAGGACTCAAAATCCTCCCAGAGTCTTGGGTTCCAAAATTATAGAATTCAAACACCATCACCAGCACTATGGAAAAATATCCATAGCTTAAAAGTTTTTTTAAATTTTTGAAATAACTGGTCTACATAGTATCAAAATCTATAGGATTTATATTTTTACTTTCTTCTAACTTCTTGATATTAAGTAGTCATAATACTTATCCTCATATTGGGTCCCCATTCTTGGATTTTAGAGGAAGGGGTTGGGATTTTTTTATTAGGAAGACCTGGACTTGAATCTGAGTGCTGTCACTCTCAAGTCATGTGTTCTGATCCTTTTAAAAGTTTCATATGTAAAATTGAACTACTAATATATATACTTCATTATAAAATTGTAAGAGTTAAAGAAAAAGAAATAAGAGGGGGTGGGGGGAATTGGGAGTCAACATTTTATTCTAATCACAAAGTCTGTGTCTCCTGAGTCAAGACCCTTGCCCCCAGACCACACTGAAAAGACTTAAGGAAGTGGAAAAGAGAGTAAACTGATAACAATAAAGGGGAAGGCAGGGAGTGGGTGCAGTCATTAGCAGATAAGAGATTTCAACAAATTCCGGGAGGTTAGGAGCAGCTGAAAGCTGCTGACCAGAAAAACCAGAGAAACAAAGGCGGATCTACATTCTAGACAGTGCCCAGGTGGGAGCTTGGTGGACGCCAATCTTCTTGGCAATGGCACCGTGGGCTCAGAGTAGACAGCACGGAGAGTGGGAGTGAGGAATGAAGCTAAAACGGGGGGTGGGGGGGATTAAAAGGACTTCCGCCTATAGCTCGTTCCACCTCTCCAACCCCACTCCCTCATCCTCACTGCAGGCAGAAAAACTGGAATTGCAGCCCAGCATTTACCTCCAGGTGAAAACAGTGTAAGGCTTTATCCTGAAAAAAGTGAGCAAGATTTCCGTGTAAAACTCAGACATCCAGTGTGGATGAGGAGGGTAAAACTCTCCTCACTCTGGCCTTGCAGGGCCCAGTGAACCTCTGGCTTTCTCCCTGCACGCTGCGCTGTAGTAAAGTGAAGTCTGTCCAGTGAGCTGAAGTACCTTATTTGCATCCTGAGTAGTTTTCCTACTTGGGAGAGAAGCCCTTGTGGAAGCTGACCTAGCTGCATTGTAGCTCCCTATATCCACACTGGCTGCCTAACATAAAGTAGACCTTCATTTTTCAGTTAGAAGGGAAAACTGCAGATCATCAGACCAATGTGGATAAACAATATTTTCAATAGTAACCAATAGTTTCAAATTAGTACTTACTATATAACAGATACCATTCAATATCTTTACATTCTTCACTTATTTAATCTTCTTAGAAATAAAATTTCTCTCAGGCAGGCACTGTTACAATCCCCATTTTACAACTGAGGAAACTCAGTCACATTAAAAGTTTAATCACTTGTCCAAAGCCACAGAGTTAATAAGTGATAGAGCTGAGGTTGAAAGCCAGAAGTTTGGCTTCCAGAACCTACGTTCTTAAAATCTATGAAACACTACCTAACATTTAAAAAGAATTTTTTTTTTAATTTTTACTTTTATGGAGCAAAATAAATATAAATCAGAGAACAGGAGAAAAAGATTCCATCTTTATTATGTTCAAAGAGATTTGAGAGCTTAATTCATGAAAATAGAAACAGCCAGAGGGGAAAAAAATGAGTTTTTAGAAATTAAAAATATGATTGCCAAATTTAAAAACTGAGAAATAAAACATCGGAAAAAAAGGAAATCAACACAGAGAATCATTTCAGAAAATCCAAAATTCAATTAACAGTAGTTCCAAAAAGATAAGTTATGGGACTTCCCTGGTGGCGCACTGGTTAAGAATCCACCTGCCAATGCAGGGGACATGGGTTCGAGCCCTGGTCCGGGAAGATTCCATATGCCGCGGAGCAACTAAGCCCATGCACCACAACTACTGAGCCTGCACTCTAGAGCTCACAAGCCACAACTACTGTGAGCCCACTAAGCCCACATGCCTAGAGCCCGTGCTCCGCAACAAGAGAAGCCACTGCAATGAGAAGCCTGAGCACTACAATGAAGAGTAGCCCCTGCTCGCTGCAACTAGAGAAAGCCCGCGCACAGCAACAAAGAATCAATGCAACCAAAAATTAATTAATTAATTAATTATATTAAAAAGCTATGGAAGATGCATGGGAGGGAAATTATTTAAGATTTATTAGAACAAAGTTTCCCAGTATTAAATATGCAAAATCACAGCATTTACTTTATAACTTTCCTAAAGATTATCTTATAGAATGTGACTATTTCAAATATTAGAGTTGACACACTGTGGTTTTTGTATTGGTTCATAGGTACTTGTCATTCTTGGAAGAACATGTTATCGTGGGAAACATTGAATTTGGGTCTGCTATTCACTGCTCTAAAGTTGGTGGTTTAAATATAATGCAGAAGACATCCAGGATCTGGAAGAGTTACAAAACCACTAGTCTGCAACAAAGTATTGGCAATTAGAAAAGTTGGATGCTGTTAAAGTTTCTATTTGAAATATGACTCTAAAAAATTATCAAGGTCATTCCTACACACACACATCATTTTTTCAGAGATGACCACATACTAGCTACCATATCTTAGTGAAATACCGCTCAATTCAATTTGATTGTAAGAGGATATGATGAATGTATTAGCTTCCTTTTATTGCTATAACAAATTATCACAAACTTAGTGGTTTAAAACAACACTAATTTATCATTTTATAGTTCTGGAGGTTAGAAATCTGTAACGCGTTTCACTGGGTCAAAATCAAGTTGTTGGCAGGACCACACTTCCTCTGAGGCTCTGGGAGAGAGTCATTTTCCTTGCTTTTCCACCTTCTAGGGGTCTTCTGCATTCTTAGGCTCATGGCCCTTCCTTCCATCTGCAGAGTTCATCACTTCAACTTCTGCTTCCACTGTCATGTCTCCTCTCTGACTTTTGTCCTCCCACTTCCCTCTTACAAGGACTTTTTTGATTACATTGGGCCCAAAAGGATAATCTAGGGTAGTCTCCCCATCTCAAGATCCTTAATTTAATCACATCTGCAAAGTCTTTTTTGCCATATAAGGTAAGATATTTGCAGGTTCTAGGATGTGGATATCTTTGGGAAACTTTAATTCTGTCTCCCACACTGAAGTATGAAATTAATGTCAATAATAGAACCTAAAGAAAACACTCATCTTGAAAGACACCAATAAATTTAGTCAAAATGAATAAGCCAGTGATACACACAGAACCAACCTTATTCTATGACTAACCCGAGAAAAGAAAACATTACTTGACATATAATTATTATATTTGATTGGCATAGTGACTCAGGAGTTCATATTTTTAAAAACTACTTTACCTTTATGGATGCAATGTATTAATGAATATGTGGGATGGAAGAGGAGGATGGGGAAGTTAGGGAGAGAGGGAGTAAAGCATGACTCATTTATCATTTTACATCAAAGTGGCTCATGAAAGTCATAAAATGGAAACTTTGTTATCCACTGAAATAACCGAATTTGATAAAGAAATCCGAAGTAAAGGTCAAGAAAGCAGACCTTTAATAGCATATAGTGGAAAGAGGAGCTTTGGACCCAAGTCCTATGTCTTATATGTGACCTTGAATAAATAACCTAACTTCTGTGAGCTTTATATCTGTTTCTTTAAAATGAGTTCAGTAATATCTGCCTGATGGATAGGTTGTAAGAGTCTCATGTAATTCTGTCAGTCTCGTAGGGAACATGAGTTATACCTGGTCTTCACAATCTCTACCAATACATTAACCCTCAATATACTATATAACCATCAAAGTTTACCTCTCATAAATTATCTGTCTTCAGGAAACTACATCTGACTACTCTAGTTTAGGAGTTACTAAGCTGGAGAGTCATCTTTATTATGTTTTATGGTGTCATTGATTTTCAACACATATTTCTGAGGTTAATTCTAATCAATCACCCAAAATTAATGTAAAAGGCTGCTGTCTGATTCAGACACATATTAAACTTTATTATATTTGTTTTCACTGGTTGTATGAAAATTTAGGGCTAAGTGATTTTAAATCAGTAAATGACATGATCTTTTCTTCTTGAAGCACTGTTCACCACCATTTCTAGGACTCCCTTCAATTCTCTAACTTACGCCCATATTTACTTCAATATAATACAAGACACATTATACGTAATGTAGTCCGAAGTATACAATCTCTACATTTTTTTCTTTATATTTTTTAGACAAATGAGTATTATTCTTTCTATATGCATAATTGGAAATTATTTGACCTATATCATTGGTTTTGACCTTAAGATCTCAAGTAGATATTCAGGAAAAATACATTCAAATGAAATTGTAAAATTTCAGCATTTAGTCCAATCTCTTAGCAATCTTTAAATTCTCCATATGCTGATGGTACAAATGAGTATCCATTTCTTAATGAAACGTGTGATAATTAAGACCTATTGAAGACAAAGCCTTCTGACATTGTCCACCTAACACACTTTTATAAAATACCACAATTGTGTGGTATTTTAGATATTTCTCAAGTCATACCCAATGTATGACATACTATCTACATGCATATTTTAAAGCTCGTTGTAATTTGAAATAAGGAACAAACAGATTTTCAAATAGGATTTGACTCATCCATCTCACAATATCTGAAATGATTTACCATTTCATAAACCTGTAGTGTGGAAAGCAAATATATGAAGTTTGGTAAATAGCCTTAATTGGGTGTGAGAACTTTGCAAGTGTCTGCCCAGGCCCAGCGGAAGCTGATGAGTTATCAAGTTTGAAGGAATTTGCCATTTCATCTTGATATTTTAAAAAATTTTTTCGTTACTCACTGATAATTACGTTCATTTCATCCCATAACTTTTATATACCCTCTGCTCAGACGTAACTAATTAAAATATGAAGGTGGATTTTTCAATATCAAAAAAACAACTAAGGCACTCCAATTTTTGTCTTGAGGATTAATTAAAGTACAGTTAAGGAGAAAAATTATCAGAGAGGTTTTTAAAAAATTAAAAACGCAGCAGTTTTTCTAATGAATGGGCTGAGGACTCCCAGCAACAGATGACCAAGGGTACTTGTTAAAAATGCAGCTCTGTGGCCTGCTAAACCCACTAAATCAAATTATGAAGGTTCATGTCAGGAATTCCTGTTTTAATAAGTGAATATGATTCACAAGTACACTATAGTTTGCAAACTATCCATTAAATCACAAATATTTGGATTGAATACTTACTATATACCAGGCACTATTCTAGGCTGAAGATAGGCAAACGACGTACGGCCTGAAGACCAAATCCAACCTGCCAGCTGTTTTTATACAGCCTGTGAAGCAAGAATGGGTTTTACATTTTTAAATGGTTTTAAAAAATCAAAAAAAACCCAAAACATTTCGTGACAGATAAAAATTTTATGAAAGTCAAATTTTAATGTCTATAAATGCAGTTTTATTAGCACACAGCTACTCTCATTAATTTCCATATTGTCTGGCTGCTTTCTTGTTACGACACAGTCGAATAGTTGCAACAGGTCTATATGTGGTGCACTCATTGTTTTCACACTGCTGCTAAGCACAGTACAAACAACAGTGACACAGTTATAACTCAATAGCATTTCAAGTGTCATGCGTGTCACTGTACTGCATTTTATTTTAATTTTATTACCAGTGTAACATCACATCATAACAAGCAAATAAAAAAGTGGATTTTGAATGTCACACTTTCAAGGCACAATTAAATTTGGATTATTTTGTTATGAAATTGGATGACAAAGCATTGTGTTTATTATGCAAAGACAACATGGCTGTGCTAACAGAATACAATGTGCTTCAACACTACCAGACCAAGCACTCATCCCAATATTTCCAACTGGCAGGAGAGCAGAGATTGGGACAATTAGAAAAGTTAAAACACAACATCTCATCTTAGCACAATTTCTCCACAAGAGTAAGGAATTAAAATGAGCTGCAATGTAGAGAATGGACTTGAGGACATGGGGAGGGGGAAGGGTAAGCTGGGACAAAGTGAGAGAGTGACATGGACTTATATATACTACCAAATGTGAAATAGATAGCTAGTGGGAAGCAGCCGCATAGCACAGGGAGATCAGCTCAGTGCTTTATGTCCACCTAGGGGGGTGGGATAGGGAGGGTGGGAGGGAGACGCAAGAGGGAGGAGATAGGGGGATATATGTATATGTATAGCTGATTCACTTTGTTATAAAGCAGAAATTAACACACCATTGTAAAGCAATTATACTCCAATAAAGATGTTTAAAAAATTAAAAAATTTAAAAATAAAATGAGCTGCAACCAAAAACGTTACATTTGTTAGCCATTCCAAGAAATCTGTTTACTGATGGTGATATAATTAAATCATGTTTGACACACTAACCAAAGAAACATGTCCAGAGAAAATTAATTTTCTTAAGATTAGTAGCCTATTGGTGAGAATTCTTGGGTAAAGAATTGAGGACATTGAGAGGAGCACCAATAGCCAATTAAAATACAAGGCAAATGACTTTGAATAGTTTTATCCAGCTCTTGATGAATTGACAGATGTTAAAGATGATTCTCAGCTGTTGTTTACTTGAGTAGGCAATGCCCAGTTTGAAGTGAAAGAAGAATTAGCCACTGTGAATAATCTGCATTTAAAAACTATAGGCAAGAATGTTCTCAAAGGTGTTAACAAAATACTAATTCTGTACAACCTGAAGTGGAATCTGCTAAGATGTGTTATAACTAATAGTAGTGAAAATATGAACAGAGCAGAAAAAGGCTTAGTTGGAAAAATTTAGAAAGTTTGTGACAATGCAAAGTGTTTAAAGTCCATGATTTTTCACCAGCAGGGCTTTGCAGAAAATGTATTAATCTACTGTGTGGTTTTGAACCAGTAGTGTTGACAGAAAACTCCATTTACTTTTGTGGGCTAACCAACATCAGTTCCGTGAGTTTTTGTCAGAAATAGAAGCTGAATATTCTGATTTGCCCTACTGCACAGTAGCTTGATGGTTCAACAGTGACAAAGTTTTATTGTGATTTTATTTTTTAGCTCAGGGTGAAGATTAAAATTTTTCTGAATGAGAATTACCCTCAACCACTATTTTCAAATACTGAATGATCTTGGAAATTAGCTTTTGCTGAAGAATTGATGTTGTTTCTTTATGAACTCAAGCTAAACTTACAAGGTCAGACAACACTATAGGAGAAACTTGTACTGCAATAAAGACATTTTGACAAAAACTAACATTGTTTGAATCACAAGTAATGTTAAGCTACTTTGTACACTTCCCATTCTGCCGAAGGTTAAAAGTAAGGAGTGAGATCTCCATTTCCACACAAATGTGTCATGGATATATCTTCTGATCTCCAGTAACACTTTCCAAACATGATGTAAGTGTGAAGGAAATTTCCACATTTCAAAATTCATTTAAATGTGTAACTGAGGAGCATCTACGTAACATTCTCCTGGAAGTTAATAATCTGTAATGTAATCACATGCTAAAATGCAATATCAAGAGATGAATCTAATAGAATTCTATAAATGCCTTCTAAATGATTAATACGCTCAATTGAGGTCAGATGCTAATGGATACCTATCTGTCTGAAAGGACATTTTCAAAGATGAAATATATAAAATCTCATACACATTTTACAAATCAGCATTTGTAAATCAGATAAACATTTACAATCAATTTTGATGATAGATAACTAATTTTGAACTTATTTTGAACCCTAACTATGTGAATGTTATCAACCCCTCCAAAAAAGAATTGTGTTCTCCTTGTTTGTAGACTTGTATTACAAAAAATTTACTTTATTATTATTACTATCTTAAATTTTATCGATGCAGAATTTGTAGAAATTTTTACTCTCTTACATAATATCCTTGATTTTGCCACTGCTCACAACATCTAAAATATTTACTACTCTGACCCTCTCTTTTCCCTTTCAGTTTCTAGGTAGTACTTTATCTTCAAAGATCTTGTCCTCTAGATATCTCTTCCTTAGTCTATGCTTTCTGCCTCAAAATTATGTGCTTGCCCATAGTCTTATCACACTGATGCATAAATACGTGTTTATTCATCTGGTTCCCCTACCAGACCATAAGCTCCTAGAATATATCCAGGAAGAATATGTATCACTCCTTCACACATTCATTTATAAGTATTGTGTTCTCATACTTATTATAATGTCTGGAATATAATTGGTTCTCTGGTACCTATCTTCTCAATCAAAGCTAGGCCATTGTAGGTAGCAAGGCACTGAGCTCAATGGAACAACAAAAGTAATTAATATTTATCAAATGCTTTCTGTGGTTTAAAAAAAAAAAGCCCTTCACATTTTATTCTCACAGTAACACTATTAGGTAGGTATCATTGCTCTTTTTTCACAAGAGAAGGAACTGAGATTAAATTAGGGACTCAAGGTCATATTGCAAGGAAATGTTACAGCTAGCTTCTAAGCTAGGTCTGTCAGTTACACCTCTGTGCTCTACAAATCCACCTACTAAGCAATGGACTTCCACCAGAACCTGTTACTTTTTTCCTTGGTTTCCAACTTCCTAAATCTAGCTAATCTCATGAACTAACTCCTACCATGATGTTAATGGGTTCACATGCTGCCACTCATTCTCACTCCCCAGAGAAAATATTTTGTCAACAAGGAAGTATTCTAGGGAAGATATTTTCCACCAAACATATTCGGGGATTATTATGATCTTTCCAAGGTTTAAGGCATTAGGAATGAAGCTACCTGGTTTAGTTGGTGGGATTCAGGTGTGTGACTTTACACAAAAATTCACCTAGGAGCATATATTGACATTGTTACTTATAAATAGTAATAGAGGTACAGTAGTACTCCCCTTAGCTGCGGTTTTGCTTCCCACAGTTTGTTACCCTAGGTCAACCACAGTCTGAAAATATTAAATAAAAAATTCCAGAAGTAAGTAATTTGTATGTTTTAATTATGCGCCATTCTGAGTAGAGTGATGAATCTTGTGCTGTTCTGCTCTGTCCCACCGGGACTCATCTCCTTGTCTCATGCATCCCCCCACATCCCCTTGCCCCTTTAGTCACTTAGTATCTAGCTCAGTTATCGGATCGACTGTCAACTGTCTTGTGTTCAAGTAACCATTCTTTTACTTAATAATGACCCCAAAGGGCAAGACAGTGGCAATTTGGATATGCCAAAGGGAAGCCATAAAGTGTTTCCTTTAAGCGAAAAGGTGAAAGTTCTTGACTTATTAAGGAAAGAAAAAAAATTGTATGTTGAGGTTGCTAAGATCTATGGTAAGAACAAATCTATTCATGAATTATGAGGAAGGAAAAAGAAATTTGTGCTCGTTTTGCAGTTTGCTTCTCAAACTGCATAAGTTACAGCCACAGTGCATGACTAGTGCTTAATTAAGATGGAAAAGGCGTTAACTTTGTACAGTAAGATATTTTGAGAGAGAAAGAAAGACTATATTTATACAACTTTTATTACAGTTTGTTGTTATAATTGTTCTGTTTTATTATTAGCTATTATTGTTAATCTTTTACTGTGCCTATTTTATAAATTAAGTTTTATCGTAAGTATGTATGTATGGGGGAAACATAGTATACATAGAATTTGGTATATCCACAGTTTCAGGCATCCACTGAGGGTCTTGGAAGATATCCTCTGTGGACGAGGGGGCACCACTGTAATATGCAAACCTCGGGCATAGTACTGATACAAAATCGATACAGCTGGCCCCTGAAACAGAATAAAGAAAATTCCTCATCCTCAGACCTGTTTGCTAAGAACCCAGGGAAACTTGTATAACTATAATAGAGCAAAAAAACTAATGATAGCTGCCATTTATATAAATTTTGTAAAAATAAATGAGTAATATTTATTTCATTCTGTGTTTATTGAGCTCCATGTGCTAGGTAATGTGGTGGGCGTTTATTTTTCACACAAACCTATATGAGAGGTACTACTACACAAATTACTTTGAACCCTGGTATAGGCAAGTTTCCGTTTTAAAATGTGTAAAATTTGTATGAAGAAGAAAATGCCAAGATTCAGAGTCAATGCCTGAGTCCTTTCCACAACTCATGCTATAGGGTCCTAGACTTCTTAGAAAATGATGCCCCATCCTCTTCAGACATACTTGACCCAGGGATCAGATCAGGGATTTTGCATCGTTGGAAGAGGAAGGAGGCGGAATTTCATTTGTGTTTGTGTGCTTGTGTACTTGTGTGTGTGTGTGTGTGTGTGTGTGTAGAGATGGAGGGTTGAGGACACAATAAAGAAGCTCTGAAGTAATGGAGTGTGATTGAGGGCAGTGAGGTGATGAGATTTTTTTTATCCAAACTTCTTCCAGATCCCCATTCTGAGTATGGAGGAGACACTCACATGCTCTCAGAAGTTCAGGGTTATTTGCTGCTGTGGAATGCAGCCAGTACTCTCAGCATCCTTTTCCACTTTTTATTAGAGGGGAAGATGGAGTGAAGGAAGACTTAGGCCATTGTTGGCAGGTTTCTACAGACTGCCTCAGAGAGAGGATGTGCCCCCAGAAAGCACCCCCTTACAGATTTCTTATAAAGCAGAATTAAAATATTATTGAAGATATAAAAGATTTGCTGACACAAGCCACAGACACACATCAAAGATGCAAAGGCCTAGATCACATTTAATAATAATAATTATTATTATTTTTAAAAATGTCTAAATGAGCAGTGCTTTCTGAAAAAGAGCAAATTCTACCAAGTTATACAAGGCAAATAGTGAAAAAGGTCTCCCCACCTCCTTCTTTCCTGCGTCCCCAGGAACGACCTGTTCATATGCTGATGCATAACCCTCTGGGACTCTTCTGTGTTTACATATGCTGATACGGTTGTATTTTTTTTAATGATATTATTCTATACATAGAATTTGCTACTTACTCTTTTCATTCAAAAATGATCATGGACATCTTTCCATGCACCCATCTCCCATGCAGGATCAACCCCTTTCTTTCTCTCTCTTCCTTTTTTTTTTTTTTTAAATGGGTATGTAGTATCCCATAGTTTGAATATGGTATAATTTATTTAACTCTCCCTACTGATTATCCATTTTGGTTGCCTACAGTACTTTATAATTTTTTAGAAGTCTGGACAAAAAATATTCGAGGATATAACCAGGTACCTGTAGATGAAATTTTCTAACAAGATTGATTCCTAAAAACAAAGAGTATTTGCAATTAAGATAAGATTTTCAAAGTTGTTAATATCAACTGTCTACATGAACATTAGAAAAAGATCTGTGAGAACAATTTAAAGTCCACCAGGATTATTCCTGTGAATATTTGGGGATACAATTTTGATTAAAAAATTTTAAAGAAAGAGTGCATAATAAAGATATGTATGCAACCATTAAAAACTGAAAAAATGAAGTAAATAACTTAAAAATCAAGTCCTTGTTACCATTCCAATATTTTTCATTCTCATAATCTACTTTGCTCTTAAAAACCTATAGCTTTCATGAATCTTTAAGATTTGATTTCTAAATGTGAGACTAGCTTTTAAATACAGAATATATTCTTGAATATAGTAGTACCACAAATCAAAAATACTATATTTGTATTTTGGAGATTTAGAATAGTACAAACTATATCTGAAAAGATTTCTTTGAGATGATTCACAGTATTTATATTAATTTTATCCGAAGAAAAACATTATATTGAAGTTGTTACCAAATCTGCTTAAAATGAGTAAAATATCAAGTATTCTAGAAAATATTTAGTTGGAGGTCTACAGAAAGTATCTAGTTTTTACTGTAGCTACTGTGATATTTTGCACATTATATTTATTTAAAATTATATCCTTGCTGAAATGTAAATTATTTTCTTATTGTTTTCTTACATTTTTTTTACCACTCCCAATTTCAACCACTGAACTAAATCAAGTCATCAAAAATTGGTTTCATTTTTTTTAAAGCAAGAACTGTAGAAGCTGTGTATGATGAAAAGATTTTAACGACTGTTAATGAGAAAAAAGAAATTGCGTGGTTTCTTTTTAAAGTGTGCGCATGCACGGGCGCGCACACACACACATACACACACAGTAGAGGAGTTGAAAGGCGAGAAAAAAGAGTAAAAGTTCATTGCAACCTGGTGATTTATAGGGAAAGGCCCAGCGAGCTCACATAAAAACCAGAGGGGGGAAGTGGTCGGACATTGGGTCAAATCTCCATTCACAGGTTGTGTAATAAAAGGCCGACTGTAGCCTTTCAGGCTTGCTTCTAGTCATAGACAATGGCAATTGCAGAGCAAGACTAATAACAGGATTTAGCATAAATCCACCACAGGAAGTGAACAGTTGTACTGGCAAATAATTAGCCAGGAAACATTTTATAGCAGCATCAGGATGCGTCCGTGAGCTTTCAAACTCTCAAAGCATTTGTGATCATGAAAACATAATTAGTTCTCAGTGATTGTAATTTTTGTGTGTGTTTGTTATAGGATAGTTCTTTCCCCACTCCTTTCTTTTCACAAGCAAGCCTTCTTTTTCCTGTCCTAATTTAGCAGCCCCAGCGAGGGTTTTGAAGTCTCAAGGGAGGGGTTTAGAATGTTCTCTTTTTTTCTCCTGCGGATGCTTTTCTACTGCAAGGTGGATGGTGTTTATTTTGCACGGCTAACAAGTGAGTTCAAAGCAACGCGTTGCTCTTGAACTCCTGCCAGACTCCCAAGGCTGAAAGCCCCCCTGCTTGGTAGAGCCGACCTGTACTATCAAAGCCTGACTAATTTGCAAAGGAATGTCAAAATGACTGGTGCACCGCATTTTCCACCACCCGCTTCATTTGACACTTAAAGGAAAGCTAAGTGGGAGTGTAAAAGGAAGGAAATTCATTCAAGACAGCACACCCAATAATGTGAATTAATTTCACAAGAAAATGGGAGCTCTTTGCTGAAGACTTCCCGTTTTCATCTTCTTTGCTCTTTCTTTGAGCTACTGTTTTAGTAAGGGCTGCTAATAAACATTATGTTTCTGTTCTCACACAATCCATATTAAGAGTAAATGCTGTCATTAGACGTGGCTCCGAAATTCTTTGTGTCAAAGTGTCTGCATGAGGCTGCTTCATCTGATTTAGTCACACCAGTTAAGGAGCGGCCCCATGAAGACAAACACTTGGTCCAGGCCAGAATTTTTCTCCTTTCAACACTCTAAAAAAAAATCATTTCAATCAGAACCAAGAGATCTATACTTATGAACAAATACAAATTGTTGCTGGAGGAAGGAAGACTCATAAAACAAAGTCCTGGATTGGATTTTTGAAAGTGTAATTCAGAGATAATGTGTGGAAATGCGACTCAGCGCACGTAAGATATATCCATGCTAAAACAAAGGGCACAGAGTCAGAAAACTCAAATACAAGACTTTGACTTGATTTAGTCTGACTTTAATCTCTGTGTCCTGCTTGCATTTTATAATCTCGAACTTTATTTAAGACTTATATTGAAAATATGACACTGGCATATTCTCCCCAAGTAAGATCATCTACAAATTATTTCCCTAGGCACCGACCCTAGAACTTCATTAACATTCCTGATTGTTTTCCCAGTGAGTTTGCATGATTTATATAAATTGCCATCGTCATCACCTAGGTGAACAGTAATCTCACTTTCAAAATTTTCTTCTTGCTTGAGTTTTGACCACGCATTTCTTTACTGTTACTCTTTACCTAACACTGAACTCCATATCCAAACATGCTATTGGCCATTAAAAATGGACCTCATCTCTGTTATCAGAATGTGAGGTAATCTAGAGGGAAAGCTTCTGGCAGTGCCTCAGTTGCTTGGAAGTGAGTTACTGAGGTACAGTCATGCAGTAGTTGTCTAAAAAGTGAGTTCATGTCAAACTGAGCGCCATGCTGCTAGAGGATGAGGGTGGAATCAGACGAACCTAGGTTTGGACTACAATCAAAGTACTTACTAGTGATGTGAGCAAGACTGATTAATGAAGCTTTTGAAGCCTTAGCTTCCTTGTGTACAATGAGGCTAATAATAGCACCTACCTTGTGCTTTATGGCACTCAGTGCCGTAAATGTCAAATAGTAAGCGCTCAAGAAATGTTAGCTATTGCAAAATCATAGCAGCTTGGAAATGAAATGCTGCGAGAATCAGGAATCTCCTCAAGTGGGCATATAGAATAGGAATCACCTTATAGGAACAGGAATCTAGAAATAAGCCAGGTTCCAGGTTCGGTAATATCAAGTCTTCAGTTTTATCTTGGCAATGCTTTTGGCCCTCTTCTCTGGGTTAGCTTTATCTTCACGCTGGCTCCCTCCATGGGTGCAAAATAGCTGCCAGCACAACTGGGATAACCATCTTCTTTGCTCAAGTCAAGCAGAAGAGATAGAGGAAAGTGCTTCCTCAACCGTGAAATAAAACTTCTCCTTGCAGTATGACTGGGGACACCCTCAGCTCTGTGCCCATCACATGTGACATGAGGGCAGGCACCAGGTAGCCTAATTATCTTAAGCCTAGTTTTGGTTCAGCTTAGTTTCTAGCAAGGGGGAAGAGAAGTCAATCAAAGATGCTCTGCTAGAAAGAAATGCATTAATTCAGTCAGCAAATATTTTTAAGTACTGACTGTGAAAGGCAATATGGGGGGTACTTAAAAGCTAGAATTTGGGGCCAGTTTCTCTGATTTCAAAGTCTGAAGGCACCATTTATTAACTGTGTCTCTTTTTCTTCATCTGTTTTTTTTTTAAATAAATTTATTTATTTTATTTATTTATTTTTGACTGTGTTGGGTCTTCGTTGCTGCACGGGGGCTTTCTCTAGTTTTGGTGAGCGGGGGCTACTCTTCGTTGCGGTGCATGGGCTTCTCATTGCGGTGGCTTCTCTTTTTTGCGGAGCACAGGCTCTAGGTGCGCAGGTTTCAGTAGTTGTGGCTCTCGGGCTCTAGAGCACGGCCTCAGTAGTTCTGGTGCACGGGCTTAGTTGCTCTGTGGCATGTGAGATCTTCCCGGACCAGGGCTCGAACCTGTGTCCCCTTCATTGGCAGGCAGATTCCTAACCACTGTGCCACCAGGGAAGCCCCAGATTCGATTTTTATTACAGAAAGAAAATTCTGGTGGCACTAGAGGAGAAAACTGGGAACAGGGAGAGTTTTCCAGAGGCTCTCTGAGAAACAGATAGTAAGGGCCTGAATCAGGATCCTGGCATGGAATAATGTAATAAAGGGGACCCATTTGAAAGATGTTTCTTTTGATGAACAAGGGCAAGGAAGAAGTTAAGGGTGGCACAGCTCTCACTCAACCCATGCTTCTAAGGGATATCCCCCAATCAGGGGGTCAGCTGTCACGTAAGTGTTTGTGTCTCCCAGACTTACATACACAGGACAGACGAACGTTATCCAGCATCTACCTGTATAACCACCTGGATGGCCCATAAGCACTTCAGAGTCAACAGGTTGGATTGAAGTAGAAATTGTAAACTCCTCCAAATGCATTTCTCAGCTATGTTCTGTTGCTCAAAAGGTGGCCCCTCCCAGGGATCATTTGCGAGTCCTTTCACTCACTTCCACCCATCCACTTAATCACCAAGTCCAGTTGATTTTTACCTTTGAAATTTTTTTTTTTTTCCGAATCTGTCCTTGCCTTTCTGTCAATATTGTCACTACCTCCCAGTAATCCATTTCCTTAAACACGACTACCTTTGCTCCATTCAACTCATCAAAAACCCCCTGCCAATGAAATCTCCTAAAGATTCATCTTAATTTCATCTGGCTCAGGCCATCGCCATTTCGCAGTCTGATTATTTTATTGCTTTGTAATCTCCTGACCAGTTCAGTTCCTCAGCAATTTTCACCCGGTCTACTGAGGGACTCATAGCTAGCTCCTCTTCTCACTCAATCCGTCTTCCACTCCTTCCCCCAAACAAGCCATCGAAAACAGATCTGCTGCATAACACTTCTGCTTACATTTCACTGTCTCTCTGTCACCCACACCACGTAGAGCTTTAGCAGGGCTGACAGTGTCCTCTAAGACTCCACCTCCTCCTTCCCACCAACTCCCACCACCCCTGGTTTCACTAAGTAGTTCCTAATTACATACATTAGCATAACCATAAATACAAGTTACCAAAATCAAGGCTATTTAGTCATTTCCCGGTCTTTTATGCACAACCTGTGGTTCTTCAATACCTCTAATTATTGAATTAGAATATATTACAACATTCTCTAAAGCTCACACGGTAGTCAAGTGTTCTTGGATAATGATAATTACAAATGTAATTCTTGGGCTCTGTATTAAGATATTTAAACTTTGATAACATTTCCACAACTGAATTACAGAAAAATTCTTATGGTTCAAGCTAAATCTGATTTATTTTCAACCCTGGCAAATAATAATTAACAATAATAATGATGATGATGATAGTTACCATGTATTGAAGACCAACAATGCCCCAGCTGCTGGTAGATACTTCATCTCGTTATCTCAACAGCTCTCAAAGTATACGTCACTGTTCCCATTTTACAGATGAATAGACTAAATCTCAATGAGGTTCAGCTTATTCCCCATACCAGTAATGTTAAAGTGAAGACTGACCCCAAATCTCTGATTCTCAGGCTCATTCTCTTGCCACCATGAGACACTATTTAATAGAAGTTTATTAAATGTATGAATAAACACTTTATAATGACAAATTATATGAAGTTATCATTAATTCTATGCTTAAATGTATGCTTTATTTTCACCTATTTTGCGTAAAACAGTTGGCCAATACTTCAGCATTTACAATAACATTCAGAGGATAGCAGTATAACATCTGTAACTTTGCACTTGGCAATTCAGAAATTCCCACTAAATTAACTGGATATTAAAGAACAGTCTTGAACCTACCTAAGCCTCTGCCTGTGTCGAGCCTCATGCAAGTCTCCGACTATTAAAAACTCCCTCAGGGAGAACTTTGTCAACTTCCTTCCCCCACCATACACATTAGGTTAGACCCCCTCCTGCGCAGTACTGCAACACTTGGTCCTCCCTATTTATACCATTTTTACAATTATAATTTGATAAGTTTATCTATAATCATTTATTCAGGAATATCTCCCACAGAGAGATTAAGAGGAGGGAAGTAGCCTGCCTTCTTCACATTCTCTCCTGTCATCTAACCCTATGCCTGGCACAGTCATGTGCTTTTGCATTTATCAGGTAAATGAATGCCTGCACAAAAGTGGCAAGAAATACAGATACGGGAAAATACTTTCAACGTCAGGAATCATCAAATACGAATCACAGGAACTGAGGAATGGAAGCTGTTGAGAGAGGTAAAAATCCAGTTCCAGAGGACCACGGGTGCCATGCTGAGAAGTTATAAACAATAATTAGCAGAAAGTACGATGACTAACATAGTGTGTTGGGCGTTAACAGTCTTGTGATGGAAAATAGTAGATCATCAATTTGATTACTGTAAATTTCTAGTTATATGAGCTTTTTTTCAATAGTGTGACTGAACAATGTAGAAAATTCTCCTGGTAATTACCACATATTTTGTCACTTACTGCTTTGTAGATAAAAACCTTAAGCATGCTTAAGTTCTGAGCCGCCATTCACATTGCTTTCTCATACAGCGTTTCCAAATCTCTGCACTCAGGGCGTAAAGGGCCTTTGTAGTCACAGCTCTCCATTCTTACAGTTCCTGGTTTGGCTGATGAAACTAGGGAAGAGAGTGTGATCAAAAATCATACAGGATGGGGGCTTCCCTGGTGGCGCAGTGGTTGAGGATCTGCCTGCCAGTGCAGGAGACACGGGTTCGAGCC
The DNA here is from genome assembly GCF_965194805.1 of Balaenoptera borealis. Lineage (NCBI taxonomy): Eukaryota > Metazoa > Chordata > Mammalia > Artiodactyla > Balaenopteridae > Balaenoptera > Balaenoptera borealis. The sequence continues at coordinate 53,216,545 of NC_138877.1, forward strand.
CTGGTCTGGGAAAATCCCACATGCCACGGAGCAACTGGGCCCGTGAGTCACAACTACTGAGCCTGAGCGTCTGGAGCCTGTGCTCCGCAACAAGAGAGGCCGCGACAGTGAGAGGCCCGCGCACCGCGATGAAGAGGGGCCCCCGCTTGCCGCAACTGGAGAAAGCCCTCGCACAGAAACGAAGACCCAACACAGCCAATAAATTAATTAATTAAAAAAAAATCATACAGGAGGTATTAAATTCTCTACTTGAGTGGTGCCCTAGTTCAATGCACAAATGATGGGAATGGTACACGTGCAGCAGGTCTCATTTTCTGTGCTTAAAAAACTAGCTAGTGGTGGATTGAAAAATATTTCATAGAATCCAGTAACAATTTTTTTAACTTGTAAATTTTTATCATAGGGTAGGAAACCATGATTATGGGGGGAAAAAAACTTGTGAAGAGCATGAGATTCTCATGTGGAAAACTTACTGCCACATTCAAAGCCACAAAATCATGTATATGATCTACAGCAAGTCAGTTGTTTCCCAAAGCCTCAGTTGACTTAGCTTTGTAATGTCTGATTGCCTATTGTGGTAGCCAGCCTCCCAGATGACCCCCCCAGTGATCTTCACCTATTTGTGTTCATACTCATGTGCAGTCCCCTCATGCTGTACCAGGGGAGGTCTGGGAACAACAGCATACAGCAGAAGTAATGGAATATCACTTCTGAGATTAGGTTATATAAAAGACTGTGGCTTCCGGGCTTCTATCTTGCATGACTTCTTCTTCCTCCTCCTCCCCTTCTTCTTCTTCTTCTCCTTCTTCTTCTTCTTGCATCTTCCTCTCTCTCTCTCTCTCTCATTCTCTTTCTTTCTCCTGGAATAAGGCAGTTGCCATTAACATTGATTCTGCCTATGGGGAGGCACACATGGCAAGAAACTGAAGTCTCTGGCCAACACGTAGTAAGGAATTGAAGCCTTCCAATAACCATGTGAGTGAACTTGAAACTACATCCTTCAACCAGTCAAGTCTTGAGGTGACTACAACCCTAGCTGATATCTTGACTGTAACCTCTAGAGAGACCCTAGAGCCAGAACCAACCAGGTAAGCTGCTTCCAGATTCTAGACCCTCAGAAATTGTGAGCTAATAAATGGTTTAAGCTGTTAAGGTTGAATATAATTTCTTACATAGCACCCACTTCGGAAAACTGTTACAAGGGTAAAATAAAAGAAAATGCTCCAAAAAAACGATAATAAAAGTACTATCCAAAGACCAACATATCATCATGGGTAATTCCATCTCCCAATAACTCTAATAACAGACAGAATGCCTCAAGTGTCTAAAGAGAAACTTCAGCATAACAAATTCAGCTATGAAATCCTCAAATCTCAGTAAAATAAAAGATATCTGAAGTATCACAAGCTGTGTTCACCACTATGGACAATCCATAATTCACTTTGTCCTGCTTTCACAATGAAAATTGAACTATAGTCATTTGTTTTCTTAAGAAATAAAAAAAAGAAATGTTTACTATTCCTCACTAAAGAGTTATTGCTCTTTAGCACTAAGAAGATAATAATCCTGCTAGGATTAAAAAAACATCAAAATTACGTCATAATTTCAGCACTCACTTTAAAATAGATCCAATGTGTGACCATGACATATGCATAGCCAGAAATAGTCCCCAAGAAATACTTATCTTTTAAGACACTAACATCTTGGCATGGTTCTTCCAAACTGAAGCTGGTAATATCTCTAATAGTTAGGGTGTAGAAAATAATAATAATAATAAAGAAATCATACCATTATCTAAAGTAACTTTAGGATGAGAAATTATGATGATGGCAGTTAGCGCTTTGTAGCTTTAAATTCAGGATTGATATAGTTCAGAAACAATATAAACTCCAGAATTAATATAATTCTGAAAGTAGTGAAAAGAAAACTATTTCTGGCAATAGATGGTCTAAAACAATATATGCCTCATTTATGACTCATTTTCCACATGAAAAAAGTTTTGACAAATACATTTGGAAGAAGCAAAATGTAATAAATAAACCAAAGAAATAAAAGTGCTTTATAAAGCTGTAAAACACCATATAAATAACAGGTATTATAACACTGGCAATGTTATTATGAAAGCGAACCGTAAAATGGCATTTGGGGAAAAATGTGGACAGTGAGAAAATAAAAGCTACATAAAAGAATGAGGGAGGAAATTTAGACTCAGTCATGTCAAGAGCAATGTCCTTCTTAACTACTGAAAAAAAGCATTTCCATTAGAAGGACAGATTTAAGTGGTTTAACTTTGGAAGACCATAATCTTCTGAAGGGCAGAAATCTATGGAAAGATCTGTGAATAATAAAGGAATTGAAAATAGAATAAAGGGTGGGGGGAGGACGAGGAAGAAAAAAGTAAGTAAAAGGATGCTTCTTAACAATATGATTTGAATTTAAAACTCAGAACATCTGCTTTTTATAAAAATCTAAGTGTATTAACTCATAATAAAGGAACATGTTGACTTGCATCTTCAATTGCAAGAAAGAAATAAAAAGACTAAAAAAGAAAAAAAAAACCACCATCTCGAAGACAATAAAGTTTTCTCTGATTCAAAAGGGGAGTTTCTAACAGACCAGTGGCAGCTGTATGTACAACTTCTGAAAGGCACTCTTCTGAAAAAATTTAAATCAGCCAATCCATTCATTTATGGTAATAAAAAATTGTATCTATAAAATGACGTTTGTTCTATATTTGATCTTCTTTTCCAATACTACCATCATTTAAGAACTTTGCACAATAAAAAGAAAGATCTCTTTTGCAAAAACTTTAATTTTTTAAATTTGATAGGCTTTCCAAATATTGTTAAAAATACTTAATCTTTTTTAGCTGAAAAAGAAAAATCTGGATTCCAAAGTTTTTTGAACTTCCAGTTTTATTTTTCACTCAAGGCAATAAATTCTTCTTTTGGTAACAACTGCTAATAGAGTATTTCCTTTTCTGTAAAAGCAACTTTTAAACTGTATTTTCTGGGAATTGTGTGACTTATTTTTATTAATTTCTGGGAATGAAATACATTACTATAAAATTCTTTAGGTTCTGGGAAAAAATATCTAATATAATGTTTACTTCCTGAGAATATGGCTTTGCCCCTCTTGATGCAGCCAAATTCCATTACTCTCAGATTCTTATTAGTTTTCTACATCTGGTTATATTTATCTATGGTTTTACATCTAGTAAAATTATTATTTTCTAATTTGGTTTTACAAATCACTATGTTTATAATATATCTGAATCCCCTTCCATATTTCATACAGTTTAGAAAAAACAATAAGCTTTTCTAGGATTTGAATATTTTGTGACCACACTATTTCTCATGTGCCTCAGGTTAGCATAACCTGGGAAAAAAAGATCTGAGTAGAAGGAGATTGCAGAAGAGGGTCCAGACGGAGCCATTGAACCCATCAATTGCAGGGGGGGAAGGGTTTTACAATTCTCCCTTGTCATCATTTCAGCCAGGCCTACAAATTTCCATCCCTATCCCAAGTACTGCACTGGCTTGAATTGTCTACTTTACTGTCCAAATCATTGGCTACCTGCCAAACCACAACTTTGCTTTAGAAAGAGCTCCTTAAGTGAAGTGGAGAGCTAAGACAATTATTGAGATAATTCAGTCCAAAAGAAATGCATTGAGAAAAATCTGCCTTTTTTGACTTTATCAAGATTGGTATCCTCGGACTTCCCTGGTGGTGCAGGGGTTAAGAATCTGCCTGCCAATGCAGGGGACACGGGTTCGAGCCCTGGTCCAGGAAGATCCCACATGCCGCAGAGCAACTAAGCCCATGCACCACAACTACTGAGCCCGCGCGCTTAGAACTCCTGCTCCACAACAAGAGAAGCCACTGCAAGGAGAAGCCCTTGCCCCGCAACAAAGAGTAGCACCCACTCACCGCAACTAGAGAAAGCCCGCGCACAGCAACGAAGACCTAACGCAGCCAAAAATAAATAAAATTTTAAAAAATTGGTATTGTCTACATGGATGAAACTCATTGTGTAATTGTTGTATTTTGCATCCACAGACACTCCCTTTGTGTAGACGAGACCTGACTTCAGCTTGCTATCTAATCCTGAGCGGTTCTGAGTTTTGTTGCCTCCTACCAAAGTTTTTCAGAGGCATGTTTATGTTAACACGCAACAGAGACGGCTTTTCTGTTATCTGCATAACTCTTTGTGAAGTATTTGATGGAATGGTTTTTGAAAGCTTGGTTGACCATAACAAAGATCAATTATTTTATTTATATTATGTAAAGATCATGTACAGTTCTTTGTGAGAGGATTTAACATTCCATGGAAACAATATTTGATAAGAATATATTCTGAATTCGTGTGTGTGTGTTTTTGGAGTGATAAAATTGATGTTTCTCCTCCAGCCTCTATTTTCATCAATGAAAGGAAGTCAATAATTATTTAACATGAAAATTGTCTAGATATATCACTGATTTTGTAAACATGGAAATGAGCTGGAAATAGAATGACATAAATAAAACATAAGAATTCCACATAAGTCTCCCAGAGAATATATTAGCCAATCATGGTCCCCATACAAATTGTTAGTTTTGTAAAAATATTTATTGTATAAGTTAAATATTTTTAAAAATGTAATTCATATAATAGAGCTTACTCTATGCTTAAGTGTGATATAAATCCTCACAATAATCTATGAGATAAGAGCTATTATTATCACCCCACTCCTTCATCAAATACGGTAGTGATAGTCACTAGGGATGCCCACAAATATTCTAATGCTCCTCCTTCTGGGCACATGGTAAGTTGGGAACAGATGAATGACTCATTTGGTCAAAGAAATGTGTGCAAAAGTAGTCTCTGTCATTTCCATGAAAAATATGTAATTGCTCATGTGTGATTCTCAATGTCCCTTTCCCATTGCCTTGATGATCATGGAAAGTCTTATCAAGATGATGTTTTCATCAACCTGAGTCCCAGAGTGACTACCATAAGTAAAGCCCACCCCCCAGCCCAGAAGAACAACTTGAATATGTAGAATAATTGTAAAAAAATTTTTTGTTGTTGAGTTACTAAGATTTTGGACTTGTTTGTTGCTGCAGCATAACCTAGCTCTTCCTGAATGATAACCAATTGCTTCTTGCAACTTACTATTGTTAGTCTGGAACTCATAAAGCTAATTTCTTTGGAAGGAATAAAAAGGGAGAAGAAATGCCTTTATGCTGCTGCTGCTTTTTCTCACCTTTACTTCTTTCATTTCTCATCTTCCTATGGTAAATCTTGAGCCCTAAAATGGAATTTTATAGACTCTGGGGCAGAAGTGGAGGGAGATGTTTACGGATACAGAAGGTAAACATGGAAGCTTTCCATTTAGGACTCGATAGAAATATCCTTTTTTGCTATATTGGGAATATGATAGAAAAAAACCCGCTGACTTTAGAATATCAACTATCTTCTCTTTTTTACTATCAACTCTGAAGAATTAGCTGGAACCGTGTGAAATTATCATTTATATGGGTTCGTAAAGGTAAAATACCTTCAAGATAGTGACCTCTGAGCCTTTCATATCATGGTGGAAAGAATGTTAATTTCATAAGATACACTTATGAATCACATAGACTGAGAAGCTGACTCAAGGAGATCCTTTTAATACTGTTATGTCCAGAAATATTTCTGTTTCTATAATATTGATGTCTCCATAGAGGCTTGTTATTTCACTTCATTGTCACAACAACTTTGTGACCTAGGTAGGATAGGAATTAATTTCTCCTATTATTAGTGAGGAAACTGAGGCAGGTGATGAGATGAAGATCACACAAAAGAGATCCGAGGTCACCAGTACTAACTCACCATATGATACCCAATAATAAAAGGCTAGATATTTCCTGAGGAGGCACATATGTTTTATTTTTAAGTTATGCATGATGCCAAAATAACATTAATGTAAACAGTCTCTTTAAGAAGAAGAAAAGAACTCAAACCAATTAATTACTAAAGTCTAGTTTCAGTGATTTGACTAATTCATTACAAAATATATAGCTACTTAGATACTATGTCAGCTCTGTCCCTCATTTCTAAACTCTCCCTGAAACAGCTTCATGGCTCAAAATTTCAACTTAAAATGCTCCAAATTAAATTTAAATTTATGGAGGCATCCTAGATCTGAACCTGATGATGTGGTATTTGTTAATTTCATTGTTGTCTTGTTGATTTCACTTTCTTCATTGTTTTCCTGGACACAAACTATCTTGGTTTTCCTCATCTTCTCAGTTTCCTTTGTTTATCTTCATCTTTCTAATCCCTAAATGTTGGATGGTCCCAAGGCTCAGTCCTAGAATCTCTTTTTATTTCTATCTGCACTGATTCTCTAACTGATCTCCATTCTCATGGCATTAAATACTATATATAGACTCATAAATTTCAGCTGCAATCTCAACCACTCCCCTGAACTTCAGACTCATGTATCCAATCACCAGCTCATCTTCATCATTTGCCTGCTTAATAAATATCTCAAGATTAAGATGTCAGAAATCATATTTCTGATTTCCTGACAAAACTTGCTCCTCCTACAGGCTTCCCCATTCCTCTAGTTGTCTCAAGACAAAAACTTTGGAATGAGCTTTGACTTGTTTTCTTCCATACCTTATATCCAAGCCATCAGGGAATCTTCTCAGTTACATTTTTGAAATAAATCCAGCATCCCACCATTTCCCTCAATACCATTCCTTTCCACCTCTACCACTTTGAGCCACATTATCTATCACCTGGATGTCTGCAATAATCTCTTAACTCCTTGCTAAACAAGGTTTGGTTTGCACACCACGGGCATGGGCACTACCTGGGAGAAATGCAGAATCTCAGTCTGTCCTTGATCTACTGAAACAGAATCTACATTTTAACATGATTCCCTGTGACTTATATGCACCGTAAAGTCTGCAAAACTTCATCCTAATTGATCTCTCTGTTCCTGCTCCAGAACCTCTACAGACCCTTTGCAACACAACAGCAGCCAGAGGAATCCTTTTAAAATGAAAGTGATATTATGTCCCCATTCTGCTTAAAACTTTTCAGAGCTTCCTATCTTACTACAAGTAATAGCCAAAGTCCTCCCAGGGGCTGACAGAAGCACCTGCATCACATGGAGCTTGCCACCTCTTGGAGCATCGATAACACTCATTCATTAAGAACACATTGATTGGATATGAAAATTTTCTAAATCTTCTGGGCAATTCCTTATCAAGTATCTCTCAATGTATCTTACTTCTACAGACAGGTAACTTCATTCTTAATGTTAGACTTGCACTGATTTCAGTTTTCCATTCAGAGAGTAAATTCTACTTTTTCCTGCCTCTGATTTCTAGAAAACACCAACAGAATTTTCCAAACACTTACTACAATCTCCTAAACTTTTTTAAAAATCATTTTATTCTTTTTTTATTGAAGTATACTTGATTTACAATGTTGTGTTAGTTCAGGTGTATAGCAAAGTGGCTCAGTTATATATATATTATATATATATATATTCTTTATATATATTCTATATATATTCTCTCTCTCTCTCTCTCTCTCTCTCTCTCTATATATATATATATATACGTTCTATATATTCTTTTTCAGATTCTTTTCCCTTATAGGTTATTACAAAATGTTACAAAATATTGAGTATAGTCCCCTGTGCTATATGTGCTATACAGTAGGTCCTTGTTGGTTATTTATTATATTGGTTACCTATTTTATATACAGTAGTGTGTATTCGTTAATCCCAAACTCCTAATTTATCCCTCCCCCACCTTTCCTCTTTGGTAACCATAAGTTTATTTTCTTTGTCTGTGGGTCTATTTCTGTTTTATATATATTGTAAGTTCATTTGTATCTTTTTTTTTTTTTAGATTCCACATATGAGCAACATCATATGATATTTGTCTTTGTCTGGCTTACTTCACTTAGTGTGATAATCTCTAGGTCCATCTATGTTGCTGCAAATGGCATTATTTCATTCTTTTTTATGGCTGAGTAATATTCCATTGTATTACATATACCCTAAATGTTTTTAAGTGTGTATTTTTTTTTTAGAATCCTTACCTTTTTTAGAGATATATTGAAACATTTAACAGATGTAACTTGGGCTTCCCTGGTGGCGCAGTGGTTGCGAATCTGCCTGCCAATGCAGGGGACATGGGTTCGAGCCCTGGTCTGGGAAGATCCCACATGCCACGGAGCAACTGGGCCCGTGAGCCACAATTACTGAGCCTGCGCGTCTGGAGCCTGTGCTCTGCAACAAGAGAGGCCGCGATGGTGAGAGGCCCGCGCACCGCGATGAAGAGTGGTCCCCACTTGCCGCAACTAGAGAAAGCCCTCGCACAGAAACAAAGACTCAACACAGTCATAAATAAAAATAAATAAATAAATAAAAGAACGTGAATTTCTAAAAAAAAAAAAACAGATGTAACTTAATGGATGAGATTTACATCAAAATATTATGAGAGGAGGAGAAGCAGATATGGGTATAGATGAAACAAGATTGGCCATAAAGGAAACTGATTGAAAGGTACAAGAAGATTGCTTATGTTTTCCTATCAATTCTTTTTCTTGATATCAGAATAAAATAATATAGTGTCCAAGCTTAGCTTTAGTGGTAACAATCAACAAATATGCCAAAGTAATACTGTAATAATTGCTGTTCTTTGTGCTTATGTTTTTTTATCTCCCTCGGCCTGTCTAGATTATATCTCCTACTCCTATTAGTTTTCTAACAGCAGATCATTTTAATAGAAAATTCTGTCCCCTATGGAATTAGGAGAAATAAAAACTATAACAACTTTAGGTAGCATTAAACTTGGAGTAAAATTACTATTTACAATTCGTGGGAGAGTATTTAATAGACAATGCTGGACTTTCTAATTCATTTATTTGACTGCTTTCCTGGAAGAGTCTGACCCATAGTAAGCAGTCAACAAGTATTAGCTGAATAAATGAATAAGTGAGTAAATTAATGGTGATGATTGTGTTAAAAATTAAAATCTAATCTAGTCTTTCTTGCTGTCAAAATCAAATTATAGCAAAACTGCATTTTGTCAAATAATTGCATCACAAGAGGAATGCATACATCTTACCTGGTTAGGATCGCAACCCAATATTTATTTTAAGTTGTATTCTCACAATAAAAGATTCTAAGGCGTAGATTTGCCTGCAGGAGGTTTTCCAGGAAGTACATGGGAGAAAAACACCTCTCAGGGTGAGGGAAGCAGGTTTGGACAAAAGGAGAAATGGAACTGCAAGACAGTTGTGACAGAGGCTTCAGTCAATTCTACCTGGAGTCTTGGAAGTGGTGACCCTTCAGCTGTCCCGAATTAAGAACTAGGAGGCAGGACTTTGTACCCCTTGCATGGAGCAGTAATTAAATGTGGACTGTCCCTGGGGTTCTCCACCAAAGGCAACGCCGTGAGAAGGGATTAGCTGTGAGCCATCATCAGTCAAGCTATAAGGCCCACTATAATATTTATTTTCACACCCAATAGTGAAAATTTCACCCAAAAATGTGTTCTACAATTATTTTCTTTTCACTCATTTCTCAGTGTGACCTGTGTCCCTACCATATACTAAATCATTTCTGTGTAAAAGAATATTGAATTCGTTCTTAAAATTTCCCTGTCTCTTAAACCTATGAAATCTACTTTCTCTTTAGGACTCTTGTTCCTTACCTCTCTCTGTTCTTTTTTGTTTGTATTTTATTTTAGAGCTTTTTAAAATTGTGCTTAACTATGTAGAACATAATATTTACATTTTAATCATTCATAAGTACACAATTCAGTGGCATTAAAAACAATATTGTGTAGCCATCACCATTATCTATATCCGAAACACTTGCATCATCCTCAAAACTCTGTACCCATTAACTCCTCCTCTCAGTCCCTGGTAACCTCTTCTCTACTTCTGACTATAAATTTTCCTGTCATAAGTACCTCATATAAATGGAATCATACAATATTTGTCCTTCTGTGTCTTGCTAGTTCACTAAGCATAATGTTGTCAAGGTCTATCCATGTTGTAGCATATATCAAAATTCCATTCTTTTTTAAGGCTAAATAATGTTCCATTATATGTATATACTACATTTTGTATCCATTCCTCTGTTGATGGACACTTGGGTTTTCTACCTTTTGGCTATTAGGAATAGCCACAGAGGCTGCACCATTTTTAATTCCTATGAAAAATGCATGAGAGTTCCAGTTTCTCCACATCCTCACCAACACACCAACACTTTTTATTTTGCATTTTGTTTTTCTATTTGCTTGTTCACTTTTTTTTTTAAATCATCACCATGCCAGTAGGTATGAGGTGGTATCTCATTGTGGTTTTGATTTGCATTTTCCTAATGAGTAATGATGTTTAGCATTTGTTTTATGTGTGTATTGGCTATTTGTATATTTCCTTCGGAGAAACAAACCCTTGTTCTTCCAACGTGCCAATCCTTTTCTGACTCATGTATCCTAACAATACCTACCTAGTTGCCTAGGTCACCAGTCTCTTCATCTCTTGTCTCTCTACTGTACCTGTCATGTCAATACAATATCCTTTGTTATTCCCATAATAATTTTTGTCCACACTCAATTCCAGGCTGAGAAGCATGATTAGAGAAAGTAGGAAACTCCATTAACTGTGTCTATGTCAAATCCATGCTATTTAACCGCAGCCTGGTATTCAGTGATGCTTTGAAATCATTTTCCACCACATACGTAATATGGGTTATTTGGAAGAGATGAGTGAATTTGTCATCCTTTAAATTGAAATTATTTGTGCTCATATCTAATGATGCTTGGTTTTATGTTCTACAGAAAAATAATTATATCTTAGACATGTTAGTCTCCCTTTAATAATTATTGCAATTCCTTGGACCTAGAAGGCACTTAATAAATATTTGTTAGCTGGAGAGGGTGTGGAGAAAAGGGAACCCTCTTGCACTGTTGGTGGGAATGTAAATTGGTACAGCCACTATGGAGAACAGTATGGAGGTTCCTTAAAAAACTAAATATAGAACTACCTTATGACCCAGCAATTCCACTACTGGGCATATACCCTGAGAAAACCATAATTCAAAAAGAGTCATGTACCACAATCTTCATTGCAGCATTATTTACAATAACCAGGACATGGAAGCAACCTAAGTGTCCATCAACAGAAGAATGGATAAAGAAGATGTGGCACATATATACAATGGAATATTACTCAGCCATAAAAAGAAACGAAATTGAGTTATTTGTAGTGAGGTGGATGGACCTAGAGTCTGTCATACAGAGTAAAGTAAGTCAGAAAAAGAAAAACCAATACCGTACACTAACACATATATATGGAATCTAAAAAAAAAAATGGTTCTGATGAACCTAGGGGCAGGACAGGAATAAAGACACAGACATAGAGAATGGGCTTGAGGACACGGGGAGGGAGAAGGGTAAGCTGGGACAAAGTAAGAGAGTAGCACTGACATAAATACACTACCAAAGGTAAAATAGCTAGCTAGTGGGAAGCAGCAGCATAGAACAGGGAGATCAGCTTGGTGCTTTGTGACCATCTAGAGGGGTGATTTAGGGAGGGTGGGAGGGAGACACAAAAGGGAGGGGATATAGGGATATGCGTATGCATATAGCTGATTCACTTTGTTATACAGCAGAAACTAACACAACACTATAAAGTAATTATACTCCAATAAAGATGTTAAAAAAATAATAATAAATAAAAATTTTTTTAAATATTTGTTAATAAGTGAAAGAATAAATATTGGGTAAGAAGTACCAAACATGAAAAGTATCTTAGGCTGAAAAATTAAAATGTATAGAAAAGTTCACACATTGTGTTCTACGGCTTGTGTGTCCCATGTAGCATTCTTTTAAAATATCTCATAGCACTGTTGTTCTGAAAACGGGGAGAAAATCAAGTTGAGCACACACAGTAAAAGCAAATAGACTGTGAAATATCATGTATATGAATATATACTGAGTATTGTAGTGTATGTATATGTGTGTTAAGTTGTGGGGAGAAGGGTAGAAAATATGATTATATCATTAATTAGTAACAATATTCAATAGATTGGCAGATTAGAAGTAGGAAAGGGAAGAGATAAGGAGGAACAAAATCTGAAGATTCCTGGAATATTGGAAACAGGTACAAATTATGCAAGTTCAGTGACAGCCAACAGAGTGAAGAACAGGATTAGAAACTAAAAGGTTACAGGGGAGGTAGAAAATAATCACAGCTTATGAATGCTATAAATGAAACATTTTTAGAAGGAAAAGAGGAATTTTAACAATTCAGTCAACTCTTTCTCTTCACTTTCTAGCACTGATCTGAAGCAAGGTAGCCTGGGAACAGAAATTGGCTGTAGAAAGTTGTTAGAGATGGGAAGAGAGGAAAGGAGCATAGTAAAAAGTCAAGGAGATGAGAGACGTTGGGATGCCAAGGAAGAGATGATTGAAGTCACTACTGGAGGTGAGAGGATGCCTATATAACTTCATGGATCAGAGCACTCTAGTGCCCTGAATTATAAGGTATCTTGAGATTCTACTTGATAGAGGCAACTGGTTTGGATTTTTGTTGTTGTTGTTTTTGTTTTGTTTAGTTTTAGTTTTTTTTTTTATCTCTGTTAAATCAGCCATCCAATATTTTAATTTAATTTATTTTTGCCTCCAGGCAGGAGTGTTGCTTGGGGGAAATGATGTAAAGCTAACTGATGAGAAGAAACAGCTAAAAGTATTCATTATTTTTTTCTATTTTGAAACAGAAATGGAAGATAAAAGCAATTCATATTGAGTTTTGTAAGTTGAAAACAGGCTTCCTGTGACTCATGTGCAGAGTAGTTGCAAAGAAATCAATTCAGTAGAAATGGAATTGCCAAGTCATAAAAAATTCACAAATTGCTCTCCGTTGGGCTGCTGAATTGATCCGTGGTCTCCACAACCAAGGAGGAGGATATGTCCTGTCCTTGGCACAATAGAATAGTCCTCACCAAAACACTGCATTCAGTGCATTCTTTTAATGAAATATTGACATGTTATGCATCCAGAGGGTACTAATGGGTGGTACAGATGAGAAAACTAGAGGATTGCAGCTTAAACAGAACATTTCTTGAAATTGTTCAATCAACCCTCACATGGGAGAAAGAGATTTTACTCAGTGCTGCAGGAGAGGATGCTGGCTATTTCATGTGACTTTAAAAATCATACTAAGTTCCTATTTTAATAATATGTACTAAAAAAATTTCAGACAATGTAAAGTAGTACCTAATAAAGTCAGTCTCCCTCCTTTATCTGAGCCTGGTTAGATTTCTGCTTGGGCCTTTGTTCCTGCTCTGGTAAATTGATTCTCTGTATCTGCCTGCCTGTCTCTCCAATTTGGGGGTGAGCGGTTTGTCCTTTGACCTCACTTCTCTGATGGATCTAAGAAGAGCTGTTGATTTTTCAGTTTGTTCAGACTTTTACTTGTTAGGATGGAATGGCAACTTCTAAGCTCCTACCTGAGAAACTGGAAACCAGAAGTCCTTGGGTTTCATTTTCTAAAGTTCTAATGCTATGCTTCAAGTTTGATGATTTTTCTCCTGCAGCTTATAATCTGCAGAGATGTTTTATTTAAGATACTGCATTTTTAGCTCTAAATTTTCATCTGCTTCTCGTTTGTATCTTCCATTGCTCTCCTCATCATGCTTGTGCTTTCCTTTTTAATCCTTGAGCTGTTTTAACCTCCTTGTTTGATCATTCTAGTATCTCTGACACTTTAGTTCTCTGTTGACCAATTTTTTTCCTGGCTGTAGGTCACATTTTTCTACTTCTTTGCATGCATAGTATTTTTTTTTTTTTTGTCACATGCTGGACATTGTGAATTTTACATTGTTGAGTGCTAAATTTTCTTTTTTTCCCTTTAAAGAATATTGTACATCTGGTAGACAGCTAAGTTACTTAGATTCAGTTTGCTCCTTTCTAGGTACATTTTTTTTTTAATTTATTTATTTTATTTATTTATTTTTGGCTGCATTGGGTCTTCGTTGCTGTGCGCGGGCTTTCTCTAGCTGCGGCGAGCGAGGGCTACTCTTTGTTGTGGTGCACAGTTTTCTCATTGCAGTGGCTTCTCGTTGCAGAGCACAGGCTCTAGGCGTGTGGGCTTCAGTAGTTGTAGCATGCATGCTCAGTAGTTGTGGTTCGTGGGCTCGGGAGCGCAGCTCAGTAGTTGTGGCGCACAGGCTTAGTTGCTCTGCGGCATGTGGGATCTTCCCGGACCAGGGCTCGAACCCGTGTCCCCTGCATTGGCAGGCAGATTCTTAACCCCTGCGCCACCAGGGAAGCCCTCTAGGTACATTTTAATGCATTAGCAATGTAGATCTAGAATAGCCTTTACTCTAGGAAATAAATGGCAGCATATTTTTAATAAGCATGTCACTCTATCTAACTAGAAAAATGGAATTGTGTCATAGTTAAGAGTAAGGACTCTGGAGACAGCCTAGATTGTTTCCATTCACATCATGGGTCTACCTATTACTTGCAGGTAGTGTTGAGCAAACAAACTTTTCATGCTTCAATTTTCTTATCTGTTAAATGAAAATAATCATGATATATTCCTCATAGCATAGTTGTGAGAATTAAACGTACTTTGAATGTAAAACACTTAGAATATATCTACCTTGTAATAATCACTATGTAAATGTTAGCTACCATTATTACTATTATTTACCTACCTTTTTCTCAATTTTGCTTTATAACAAGTATATGCCTGGCCTGGCACATTTCGGTGAAAGCTTAGTTCCATGGAATGGATAAGAAATTTTGCTGATCTAGAGATTGTAGGAGATGCCCCTCTTCAGCCTTGGTCTGAATCTTTGGAGAAGAAATTTGGTAAGTTGATTTAGATTTTATTTTGTCTTCCTTCAGACCTGAGGATTACAGGTGCAGTGTAGATTTATCTGGAGTAAATTACTGAATTAAATCTGTGCCTAACCGGTGTCTTTACAATAACAAAGACATGGTACTACATAGAGAAGAGGTTCCAGCTTTTCCAGATCCTGTAGCTCTTTCAATAAGAATTGTGTGCATCAATAAAGTAAGTCATTTTTTTTTCTTCTCTGTCACAGAAAGAACTGGATAAGTTGGCCTAGGCTTTGAACAAATATATGAAACTAGGTCCCCCAGTCATACTCAAGGAACCTGAGAATTTTAGATCTTGCAGCAATATGAAAAAGCATTTGGTCCAAGACTCTCATTTAACAAAGGAGGAAATTGCAATGGAAATTTAAATTACATGCCTTTGGTGGAAATGCAGGAGCTTTATCTGAGCTCTCTAAGCTTTCAATCTAATCACCTTCCCTCTCTATTTTTTCTACCTAAAACTTCAGGGATTGAAGCTTTACATGAGGGGCAATAGACAAAAATGTAAAGGAAAAATCTCTCTTCTTCAGTGTCTCTCTTCTCTGTTGAGTAACTTTTCTCCCTTTTCAGCACAACTTTCCCTTACTACTCTGCAGGCTCTGGTATTTTCACAATGACTCACCCCTAGGAAGAGAGCCTGGAAAACACATTCACTCTAAATAAGAAGGGACCTCAACCCAAAGGTATAAGAACCCAAAGGAATAAACTTAAAACAATGAAGTTTGACACTGGCTTAACTGGGTAGTTTTTCGAGGGTTGGATGCTCTCCAAGCCCGCCTATAAATTATAACAAAAGAGACGGTTTAAACCTAGTCTACAGTTGAGGAATTACTGGTCTCTTGTAATCCTTATAATGTTCTCAGCTTTTGAGAGCTCCCATCACTGTTCTGATAGCCCTGGCTTTATAACCCGGATATCCATAAGTAGCAGGATGAAATAGATTCTCTACTCAAGTGTCCTCAATCTTTTCCTAAAGAACTGCTTTTGACTTCTACTTGGGAAAATTATGCTGACAGTACCAAATACTGAATTGCTAATGAGAAGGGTAGTGGGCATAGGCAAGAAGAAAAGTGTGGCATCATGACCCGACTTCTAAAAGTGGCAAATCAAAGAGGGACGGCTCCTAGATCAGCAGGTAATATCTCAATATGCCCATCTGAGCTCTGCTCTAGATCCTTAACAAGCTAGCCACAGATTTCTCCTGACATCAGGTCCCTAGGAAAGAAAAATCCATTCAAATCCTTTCCAAGAAAAGGAAAATATTTCCTTGACTATATTCTTTAAAGGATATAATTTAGCCTTGATGACTGTCTCACGCCTTAAAAGCAATTGCCATTCTTCACACTTTAATGTTAAAGGTTATTACTTATTAAAGATTATGGCATAGTTTCCCCAGACTATGGGGAAACTATTCTCAGAAAGTCCCAAATAACCCAGAGTAATTTAAACTCCTCACAACTTCTGAATTTTACAAGATATAACTGTAATCAGTATAATTACTTAGGACTCTTGTCAAAAAAGTTTAAACTTAAAGCTCATTTTAATGAAGGCAATATTTCCCCCACAAAATTTAACTATAATTACTCAACATTTTATTTGATTTAAAAATTTTCATTTCCTCTAAAATTTATATGTAGAAGAATAATAATCATATGAAGTTTTAGTCTTTTAATAAATGTGTTTTAAAACTGCACTTAAAAATTGAGAATTATGCTTGGGGAAAAAAAAATTGTCCCTCCCTAATAGTATTTGCTGCCAGGTATAGATTTCTACTAACTGCCTTCTTGTGGCAATCCCAAAGCTACAGTGTTTTAGAGAAACTTCAAACTTTGAAGGAAGCTGTCCATAATTTCTTTTTTTAATAATTTATAAACAGATATGTCAAAGACAAAATTTATTATTTTAATTCAGTAATTCTTAGCTTTCATTAAGTTTTCTTTCTCACTTGGTTACTTATTTTACTTGGTGGCATTTTTTCCTCAAGAGAATCTTAATAATGTATATTGTATAATATTGCATATTAGGATGATGCAATATTTTTCTAAGTAGTTCTTCACACATTCTATTATTATACTAACCTTGTGACATAAGCAAAGTAAGGTCATTATCCTTATTCTATTAATTAAAAAGGAAAAGAAAACTGCAGAGAAGTTTATGACAGAGAAGAATGACAAAGAAGATAAATGACTTGTCCAAAGACAAGGTTAGAGACACATTAAACACTATAATTCAGAAAGAGTGACACATCTCAAAATTTATTAGTGATATAAAATGTTTACTTCTTCCTGTTTTCACAACACATCCATAGAGAAAGCCCAATATATAGCTAGTCCACTTCCAAAATCTATACATTCTCCTCACTCTGACTCTCCTTTCACTTTGCTGTAAGAAAATGGGTACCTGAGAGTGAGCGTGTAAACATGCCATCAGACTGAATCAAAAATAAGTGAAAACCATAAAGAGCCAGTTTTCAGCCATCCCTGCCCCCTTCCCCAGTGACCACCACTGGGCAAAAAAAAAAAAACCAAAAAACTACTAGACAGGCTTGTAAGCACCCAGCTATGGCCACAGAGCTGTTTGATTGCTTAAGCTGGGTGGCCAGACAATAGGACCAGAAAGAATGGCCGCTTCCTTCCTTCCTGTTGAGTGTTCTGCCTGAGTGGGCAAATTCAATAGCACTTTGCTTCACAGCAACACTAGGCTCTAGCACGAGGGAAAATCAACAAAGAGCCATTCTAGGGCATTTCCAACCCCACCTAAGCCAAGCCTCTGAGCTATAGAACCATGGGGGAGGGGGCGGCCAGATTCAGGCCCTCCTGGGGCTGTGTGCATGAAAGCACGTAAATGCAGGTTATTGTTTATATTAAGGGCCACCGTTTATGCTACTCCATGCATCTGTAATTGCCCAGTGTAGTTGTTGTCATGTTCTACTTTCTAATCTACCGTTCTCTGAAATGTTTCAAAACTTTCTTCATTGTGGCAACAAAAACAAAATTGGTATGGACAACTGTGGTGATGGTAACTCTAGAATCATCTTAAATGCTCCTCCAGTAAGCCATCCTTCTCACCCCCCTTCCCCCGCCACCCCCTCCCCCCCCCACCTCCGAGGACAGAGATTCAAAGTGTGAAAACACCTATGTAGATGATAATTTGGCCAATTTGGCAGTTAAGAATGGGAACCAGAGAAGGTGTGGAACACATTGAATGTTTAATACTATATAGTTCTGTTTTAACTAAACCTAAATTTCTAAGTTAACATTGAAATAATTTCGTATTCTCTGTAGAAGCATGTGTATATATATGTAGAGTGTATAATTTCAAATGTCTTTAAAATTACCTATGTTGCATTTATACACAAGGGAAATAACGTTGAGGATGATTCTCTTCATACTCTTTTGGTGCTATATGTGCTAAGAACTAGATTCTGCCAACAACCTGAATGAGCTTACAAGATGATTCTCCCCCAGAGCCTCCAAAAAAGGGTCCAGCCCAGGAGATAACCTTGACTTTGCCTTGTAAGACCCCAATCAAAGACCAAGCCGAACCCACCCAGATCTGTATCTACATAACTGTGAGATAATAAATGGATTCTGTTTTAAGCCAAGTTTATGATTATTTGTCAGGGTAACAATAAAAAACTAATATATCAGTAAAATACCTTGTAGATCCACCCATGTTGTCACAAATGGCAGATTTCATTCTTTTTTATGGCTGAGTAATATTCCACTGTATGTATACACCACATATTCTTTATCCATTCGTCTGTTGATGGACATTTAGGTTGCTTCCTTATCTTGGCCATTGTAAATAATGCTGCAGTGAACATAGGGGTGCATATATCTTTGGGTGCGTGGTTGGGAGAAATAGGTGAAAAGACTTAAGAGGTACAAACTTCCAGTTATAAAATAAAGAAGTCACTGGGATGTAATATACAGTATAAGGAATATAATCCGTAATACTCTAATAACTTTGTATGGTGACAGATGGTCACTGGACTTATCATAGTAATACTTTTGTAATGTATTTAAATGTCAAATCACTATGTTGTACACCTGAAACTAACATAATATTGTATGTCAACTATACTTCAATAATTTTTTTAAAAAAACTAATACACCTTTCCTCTTCTTCACTATACTGAATTTTCTTAATTGCAACTGTAATCTTTTGAATATGAAAATTTATTTTGTCACCTTTTGTTGTTGATTTGGAAATAGTTTCTGCCACTGTGATGTCTATAATATTTGAATATTTCTGGCAGTAAAAGTGTCTGTGTATTTATACATGGATGTTTTCACAGCTGGAACTTGGTGGCATCTAACATTGTTATTACAGAGGAATTTAGAGTACATGAAACCATAATATGGTTAAACCAAATTATATTATTCAAGTAATGGACTTGAACCAAAACCTATCTTGTATTCAAAACTGAAGATGAAAGATAAGATTCTTTTTTAAGTGACTAAAACATATAATGCTTCATCTTCCAGTATGAAAAAATCGAACTCTACATGAATGTTAGCTAATTTGTAGTCATTTACACCGAGCTAATTAAGCCCTTTATTTTATTCCATAAAAATGAGTAAGAAAAATAACCTCTAATGAAGAATAATAAATATTCTATGAGCCAGAGACTATGTGAAGTCTTTTTTTCATTTAAACTTTAAAACGACCCCTTTAAGAAGTTACTATTATTATAGTTCTTTCATAGAGGAAGTAACAGCAGCTCAGAGAGATTACAGGATTTACCCAAGCTCACACAGTTGGAGCTGGAATTTGAGCTAAGGCAACTTGACAACAGAGCCCTAGTTCTTTTTATTTTTAGCAGTGTAAAATATGATTTTATTTTGAGAGAATTTCAAACATAGATAAGAGCTGCAAGTACAGAACAAAGAACTTTTTTCCTGAACCATTTGAGACTAAGTAGCTGATCTGAAGCCCCATCACCACCAAATACGTAAGTGTATATTTCATACAAATAAGGACATTTGTATAAGCACAGTATGGTCATCAACATTGGGAGTTAACCTTGTTACATTACCATCTAATCCTCAGACCCTCTTCAACATTTGCCAGTTCATCCAATAATATTCTTTATGAGAAATGGGTCCAGTTCAGAATCACACATTTCATTTTGATGCCACGTCTCTTTAATCTTATTCATTCTGGAACAGTTCCACAGTCTTTGCTTAATTTTCAAGACTTTTGAAAATTATAGGCCACTTACTTTGTAAAATATCCCTCAATTTCTGTGTTTCTATTGTTTCCTCTTGATTAGTTATGCCTCTTTGACAGGCATATCACAAAAGTAATTCTGTGCTCTCCTCATTGCACTGTATCGAGAGCACATAGTGATGTTCACTTTAATCTCTTGATTAATTAAGATGATGCCTGACAGATTTTCCTGCTGTGAAGCTATTTTTGTTCATTTATAATTAAAAGTACATTGTGGGGGAGGTTTTTTGGAGATAAGAAATATCCTATTCCTCAATAAACTTTCAGTTTATTCATTTATTAATTTATATCAGTATCATCTCTTAGATTTCTACTTTATTCAGTGATTTATAATCCATTCATATCATTATTTATTTGTATTTTTATTTTGGCCAGTGGGAGCCACTTAAGCTGGTTGGTGTGTCCATTTGACACATTAACAAAGGCCCTAGAATCAGCCATTTCTTCATGAACCCACTATTTCTGGTTCCTTTGTATAAAGAATAATATTTAGAAGCCCAGTTTTGGGTGTTAGGTGTTCTCATTGCTATTAGGGTGCTGTTCCCAGGCCCTTTCACAGCACTAGGGAATATATGTGTGTGTATTCATACACATTAACATCTATTTTTATTTCTATTTATATCTCTCTACATTGAAATCCATGAGTTCACACCAATATCCTGTATTCCAATCCAACATCAGAATTCACTGTAATTTTCTCCCTTTCCTTATCTGTAACTTCCTTGTCGGAAGTAAGAGCCTATCTCACATTATCCATATGTTTATACATTTGATCAATCTCACAGTAGATTGATCCAAACTCCCATCACCACTACAACCCCCCTCTCACTATTATCGGGACATAACACCTCTCTCTGGGCCATCCCCACATGTAGAAGCCCTCCTCATATGCTTCAGCTCCAAAAACTCCATCAGTTTGTCCACATGGACAATTTCATTACCTTGCTTAGACTCTGCATTACACCAAGCTGACCAGCCCTGCATGAATACCCTTACTGGTAACTGACACCCACCAGGTCACCCCAACATGTGAAACTTTGTCACCATGCTTGAGCTCCCATATCCTCAGTAGGCCTTTCTCTTGCAGGAAGCTGTCCACACACTAGAGCCTCGTTCTTATGCACTGACATGGGCAGTGAGACCTATGAGAAGAATGAACCTATTACACCTTTACCACATAATGATTTCATTTATAAGTATTTGTACCTGGCCTGATGGGTAACAGCTGCTGCTGGACCTGCCTGCTCAGGAAAAGAGAGAGAGAATTAGGTAATTCATTTCCCCCTGATTTCTGAGATACCCTAATCAAAATAAACCAAACGGGATAATTCTGTTCCCAGTGATTCCATCCTGCCCAGTCATCTCTCTTTTCCAGGACATGAGCCCCTTCTTTTTGAGTAGCTTCTACAAGGCATTAGGAGATTCATGCTTAATGAGCAGGACAAATTCTATTTTATTCTTTACAGGAAATGGTGAAGCCTTCACCACTTTAGTCTCTTATAAATAGCCTAGGCTCTGCCTACATAAAGGATAAATTTCCTCGGTGTTAGCTCGGCTCCATATATAGAAAGGCACCACTTCTAAGTCAGCCTTCAGTACTATCATGCTAGCTAATTGTTTCACTTAACACCACTTTGTGTTGCCAACTCATTTAGAAGTTTCAAGGCCCACATTGTATTCATCTTTGGATCCCTAGTGCCTGAAGCACAATAGGCTCCTAAAAAATTTTTAATGAATGATCGAATGATTGAGTAAATGAGAGAACTTCAGGAGCTATAAAGTAAAATTTCTTTTGATCCTTCTCATAACACAAAACAAATAATAAAGTTTTCGTTACCAAACTATTGGTTTACATGTAAATATATATATCTATGTATGTATGTATTTATATCCTATTTTGTCCTCCAACACATGCTGCTATGGGGGACAAGAGTTCTCATATTCCTTATGAAGAAACCAGGGGTGACGTGGATCATTATAATTTCAAAGTCACTTTCTTCTCATTCACTGAAACACCTGAGACCAATCCTACCTGTGGTTATAAGATAGTTTCCCTTCATATCTGCCTCTGTTCCTTCCACATCACACATCTGAGCATATAAGATCATCCTCAAAGTATGAGGGTACAAATAAGCTGAACATTGTCATATTTTTGCTTTAACAGACATACACAAACACTACTGAACATAGATCTGTTAACTCTGGTCCCTAATCTATCAAAATCTGTCATATGCTTTCAATACCTATATACAGTTCTAAACCAAAATATCTATTAGTAGCTGTCTATAATTTAGTAAACCTAGTACTCACTACCAAATTTCCACTGATATCTGACATGATTTACATAGTTAGTGAGTGCTAAACTGGAAATCTTTTAACCTGCAGACCCAGGAATATTGAAATGTAGTTTAACCTCATTAACATTTTGACTGATTCAAACCACAGTATAACGAAACAAAAATGATGACAAAGCTCATTGTTTCTATTTATGAAGAAAGATTTATAAAGGAAATATATTTATATTATTCAGTTAAAATACCACTTTCAAAAATGGTTAGGAAAATTAATGACACTTAAGGTTTACAAGAAGAATTTACTTTAAATTTTATTAAAACTTAGCAAAATTGAAGATTCTCAGATGAATTAGTCTATGAAAAGTGTTAGAAATTTAGAAGGTCAGTTATCTGGGGAAATACACACATACAATGTAAACAATTAAGATACTATACATCAAGTGATGCCATGGAAAATGGCAGAGCAGGAAGCTCCAGGGATCAGTCTCTTCACCAAAAGAATAATTAAGTCAGGGGAAAAAAACTGTCAGAATCATCTAATTTGGAACTTGGGGACATGGTCAGACATTTACAACAATCAGAGAAGCACTTGGTAAAGGAAGAGGCTGCTGAACTTTGGTAAGAATGTGACCTGCATGAACCAGCTATGAACCCTTATCCCTCAGCCCACCTTGGCCTTGGAGATGGCAGCCCATACTCCTAGAGCAAATGGCAAGTGCCAGGGTAAACTGGAAGGACCTTGTTCTCCACAAATTTAAGGTTGTATGTTTTGGATGGTTTGGCTCTTCCCTGAGAAACAGGTGCAGACTCTTGCCTTTGTTTTGGCCACCTCAGACTGCAGTGGAGTCCCCAGCAACAGCTTCTACTGAAAGATTTAAAGACATACATAGTTTTTAAAAATTCAGATATTTAAGGAAATAGCTCACAGGCTGACTGAAGAGATAATGGAACTGAATGTTTTGTGAACACATATAATAAGGAATAGAGACCTTGCAAAAACAGTTAGGAAAAGTCACTGTCCAAGTAGACAATCATAGCCCTCAACAAGGAACAAAAGAGATCTCCGAAGAGGAAGAGAATCTGATTTCCAGATTTAACACATTATAGCACTCAAACTGTGCCATTCTCAACAAGAAATTACAATGCATACAAAGAAACAAGAAAATATGGCTCAATCACAAGAAAAAAATAATTTGACATAAAATCCCTAAAAAATCCCAGATGTTGAAATTACTAGTCAAAGAATAGTCAACTCTCTTCAATATATTTAATTTATTTAAAAGAAACCATGGAAAAAGAACTAAAGAAAATCAGGAAGACAATATAAAACAAATGGAGAATTTCAATAAAGAGACAGAAATTATAAGGCACCAAATGGATATTCTGGAGCAGAAAAGTACAACAACTGAAATTTTAAAATCCACTGTAGGGATTTAACAGTTGATTTGATCAAGCAGAAGAATCAGCAAAATTGAAAATAAGGAAATTGAAATTACCCAGTCTGAAGAGCAAAAAGAATAAAGCAAAATGAACAAAATCTGAAGGACCTCTAGGGCACAATCAAATGTAGCAACATATAAATCATGGAAGTCCTAGAAGAAGAATGAGAAGAAGGAGAAGGAGAAGAAGAAGAAGGGGAAAGAAAGAAAGAAAGAACGAACAGAAGGAAGGAAGGGAGAAAAAGCCAAAAAAAATTTGAAGAAATAAGAAAGTCTGGAACTCCCTAAAGGTGATGATAGACATTAACCTACACATCAAAGAAACTGAACAAACTTCAAGCAGGATAAAATCAAAAATATGTACATTGACATCAATTACAGTCAAATTGTTAAAAAGACAAAGAAAGAATTTTGAAAGCAGCAAGAGTGAAGTATAAGCCCTCCTCAATAAAATTAACAGCTGATTTTTCATCAGAAATCATGGAGGCCAAAAGACAAGAGAATGCCATACTAAAGTGCTGAAAGAGAATAAAATGTAAACCAAGAATTCTAACTCTGGCAACAACATCCTTCAAGAATAAAGGAAAAATTAAGATGTTCTTAGATAAACAAATTAAGGGAGCTTGGTAATAGTAGATTTGCTTTACAAGAAATTCTAAAGGCAGTCCTTTAGGCTGATATGAAAGAACACGAGAAAATAACTTGTCATATGAAAACATATGGAACACTAGTAAAGGTATCTCTTGATACACGGGTAAATATATAAGCCTATATTATTTTACTTTTGGTTTGTAACTTCTCTTTTTTTCCTTTGTGACAAAATATATGCATAAAACAATAATTATAAATCTATGTTAATAGTCACACAACATATTAACATGCAATCTGTGACAATAACAACATAAAGGGGACTTCCCTGGTGGCACAGTCATTAAGAATATGCCTGCCAATGCAGGGGACACAGGTTCGAGCCCTGGTCCAGGAAGATCTCACATGCCACGGAGCAACGAAGCCCGTGCACCCCAACTACTGAGCCTGCACTCTAGAACCTGTGAGCCACAACTACTGAGTCTGCAAGCCACAACTACTGAGGCCTGCGCACCTAGAGCCCATGTCCCGCAACAAGAAAAGCTGCTGTAAAGAAAAGCCCGCGCACCGCAACGAAGAGTAGCCCCTGCTCGCTGCAACTAGGGAAAGCCCGCACACAGCAACCAAGATCCAACACAGCCAAAAATAAAAATATAAATAAATAAAATTACTTAATTAATTAAAAATTAAAAATATATATATATACAACATAAAAGGAGGAGGCAGAAACATGTAAGGTCAAGGTGTTGCATACTATTGAAATTAAGTTGGTATTATTGAAAACAAGTTGTTATATTTACAATAGCCAAGATATGGAAGCTTAGGAGTCCGTCGATAAACAAATGGATAAAGAAGATGATACACACACACACACACACACACACACACACACACACACACAGAGAGAAGAATATTACTCAGCCATAAAAAAGAAGGAAATCTTGCCATTTGCATCAATATAAATTGACCTAGAGGATATTATGCTCAGTAAAATGAATCAGACGTAGATCGACAAATACTATATGATTTCACTTAGTGAAATCTAAAAAACAAAACAAATGAACAAACAAGACAAAACAGAAACAGACCATTAGATACAGAGAACAAACTGGTGATTGCCAGAGTGGAGAGGAGTTGGGGGACGTGTGACTAGTTGAAGGGGATGAAGAGGTACAAACTTCCAGTTACAAAATAAATAAAAGTCATGGGGATGTAATGTACAGCATAGGGAATACAATCAAAAACCAAAAAAAAAAGAAATCTCACCACACAGGTATCAGTGAACAAAATCAAACAATATTTATGAAATATACTGGAATAAAAAAATTGATTAATGTAATCAATAAAAAAGAAAATCTCTTAGAAAAAAAGAAGAATCAAAATAAATAAAGAATAAAAGGAATTCAAAATAAAGATCTTTGGAAAAGAAGTAAAAATCATTCTTTCTCCTGGCTTCAATCCATCTTCTCCAGGAGGACCCAGCCGTGTGGTTGACAGGGTCTTGGTGCTCTGGCCAGGCGTCAGGCCAGAATCTCTGAGGTCGGAGAGCAGAGTTCAGGACATTGCTGCACCAGACACCTCCCGGCCTCTCATAATATCAATCAGCGAGAGCTCTCCCACAGATCTCCATCTCAATGCTAAGACCCAGCTCCACTCAATGACAAGCAAGCTCCAGTGATGGAAACCCAATGCCAAACAACTTGCAAGACAGGAACACAACCCCATTCATTAGTAGACAGGCTGCCTAAAATCATAATAAGTTCACAGACACCCCAAAACACACTGTCAGACGCAATCCTGCCCACCAGAAAGACAAGATCCAGCCTCATCCATCAGAACACAGGCACTAGTCCCCTCCACCAGGAAGCCTACACAACCCACTGAACCAACCTTACCCACTGGGGGCAGACACCAAAAACAACGGGAACAACGAACCTGCAGCCTGCAAAAAGGAGACCCCAAACACAGTAAGTTAAACAAAATGAGAAGAGAGAGAAATACAGAGCAGATGAAGCAGCAAGGTAAAAACTCACCAGACCAAACATATGAAGAGGAAATAGGCAGTCTACCTGAAAAAGAATTCAGAGTAATGATAGTAAAGAGGATTCAAAATCTTCCAAATAGAATGGGAAAAATAAAAGAAACCTTTAACAAGGACCTAGAAGACCTAAAGAGCGAACAAACAATGATGAACAACACAATAAATGAAATTAAAAATTCTCTAAAAGGAATCAGTGGCGGAATAACTGAGGCAGAAGAAAGGATAAGTGACCTGGAAGATAAAATAGTGGAAATAACTACCACAGAGCAGAATAAAGAAGAAAGAATGTAAAGAATTGAGGACAGTCTCAGAGACCTCTGGGGCAATATTAAATGAACCAACATTCGAATTATACGAGTCTGAGAAGAAGAGAAAAAGAAAGGGACTGAGAAAATATTTGAAGAGATTATAGTTGAAAACTTCCCTAATATGGGAAAAGAAATAGTCAATCAAGTCTAGGAAACACAGAGAAACCCATACAGGATAAATCCAAGGAGAAACACACCAAGACACATATTAACCAAACTATCAAAAAGTAAATACAAATATTACAAGCAGCAAGGGAAAAGCAACAAATAACATACAAGGGAATCCCCATAAGGTTAACAGATTATCTTTCAGCAGAAACTCTGCAAGCCAGAAGGGAGTGGCAGGACATATTTAAAGTGATGAAAAGAAAAAACCTACAACCAAGATTACTGTACCCAGCATGGATCTCATTCAGATTCGATGGAGAAATTAAAATCTTTAGAGACAAGCAAAAGCTAAGAGAATTCAGCACCACCAAATCGGCTTCACAACAAATTCTAAAGGAACTTCTCTAGGCAGGAAACACAAGAGAAGGAAAAGACCTACAATAACAAACCCAAAACAAATAAGAAAATGGTCATAGGAACATACATAACAATAATTACCTTAAATGTAAATGGATTAAATGTTCCAACCAAAAGACATAGACAGGCTGAATGGATACAAAAAAAGACCTGTATATATGTTGCCTACAAGAGACCCACTTCAGACCTAGGGACACATACAGACTGAAAGTGAGGGGATGGAAAAAGATATTCCATGCAAATGGAAATCAAAAGAAAGCTGGAGTAGCAATTCTCATATCAGACAAAATAGACTTTAAGATAAAGACTATTACAAGAGACAAAGAAGGACACTACATAATGATCAAGGGATCAATCCAAGAAGAAGATATAACAATTGTAAATATTTATGCACCTATCATAAGAGAACCTCAATACATAAGGCAAATGCTAATAGCCATAAAAGGGGAAATCGACAGTAACACAATAATAATAGGGGATTTTAACACCCCGCTTTCACCAATGAACAGATCATCCAAATGAAAACAAATAAGTAAACACAACCTTTAAATGACACATTAAATAAGATGGACTTAATTGATATTTATAGGACATTCCATTCAAACACAACAGAATACATTTTCCTCTCAAGTGCTCATGGAACATTCTCCAGGATAGATCATATCTTGGGTCACAAATCAAGCCCTGGTATACTTAAGAAAATTGAAATCATATCAAGTATGTTTTCTGACCACAACGCTATAAGACTAGACATCAATCACAGGGAAAAAAACTGTAAAAAATACAAACACATGGAGAATAAACAATACACTACTAAATAACCAAGAGATCACTGAAGAAATCAAAGAGGAAATCAAAAAATACCTAGAAACAAATAACAGTGAAAACACAACGACCCAAAACTTATGGAATGCAGCAAGAGCAGTTCTAAGAGGGAAGTTTATAGCAATACAAGCCTACCTTAAGAAACAAGAAACATCTCAAATAAACAACCTAACCTTACACCTAAAGCAATTAGAGAAAGAAGAACAAAAAAACCCCAAAGTTAGCAGAAGGAAAGAAATCATAAAGATCAGATCAGAAATAAATGAAAAAGAAATGAAGGAAACGATAGCAAAGATCAATAAAACTAAAAACTGGTTCTTTGAGAAGATAAACAAAATTGATAAACCATTAGCCAGACTCATCAAGAAAAAAGGGGAGAAGAATCAAATCAATATAATTAGAAATGAAAAAGGAGAAGTAACAAATAACACTGCAGAAATGCAAAGGATCATGAGAGATTACTACAAGAAACTATAAGCCAATAAAATGGACAACCTGGAAGAAATGGACAAATTCTTAGAAAAGCATAACTTTCTGAGACTGAACCAGGAAGAAATAGAAAATATAAACAGACAAATCACAAGCACTGAAATTGAAACTGTGATTAAAAATTTTCCAACAAACAAAAGCCCAGGACCTTATGGCTTCACAAGGGAATTCTATCAAACATTTAGAGAAGAGCTAACGCCTTTCCTTCTCAAACTCTTCCAAAACATAGCAGAGGGAGGAACACTCTCAAACTCATTCTATGAGGCCACCATCACCCTGATACCAAAAACAGAAAAAGATGTCACAAAAAAAGAAAACTACAGGCCAATATCACTGATGAATATAGATGCAAAAATCCTCAACAAAATACTAGCAAACAGAATCCAACAGCACATTAAAAGGATCATACACCATGACCAAGTGGGGTTTATCCCAGGAATGCAAGGATTCTTCAATATATCCAAATCAATCAGTGTGATACACCATATTAACAAATTGAAGAATAAAAACCATATGATCATCTCAATAGATGCAGAAAAAGCTTTTGACAAAATTCAACACCCATTTATGATAAGAACTCTCCAGAAAATAGGCATACAGGGAACTTACCTCAATATAATAAAGGCCATATATGACAAACCCACAGCCAAGGTCATTCTCAATGGTGAAAATCTGCAACCATTTCCACTAAGATCAGGAACAAGACGAGGTGGCCCACTCTCACCACTATTATTCAACATAGTTTTGGAAGTTTTAGCCACAGCAATCAGAGAACAAAAAGAAATAAAAGGAATCCAAACTGGAAAAGAAGAAATAAAACTGTCACTGTTTGCAGATGACATGATACTATACATAGAGAATCCTAAAGATGCCACCAGAAAACTACTAGAGCTAATCAATGAATTTGGTAAAGTAGCAGGATACAAAATTAATGCACAGAAATCTCTTGCATTCATATACACTAATGATGAAAAATTTGAAAGAGAAATTAAGGAAACACTCCCATTTACCATTGCAAAAAAAGAATAAATACCCTAGGAATAAACCTACCTAAGGAGACAAAAGACATATATTCAGAAAACTATAAGACACCGATGAAAGAAATTAAAGATGATACAAACAGATGGAGAGAGATACCATGTTCTGGGATTGGAAGAATCAACATTCTGAAAATCACTATACTACCCAAAGCAATCTACAGCTTCAATGCAATCCCTATCAAACTACCAGTGGCATTTTTCACAGAACTAGAACAAAAAATTTCACAATTTGTATGGAAACACAAAAGACCCCGAATAGCCAAAGCAATCTTGAGAAAGAAAAATGGAGCTGGAGGAATCAGGCTCCCGGACGTCAGACTATACTACAAAGCTACAGTAGTCAAGAGAGTATGGTGCTAGCACAGAAACAGAAATATAAATCAATGGAACAGGATAGAAAGCCCAGATATAAACCCACGCACATATGGTCACCTTATCTTTGATATAGTAGGCAAGAATATACAATGGAGAAAAGACAGTCTCTTCAATAAGTGTTGCTGGGAAAACTGGACAGCTACATGTAAAAGAATGAAATTAGAACACTCCCTAACACCATACACAAAAATAAACTCAAAATGGATTAAAGACCTAAATGTAAGGCCAGACACCATCAAACTCTTAGAGGAAAACATAGGCAGAACATTCTATGACATAAATCACTGCAAGATCCTCTTTGACCCACCTCCTAGACAAAGGGAAGTAAAAACAAAAATAAACAAATGGGACCTAATGAAACTTAAAAGCTTTTTCACAGCAAAGGAAACCATAAACAAGACGAAAAGACAACCCTCAGAATGGGAGAAAATATTTGCAAATGAAGCAACTGACAAAGGATTAATCTCCAAAATATAGAAACAGCTCATGCAGCTCAATATCAAAAAAACAAACAACTCAAACCAAAAATGGGCAGAAGACCTGAATAGACATTTGTCCAAAGAAGATATACAGATTGCCAACAAACACATGAACGAATGCTTAACATCATTAATCATTAATCAATGAGGTATCACCTCACACCAGTCAGCATGGCCATCAACAAAAAGTCTACAAACAATAAGTGCTGGAGAGGGTGTGGAGAAAAGGGAACCCTCTTGCACTGTTGGTGGGAATGTAAATTGATACAGTCACTATGGAGAACAGCATGGAGGTTCCTTTAAAAACTAAAAATAGAACTACCATGTGACCCAGCAACCCCACTACTGGGCATATACCCTGAGAAAACCATAATTCAAAAAGAGTCATGTACCACAATCTTCATTGCAGCACTATTTACAATCGCCAGGACATGGAAGCAACCTAAGTGTACACAGACATATGAATGGATAAAGAAGAAGCAGCACATATATACAATGGAATATTACTCAGCCATAAAAAGAAATGAAATTGAGTTATTTGTAGTGAGGTGGATGGACCTAGAGTCTGTCATCCAGACTGAAGTAAGTCAGAAAGAGAAAAACAAATACCGTATGCTAGCACATATATATGGAATCTAAAAAAAAGAAAAATAAGGTTCTGAAGAATCTAGGGGCAGGACAGGAATAAAGATGCAGACATAGAGAATGGACCTGAGAACACGGGGAGGGGGAAGGGTAAACTGGGACAAAGTGAGAGAGTGGCATGGACATATATACACTACCAAACGTAAAATAGATAGCTAGTGGGAAGCAGCTGCATAACACAGGGAGATCAGCTTGGTGATTTGTGACCACCTAGAGGGGTGGGATAGGGAGGGTGGGAGGGAGATGCAAGAGGGAGGGGATATGGGGATATATGTATATGTATAGCTGATTCACTTTGTGATATAGCAGAAACTAACACACCATTGTAAACCAATTATACTCCAATAAAGATGTTTAAAAAAAGAAAAAAATATTGTAATAACTTTGTATGGTGACAGATAGACTGTAGTAGACTTATGGTGATTATTTTGTAATATGTAAAGATACTTAATTACTATATTCTATATCTGAAACTAATATAATGTTGTAAATTAATACAAAAAAAGAAAGAAAAAACAAAAACCAGCACAAAGTCACAAGTGGCACTCTGTCTGACTCTGCCAGCTCTCAGGAGAGTTTGTCATAAGGGGTCTCAATCCATAAGGGGCTTTTGTTGTCTCAACCTTTGTTGTTTTGTTAGTGCTGGAAAAGTCCCATTAGGGACCTGCCGGGTGTCACAGATTAGCGAGTTTGTGACTGGAGGTATCTCACATTCTAATGGGAAACCAGAGACAGCATTGTCACTACACCTTTCTTACCTCCTATGACAACAAAGGGCTTTACTTTCTTAGATTATACTTAGCAATAAACTCTGTGGTTCTTTTAAGGGCTGCATTTTTTCAGCCCTCTTTTGGGACACCTCTTATGTCCATGGTTAAGCCATAAAAAGGCTTATCGGTTTGAGTAGCTATTGAGATCTATATAAGATCCTACTCATCAATGGCCGGATAATGGATACTTTGAATTGGTTATATTTGAAAGAAAAAAGAAAAAATTAGAGAGCTCTCATCCTAAACAACTGTCTTGTTGGTACCTATGGAAAGATCAAGTTAAGAATTAGACACAAAAACCACTTCCCTGGTGGTCCAGTGGTTAAGACTCCGTGCTTCCCATGCAGGAGGCGTGGGTTCGATCCCTGGTCGGAAAACTAAGATCCCACATGCCACATGGCAAAAAAAAAAAAAAAAAAATTATACACAAAGGAATGTAACAGAGAGCCTTAGAGACTCCCTTAACAAGATGAAAGAACCTAGAAGGGTAGAGGAAAAATTTTCCTCCCCTACACATATGTAAGCAGGTAGTTGAAACACTTAAATTTTTTGATAGAATTGTGTTCAAAGTATGTGGGGACATGAGGAAACCACAACCAACTATGGTGAGAGGGTTGGAGAAAGTCTCATAGAAGTGATGATGCAATGGAGGGGAAAATATGGGGAGCTGCATTTTCAGTGAGGAAAAGCACCTGTTCAGAGTCATGGATCCTGAAAGAAAAGGCGTTGTAAGTGAGGACAGACCTTAAACTTCAAGGAGGTAGTGAGGATCTGGAGTTGAGGCTAAGGGATGGGTGAGTTGAGGCTGGGAAGTCCTCATCAGTGCAAAAAGATTGGGAATTGACTTTATAAGCAGCAGAGATGCCATGACATTTGTGAAGAGGGGAGCATTGTTGTATTTGTTGTTTTTAAGGATAAGGCAGGCAGCTTTGAGAAGGGTGGACTTCAGTGGGAAAGAGAAAGGAAGTGAGAGTGTATTTGAAAGGCTATTATAATTTGTGTAAACAAAAGTTAATGTGAAACTGAACCTTGCTAAGGGGAAAGAAAGCATTGGACATGGTTGTTCTGTTTATTAAACTCCCTGAAATTATAATTATAATTAAATAATTATATATAATTAATTATATATTAATTAATAAGGCATAAGACATTCATATGCCTTAAATAATTATAATATATAATTATAATTTTAAAATAGTCACATAAAAATATAAATAAAATAAAGTACTGAAATAAATAAATAAATAAAATTCAAAAGTACTCACCTAAGTGTTATTCTCCTTGTTAAAGGAGAGTAACGTCAACATGTAGTTGGACCACACCATTTACCGTAAGCACTCTCTGAGAGCTATATTTTCTTGAGGATCAAGCCCTGGAGGTGCACGGAAACAGCCTTGGTTGTGGTGGTCCAACCCTGACCAAGAGATGTGTTAGGAAAGTGAAATAGCTCATTTTCATGAAAGCACTTCAAATAATGTAAAACTGAGGGTCATTGACACATTAAATCTAACACATTTTAACGAAACAGCTATTCCCTATCCTTGCTAGCTTTTCTAATATCTTTATTCTTGGGGTGAGATTGCATGTTTCCAGGAATCATAATTTGCATACTAAAATGTCTGGGCTGTTAGCTTCAGTGTTCGTTGTGAAACTTTCTCTGTCATCTCCAGAGTTTTATTTGGTTTTGTTTTATTTTTGCTCTTTCCTTACATATTCTCTAACCTCCCGCAGTTTTTTGTGCACACACCGACAGTTTGGCTTACTATTTACTCTAACAATGTTGAGTGCGTGCCTTCTCTCCTTGGTCACAGTGCCACAGAGGTATAGATCTTCCTTACATAGTACCTAGCATAAAATGTGTTAACAAGTATTTATTCAGTGAATATTGGAATAAATAATAAATGAATAGAACGGCCAGTTTTCAGGTCTTTCAATGGAGGAAAGGTCAAATGCCAGACCCTTGCCTTGATCTGACAGGGAAAATCCATTTCAGAGTATTACCTAGACTCCAATCCCAAACCAGACTAGGATGATGAGATAGGAAGCACATTTCTTTCTGGTTTTCTTGAAGACTATGTTTGTCAAGTTAACCAGAGACTTTAGACCTCAGCATTATTTTCACTTGTTGTGAATTCCTATATTTGTCATGTACAGTTCATTGGCATCGCAAGATGAGTGCATTAAGTGTGTTCATAGGATGAAAATAAACACAGCAAGGGAGGTCAGAGATTACTGTACTGTGTAACTGGGTAAAACTGCAGAGGAAAAGGGAGTAAATCAGCCAATAAATATTTGCACTATTAGTAGGAAGACTATAATCCCCTTTTTGATATTTTTAGGACTATTTAAATCTATTTTTTAAATCATTTTTGTTATTCTCTCTTTTAGAATTAGCCTAAGTTTAGAAATAAAAGAACAGAGGTATAGAGAAGTCAAGGACATGCCAAGTCGTACAGTTTGTCTGAGGGGCTTGTACTCGATGCAAAGTTTGAATGTTGATTGATCTCTGATTTCTGCTCATTTACTTCAGAACTCTGTTCACTAGTTTGTGATATCCTGAATGAATGCCTTTTTTCCCTCAAGATCCTTTTGCAATCTCCCTCAGAAAATGTTAGGATTACATCTCACATGTTTTTTGTTGTCGTTGAATAATATGATTTACTCTTACTTTCAAAAACGGCCACACAACAACCTCTAATAATTACTGATCAGGCAAAGCCAGTGATATTCTACACCTTCATTAGAATTTTGAATTTGGATATTAGCCGGTAGAAAAATGAAATTTTCCCCTTGTTAGTTGGTGAATTAATACACCTCCATAGTGGGTCAAAGCTGTTCCTTCTGGTGGGTGTTTTGGCACCCCTTATAAGTTAATTAAAAGATATGAGTACACTATTATTTTGTTTTACAAATAGCAGATATATTCATGACATATATACACTAATATGTATAAAATAGATAACTAATAAGAATCTGCTGTATGAAAAATAAATAAAATAAAATAAAAAGAAGTATTTCATTCATTTAGTCTGACTGAATTGTGCCCTCAGAAGTAGAATGAAACACCGGTCTAACTAAATCAGGGCATTAATATTTGTAAACTACGAAAATATCTGAAATGATTATTTTAATTAAAATGATTTTCTGCAAACATTTTGTTTCCCATATTCCATTAATAATGGAGAAAAAAATATTCTTTCTTTTAGTAAAATATTTGACTTTTTTTCTTTCCCTTTTTGCCTCCCCAAAAGCAGTAAATCCATCTCTTTCTTGATTTATAAGCGCTCTCCTGAGACATTCATATGCCTTAAAGATTTTGCACATTATTATTCTTTAGTTATTATTATAATAACAAAATAATTTCCCTAAATCCACATTTCACTTTTGGCTAAACTATTTGGTTCAAATATGTATACATGGGAGTTTGAACAGGGTTTCTCCAAACCAGGAAGGCTTTGTTAGAAGCTCTGTTAAGAGGCAATTCAAGGTTAAAATTCAGCTTGACTCTCTGAGCAAACCCAGCACCTTCACTCCCACCCCTAGTCCAGCCCTGTGGTTTCCTCCTCTCCCCTCCCCCAGAGAAGGAAGCTCATCAACATTAGCACACAAATGCAAAATCACCAGCCAAGCCTCTCCCTAGGAATACAAATTAGGGGCAGGTAGTTGAAGAGCTTAGAAAGCTGAAATCGGTCACAATGAGAAGGGTGAATAGATGAGAGACTGAAAGTGGGGTAAAGTGTTTAGCTTTTGTCATTTAAAGTGACGTCTTTAACTCTTTGCCTTCTAGAGACTACCCCTCATCAAATAATAGAGCTCTGCAATCAAGAGTTCCAGGGTAAAAAAAAGGTATCGTGTTTCCTTTTATAAGGTATAATGATAAAATTAGATATTCACTGGGGCCTATGTCTGACAAAAATACCGTAGATAGTCTGGGACACTGAATAATTTCCTAGTAGACTTTTTATTAAAAAGAAAAAAAAGAGGTCCACATTAGCTGACTAGTGAGTTTCCCTTTTTCCTTTTGGTCACTGCTTTTAGCTCAATGCAAATCGTGTTCTACTGCATTTACATTTGGCTGAATTTTGATTTGGGAGGTGAGTCTGTCTGG
This sequence comes from Balaenoptera borealis, assembly GCF_965194805.1. Classification (NCBI taxonomy): domain Eukaryota; kingdom Metazoa; phylum Chordata; class Mammalia; order Artiodactyla; family Balaenopteridae; genus Balaenoptera; species Balaenoptera borealis. The sequence continues at coordinate 53,252,616 of NC_138877.1, forward strand.
AAGCTTGAACCTTATTTTTTAATTAGCTCTACCTTATCTAGTAATCAATGGCAGAGCCTTGCCACGGCTTTCTGCAACAATTATGAGACCAGTGACTAAGTTTTTTCCTAGTTTGCCGAAGCTTTGAATATCCTGAGACTTGGATGTCCCAAAAGAAATACTGGAGGCAAAGCAACCAGCAATGTGCATACACATTCTCAAACTCAAATCTAAATGTTTAAGCATGATGCTACTTCAGTGATTAGAAACAGAACTACAGACTAGCTAGATGCCTTAGTCTTTTTTTAAGGCAACCAAGGGACACAGAAAGTAAGTATACAGCTTAATTAAAACTCAGGGCTTCTACTACAACAGTATATTTGACTTGGAACTAAAAGTTTTTATTTTAATTAAGAGTTCATTTCCAGCCAACAGGTGCATGAGAAGATGCTCGACATTGCTAATTATTAGAGAAATGCAAATCAAAACCACAATGAAGAATTACCTAACACCAGTCAGAATGGCCATCATTAAAAAGTCTACAAATAATAAATGCTGGAGAGGGTGTGGAGAAAAAGGAACCCTCCTACACTGTTGGTGGGAATGCAGATTGGTATAGCCACTATGGAGAACAGTATGGAGGTTCCATATAAAACTAAAAATAGAACTACCATATGACCCAGCAATCCCACTCCTGGGCATATATCCGGAGAAAACTCTGATTCGAAAAGATACATGCACCCCAGTGTTCACTGTAGCACCATTTACACTAGCCAAGACGTGGAAGCCACCTAAATGTCCTTCAACAGATGAATGGATAAAGGAGATATTGTCGACTTAAAAAAATGTACAACGTGAGAGCTGCAAGTTAAGTTTTATTTGGGGCAAAATGAGGACTGCAGCCCAGGAGACAGCATTTCAGATAGCTCTGAGAAACTGCTCCAGAGAGGTAGGGGGAATATCAGTACATATGTGATTTTGGTGAAGGGGGAGTACATAAAATCAAGCACATATTTTTTTGCAGGTTTCTGCTAGTCACAAGGAGCAGTCATCACCATGAAGGATTTTAGTGCTTTTCTAGATATGAGGAGATACAAGAATTGGGCTCATAAAATCAGCTCCTGAAAATATCTAACTATCTGAAGACCGGTTCTGCCAGTTTTTCCCAGAGCATAGAGTGCCTCATTTCTGCTCTCCACCCTGAACTCCTTTCAGGGGGTGTTGAAAATCAGCAGCTGCAGCAAAACATGATTTAATCCTTGTAGAGTTATTTGGCAAGTGCCAATTTGTTGTTGACTATATATATATATATATATATATACACACATATATATGTATATATATGTATATACATGATGGAATATTACCCAGCCATAAAAAAGAATGAAATAACGCCATTTGCAGCAACATGGATGGACCTAGAGATTATCATACTAAATGAAGCAAGTGAGAAAGAGAAAGACAAATATCATATCACTTATATATGGAATCTAAAATCTGATTCAAATGAGCTTATTTACAAAACAGAAACAGACTCACAGACATAGAAAACAAACTTATGGTTACCAAACAGGAAAAGGGATGGGCTGGGGGGGATAAATTAGGAGTTTGGGATTAACATATACACACTGCTATATATAAAATGGATAAGCAACAAGGACCTACTGTATAGCACAGGAAACTGTATTCAATGTCTTGTAATAACTTATAATGGAAAAGAATCTGAAAATGAATATATACATATATAATATATTACATATATAATATATTATATGTATATATATAACTGAATCACTATGCTGTACACCTAAGACTGGCACAGCATGTGAATTAACTATACTTCAATAAAAAAATGGTTACTAAAAAAAAGAGTGCATAATGTGGAGAGACCAGTTCTTGTTCTAACGATAGAGATCAGAAATCATTACTATAATTATTTATTAAATACCATCTGTGTTCACTTCAGATTCATGTTTATCTCTGAGCCTTAAGTTTATGGTAAGACTAATTTGGACAAACATGCTGTAATTGCTGAAGAAGATATATGTCATTGAAGCAGAGAGAGTTTGTAAAAAATAAATCCTAAGATATCCAAAAGAGTCATTTATATGATAATATTGAAGGGGAGAGGGCTGGGAGACAGAGCACATGTTGGGCATGCCTGTAATGGGTTTTTACAGTCTATTATGTCATAGTCACAATGTTTCCACTGCAAAGGAGGGGAAGCAGGGCCACAGAAAGCTTTGGTTTTTATTTTGTTTTATTTTACAATGACATTCTTAACTAATCCTATTCCTCTTATTTCTCCAGATACATACAATTTTTTTGAGAACAAATATGGTCTTTCTTTCTCAGTGTCTTGAATAGTACTGTTTATAATATTAGTGCTTTAAAAATTTAGCAGTTTAAGAGTACCACACCAGACACCTGAATTCCCCATAGATAACACAGAGGTATTTATTCTTCATTTTTTATTTCACGCCCAGGTAACGCCGGTAAGTTTCTGCTCTGAAATTTACCAACGGTAAAATCCACATATAAAATCCAGGAGACAATCATTAGTATCAGATAAACAGTTTTAAGAAAGGCATTCTCTGAAAATTATCATTTTGTCAAGAAATTTTCCTCGAAAGCTCCAAGGAACTGTCCTTCTCTTTAGGTTGACATTGGGATTGGAGAGTAGATACTTCCTCCCACTGTCTTGTTTTATTTCTTGTTTGTTTGGTTAGTTTTGTACATTTTAAAAGAAACGCTGTAAATCACAGTGAATACAGAGGCAATAGGGTGGAAGTTAGTTGATAAAAATGCAAACTTTAGAATGAGATAAAAGTTTGAATGGAGGCGTCTCTGCCATTTATATCAGTTTGACATCTGCGGGCTTTAGTATCTTATCTACAAGCGTAGGATGATATCTACCTCACAGCAGGTTGTGGGGATTAAATGGAATCCTGTTTGTAAGAAGCCTCACCTAGGTGCCTGTATCTGGGAGCTACTCAACCCATGCTGAACTACTCTCTTCAGAGAATAAGAACTTGCTGATTTTGTAGCTGGGTTATTCACCCAGAGGATGGCTTTAGGAAGAATGGGTTGAGGAGCTTAGTCTAATATCAATGTGAAGCTCAGCTGGGTTCCGAGAAGGGATCTGATGGAAGATGAACAACAAGGGGTAAAAGTCAGGAAAGTGCAGAGTAGATTGGTTTGAATTAGAGGCTCTCTGCTGTCACCCCATCCCTTTTGCCAACCCCTCCTTTTCAGTAGGTAACAAGCTCCCACTCAGAGGGCTCCATCTCAGGCCTGGAGCCTGAACCTGTAAACAGAAGAGCTCCTGGACTCTACCTGGATGTTCCACGTATATCTCAAACCTCTCATGTCGAAACCAAATGCTTGAACTTCTCCATTCAATCGGCTCTGCATCTTGTGTTCTCTAGCTTTATGATTGATGTTATTATCTAGCCTGGAAAACTGGATTACATCATTAACTTTATCTATGTCAAGGACATTCAATTAGTCACCAGGGTCTGTAGGAACTTTTACCCAATGTCATTTCTTCTTGATCTTTATCACTACTGATTTTTCTTAAACCCAGGCTTTGATCCACCCCTTAGCCTCAATACACCCAATTCTCCTCACTTGCAATGCTGTTGCCCTCCCCTCTCCACCTCAGGAATAACTACTCCTATTTCAAGAAACAATTGCACTGCCCCCTCTATTCAGTTTTTCTCAACCCCTTCAGTGCATGTTTGCTCCCACTCCGATCCAGTAGTGTCCGTCTAAAACAGGGGTCCCCAACCCCCGGGCCAGAGGTGGTCCACAGCCTGTTAGGAACCAGGTTGCACAGCAGGAGGTGAGCTGCAAGCAAGCCGGCATCGCACACATCATTACTGCCTGAACCATTCTCCCACCTTGTCTGTGGAAAAATTGTCTTCCATGAAACTGGTCCCTGGTGCCAAAAAGGTTGGGCACCGCTGATCTAAAAGATGAAATCAAGAACATAGCCCCATTCATTGTTTATTCTTAAGTTGTCCATTTTATTAAATGTCTGCATTTTAAAATTATAAAACTAAGAGAAAAACTTGAACGTGTTCCAGTAAATGATTCAGCAATGTATAAAATGTAAGTCCTGTATCCCCAGACAAAATCACCACCGTTAACAATTTGGTATATGGCCTACCCTAAATAAACAGAAACACACACACACACACACACACAAGTACCAACACACACATATTTCCAAGAATGAGATTTTAAATACAGACTACTCTCTGATCTGCTTTTTGGATATTTTTCATGTCTGACCATTAATATAGACATATGGCATCCTTTTTAACCGGCACATGCGATGAAACACTTTTCATTACTTAAGTGTGTCACAATTTATTTAACAATCTTATATCAATAACAATTTAGATTGCTTGATCGGAGCTATTATAAACATGTGCATTAGACATCTTTAGATACAAAGCTTATAACAGTTGTACAAAGTCCAGCATCGAGCACTGACCTTGGGGATGAAGAACAAAAGCTGGAACCATTTGCGAGATTAAATTGACCAGACTTGGACACCCGCTGGATGTGAAGGATAAGGAAGAGACATGAGTCAAAGGTGATTCGGGAATATAGCCTGAGTGACTTGGCAGATGATGATATATCATCCAACACAGGGCATGCAGGCCAATGAGCAGGTTTTGGTGGGACACTCAAAGGAGTGGTTGGAACTGAAAATATACATTTTGGAATCAGTTTCATTTCAATAATAGCTAATCCCATGTGAGTAGATGACTTTAACGAAGGCAAGAATCTGTAGTAAGATGAGATGAGGAAACAGGCTAGAATACTGGAAAAATCCAAGTGGTCCAGTGGTCAACACAGATGCTGTGAGAGTTTAAAGATGGCAGAGTTTAATTCTGACTGCGGACATTAGGAAAGGCATCTTGGAGGAGGTGGGCCTCATGGTGGAATTTAAAGGTGCAGATGGAGAGAGTAGTGGAAGATGGGCATTCCGGGCTGAGAAAAGAGTTTGAATAATAGTTGACGAAAGTCATTTCAGGAACTTAAAGAGTGTACATGGGAAAGGTAAAGCTGGGTTGGGTAGGAGAGAAACTGGGTAGTGGTTGGTAGAGCTGGATAGCTGGGTCAAGTTGTAGAGGATGTGAATTGGTATGGTAGAGTTTTGAGCGGGAGAGTTATGTGATCAGTTCTGAGTTTCAGGAAGAAAGCTTGTAGAAGACTCTCCATAGGAAATAAGAGGTCCTGACCTTTTCCAGGCCAGATCTCCAAATGACCGCTGAGTTAGGGAACCATGGAAGGGTGTCTTAGGCTTTCTTAAGCAGAAAAGGATGTGAATGAATGTATTTCCTTTTAATAAACCCTAAGAAATCTTTAACTCAGACCCCTATCTGACCCATGAACTAAAGAAAGAAACTCATTAATCATCTAATTATGAAATATCTGGCTTTTAACTTGAGCAAATTTACAAACTAGTTATGACAGCATTTCAGAAGAAAAATATCTTTCATCATCCTGTAACTTAAAGAAAAGAATCTTAAATTATATATTATTTACAGTGTTGAAAATTTGGAAATTGTTCAAAAGTTTGTCACTCTGAAGAATAAATTACTTGTAATTTTATAATTATTTATACTTCAGATAGATATATTTATCCTTATAAATAGATAAATTAAATTAAAAATTTTTTTTTCCCTGATTTAGGAAGTTACATAGCTTCCTTTATTTCCATATCTCAGTGATTTATGAAGCTTAGTTTTTATGCTGTATTTTATTTTGAAATAAAAAGGGGAAAAAATGCTCTAAGAATCGTTGTTATTCCTGGAAATAGTTCTGTTTATTCAAGGCTATTAAGTTTTCTTAAAGCAGTTTAAAGAGGTTATTCCATTATATCCTGCTTTTCATTTCATATATTACACATTTTTTTTTTCAGAAACACTAATATTGAAATACTTTTGATTGTGAATTTCCAGGGGAATATAGGAATACTATTACTGAAAAAGCACAAAAAAATGAATGAAGAGAACCAGGAAAGATTCCAATGACATTTTAAATAAGAATTTTCAAAAGCCTCTCCTTGTCCTTTGTTATTTGCTGGAAGGGTTAGAAGTTTTGCTAGCTAATGTTAACAGTTGTTCAGAAAAGTTTTTATAGGAGATTGGAAGGAAATGTGACTTTCCCAGGAGGGAAGGGGAACAGGGATTCTGCCGGTCTGACTTTAACCTTAAACACCAGAGACGGAAATGGAAACTCATTCTTCTGAGAGAGTTAACAGCGGTGTACTGGACTTTGCAAACTCTCCCTGGAAAACTTGCTGTGAAATTTGTGTTCAGCAATATTCATACTTGATTTATGCTCTATATCAGAAGGTCAAGGGATGTTTAAGTTCATTTATCTTAGCCTAAGGATTTCAGCGAGATTAGAATCCCCCTTCACCTTCCTAATGGAGCCACTGTGCTAGTATTATTATTAATAGTAGTAGCAGTATTTTCTTTATTCTTTTCTTTTTTTTTTTTTTAAATTGAGGTATCCACTGTGTTATTATGATTTGAGTGGGTTGTCCTGGTATCTTTTTGATTTTGGGGAAGCACTGAAATAAAAGGAGGTGCTATGATTAGAATTAGAACTCATGTAAGGGTGAGTTTTCTCTGGACATGGACCTAACACTGAGGGTTTGTATCAACCAACTTGACCTTAAACATTCAGGACATTTAAGGTAGCAGAACAATATTAAGACAAGACACAAATAATCAGGAAGGTAGTTTTTCCAAACCATGTTTTGAGAGATATTCATATGTGTTCCTTAAAAAAAAAAAATGGCTTCCGGGCTCAAATACATCTGAGAAATGAAGAATTAAATAAAATTAAACAGATTCCTTTACTTTAGGAAGTCTCAGAACTATGAACACAGTAATGTGTTTTGCAAATCTCCAAGAAAAGATGAGTATACAGCATTGCTCACATTTATACAGACACTTTTCCAGAAAAGTATGTTGGAACAAAGTTTGGGAAACTCTGCAGTACCATGAATGAATGAGTGAAAATCTAACATATCAACATCATGCACTTTTAAAAAATACACATACTCATACATATACACACATTTAATCCCCACAAATATCATATATATTAGGTACTATTAGTATTCACATTGTACAGGTGAGAAACCTAAAACACTTTCCCAAAGTCACATAGATAATAAAGAAGTCCTCCTCCAAGTCACTTTCTAAATTTTTCTCTAACTCAGTGATAACCAAACATTTGTTCATGAACCCATCAGTAACAGTTTACAGTGTACTGTGTCATAACTTACAAATATACAAGTATTACTATATTAATGTATTGTGTCTATAATAAAATATAGCAAAAAATTAAAATTAAAAAGGATATGATAAAAATAGAATAATTAATGCTTTAAAGTAATCCTTTAGCTTATTATTAAGAGCACAAAAATAAATTTGCCCTTACTACAAATAATAAAACCACCATCACTGAATATATTTAATTTTAAAATTAATGTTTTGTGACACAGTGGTTTAAAGATCTGATTCTAGGTTAGGCTCAGTTAATATTGATAATTCGTTTGGCTGTTGGGAAAGACATGTCACAAAGTGCTATTATATAAAATAAACACTTAAGGTATGTTTTATTGCTCATGCTAGTGAATATGTCCATATTTTACAGACTCTTCTTTTCAATTTCCGTTCAGACTATCATTCTTTTTTTCTTGTGTCTTGACCAATGAAGAACTAGGATTTGGAGTAGAAATATCAGCTATTTCATTTTCTTACTGCTTATTTGTGCTTGCACTATTTGAGCTAAGTTTTTAAGCATTTGTTTAGGCTTTGAGTGTTAGGTTAGGTTAAACTAGATAATACAATGGGCAAATGCAGTTAACCCGGAACACATAGCTGTCAAATGTTAGTATGTGCTGAAAGCAAGGTGCTAGTGAGAGCTGTGTTAATTCCTCCGCCGTCCGGCAGTGTTCTGCTCCCCACACCTGGGATGAACATCGGATACTTGCATGAGAACTTTGAAGTCATTAGTATGTAACCTTAAATTAAAAATTAAGAAAGATTAACTTTTATTATTTCTAAAGTAAAAACATATATATAATCTTTCTACACTCCAGTAGTTCATTATACATGTCTCTGGGGAGCCCCCATCCCACTTTGGAGACTACTCCTCTAAACCGTTCACGCTAAAAGATGAAATCTGGTCAGAAATATTATATTAGTTTCAATAAAAGCAAAAAACAAAAACAAAAAAACCTCCTACTGGTTAGAAAAAACAATTTTGTTACCTCTTGAAAATTAACACTTTTTAGCAGTAGAGTAGCATTTGATTCAAAATAAATTTATTCTCTAAGCAAAAGCTATTCCCTTGCGCCAATGTTCTTTAAATCGTCAATCAGCCTACCTTCATCTTTTTTTTTTTATGGCATATATAAAAGCAGTGTAATGGACTCCATAGGATATCTGTTCATTCTGTGTTGAAAATTTAGTTCACGGACAACATGGAGGGTTGAGAGTGCACTTTGGAGATGGTAGGAGTGGTTAAAGACATCAAAGGAGAATTGCTTCTTGGTGACTAGATAGGAAAACGACGTAAGAGCTTAGCTATTGCCAAGTTCTATTTTTCTTTTTCCAAAAAGTAGAACCCATTATTTCTGTAAAAGATTTTAGTGATCATTTAGTATTAATCCAATTCTCCTACTTTATAGGAGGCAAAAATGGACTAAGTGACTTGCCTGCTGCTAAGCAGTTAGTGAGAGAATCAGGATCAGAACCCAGTTCACCTCATTGTTGCTCCAATTGCTCTGTATTTTCTCACTTAAGAAGCATACTCGAGGGGCCTTTTGTAGAGCAATAACCTCTCAACCAAGGTGCAAAGCACTTGTGCAGCTTATTTGCTGCCAATAATTTACCGTATTAAGCAGATGAACAGAGCATTTCTTTGAGCAATCAAGCAATTAAAAAAGAGTTCTGTTTTATAAGGCACCCTTTCCTGATGTGGCATCTGTTGTCCCAGAATTTTATCTGTAAGATATATTTCTGCCGAACTACTTCAAAAAAACTCCAAGTTTCCCTGACATGTAACATCCTTATCATTGTCTTTCTTTCTTTTTTTCTTATTTGAAGTATAGTTGATTTACAATGTTATATTAGTTTCATGTGTACAGCATAGTGATTCAGTATTTTTACAGTTTATACTCCATTAAAAATTATTATAAGGGCCTTAATTCCCTGTGCTTTAAATATATCTTGGTTGCTTCTCTGTTTTATACATAGTAGTTTGTATTTCTTAATCCCATATTCCTAATATGTCCCTCTCTTCCCTCTCCTCACTGGTATAGTTTGTTTTCTATATCTGTAAGTCTGTTTCTGTTTTGCTACATATATTCGTTTGTATTATTTTTTAGATTCCACATATAGTGATATCATACAGTATTTTTCTTTGTCTAACTTATTTCACTAAGCATAATATTCTCGAGGTCCATCCACGTTGCTGTGAATGGAAGAATTTCATTCTTTTTTATGGCTGAGTAATATTCCAGTGTGTGTGTGTGTGTGTGTGTGTGTGTGTGTGTATCAATCTTCTTTATCCATCTGATTGTTGATGGACACTTGGGTAGCTTCCATATCTTGGCTACCGTAAATAGTGCTTCTATGAAAATTGGGGTGCATATATATTTTCTAATAAGGTTTTCATATTTTCTTGATATATACCCAGGAGTGGAATTGCTATATCATATGGTAGTTCTATTTTTAGTTTCTTGATGAAACTTGTACTGTTTCCATAGAGGCTGCACCAATTTACATTCCCACCAACAGTGTACAAGAGTTCCCTTTTCTCCACATCCTTGCCAACATTTATTATTTGTAGACTTTTTAAAGATGGCCATTCTGACTGGTGTGAGGTGGTACCTCATTGTTTTGATTTGCATTTCTCTAATAATTAGCGATGTTGAGCCTCTTTTCATGTGCCTGTCATGTATCTGTATGCCTTCTTCAGAAAAATATTCAGAACTAGGCACTGCTTGAGTAAGCACCACCAATGGCTATCACTGCCCCACACAGGCTCCTTCCCAGGACCAGGTCGCCTTTGTGTCCCATATCTTTTCCCTGGTCATGGCCGCCCCAGATGCAGTGCCATGTTGCAATGTGAAGTGAGCAGGGCAGGAAAATTTGCTCAGCTTGGACTGGGGCTCTCAGGGAGGCAGTTGCAAGAAACTGGAAGCCACTAGATTTCCAGGGCAAAACCTAGCACCTGGGACATAGGAGACGCTCAATAAGTATTTGAGGAATAAATGAATGAATGAATTTAATAGAGCAAAGATACATTGATGGTGTCTAAGAAAGAAAAAGTATGAAGAAGTAGACATTTTGGAAAATTTGGCTGATCATTTCATGTGGAATGAATGAGAAGAGAAATCAGACTCTTAATGGTGAGAGAGAGAGAGAGAGAGAAGCAAATCTGGGATAACATAAGCAAAGTAATGACCTTGGGATAGGACACACTCTAGAAAGTGTTATCTAGTTACTCCCTTTGCCCATGTTATTTCCATAGACGGCGCTAATGGCAGCAGGAACAAAGTATGTGGGAGGGTGTAAAGAAACAGTGAAAGCTGGTGCAGTTATTGTAGCTTCACTTTAGGTTGATTGTGGCATAAATATATGCCCACCTGTGGTTAAGGACCCCACGATGCCATTGCTTTGCATGCATGACAGGTCTGGTTGTGCTAGATCCCCGGCATCCTCTTGACAGTCCAAGGCAAGCTCCTGTCCCCTGGTGTAGGAGGACATGCCATCAGAAAGGCTGAATTTGTACTCTAAGGACATAACGGTGTAATTACATCACAGAAAGGGAAGGGCTCCCATCATTCGATTTTGCAGAGACTATGCAGGACATTAGGGTTGCTTGAACTTGGAGAGCATTTACCACCTGATTCTGCCTCAGATAATGCCAACATCCTAGCGCCTCAAAACCAGGGCTGGATCCCTGACACTGAGTAGTTCAGGGAAATGCTGGTCACCCTGAGAGAAAAAGTATAATTCCTTAAAAGGGATATTGACTTTCATTGCAATCCTTCCTCAAGAGCAGGATGAGAGGGGCACTATAGTGGAAAGAGAATTAAAAGATACTTATTCAGTGTGTCTTAATTACAAATCTAAAGCTAAAACATCAAAACCATGGGTATCAGGAGAGACTAGACTGTCATATCAGGGATTGATATGATTGGGAGATGTAAAGAGAATTGGAGATAAAAAGGAACTAATACTTGTGAACCACCCTCCATGAGCCAGATGTTGTGCTTGAAAATGCACATGCCGTATCTTATCATGAATTCTTATAAAATTTGAGAAATAAGCATTACTTTTCCTTTCAATAAGGATGAAGAAACCCAGAGAGGTTAAGACACTCACCCAAGGTCACATGGTTTCTTCTGGCAGAGCAGGGACCAAATTAGGGTATTGCAGACTTCGTCTCATGTTCTTTCCGGGACACTGCACAATGAATCAGTAAAACAAATAAATAATTTGGCCTACTTATTTTTTGCAGGAAATTACTCCCTTAGTAAAATAAGCAAATAAACTAATAAATAAAATGACTCATAAGAGTCTTAGCGATAGGTGTGTTCCCTACCAGCACGTATATTCCAAGCAAAGGATCAACCTACCTTGATGATGTTGACATAATCTATGACAACACCACAGCATAATTTGTTCTGGTTCCACAGGGAGAGACAGGAGTGGGGAGTAACTGAGTGAAGGAGAGAGGGGACAGAACTAGGCACCTGGCCCTTCCTTCTGGCTAAGATACCTGGTAGGTTCATTACCTCATGCTTAGAGCAGTAAGTGCCATTTGTTAGGGAGGGGAGTGGGGGGCGGTTCCTCTATTTTCCATTCTCAGAGAGATGCCCTAGAAGTTTACTTCCAAAATTTGAAAGTGATTTTTTTGTCTATTTCAATGTCTAAGCTTTTTTTTTAAACTATCATGATTATACAACAATAAAAAAATGAATAAACTACAGTCTCTCCTGTATGAAATGCTCTCATGTTTTTAATACCTGCAGAACAAACACGAGTCAAAGATTCAAGGCAAAGGCTGTAAGAACTAGTGCTAACTCACTTATGTTCATAGAGAAAGGAACGAAACAAATACACGATTTTCTTTTATAAATGCTCATAGTTTCGCTTACCACAAAACTCAGTCACCTTTTTTTATTCAATTGTGCAATTAAACTTTGAATTGATAAGATTATCAGGCAGACCCAATCAATTACTTACTGATCTACCCTCATTTTTCTTCTCCACTCCTGTTTATGAATTATACCTAGGGGGCTGCAAGATGTGTGAGGTCTGGGTCCAGAAGGCAGGCGAGGTGGAGAAGGTTAAGTGAGCTGACACCCACTCCTCCAAGGCCTATCTAAGAACCACTGGGAGGCCAGAATCTGTGAAGTCTTACCTTCTGCTACAGAGGCTGAAGTCAGCCTTTCTATGTGTCTAAATGGGAGATACATTGTTGTGAACAGACATGGTGATTTAGCATAGTTTCTATTGGATTTGGGCAAAAAAAATACCCTTCACTATGGAAAAAGGAATGCAAAATTTGAAAATGAAGCTTATACAACCTCATTATGGCCCAAGAACAGTCTTTTGAAAGGTTGTCTTTCTTACAGCGGAAGCTGATTTTATATTCCTAATGAGGCATGGGAGACAAAATCTGCTCTTGAAACGTTTCAACTCTCTTCAGTGTTCTCTATTTAATTAGAATTACTGCCTATACTAATCTCCCCAGCTAGCAATCTAATAGCCATTAGCAGAATTTATTTACTGTTTAAATTGCTACTTAAAGTTTAGGCTTGGTTCCAAGGATTTAGGCAGGTAACTGAGAGGGTTTGGCCTTTTAAGTCAAATCCCTGCCTCATCTCTCCCTTCAATGTATGTACAAGACCTTTGCTTGTAAAAAAATAAACTCAGAGTCTTAGGAAAGGAGGCTCTTTTGGGAGGGGAGAGGGGAGAGGGATGATGGGGTAGCAGATAATTATATGTATCTGAATGCACCTGCAAATCTGTTGAACTTGGGAAAAGTTTAAGTAAATTCTTTTTTTTTTCCCCCTTTGGTAAGTGCATTTGCAGATGTGAATCCTAGAGTTTAATGATATATGAGACAGACAACAGATTAAAACAATAAATAATAAATAAAACAATAATAAATTAAATAAATTTAAAACAATTAAATAAATTAACAATAAATTAAAACAATAAATAAAAATGGATCTGCCACACTCAATAAGTCTGCATCATTTCATTTTCTATAGGGAAGAAAAGAAAGCTACAATAGTAACCAACCCAGAATTTGGAAGGTTCACAATTATGACTCCAGTACAGTCCTTGGGCAACCTTTATTTATCAGTTCAATCAAATTCAAATAGAATATGAAATTTAGTGTTTCAGTTTTTAAATTCATAACTCTTTCCATTTTTAGATTAGTATGATTAGAATAATTATAAAATAATTGCATTTTATAGTTATTAGGAAAATCAATTAAAATAAAATGGTATGTTTCCTAATCATAACTGACCAGAGAATTGAATGGCAAATTTTGAGTGAACTATTACATAAATTGTTCTTAAATTCAAGGTCCATGAGGGAACTCTTGCTATTCAACTACTTTCTCAATTCTGGTTCATTAAAATGCAACACAGTAGAGGATAGAAAATATATTTTCATGGCTTTCTCTTCAGATATGTTTTCAAATTAAGTACTTTTCATATAAAAAATATGAAGGTCTGTGTATTCTTTCATTATCTTATAGGATTAGAATTGCTGAGAAGTACTGGATGAGATCTATTGCTAATCCCTGATTTGAAGGAAAAGTAACAATGGCAATGATAATTACAACAATAAAAATTGTGTTAGACCTCATGTAAGAAGATAGTCTGGAATAGCCTCATTTTAAATAATAATTTGTTGCCCATGTATGAAGACGCCAGAATGAAAAATGTCATCAATGCAGAATGCATTTAAGAGCTGTTTCTCTGCAAGCATTAATAGAAAGATTCAACTATGATATGATCAAAACATGGGACTTGGAATCAAAAGTCTGGGCTTGAAGATATTCTTACTTGCTTCCTATATGATCTGGAGCAATCCTCTCATCTACAGAAACTCCAATGTCCTGTTATGTAAAATAGAAATATTAATTTCTGTCCTTACAAGCATCTCAGGGCCACCATCAAAAGTCAAAATGAGATTCTGTATGTGAAAGCAACAAGTCAACAGTAGGGTACTGTAATAAATTACTATGATTTGCACAGATGTGGCCCCAATTTGCATATTAAAAACTAGGGGGTAAAAACAGAGACAGGGTACACTTGGTACATAATGATATTTAGTCTCAAATGGTCTTATTTCTATTCTGCTTCAGCCTATAAAGAAAGTGAAGTGGCTGCTTAACAACCAAAGCTGCCATTTATTAAGTACTTTGTTTATTGCCATGTAATCATGCCACAAACATTGCAAATCCAAAGGACATGCCAGATACTGGGGATAAAATATCCTTTGCCCCGTCAAGGAGTATACAAACCAACTTAAAGAAGACAGGAAAGATACGTCATAGTTTTAATCACAAAACAGTTCACAAAAAGAATAGTTTAAAATCTCTCTTTTATATGTGAGTAAACTGACGCTCAGAGATGTTAAGTAACCACCCTAAGGCCAGTCAGCCAGCAAGTGATGGCACCAACATGAGATGCCTTCTATCGATTTCTAAAGTAAGTGATTTGGACTGCTTATGTTTGTATGGCATCAAAATAAATTTTTTGGTGCTTTCTTAGAGACCCACTGAAGCTCTCTAATAGGTAGTTTAGACATTAAATTGTTCTCTTAGAAAGTTATTTGCACACACAGTGATATCTTAAATATATCCTTTTTCAGAAGAGAAATATATTTTATATTATTTAATACTAGAGGCTTAGTGTCCCATTTTTAAAAGTCCTATTCTTTTGTCACCGTGTAGTGAATTTTTGATGTACTGATGAAGGCCTATAGGCAAAGCAAGTCAGACATAACTATTCTGATTAAGAATCAAGTGTTTCCCTAGATCCTTGTTGCTTGTGATAATTTTATGTGTCAACTTGGCTGGGCCATGGTACCCGGATATTTGGTCAAACATTATTCTGGGTATTTCTGTAAGGGTGCTTTTTGGATGAGATTAACATTTAAATTGGTGGATTTTGAGTAAAGTAGATTGCCCTCCATAACGTGGGTGAGCCTCATCCAATCAGTTGAAGGCTTTAATAGAACCAAGACTGACCTCCTCCAAGAAAGGAATTCTACCAGCAGATGCCTTTGGACTTGAACTGCAACACTGGCTCTTACCTAGGTCTCCATCCTGCAGATTTTGGATGTGTCAGCCTCCATAACCACCTGAGTAAATTCCTTAAAATGTCTCTTTTTCTGCGTGCAAGCGCACATGCGCACTCACATACCCTACTTATTCTGTTTCTCTGGAGAACCCTGACCAATACACTGCTGGAGAGTGATCAGCAGACCTGCCGCGAATTTGTTAGAAATGCAGAATCTCAGACCCTCCCTCAAGCTATTGTTCAGAATCTACATCTTAACAGGATCCCCAGGTGTTTCATGCACACAGTTAAGTTAAAGAAGTCCTACCCAGGATGATCAGAAATTCAAGATTTTTTTTTCTCTTTTTCCTTTTCCTTTTATGTTTGTAAGTGTATTTCTGCTAGATTGGTGTCTGTCTTCAGGGCATTTGAGGGTCCTTTTATTTCAGGCTAGTTGAAGGCTCTGGGGCAGTGAGGGATAAGTGAGGGAAATTTTTGCTGGTTCTAGTCAACTACTGCGAAAGTTCAAAAAATTTGATAAAACTCTCTCCAGTTCTGTGATCTAATTCATTGACACTAGGAAAGCTAGTCCATATTTCTGTTTGGACTGATGGAGTAAATGCAGAGGCTCCAAAAAAAAATCTCAAAGGGTCATGTGTATCTAAGATAAGAGATATATACATATAAGATAAGAGATATATACATATAAAATTGTAATAGACTCATCTCAGTAATGGTTGGATTGTGGTTAGTAAAAACCCATTCATCTGAATGACATTCAGTGAGCATCTACTTTGTGCCAGGCATTGTGATAAGTTCTGGAGACAGATTTCATTGCAGTCTTTAAAAACCTTACAGTCAGTTCAGAAGGATAGGTATGTCAGTAAGTTAGAGCAGTAGCAAGTTACAGCTGCCCTCCGACAAATGGCTATGCGAGGCAGAAGAGGCAAGTTTTTCTTTAACTAAATTCTTTCTCTTCTTATTCATTCCATATGAAATGATCAGCCGAATTTCCCAAAATGGCTACTTCTTCATATCTTCTCTTTCTTAGACACCGTCAGTATATCTGAAGTCTATTAAATTCATCCATTCATTTATTCCTCAAATATTTATTGAGCATCTCCTATGCACCAGGTAGGGGACTTGGCCCTGGAAATCCAGCTGTAAACCAAATAAAAAAGGTCTAACAGAGAGAAAAATTAAATAATCACACAGATGATTATGTAGCTACATTGATAATACAGACTATGAAAGAAAAAGACTGAATAATATGAGAAAGACTCACCAGGGGACATTATCTAGACTAGGGGTGAGAAGGAGCTTGCTTCCCTGGGAGGTGACATTTTCACTGAATCTTAAAGGAAGAGTAAGAATTTCTCAGATGAACGGATGTGGGATGAGGGCTAAGGAAGACGATTCCATGTAGAGGCAATAGTATTTGTGAAGGATGTGTGGAGGGAAGGAAAGAAACTGACGTCAGAAAAAGAGAGAAGGCAGACCCTTGGGGTTAGGGTGGAAAGGGACAGAAGCATAGGTATTGGAGTGGGGAGGAACCAGATCATTCAGGATCCTGAAAGAACTGGAATTCTGTTCCAAGAGCAAAAGGAAGTCATCAAATCTGTTTAAAAAGGGATCAAAATGTTTATAATACACTTTTGAAGGATTATGCTTACTGTTAACTGGAAAATGTTATTGAATGGCCAAAAATGGATTTGGGGACATGTTCGGAATAAATCCAGGTTCTTTAGTTTAACATTCAGATTCCTCAGAGTTGAGGCCAAATCTGTCTTTCCAGTCTTCGTTTTCACTTCTCCCTTACATAAACATGCATTTCAGCCAGACTGGTCTATTCACTCTGCCCTGAATGAAACTTTGCTCCATCCTGATTTTTGGCTTTCCAGAACACCATCTCAACTACCTATTTTTCAACAGTCAGGCAAAATTTTATCTGTCCTCCGTACCCTGGTTGAACATTGCCAATTTCTCTAAATGTCCCAAATGACTACCCTGTTTCTGAAAATTTAAGATACCATAGATTGTAAGAGACACCAGTATTTTTGAACCATGAAGAAAATGAAAGTATTGTTGATAAATTCATAACAAAATCTTAACGTCAGCCTGTTGAGTTACATAAATTGGTCATACCAGCTTAGCATGGCTTTGAAATTCATCTCATCTATTCATCGACTTGTGGGTCTCTCTGTTTCTTATGTCCTATAGGCATTTATTTGTTTTTTGCAAGAAAAATCAGATTGGAATCATTTCTCAAGTAGCATATTTTTCCTTAGTATTAAATTTAAGTCCAATAACACAATATTTAATAGCTTTGTTTTTGGGGCACATGATAACTTTTCATTTCCATGCTGTTTCATGAAGACAGTTTAAACACAATTAAACTTAAAATGTGTAGAACTGGGCTTCCCTGGTGGCACAGTGGTTGAGAATCTGCCTGCCAATGCAGGGGACACGGGTTCGAGCCCTGGTCTGGGAAGATCCCACATGCCGCGGAGCAACTAGGCCCGTGAGCCACAACTACTGAGCCTGCGCATCTGGAGCTTGTGCTCCGCAACAAGAGAGACCGCAATAGTGAGAGGCCCGCGCACCGCGATGAAGAATGGCCCCCACTCACCGTAACTAGAGAAAGCCCTCGCACAGAAACGAAGACCCAACACAGGCAAAAATAAAATAAATAAATAAATTTAAAAAAAAAAGAATGGAAGCTATAAAAAAAAATGTGTAGAACTAACAATGCATATTAACTCAGTAGAACTGGATGAATAGCTATAGTCAAGTTCAACCACTGCAAACAATGACAGGTATGTCATGACTACTGCCTAGCCAATGGCAATTGTAAAACATGTTTGATTGTAAGATGCTCTTAATTTCAGAGATGCATAAACAAGAATAAAAATGTTCATCTTAGAATTGCAGAACTATATCTATACCAATCAATTAATTTTAGATTTTGCCATGTATTATTATTCATATCTTTTCTTTCTTAGACTCCTTCAGTATACCTTTACTTTCGATTGAATTCATTCATCTATTCATTCATTCATCAAGTTCTCATTGAGTATCTCCTACATGCCAGTACTGGGCTCTGCCCAAATGGACAACTACCATTAACCTCCACCTCCCCTCACCAAAAAAGCAAAAGCAAAAACAAAAACAAACCTAAATTGGTAACACTGTCACAAATCCAACTGGGAAGTTACCAATGTAAAGTTGTAGTACTTGGGAGTATGCATGAGTTCCTAAATTTCCTCTTTCTGGTAGTGTTCTCAAAGTACATTAACATCGGATGAAATGAATATAGCTATTTGTTTTAGTAGAAATATTGCAAAAATCTATATGTGCACACAAACACACAGACACATGCATATATAGATGCACGCAGTCTCTCTGGAGAAATTGTAATAAAATGAACATGTAACTATATTATTAACAATATCCATTTAACAGTGTCTGTTAACAGATACTTTATTTAAAGGGTAGTATCTCATTTAATTGTCAGACTAGTTTTGAAGTATGTATTATTACCCCTTATTTGAAGGAAGAAACTAAGAGGTTAACCACAGAGAGGTATGTAACTTGCCCACAAAGATGCATGTCCTATGATTCTATAGCCAATGTTCCTCATATTAAGCCACATAAATTTGACACCTTTAATATCTTAGAAGTAGTTAATATCTAGCAATAAGAGTTTTACATACTTCCTTTTCAGACTTCTATCTTAATTATGGATAGTCTGATTTGGAGTTATTTGTCATATGAAAATTTTCATTGCTTTACAAAGGGAGTTACCTGTGTCTTTTTTTCAAGAGAAGTTTGTTTTTAAAGTATGCTTCAATGTGTCAACTACTTAGGTGAGTGGGAAGAAAATAGCACCTATCAACAAGCAAAAATCAGTCTAGAAAGAAAAAAAGGGGTTTCTGAACAGATCTTCAATTTTAACAACCCAACTTTTTTTTTAACTAGAGTATTATTTACAATGATTTGTACTCTTACCTTTTCTCCAAGAACTTTAAAATAGCTTAATATGAAAGATAGTATACATACCACAAATTGATTAAAACTAGAGTAAAGCTGATAATTTCACTTACAGAACCATCCTGGAGTAGGGGTTTCATTTGGTATGGTTTTTTTCAGCTGGCAAAGGGATTTTTGTGAAGTTTATGACACAGTTGACTAAGTTTTGCTACTTGAAACAAATTTATGTCCATTAAGAAATGTCAGAAACACTTACATCAATAAATTCTAAAGATGCACGTCCCTTGAGTGCATATATATATACATACACACACACACACACACACAGATTTATTAGAACCCAATTTTCAGAAACTAAAATCTCATAAATGTTTTATAAAGAAACACTTATTTGAAATTTATCAGTCCTTTGGCATCATGTCAATTCTGTTTTATTCTTTCACAGTCAAGAATGGAATTCTTTCTCTTTTACACCTGGCTGTCTGTGGGCTCCTACCCACCACCTCAGTTTAAGAAAATCATTCAAGTTGCTTTGCAGATTTCATCCTCTCTGGGAAACTTTCCTAATCCCACGTACTACACCCAAGATAGAGTTAATCATTTCCTCTTTATGTGTATTTTAGGTCTGTAATCACATGTATTATACTCTATAGTAAATATTTGGTTTTCCTACAAACAAGTTCTAAGAGGGCGGGAGATACTGTCTTAAGTCTTCAGCATTTAACACTGTGCCTGAGGGAAGAAGAAGAAGAAGGAGAGGGAGAGGAAGAAGGAGAAGGAGAAGGAGAAAGGGAAGAAAAAGAAGAAGAAAAATCACCCAAATACAAAATAATAGTAAATATTTTTTTTTAGTACTTATTTTGTACCCATCACAAGGGTTAATATTTCCCACATACCTCTTCAATCTTCACAACTTTTGGGTCAAGAATTATTATCTCTCAGATGAAGACATCAGGCTTAGGGACGTTAAGTAACTTGCATGTGGCTACACAGCTAACAGGTAACAGACAAGGGAATCTGTACAGCGCTTGTCTCCAGAGCACATGAACTTCAAGTACTACAGAAAAGTAGGTGTGTGGACATATATACTTACAAATGTACGGTGTTTTCCATTAGAAGCATTTCAGAGGTTTAGCACTCAGATTTGAAATTCCAAAATTATGGTCACAGCAATCCCCCCAGGTCCTTTGTCCTCTCCCTCCCTCACACAGCTGATGGCTGTCCTTGCCCTGTCTCAGAAGGATATATTACCTTCTCCCCACTACTCTCCTAGCTTCCTCTTAGCAGGGTTTCTCAACAACAGTGTTGTTGGCATTTGGGGCTGAATAATTCTTTGTTGTTGGGACTGTCCTGGCCAGTAGAGGATGTTTAGCAATTTGTCTCTACCTGCAAATGCCAATAACTCCTCCTTTCCACCCCCAGTAGTGAAACCCAGAAATGTCTCCAGACCTTGGCAAATGTCCCCTTGGGGGATCAAATTGCCCAGGGCAGGAAGTGGGTAATGCTACCAATCATTTCCTATGACTACAAACCTAAGTCCTAGATCATTAGCTTCCAAAGGGCTGTGGGCATCATTCTTATTTTGCGAGTCCACAATCACAGATCTAATGCTTTTCTCCCCACTTACTGTAACATCTCTTACACTGAAGATACACCATAAATATGACATCGGTGACAAGAAATTGCACTCTGAGCCTGTAGTTGTTATTGTTCCCGTGGCAGGGCAAAGGCTCAGGAGACACACTGTTGGGTCCGTATCTTGTGATACGATGATTAGAATCAGATGATTAGAATCAGATCAATGACGATTAGAATCAGATCAATAGTCTGTAAAAGAACCACTTCCAAAGTTTAAGCTCAAAGGTACAGTATAGTGTTAATGAATGCTTGGAATGAAACCAAATTAGGCTGTATCCTAATTGTGTGACATCAAGACCTGAATGCAAATGTTGATCGTGTGATCACTGGTCCTGGAGTCAGTTCCTCATTAGCAGAGGGACAGGTCAAAGACAAACATCTCTTGACACATCCTAGCCATTAGTTTGCCAACATAACAGCTACTAAATGTTGATCCCAAGGCTCTGTTTGTGCTGCTGCTCGAGGCATGCTGGGCTGCTTGGTCACTAGGCTTTATAATATTCACAGTGACCCTCAGATATGCATCCTTGAACGCAGTTCCGAACTTATAAAGATGACCTTGTAACGGGAATCTCAGGAACAACTTCTGCTACGACTAGCAGCAGATATTAGGGCTACTTTGTGCCTACTTTGGAGCAGGAAAGCTGGGTCTAGGAAGGATGCACGAGACTATTAAGAACTTGGAGAAATGAGAGGCGATACAAATATGATATTTACCAGAACCTGCTTGACTGTGAGCCCTATTGATGCAAGTCAATAAACCAGATGTTACTTGGAGCTCAAAACCATTTCAAAAATGGAAGTTGTGTTAACGTAGTTGCCAGAGGTGTTCATCTGGGCTTTGCGAGCCGTGTGGATCTGGGAAGTCAGGTCTCAGGCATTGTTTTTTGGTAAGGGCGGAATTGCTCCAAAGCTCAACTACTTTCTTTCATACTATCATGAATGCGTTTTTTTCTGTTTCATTATCCCCAATTTGTTCTTCACAAGTATTCATTTTTCTAGGTACAGAAGCAAGCTAAAATTATGGGTTAGTGACAAGAGGGAAACTCTAGTAAAAACTGGAAAAACAAGAATAAACAGATCTTTACAACTTATGTCTTAGTTATATATCTTAAAAATGTATTTTTTAATCCACAGTTTTTAGGGAAAAGTTTTAATTAATCATGAATCATAAAATTAAGAATACAGCAAAGTATAGGTGTTCAAATATTAAACATCACTACACTTCATTTATTTATTTAAAATATTTTTTTTGCCACACCTCACGCTTGTGGGATCTTAGTTTCCCAACCAGGGATTGAACCCCAGCCCTCTGCAGTGAGAGCTTGGAGTCCTAACCACTGGACCACCAGGGATTCCCCTCTACATTTCATTTAGAATTTAAGATATAAGCATGGTGAACACAGTTTTATTTAATGAGTAGTGGGAATTCTGTTGCCTCTGCCTCAGCAAAAAACTCTGTGCCTATTTAAATATCTGTAACCATTGCAAAGCCTTGGAGATCAAACCCACCGTGAACGCATCAGTGCTTTACCCATTTTCTGTCTCTCATAGCACCTTGCTTGTGCCTTTGCTGTGGAAAGTCCTGGCTTGCATTAGAGTCACTAATCCTTTCCTTTTGTACTTCAGCCACTGGCCCTGTGATGGGTAAGGAGTAAGCATTCAAAAAAAATGTGTTCAATTGAAATGCCTAATTTTTGGGACCCAAATTCCATTCCGAGGGTGGGGAGTGTGGTCCTTGTATTAAGCCAAATTTTTAATGTCTTCTCTGTGCATTAGAACTGTTTTGAGAAATTAACTCCTTCAAGGTATGCTGAAGCCTTACATGCCCCATCTAGCCAAGCCAGAGGCCAAGGCAACAAACAGGCTTCGTTCTAATCTCCTTTAGTAGTTTATTAAAAAAATATTAGTTGCCAAGTAAGACTGGCTTTTAAAAATTCTTTAGGTCAATCAAAATGCAGTTTTAAATAAAAATGTGAAACATTTGGTAAAGGTTTAAGTGCTCATCTTTTTTTCTTATTTGCTCTATTTCTATATATTTTTACATTCTCTCTCTATATAGAATATAATGTGTGTTATATTCTATATAACATATATTCTAGATATATTTCTCTTTTTTCAACTACAAGTTAAATGAATATCTTAAATTTAATTTTGACCAGAGGTGCACTATCATTAGTGGAATTCACATTTTGTCTCTCATTATTCAAATAGTTGTCTCTCATGATGTAAGGAAGGTGGTGGTATGATATCCAAATAAAATGCAACTATAGGATACAGTCTGACAGCTTTATCCTCCCATGAATGGCCAAACCAGTGGTTAAATATTCCAGATGTAAAGTTTCACTCTGATGATCAGTTCAGCCAAATCAGACAGGCCTGATTTTAAAATTCTGCTCTAGTCTTCAATCAGTGGAGACCCACCCTTGGTATCTTGCAGAGAAATGAGGCAACTGGCCTAATTAAAGTAGAAATTAACATAACTTGTGTCTTAATGAATATTGAAAACCAAAGAATGGATACTAATACAGTATTGATGTAACTAGTTAATGCCTATTTTTATTGTTCTTTACTAAAGTAGTGTAAAAGATTGTGCACAAGATGACAATGTTTTTGATCTACACAGTTTAACTCATTTTCAAAGTTGAGACTTTTGCACGTACATCCTGGTCCTTCTGCACATTTAAGAGAGGAAGGCAAATGGCCAGATTTGGATATAACTACAAGTGAAACTCGAAACCCATTAAACCCTTGAAGGTTCTGACATATACGTTCAAAAGCATTAAACCCATCAACTGTCTATCGAATACCTCACTGCACTGTGCAAAGAGCAAACTCATTAATCTGACATCATCACTATCTTATATATCCTGGAGGCAATCAGTCCTTGAGACAAAGGTGTATTGGAGAAGAAGTCATGCAAAGTTTGGTTGAGAGTACCTGTATTTGGTTTTGGCTTTCTTCTTTCACAGACAATGCCCAGAGCATGCTCCAACATGGAGAAACCTGGCAGAGCCTTAAAGTCTCCTCCTCAACACACATAAATGACTGTTTTCAGTAACAGCAATCAAGTTGTCATCCTTAAATGAATCTCAATATAGAGAATGCACAGGTTTCTAAAAAAATAAAAAGGCAAGAAACCAGAAAAATATATAGTTAAGAGACCCCTAAATGCTAAGGGGTCAACTAATGTTGACTATATCATTATACTTTTAATCTATCGCAATATTCAAATAATGGCCATTGCATTATCGACTGGTATTTATAATAAGAATTTTCACGAACTTGAGGTGATTATTCCTTTACCTCAGTGAGATGACCTGGAACATTTAAAATCTCTTTAAACACACTGAAGAGTGAGCACCATCTGTTTTCAATCTGTTTAGATATAAACATTTTTTATATTCTGAAAATGAATTCTATACTGGTTTATAGACAAACTCAACATTTAATAGGTTAGTTAGAAGCTTCTTGAGGAATCCAATTTTCCTTATTTATCTTTAAATAATTTTGATTGGGACTTCATATACACTTACACCAAGTCCTCTTCTAAATTCAGCTGGTTTATCACTATGTTCTACATTCAAACTCGTGAATTATGCTGTACAATGGATTCCATTAAAAAAAAAAAGCTAAATTAGAAAGCAATATCTAGGTCAGTAGTTCTCAAACCGTACATAATCACTAGTGGAATGATTAAAAATGCAAATCCCTAGGCCACATGATCAGAGATTGATTCCATAACCATGGAAAGAGGTCTTTATTCTACATCTTCAATAAACACCCAATTGCATCTGATTCAATTTGTCTATGTAACTCTTTGAAAGCTGCTCATGTGGTTTAAAAAAAAAAAAAGGACTCACAATTTCTATACCAAAAAATTTCTCAGTGCATATGGCAGTTTCTGATACACATTCAGAAACTGTTAGTCAAAATTTTTGTGCTTTACAAATCCTGAAAACTATATGATGAATAAGAAACCCTGTCTTATTGTTTTTTCAATATTCTAATTCCTCTTAGACCATAATGGTTAGATATGAGTATTAGAATTGCAACATTCAGTATCCCAGAGTTGAAACTTAAGAGTAAATAATTTCTAAATTAATTTACCCTTGTGTTTTTTTTTTTTTTTTTGGAGAAAGCTTAGAGGAATCTGAAGGTCCTTATAGCAATGTCTTGGTTTAGGAGGCTATATAGTTTCTTGAAAGCCAATTTCAAAAAACAAAACAGAAGACAGCCTGTACTAAGACCTCTTAACCTAAGAAAAGGAGCCTTAGAACAGGAAACGAGAGATTAAACAATAATGTCAGGTAAATCATTTCCTAGACTTCCGGTGATTCTTGGCAGCAAAAGGTTGTGCTTTTGGAAAAAAAAAAATCAGCCATAAAGTGACTAATTAATCAAGTGACTTATTACAAGTAAGAAAACCCAATATTTGTCAAGATGGGCTTTTAGCAGCTTGCTGTGTGTTTGCGTCCAAAAGATAACCGCAAACACTGACTTTTTTGCCATACTGCATCTTTTCTCAGTGTAAAATTTAACAATTTTCTGGATAATTTGATTAAATAAATACAACAGGGCCTCTCAAGGTGGCCTGCTTGTGCTTGAATTATTAGGCCAATACAGGATGAAATTTCATGATACCCAGTGCCTGAACCAAAACAAGTTATGTTTTCCATGTCTTTTCTAACATAAGGAACTTGGTATCATGGTGATAAACTTAAGAGTCTAAAACCAAAGAGACTAGAAAAAACAGAGCCATGATCTGCTAAGTCAAGAAAACATTTTTGCCTCAATTATAAGCTTTGATCTGTGTATACTGCATGCCTGACACACAGAGGACAGTCAATAAATATTTGTTGACATGAACTCATTTCTCTGGTCTTGAATTAGCCTTATGACATTCATTCTCAATATTGTATATAAAGACAAAGTCTAATGGTTCATCTTTTAGGGAAGTCTCCTGAATGAATAAGTTAAGACTTTTTTTTTTAAACCTGCAAAACAAAGGCTAGTCTGCAAATCAGTAAAACAACAGGAGCCAAAAATGAGCCCTCATATGATTAATACTATTAAGTGAGTCAGGTGCTCAGCTATTTCTCTCCTGACGGCTAGTTATCTCTGAAAATCACCAAATCTCCACTCTACTTTAAAGCAGCAACCATAAGATAATCTCATAGACAAGTGAAACAATTCCACTGAAATGCTATCCTTGACATAAAATGGTTTCTTTTTCACTTCAAAAAACAAAAGAAAAGGTAAAATAAGACAATCCAGCTCAGTTTAATTTCAAACGTTAATATATTTTCTATTTTATATTGAACATATGCATCTGTAACCCCTCATTTGCAGCAACTATCCCATCCTCATAAAAGGGGCAAAATTTGTAAGATGCCTCTTAAAATAAATATTCTTCTTTATAAAATAATAAAACTTCAAATAAATATTCTTTACACTAAACAATATGTTGAAAAAATTAGAAAATAAAGGTAGAATTTTACTGTAACTGTACAATATACATGAAGTCCAAAGGGAAATCAGAGTCTTACAATAAAGGCTTTCTGTAAGGCAAAATACAATCTAAAAACATACTGATTGATTCACATTCTTCCGAATGTACAACATATTAGTATAATATTTTGTGACTGTGCCACATAGTATGGCACAACTTGTTTTTCACAGTTGCAAATATTATTGTATATACAAAAATATAGCACATTATCTCTGGAGAAAACAATGGGGGAAAAAAAAGTCATTTGCTAATTTACAAATTTTGCAAGTACTATTCACAAACAAAAACTTTGCCTAGGAGTGTCTGTTGCTTTCGCTTATGCAACATGTAGGTTGCCAAGATCTGCATCACATACTCTGAGCTCCATTAGCTGAATTCTGACACGCGTATCAGTTAAAATGGCACATGGACAAAAAGCATTTCACTGCAAACAGCAAAGGATATCCCAACCCTCTATCAACAGTGCCAAGATTTCTAACTGTTTAGTTGGTTGCACATGTGTGTGTTAAAAAAAAAAAAAAAAAAAGGGAACAATCCTATCACAGCAATATTCCTGATTAACGATGCTATGTTGGTTTTTCAAAGTTCCTGGGTGGGACAGTGGGAACTTTGCAGCAGACTGTGTTTGAATTTTTACAACGGCATCCAGGCCTGTTCACCCGGTCATAACACCCCTGGCACAATTTAAGGCAACCCTTGGCGGGAAGGTAACACCATAAACAAGGCAAAAAGAGGGACATGACGCCCATGGCCGACCACCGTGCACAACAGTGAGACTGGCTGCAGGAACACGGGCTGTCAGCACAGTTGTCCTCGTCATCATTGGAACAGTGATAGAAGAGGCCTTTCACACAGCACACGCACGTCCCGTAGTCGATCACGTTCTGGGCCGAGCAAAGGCACTGCTCGTGGCAGATCCAGTCCGATGGCAGAGGCCTTGGGTAGGTGCACTCCTTACATTTGCACTTGCCGCAGTCCTCACACCTGTAGGCGTGCAGCCCCAAATCCTCCTTGCTCAGCGGCTTAAGCTCACCTGGCTGGAGCTCTGATTTGGGCTGCACCCGGATTATCCCATCAGCAACAGGCCCCGAGGAGAAGGATGATCCCAAGAGCCTCTGTTCAGAGGAAATGCTGCTGGTACTTGTCCTAGTACTGCTGCGAGACCCCGAGCTGACTGTGCTGATGGACCTG
The DNA here is from genome assembly GCF_965194805.1 of Balaenoptera borealis. Classification (NCBI taxonomy): domain Eukaryota; kingdom Metazoa; phylum Chordata; class Mammalia; order Artiodactyla; family Balaenopteridae; genus Balaenoptera; species Balaenoptera borealis. The sequence continues at coordinate 53,280,284 of NC_138877.1, forward strand.
GACAGAGTGGCCCTCGCAGAAGAAGCGTGGGCCTGTGAGTGCTGGGGCCTGGGGGGCTGGCGGTGCTCAGGCAGACCGTGGAGCCTCTCGTGTTTGTGCTGAGCGGAGGGGCGAGGTGCAGGCTTGAGCCCAGGTCTGGGGACCACAGTAGGTCCCTCTGTGTACTCATTGGTGTTTCGGATGGCTCTGATCTGATCCAGAGACAGCACGTGTACCTGCTGGGCGAGGGCGTCTCTGGGGTCGGGCTCCCCACGCTGCCTGCCGCCGTCACGGGGTGCCTGCAGCAAGGGCTGCGATCCGCTGCCACTCTGAGCTCTGGCCTCCATCAGGTCTTGGAAGTGTGCTCACCCCAGCAGGCTTAGAACACATCTGAATTCCTGCGGAAACCAAGAGGAAGGAGACGGTTTACACCCCAGGATACTTCCCACTCTCCACCCCCTTGAGTTAACTCTTCACTCCCCACTTCCGCTAGAGAAACAGGCTTTGAAGCGGAGTTGCTGTGGAGGGTATTCGGACAGCCATCTGATCCACGCCTGTACCAAAAAGTAAAAATTATGGCTGTGTATCAACAATTCTTTAATCCTGTGATGTGTGGTGACACCAAGCTGATCTTTGTTTCAGTCGCGTAAGTAACAATTCCTTACTCAAATAAGCATAAAATCTGCAAGGTTCAGGTTCCATGTAAAAACACTGTGGGAAAGTAGTGTTGGAATATAACATTGATACTGACATTTTCAAAAGTTGAATACCTTTTCAGATTCTGAAAGAGGTTTAAACTTATCATGGTCATTTTTGCCTTAAACATCAATAAATACAGCCTAGACATTCTTGGTTCTTACTTTAAGTCTGCTTTTACATCAAATACCTTGAACTATTCTGTAACTTTATAAAACCCCATAGGATGAACCTGACATGCAAAAAAAGTAAATATCCCCCCCCCCGGAATAGTTATACATTTTTATACAACAATCATGCATTATCATTAACTACACAGTAGCACAAAGTTACAGAATTAAAAACACACCAATTCAAATCCTGTCAGGTGCCAGGACTACAATAAAGCAAACTTACACCAGGAGCAACAAAAAGACAGGAACTTATTTTCAACTTCCCAACAACTTGAGAATCACATATTGTACAACCCGAGAGCCTAGGAGAACATTTTAAATTCTGCCAAAATCTTAACTACTTTGCCCATTTCCAAAAACCTAATAATTGAGAACATAAACTGGCGGTAACAGGAAGTGTTTTAAAAATTCAAGTGTCACATCTCAAATCTATCATCCTGACAAGTAACCGCTTAAATTGCCACCTCTGTAAAATTTCAAAACTACCACCCCCTTTGCCAGTCAAGTCTACAATGACTAAAAACGCGCAAAAGTGGACTTTCATCCCGTCTGGCTTTTTAGAAAAGAGACACAGGCAGGTGACACACGCCTTCCAATTCGGAAAAAGGCAGAGCTGGAGACCGGATCTCAGGTCCAACAGAGAGGCAGACGAGATCGCGCTGCTCTTTCTTTGCTTTCACTCCGTTTATCGGCTCTATCTGCGCACCGACACCGTCCCCAGCAGGTGGGACACACAGTCCTGAGCCCCGAGGGACCTTTTTCCGGGAGGACTGACGCAGCCCAGAAGCCAAGCTGGCCCCCCTGCGCACAATTCCGAGACGGACAGACAGGCGGGGGGCGCGGGCGCCTCGGAAGGGGACGTGCCCTGAAACGCTAGAGCGCGCTTCCCCCTCTCTTCCTTCCCAGATAGAATCTCCCCCACCCCAGAGAACTGCCTCCCAGCTCCAAGAGGGAGTCACTCCACCCTTAGGCGGAGGTCACACCGCCCATCGCAGCACGTTCCGGCCAAGGCCCTCGAACACGGGGCACTGGTTTCCAGCCCCGACGCCGCGAGGAAGAAAGTCCTGCCTTAGACATAGAGCCGGGACTTCGAGGTCTAACCCATGCACACCGGGCGACTCCACCCTGCGCTGACCGAAGGGGCATTGCCTGCAATCTGCAAACGCCTATATATTAATAAAAATATCTATCTATATACATGTATATATTCCTTAAAATCAAATAAAAAAATGCTTTTAAAAGAAAGAACATTTTCCAGGGTCCCACGCCGGGCGTGCAAGACCCAGATCCCTAAGCTGGAAACTTTCCGCGCAGATTTGCTTGCAGTGCAAAGTTAGCATCTTTGCGGGGAAGGAGGTTTACTAGAGTGATTTCTGCTTATCCCTGGCCTCCTTCGCAGCACCCCTCCTTCCCCCGCTCCCTCGCCCCCCCCCCGCGCCCCCCGCTTTGAAAGCGCTTTGAAACCCCCATTAAGAACAGTGTGTGATCAGACTAAGGATTAGGGGGAAAGGACTTCAGCACAAGCAAGGGTGGGGCAAACCGACACAGAAACCGCTTTGTAAAAACGCACAAGATTCCGAATTAAGAAACAGCAGCAGCAACAAAAAAGTGGATCAGCCCATCAAAGGAAAAGGGGGAAAACAAACAAACAAACCCTAGCCTCTTTTGCCACCTATTTTCAGGTAATGGAAAACGATCGCGACCGCTTGATGACCTTCTTCCTGTGCTGGGTCGGCCCAATCTTCTAAAAATAAAAAAAAGCATGACCCAAGCCGACCAAGGCGAACGGAAAAAAGAGAAAGCTGCACTTCCGAACCGCAGAGACGCGGCGCCAGGCAGGGCGACGCTCCCACCCGGCTCCGTGCTCGCCTGTGTTCACACCGAGCAGAGGCGGGGGCTCCCTCCACCCGGCACCCTGTCCTTTTTTCACCCGCGAGGTCTAGCTGCCCCCGCGAGGCGAGCGACCCACGCTCCCTCGCTAACCCCGGCGCCCCTGCCTCGGGACAGCCTCTCTCAGGACGTGCCTTCCCCGGAGAGGAACAGGTTAGCAATGCGAGCGCCTGCAACGGCGACCTGGAAAACACAAAGTGTTTTCCCTCCCTCTCCCGCTCTCAGCGCCCAACTCGCGGCCAGTGCACCGCCGGGACCCGACTCGCCGCGAGCCGTCCGCCACCCCAACCCCCCAGAGCGCGGGCGCGTGGGGTCGGGGACACTGCACCCGGCGCGCACCGCAGCCCCCGCCGAGACAGACCGAGCCCGAGGCGAGGCAGACCCGCGGGCAGCTCCCGGGGTCCCCACGGAAAACCTGCGGGGTTAGAGAAAGGGAGGCCGGAGGAGAGACGGACCCCACTCCCGGTCCGGCTGCACCTACTCCATGTTGCCCACAACGCGCCGGCCACGGAGCCAGGAGGGGAAGAGCCAGTCAAACGCGCCTCACCGTGATCGCGGCTTTGCACCAACCCCTCTCCGTTGGATTCTCTTCTTCCTGCGATGTGCAAATAAATCCAGCCCCGATGCAAACTTTTTCCCCTCTTGCTTCTAAACTCTGCTTCAGTCTAACTTCCGAGCAATCGGCTGGACGAGAAAAGGAGAGGAAAATCCGGAGCCAAGCCCCCAGGCGATGAACACTCTGGAGATCGGGGCTGGAGGCGACCCCCTTTCTAAAAGCGCACGCGGAGTATTTCCTCTTTTTTCTCAATGAACTGGAGGCCAAAGCGCCAACGGCGAGTCTCCTTTCTTGGCAGATGAGCGAATGAGAAAAGAAAACGGCCTTACAGAGAACCTAAAGCCAGATGGCCAAGTCGCGCGGCCGCGGCCGCGTCCGAGCGGAGGCGGCGCGGGGGCGCGGGGCGGCAGGGCTGCGGGCCGGGCGGGCGCGGGGGCCTGGGCGCTGCGCGCTCCGCCGGCCCCTCTCCTCCGCTCGCGCTGCGGCGCGCAGCTCTCGGCGGTGCAGACTGGGCGTTGTGGAGGCGCGGCGGCGAGGCCGAGGCGGGGGCGGTGGGTGCGAAGGAGGAGGAGAAGGAGGAGGAGGAGGAGGAGGAGGAGGAGGGTCTGGGGCCCGGACGGGGGGGCTCGCCGTTGGCTTGCGCCCTCGCCTTTCCGGAGGAGGCAGGGAGCTCTGCGGCGGCCGCGGCAGCAGTAAATGGCGTCATGTGGATCCGAGGCGGAACAGAGCAGTTGTTGTCCCAGAGGATATATCGCATCCGGTCCCAGCTCATTGGCTCCGCGGCGCTACATTCACTCACACTCCAGCGCCCGCCAGCGCTCCGAGCCGCAGGAGGCATTCAAAAGGGCAACTGCGCCGCCCCGCGCGTCCCTAGGCTGGTCCTGCCGCCCGGGCGCCGTCACGCGGGGTGCCCGCGGGGCCGGGCTGGGCACGGCGGGGTCAGTTTATCTAGTTTCAAGGAAACACTGACCTTAAGTTTTCCCCAGGGGCCATGAGGAAGAGCCTTAGCTCGGCTGGCTTAGGGAACTTTCTCCCCGCCACTAGGAAAAGGGAATGAACATTTCAAACTAATCCGGGCCAGGCAGTGTTAGCATTAAAAACAAGTTGCAGGTTTTGAGACTTCATTCGGAATCTATTGCAAGCCAACCTCTCCCCTTTTCTGTTCCCCCTCGAGGGGGCGACGGGGAGAGAAGAAGGGGGAGGGGAAGGGGAGCGGGAAGTGAGGTGGGAGGGCTATTGGTTTATTCTTTGTCTACTGGATTAACCCGATTATACACCAGGCACCAGCACAAACCGCCTCTCCTACCTCGGAGCTGCGTACGAGAGGAACGGAATGCAGATTCGAGTTTCAAGTGACTTCTGCTCTTGCCGGGATTTGCTTTTGATTGTGTCGATGTGTAGTTTTTCGGTTTAATATTAGATTTTATTTTTAAAGGGGCAGTCAGCTACAGATGGAGGCTGTCTGAATATCTTTCTTACTGTTTTGTTTGACACAACAGCGGAAGGAAACTCTACAATACAGGCCTTTTTAAAATTAGTTAATGCAGTCATACACACATAAACGATTACTAAGGGCGACATCACGGGCTTCTGAAATGGGAGGGGGCACGCTGTTTCACTGCAGATGTCCTCCTCCACTTAACCAAAAGAGTCACCCTTCATTTCCGACTCTCCTTGTCACGTAGAACCTTTCCCAAGAAGATCCTATTGTCCATTTTGAAGGTGGTCTGTGTTTTCCCACTTTAAAAAAATATGTATACGTATATAAAGATAGAAAATGCATACATATGCACGGCTCTAACTGCCGTTCATTTACTAAGAAACGTGCTTGCACGTGGGAGCACCGGTGGGAAAGTAACACCCCTCACAACACACTCCTAATATTGGATTCTAATGATTTACAGAATGGTTTTACTTTACAGGGAAGTACGGTCAAAACTCCCGAAGAGCACCTGCGATCTCGCCGTGCTGGGGTTAGAGTTCTTGAAACAGTGCTAGGAAAACGTGGTGCTAGATTTCCCGGGTCCGGCTCCAGCCCACATCCGTTCACAGCTACCCTGGCACTCGTTGCCTTCTCCCGAGCTCTCGTCCTGGAACGTCCCCGGACCGTTCCCGGCCGCGCCGCGCTCTCGCCCTGCCTTCTCCATGTTTCTCTAGGGCTCTCTCTCCTCGCCCGAGGTTTGGACCCAGAGGTGGCAGGGGAAGTGGCATGCGTTATTTCCGGGCGCTGGCCTACGTCCCCCCACCCCTCGGGTGAGGGTGGACCGGGCTACGTCCGCCTGCTCCACGGCGTCCCCGGGCCTGAGGACACGGGACGACTGGGCCCCCACCCCAGCTCTGGCCGCTCGCCCGACGCCCGAGTCCTTTCAGCCTCCGGGTGAACTCAAGCGCCGCTGCGCTCACGGCCCGTCGGGCCACCAGGGGGCGCCCGCCCGCCCGGCGCGGGGCTGAGGCTGCTCTCTTTCCCGGGACTCAACGAAGGCAGGCGGAGGTGCCTTCCAAAATGCACCTTGGGCCGACTGGTTCACAATGAATAAAAAGACATTTATTATGTAAGTGCAACAGCAGGTGGCTTTCCCTACCCTCTTCTCGGAGATGAGGTACCAGGTGCAGAGGAACCCCAGCTTTTACCGAGGGGACGGACTTGGGGGCCAAAGCCAGGGTGTGCAAGGCTGGTGGGAACGCGCTGCCTGAATATGGCCAAGTCTCCGGCAGAACAGGTGAAAGAAACGCCTTCTCTTCGCTTCCTCAAACCCCTGCACCCTATGGCTGCTTCTTAGGAGACACTTGTGCCCAGGCTGTGCTCCCAGCGCTGCAGGAACTCTGTGAAAACACGTTGTTCTGGTTCAAAGTATAAAATGGAATTTAAATTAGAAGCCTCCGGCTGCTGAGAGTACCTTCCATTTTTACTGAATCAATAGAGAAGAATCTAGGAATTTATACTTATCTTTCATGAGCTAGAAGGAATCCCATGTAATCTAGCTCTTCCTTCTTCCCCATCAGCCTCCTGTTTGCAAGCTGGGAAAACATTTAACCTATAACTTAAGCACAAGGTAAAAACGAGAATCTGTTGGAGTCTTTCTGATTTACTCCTTACTATTTAATTTATTATTTATTATTAGTACTTTTCAGAAGTGGTGTATAAAGCACTGTATTGGGAGCACTGTATTGTGCCTCCAAGTTTACTTAGTTGTCACCCCAAAGAAGAATTATGCTTCTAGGTATGCGTGTGATTGCACACGCAATGAAGTGTTTGGTGCAGCTTATATTGTCATGTGTCCCAAAATTGATTCTCATGTTACATGCCAAAATTATAACTGGGGTTAATTTTGGAAGACACTTTAAAATTTTGAAAGGATGTTATGTAAAACTTCACAATGAAGCCCATTTTCAGACGTGCTGTGGAGGGTTCTAGAGAGGCACCCCTGATGTTTGTCCTGTCCCTGATGTTGAAAAATGCCCAATCCTTGGAAACGCCTGCTACACCAGCACTCACCTCTAAGTTCTCTGGAGGGACCAGGTAACATGCCCGCTTAGTCTGAGCCATTGAACAGGACTGTGTGTTGTCATACTTTTGCGATCTCATCTCTGCCTTCATTTAATTTTCTGTATTCATTTCTTTGGATTTACTTCATTTTATCACTATAATTACCCTCAATTTGCTTTTTTCAAATGAGGCAGTGTATAAACTGACGTGAATTTTGCCTCCCCCAGTCTGTTGGCCTACTGTTTACCAGTAGGTCTGTTGGCCAAGTTAAGTCAGATATTTTCAAGGTTGTACGTAATCATCTAAGCTTCTGATTTATGTCTTAGTAATGCGAGAATGTAGTTTTAAACAACTCTAGTTCCAGTTTCTTTGTGAGATTGACCAAACCACTTGGGCTTACTGGGTTCAGACCCAGGTTTGATAACCAGAGAGATATCTTGCAGTGATATGATGCATTTTTGAGACAAAGAAGAATATTGATTATTTGGTTATTTTATTTTATTTTTTTTTAGTTTTATAACCAAGGTGAGTTATATATGTATTCGTATTTAAAGATGGCCCAGAATACAACAGCGTATACTGCTTCCACGAGTAACAATTTAGTATCCCAATTGCCTTAGTAAACAATTTATGCATGGACTCTTCTGGGAGGGACCTTCCTAAGTTAAAGAAAGGGCTTTGCAATAATGACCTTTTGATTTGACAGCCAGGACTGTAGTCATTTTACTTTTTTGAATTGCTTTGAATCTCCAAATTCTATAGCTGCTAGCTTTTGGAGGGAGCTGGGAGTGGCTGCAATAGGAATTCAAAATAGAACACTTGAGTTCTTATCTACATCCCTAGGAGGACTGGGGACAGCTTATCTCTGTATCTGACCTTCTTTGGTGATGTCCTTTTATCTTTAACTAAACTGGGGAAAAGACCTGCAGTTATCCCTGGGTAAGAGAAGTGGTTTGATGAGTTGATCTTAAACTGGAGTCTCTGGTTGGTCGGGTCTTTTTTCAGAGATCTTATATTCAACCTGAATCCACCTGGTGGTTTCTACTTGTTAATCAGTCTTCCTGCTGGCTCCATGCACTTTATTACTACAATTTATGCAGAGTCAGAAGTGGACTGAATTTCTGTAACAAGGCAAAATTTCTCTGCAGTCCAACATGATTTTTCTCATTATATTTCCAGTATATTTATCCCTTGACCTTACAGTCAAGCTTTTTTCTTTGTAGGACTGATGTGTGCAGAGAAAGTCTAATCAGTGAGACCACAGCACTGTTGCTTTGCCTGTCCCCAGATAGCCCTAGGTTTATTAGTTTTATTCTGTTTGTTTTTAACATTTGATGCCTTTATTTTGGAATCTTTTTAACCCAAATGCTAAAGTGAAAATCATAAATTGAAATGAGTATTTGGATATTACTGGCCAAGCTTAGTAGCAGTAGGAAGATTTTAGCCTCTGAATAAATAGGAAGTTTGGGTTTTAAACTTCCCATTATGTGGACACGTGATCAAAAGGGCACAGGAAGTTCATCCTGTTCTCTAAGGAAGATGTAGTCAAACAGATTCCACGACAGCCATTCTGATAATCCAGATGCCATAAAATCCAGGCTGCCAGCCAGCCCTGAATTAATAATCTCAGTGAACAGGTCAGGTCTAAAAATGTTCAATATGGTAAATGGAATATGGGTGCATGCAGATTCAATTTGTTCTTCCTGTCTTGTTCCTTTGGACAGGAAGTATTTTGAAGTTTCAGTGAATTGTGAATCATTTGAGAATATCGTGGTGTTATATAAACCAGCTTTTCTATACAAACTGTGTATTGGGTGTAACTCTTCGAAAGGCTAAACTGCTCCAAGGATCTGAGGGAGTCTATGTCAGGACTGCCTTGGACTTAGTGGGCTGGAACTGAAATAGAAAGGTTCTTCACCATCTTATTCTTAAAAAAAAAATCACTCTAAACGTTATCCACTCAATAAGTGCTTTCCAATAAATGAATGAAATTAATGAATGTAATTAAAATAAGTAAATATTTTTTGCCTTAATTTTCTTTCATCCTTTTTTTTAATAAATTTATTTATTTATTTTCGACTGTGTTGGGTCTTCGTTGTTGTGTGTGGGCTTTCTCTAGTTGCAGCGAGCAGGGGCTATTCTTCGTTTTGGTGCATGGGTTTCTCACTGCGGTGGCTTCTCTTGTTGCGGAGCACAGACTCTAGGCATGTGGGCTTCAGTAGTTGTGTCACCGGGCTCAGTAGTTGTGGCTCACGGGCTCTAGAGAGCAGGCTCAGTAGTTGTGGCGCACGGGCTTAGTTGCTCCGTGGCATGTGGGATCTTCCTGGACCAGGGCTCGAACCTGTGTTCCCTGCATTGGCAGGCGGATTCTTTTTTTTTTTTTTTTTTTTAATTTATTTATCTATTTATGGCTGTGTTGGGTCTTCGTTTCTGTGCGAGGGCTTTCTCCAGTTGCGGTGAGCGGGGGCCACTCTTCATCGCGGTGCGCGGGCCTCTCACTATCGCGGCCTCTCTTGTTGCGGAGCACGGGCTCCAGACGCGCAGGCTCAGTAATTGTGGCTCATGGGCCCAGCTGCTCCGTGGCATGTGGGATATTCCCAGACCGGGGCTGGAACCCGTGTCCCCTGCATTGGCAGGCAGATTCTCAACCACTGCGCCACCAGGGAAGCCCCAGGCAGGCGGATTCTTAACCACTGCGCCACCAGGGAAGTCCCTTGCCTTAATTTTCTTAAAGCAAAGAGTTTTTGGATTTTTTAATGGCAGAACTTGAGTCATTCCGTTAACCTGGAAATTACTACTGTGTTTTGTGTAATTATTAGGAAGTGACTGAAATAAGTTTGTTCAGACCATGATTTTTAACCCCTGAAATAGTAAATATTATAAAGTTTAAAAAGAAATCTTTATGGAAATTTTATGTGCTTGGAAGAAAATCTGTAGGGAACATCTACTCTCAAACTATATAATAAAGAAATTAACAAACAGGCTGATCATGGGGGGCTAAAGAATAGGTAAAAGAAAACTCATGAATTTTTTACTTAAAAAAGTGCATTTGGCAAAAGCCTAAGTATATTAATAATTAAAAGTACTAATCTGTAGTTTCAAATTAAGAAGTTAGCACTTTGCTAACCTTCAACAATGCATTTTTAAAATAGCTTCAAGAAAGCCACCAAAGAGTGAACCATTTTCGCCTTTCATGTTCTATGTGAAAGTCCCCTTGCAATTTTGAGAAATAGTCTTCACACCCTTTTTACAGTACAGCAACATACTTGCGTTATACCCTAAAAGATGTTAAAACCATGCACGGGCAAAATTAGATCTAACAATTTTTTTTTTTAGCCGTCATTCCTAAAAAAAAATGATACTGAAGGTTAAACTGTTACATGTCATAATAGGTTCCAGAGACGCTGGGGGTTTAAGAAATCTGGAGTTAGGTTCAGGCTAGGTCATTTGGGGCCAATCTGATCGGGATGCCCTGATGCTCAAACCCCCTCTCCCTCCTTTTCATTATTCCTGGGTTAAAGATCCAAGTCCTTAACCCAACTTCCTGGTGCTACAGTCCAGCCCCTTTTCCTTCCCAGCCTCCTGTTACTGCACACCCCCTGCTTTCTGCCTTGCTGCTGTGACTATTACTTCTGTATATGCAATCTCCCCTTTCACTTTCCTGGCCTTTTGCTGTGTTAACTCCTACTTATCTTTCAAATCTCTGTTGTCTTTTTCTCAGGAAACCTTTTTCTGACCCTTTGACTAGGTCAAACCTCCCTTGTTCCTCTCCTGACCTTCTCTGCTGCAAACATACATATAATTGAGTGATCATTTATTAACCGTCTCCTTCGCTGTATTCTAAGCTCCATGAGGGCTGGAATCCGAGTCGGGTGTTGCCTGCCATTTTACCCCCAGCACTGAAGGCTCTGGCACATATAAGTAACTCAAACATTTTAAAGTAAGATGAATGAATGAATGAATGAGTCAGGCAATTAACCTTAGTGCCCAGCTGTAAAAGAGTTGCTGTTAGGATTGGATGATATGAAGTATCTATGAAGGCTAGCATATGGGAAGCTCTCAATAAGTAGCAGTGATAATTTCAGTTAAATTGGGCTTGGTAGTTTATTTGGTAAATGAATATGGTAAATGAATATTTAAATATGGTTTTGCCTCCATATTTTCAAAAAGTTTTAAAATTACATAGTAAGCACAATTTGATTTATGTATCTTATTTGTTTGTGCTTATGTAGGGATAAAAATAGAGATTTAGAACACGTTTTGATTGTTATTAGCTATATTCAACTATTAATAGTATTTCAAAGAAACCTTAACCTTACACTGATTTTTGTTTTCATGTGACCTTCTCAAAGTAGGTAGAGAACTTTAGGGAAGATGGGACTTATTTAGCTGATGTTGTTGTTTCTGACTGGAATGTCTCCTCATTGAATTACTTGTTCAGGAAACCTAGAGGCTTGAGAAATGTGAGTTCCTTCTTATTTGAGAGTGGATTTGACATTTGGGCTCTTACCAACACTGAATTTTTAAGTGTATATTTTGGGGATGGAGCCCTGTGTCTGAAATGGTATTAAAGCTCTATCCCCCGTTAGGAAGAAGATGCACATTCACTTACATTAAATGGTGTGTGGCAGAGGTACTTGCTGTACACTGGAAGGCTATGATGTTCCATTGTTCTAAATTCTTCAGGTTATTATGATCCTGTGAAGGTGAATGTGCGATGACTCAGAATAATAATATTTAAGAGTCTTGAACTATATAACAAATCCTATTCTCCAGCATTCTGGGGAAACACATGTCAACCACTCTTTCTTATTGAATATCAACATAGCGTGGCCTTCTGGGGGCAGAATTCCTCTCTTCATGGCCTTGGCCTGGGAGCCACTGGTTCTATCACTTTGCTCAAGGGTTTGAGATGAGAACTAGCTAGTTTCTGACTGCAAGGAGCTGACAGTCTAAATGGCAGGTGAGACAGATAGCCATGAAAATACTAGAAAGCCATTCAAGGGCATCTACTAAGTCAGTTTTCAACTGGCTGCTATTGGTGCTTGAGGGTTTGTTGGCTCAGCAGAGTTAGGGAGGATCCCAAAGGAGGCAGCCACTGAGCAGGGCAGTGGGCCAGTTGTTAGCTGTCTTTGGGCCTCAGTGTACAGGTCTATCATTCTCCCATTTTGGCAGTACATTTTGAGTGGTTTATTAAGAAGCTAAAACTCTCTGAATATATACCTAGAGTGTGGGTACAAAAGACCTTTATGTCTCTAGTACTGTAACTTTATAATGGAATTCAGATAAGATAGCTCTAGACAGAAGCTGAAATATTTGAATTTCCCTAAAGAATTCTATAAGTATATTCAAGACATCATAGGAACAGTGTCAACCTCAGGCAGGGCCAGGGTCTGTGGCAACAGACAAATGATGTTCTTCCCATTATTTGGCATCCTTTTCTCATGAACTTTACACAACTGTTAAAATAATTTGCTTTTATTCCTTACCTTTTAAACTACTTTTCAAGTTATTAGTGGATCATGATACTTCTGAAACCTAAGATAATACCAAATGTCCTGGGCCCATGGTGCCTAAGAGGCAAAGGGCATCTTCCATGTGGCAATCATTAGCATTACAGTTCAGCAGGCATTATAAATCAAATCACCCAGGATTGGGAGGGATTTAACATGCTTTCAGTAAGACAGTAGAGATTTTACCAAAGGTACTGTTACCCTACTTATTGAGATATTTAGGTTATTCAGAATATATTTTTTAGAAAAACTCTATCACGTCCTAAAGATGACCCACATTCTAATTTGATCTCCACAAAGGTTTTTTTTTTTTTTAATTAATTAATTAATTAACTTATTTTTATTTTTGGCTGCATTGGGTCTTTGTTGCTGCACGCGGGCTTTCTCTAGTTGCGGTGAGCAGGCTTCTCATTACGGTGGCTTCTCTTGTTGTGGAGCACGGCCTCTAAGCGCGCAGGCTTCAGCAGTTGTGGAGCGCGGCTCAGCAGTTGTGGCTCGCGGGCTCTAGAGCGCAGGCTCAGTAGTTGTGGCGCACAGGCTTAGTTGCTCTGCGGCATGTGGGATCTTCCCAGACCAGGGCTCAAACCTGTGTCCCCTGCATTGGCAGGCGGATTCTTAACCACTGCACCACCAGGGAAGCCCTGCACAAAGGTTTTTTAATGTATGATGCGTGTCTACACAGCCGAGTAGAATTATGAATTGAGCCTTATCCAAGATCTAACATACAGTTAACCTCATTCAATTGGAAAGTTGTATTTTTTTTCAAATAGCAAGGGTTCTTGCTTTATTTTCTAGATCAATGGTTCTCAACCCTGGCCATACATTAGCATAACTTGGGAGATTTTTTAAAAATTAGATGACAAGATCCTTCACATAGAGTCCATTTTAGGTTGGTCTGAGAGGGGGCCTTATATAAATTTCTCAGTCGCCCACTGCCTTAGTTTCTTCACCCATAAAGTGGGGATAAAATTATTTTCTATGTCCAAGCATCATCATGAGGGTTAAATGAATAATGCATGTGGAGTTTTAGAAGAAGTCTGACTTGTAATAACTCTTCTATAAATGAAAGTCATTATATTATTATAATGAAACCATAATAGAGATTCATAGCTCACTGAGAACAAGAATAGAAAATGCAGTAGACACTAAACAGAGCATGTTTAGTAGATGAAAATGCTAGAACAGGCTCACGCTTGCATGCAAGAGCTGATTATGGGTATCTCTTCTCATCTCCACATTTAGTGACATTAGGTTTGAAAATCAGTCATGGTGAGTTTATTTACAACACAGAAATCACCAAATGCTGAAATCAAGGGGCTTTGTTTTGTTTTATTTTGTTTGTTTTTTTTTTTTTTGTATCCCAGAGATCCAGTTATTAACAATATCACCGCAAGAGAGGATTGAGACAGCTGGCAGGGAGGTCTGGGGTGAAAAACATCATACACTTACTTCATGATTTAAATGGCCTGGGCTTGGACCAGGCCAGTCATGGCCATCTGTCATTCATGGACCTGGGGCCTAAGTTTTGAATCAAGAATCACCAGAGTGTGATTGAACTCTCAATCAATCATTAGTTCTAAGTGTTGGGGCAATTTATTTAATCCTGCTCTCAAATCTTAAGGATTTGAACTCATAGAAACAGAGAGTAGAATGGTGGTCGCCAGAGGCTGGTGGAAATGGGGAGAGGTTGGTCAAAGGGTATAAACTTTCAGTTATAGAATGAATAAGGATTCTGAGGATTTGATGTCCAGCATGGTGGCTATAGTTAATAATACTGTATTGTATACTTGCAATTTGCTAAGAGAGTAGACCTAAAGCATTCTCACATGCACACACACAAAGTAACTATGTGAGGTGATAGATTGTTAATTAACTTGGTTGTGGAAATCATTTCATGGTATATACGTGTATCAAATTATTATGCTGTACACTTTTAAATATATTACATTTTTAGTTGCCAACTGTACCTCAATAAAGCTGGAAAAGAAAAAGCAACTAGGGATTTGCGGGGATATAGCAGGGGCATAGGAAGCCACAAGATAAACCTGGTCCACCTAACTTTATTTAGATTCATGTACATTCTTTTTTTTTTTTTTTTTTTTTATTTATTTTTAACATCTTTATTGGAGTATAATTGCCTTACAACGGTGTGTTAGTTTCTGCTGTATAACAAAGTGTATCAGCTATATGTATACATATAATTTAAAACACTCAAGTGATATGAACACATTTGAGACCACAAACTAACCTGGTACTATAAGGTTAGCTTTTTTTTTAATAAATTTATTTATTTATTTATTTTTGGCTGTGTTGGGTCTTCGTTTCTGTGCGAGGGCTTTCTCCAGTTGTGGCAAGCGGGGGCACTCTCCATCGCGGTGCGCGGGCCTCTCACTATCGTGGCCTCTCCTGTTGCGGAGCACAGGCTCCAGACGCGCAGGCTCAGTAGTTGTGGCTCACGGGCCTAGCCGCTCCGCGGCATGTGGAATCCTCCCGGACCGGGGCACGAACCCGTGTCCCCTGCATTGGCAGGCGGACTCCCAACCACTGCGCCATCAGGGAAGCCCTCATGTACATTCTTAAAACCCAAGCCCAAAATGATGATGATGATGAAATCCCCCTGAATTCTACTTTAGGTTAGTTTTGGGATGCTCCAGGAGCGCGTTCAGCATCCTTTGCCTTTGTTGCGTACTCAGGTGGAAACAGATGGAAAGCACTGGAGGGTCTCCACACCTCAGTTTCCTCGTTGGTCAGAACAGGATGGTTGTCAGACTGATATGAGATAATGGATTTTAACCACATAGAGATTGTAGTTAGTGCCTCAGTTTTCAAGAACGTTTGCTAGGTCAGTTTGTGACTTAGGAACTTAGAGCTAAGTAAGCATCCAGCCCAGAGTCTGAACTTTGACCTTGGACCTCAGTAGCCCTAGAACGCCCTCAGACCGCTAGTCCTAATACAGTAGTCTCCAACATTTTTGGCACCAGAGACCAGTGTCGTGGAAGACAATTTTTCCACGGATGAGGGGCGGGGGGCAGCGGATGGTTCAGGCAGTAATGCAAGCGATGGGGAGCGATGGGGAGCGGCAGATGAAGCTTCACTCACCTGCCCACTGCTCACCTCCTGCTGTGCGGCACAGGTTCCTAACAGGCTGAGGACCGGTATGGGTCCTGGCCCCGGGGTTGGGGACCCCTGTCCTAATAGACTCAGTGGAGGCTGAGCTAGAGTCCTACTACTTGACAATTTATTTTTGCTGATCTCTAAGTAAATCAGCATTTGTTATTCTTCACTTTAACTTTTATTTGACTTGCTTTAACAAAAGAGACATAGTAAACATTTTCTGATAACGACTGAAACATTCTTCACTTATAGAATTACTTTCGTTTTGCATTAGATTAAAATGTGCAACACTGTTGTTTTGGATTATTTTCTATGATCTAATGTATAAAATCATGCATTAAAAATTCAATATGATACTTTTGGGGACTTCCCTGGTGGCGCAGTGGTTAAGAATCCGCCTG
This sequence comes from Balaenoptera borealis, assembly GCF_965194805.1. Lineage (NCBI taxonomy): Eukaryota > Metazoa > Chordata > Mammalia > Artiodactyla > Balaenopteridae > Balaenoptera > Balaenoptera borealis. The sequence continues at coordinate 53,296,093 of NC_138877.1, forward strand.
CCAATGCAGGGGACATGGGTTCGAGCCCTGGTCCAGGAAGATCCCACATGCCGCGGAGCAACTAAGCCCGTGCACCACAACTACTGAGCCCGTGCTCTAGAGCCCGAGAGCCACAACTACTGAGTCCATGCGCCACAACTACTGAAGCCCGCGCGCCTAGAGCCTGTGCTCCGCAACAAGAGAAGCCACTGCAGTGAGAAGCACGCACACCACAACGAAGAGTAGTCACTGCTCGCCGCAACTAGAGAAAGCCCGTGTGCAGCATCGAAGATCCCACGCAGCCAAAAATAAATAAATTTAAAAAATTAATATGATACTTTTAATTTCTTAATTTAAAAAAGCCAAACCACAATTGTATTATTTTAGCAAGAAAAAGAAAACTCATAATACTTAGCTATACAGTTAAGTTAAACCAGAAATTGATATTTGTACAATTTCTCCTCCTTGGAAGCAGCAGGTGTATAACATTATTATACATTGTATTTATGCTGCATGCACAGAAAATTGACTAGAGACCCTGAAAGTAGGCAAGATCTTTGGAACCCAGACTGGATTACCAAGCTGAGTACCCCTGCAAAACAAACTCTCTGTCTGAATATATGAAAGGTACTAAAAGAGAGTGAAAACCAGTTTTACTTTTTCTTTTTTAATTATTTTTTTAATTTTTGGAGGAGAATCAGCAGTGGAAGAAAAGATCACTTCCTCTGTAGACACTATGGGTTTCGGATTCTGTAAACTCTGTCATGTAACTTGACCCCAAAGCTAATGAAATCCTGTTAGACTTTCCCTGCCCTCCTTCCTGCTTCCACCTTTTTGATTGTCTCACCTTTGAAAACCTCGATTTGTACTTGTATACATGTGTGATCCTCCCGCCATTGTTTGGCTTTTTACCCAGGCACTTTTCACCTACATCCTCTCCTTCCCTGTTTGGCAGTCGGTTGGGCTTCTTCCTGCCTTGAATACCACATTCCCGAGTTATTCAAGCTCAGTCATTAGCACCCTGTCCCCCTACTAAAATTATGAATGAAAAGCCTTGTTGTTCTTTACAAATAACTCAGGCTTCCTCAGTCAGTCAAATTCGAATGGAAGTGACTGCCGGACAAAGGGGTGGGATGACGGACAGTTCTCACAGCGAGTCATCAATGCCCACAGGAAGTTTTTTAAGCAACAATCTAGGTAGAGAGGGTTGGGCGCTCCCGGAGGACAAGCCTACAGAGGGGGGGCTGGGGGGTGCTCTTTGTGTCCATTTGGATCTTAGGGAAAGAAAAAAAAAAGTCCGAGAAGACCAGAGATGACAATGTACAGAGTCAATTTTGCCCTTGCAAGAACTTAAGAATCCTTCCATGGAGACATCTACCTTGCGGTAATGCTGGTTGGAACTGACACGCACAGACAAAAGTGAAGGCACTGACCATTTACTGGGCTTTGAATGCTGAACGGTGCAGGAGTGGGTTACAGACTGGGGGCTGCACGACTCCCCGCTGGGAAGTTGCATTGTCCTGGGCCCCTTTTTCACAACAGGGGAAAAGGTAATTGACAGGCTGATTGTTTGGCCGGGACCCCCGCTGTTTTAAAATCCTGGAAGGCCCCAGTCACACGTTGTCAATAATAGCCATCGGAGGTGCGGAGTGAAGGACTGTTCAGGAAACAGTTTGAGCCCTTCAAGTGGACAGGCCTCAGTGACTTTTCTTGCACTCTGGCTGCCACAAGCAGCTCATTCAAAAATAACCTTCAAGTAATAAATCAAACTTGTTTCCTGAACTATACAAGGAACAGCTGGTTATTTTTCCTCCCTTTTTTTTTTTTTCAAAGACAAAAAAAAAAGATTTTTACTACAGGAAATCAAGCATGTCAAAATTTGGCAAAGCAATTTGGATGATTTAACAGCTAAACACTTCTCTTTTTAATGTTATGCTTTCATCGGTCTTTTTTTATTTTGGCTTTTCATTTTTGCATTCTGTTTGCTGCCGTGAGTGTCCCTTATCTGTGCTTTCCTCCCTTTTGAAAGGAAAATGAGTTTAGTATCTTGTCCTTAGAATATCTTTGGTAATTTCTAATGTGTTGGTCAAGACGCTCAACCTATTATACAGCTGAAATTTGTTTTCTTCTACAGAGAGAGTTTGGATTTAGACCTATAGCTCCACATATCTGTTTCTCGTGGGATCCATATATTTTGGAGTTCTGATGACAAGGCAGTTTTTCTTCAGTCTGCTGATTTAGGAACCCCAAGCTAGTACATATGTCATAACTGAAGTAGTCTGCTATTTTAAGAAAGTACATTTTGAGCGTTTTTGGTCTTTTTGTGTCTCTCTTTGTGCCTGTTTTTGTGTTTTCTTTGTGTGTGTCTTTCCCTCCTTGAATATGTTTGCCCTTCAGATTTTGGAAAAATCTGCCAACCTCTGACTGACCTTAGCAATAATCAGTATAAATATAAGTATAAATGATTAACATAAAACAATTCCCTTCTGTGATGATTACTGTTTATCTTTATTTTATAGATGCTTGATATTTCAAATAGAAATCCATTCCAAATGAAAGTGTTTATGATCTATCAGTGTGTACCTTAGAGATTAGCTTTTCACAACTTGTGGACATTTAGAATTAAAAAAGAAATGTATTTGAGAACCTGTCAGATTTCAATGCACTAGGTCTATGTCAATCAATTTAAATATAATTAAACAATAATGTTAGGATTAGATATTAAGATTATGTAAAACATCTATTTTACAGGATATTTTTACTACTATTTAATAAAAACAATTATAATTTAGCATTAAATGAGAAATTATAAATTATACTTTGGGATTTGGTCCTTTAATAAACTTATTTTTCTTTATTTTGTTGAAGAGATTATTTGTAATAAAACACTTGTAATGAAAGGTATGTTTACAGGAAGATAATAATGAAATTCAATTTGTAGTAGACTTAGGTCATTGTAGGCTTCTTTTCTTTTTTCATTTCTTTTCCTTGATATTTGCAATAAATGACAATGCTATAATAGCACAAATAAAGCCATCTTTGTGCTACACGATTTAACTTACACACTTTGTATGTATACAGATGTCTTGGCTGATACGAGTGTGAATTTAGCAGTGGGTGTGGTTTCCCTGTAAATGTTTCTTCCATATATGGCTGATATTCATACCGAACCTGTTTTGATGTAACATTTCTTTACTTTCAGCATTTAAGCTTCGAACATGTGATACGTGACTGGATGGAATTCCTGGAGAACTGTATTAACACGTTTCAAAGAGTTGAATCCTGAGGTTAGTACCATGTCAGAAAATTTGAGGATTTGCACAGTATTTATATGTAGGGTTCATACATGATTGTATAATATCATTCATAAGTGAATCAGAATATAAATATTATATTTAAAATAAGGTAAAATACTCAGTTCTGTACATGACTCGTTTCTTATTAAGGCACAGCCTTTTGTCTCCCTCAGAGATGCTCAGGAATTGATGAGTTAAGTGGACTTTGAACCTTCTGGTACCCTCCCGCAGCCTCACAACTCCTCCCCGTGGCCCTGTGGACTCTGGCCACAGGAGGGGCGGGTGAGATGGTGGGTGTAGACTGAAAGTGCTCGGTACAGACTTGCTTTCTGGCCTCCTGTTCAGCTGCCGGTCTCACAGCTTGCCCTGAGAATGGACTTCCTGTGCTGTCATTTACACTCACTATCACACTAAGCACTCTTTGTCACTCAGCTTTTGCGACAGAAGGGGGCGAGATAACACATCTAGACTGTTTGTGTTGACTTTGTGGATAAAGTCAAGGGCTGGAGTCAAGAACCCTGGGTCTTATCCTCATTTTGCAACTGCCTTTCCTGTGACATTGAGCCAGGCTTTGGACCTCCCCATTCCTCACTTTTTCCTCTTCTATCTAATGAGGATCAGTATGCAGTGTTCTCTTATTTTATCAGGAAGGTATGGTTGTTGAAAGATTTTCTAAATGCTTGAAGCCGCTAGCAAAAGGAAAAAGAAATCAGATAAAATGACCCTTTTTTGCTTTTTGGGGAGAGATGGAAAGGAAACCGTAGCTGGTTAATTACTCCTAGAAATAATTCATTCTCCAATCCTGTAGGTAGGGAATTTTCCCTCCTACTCACGTCAGTTTTTTCCTCATCCTTTTCTTTTGCTCTTTTCCTCTCTCTCTCTCTCCCTGCCTCTCTCTTCCTGTCTCCCCCTGCCCTTCTTGTCTGTCTCTTTCTCCCTTCCCCTCTACCCCTGCAATGTTTCCTTCATAGCAACATGCTGTGAGATCAAGGCGTGTAGAAATTAGCAAAGCTGAAGAATACCTCTAAAAGGCTTTGTCCGCTGTGGGTGAGCGGAGACACTGGGGACACAAGGAGGGCCTTCTGAGTTGACTGGGTGGGGAGTGACAGTAAGGGCTATGGAAGCTTTTGCAAATATATGGGACTTCAGAGACAGTTACCAGCTGGCAAGCTGGGTCTGTGGGGCCTGGGACCACTTATTTAGAGGTTCTTTTTGTGAAGAGATGGGGTTGGAAAAGGATTGGAACGTATAGTGAAATTCAGGGATTCTCTCAATGGGATAGGATGGAGGGCCTCTTCTGGCCACAGCTGTGGCTACATCCTTTTCCTTTTTCACTAAATTATACAACTGAATAGAGTGTAGCTTTGAGTGGAAAGGGGTTTCATCTACTGCAATTAGAGTGTATGAAATATCATGAATTGTAAAGAGTGCATTTTAATACATTTCACTTTTTAAAAACCTTTCGTCGTTGAGTTTTATTGCTGTTGTTTTATTTTGTGAAGACCTTGGTAATATAAATTACAAACCAGATATTAATTCACATAGTATTCCTCGTGGCATTTTAAGAAGGGTGTTGTATATTCTGGCTTGCTTATTTGATTTTCCAGATCCACAAATCTGTTCATATGTGCTTAGATTTTTCATTCAAAAGGCAGCAGTATCATTTTGGTGGTATATGCTTTTGATCTTTTGTACATACATGGTTTTGATATGGCCTGACATTGTGTTTATTTGATATTTCTTATTGAATCCATTGTATATTCATGGATGTTTCATGCTATTTTGCTACCTATTGATAGGCTTTTTTAGTGTGACTCCCCCCATTAAAAAAAAAAAGCAAGTAAAAACCTACTACATGGGGGATATATATATATATATATATAATATATGTATATAATATATATACATAAATATATAATATATATTAAAATATAATTTATAAATATATATATTTTACTTGTTTTAATAAGAAGGATATGAAAAGATACATACCAGTCTGTTTATAATACACAGGATCTGAAGGGGAGGCAGGAGCTTATTAACTTTTTAAACTTTTTTCCTGATTTGTTTCACTTTGTACAACAAATATGTATTACTTTCTTAATTAAAACATTAATAAAGAAAATGTTTCAATACTGATTTAATATAAACACTTAAAGAGGAAATTTAGTAGTCATAGATATAATTTGTATTTTACAAGGTTTTTGCCAATCTTGGTAAAATGTCTAAAAATCCGTAAAGAAAGGACAGTGCCTTTTGTTTTTAGAGCACACATACAAAAAAGCAATGGTTGGCGCTCCCTCTGCTGGTTTCCCTACAAGAATTAACAGGCCAACTTGGGAGGATGAAAAGATAACAACGAAAATTATGCTGAGTCTTTGATCCTTAAACACCCTTTCCACATACACATTTTATCCCTGATTGACAGCAACTGTCAAAGCAGTTTGTGAAAATGGGTTCTCTCCTGACATTTAATAGTGATACTGAAGTTGGGCTAGATAATTATAACCCTTTTTAAAAATGAATTGCTCCTTTTTCATATCATAAGCTAGGATGTAAAACACAACTATTCTTAATTTATTGGGAATTTTTGAGTGGGGATTAATCGTACATAACTAACTCTCAATAACGGGATCTAGTAGTTGGCTATTTGAACATTTTCACATTAGTAAGCAAAACTGATGGGGGAGTGACATTATCATGGGCCATTTTAAAAATTAAACCTTGTTATATCATTACTGTAATCTGTACATTCTTATATAAAACATATTTGAAAATTTCTTAGTTTAGTTAATATTGATATCCAAACTATAACTAAAGATTCTTAGAACTCACTGAATTCATCAATTTCCCCCCACCCTCGCCCCCGGGAACCCTGACTTTCTTGGACCAGAGTATGTTGAGCCATATATACTATCCATTGATCAAATATTGGTGTTAAATCATTCCTAAATCTTTATTGCATTCTGTGTTATATATAATACGGTATTCTGTGTCTTAAAGGTGTTTAATGTGAAGATTCTGTCTGTACATATTCAACTCCTTCCACTAGCTTTTGCCTTTAGGTAGGTGTCAGTTATGGTATAAACTGCTAGAATATACGAAACTATTTCCCTTAGGGATATATGCATTTAATAGGGAGCTCTGGAGAATCTATAAGCTTTCAAAAGGAGCATTTTTAATGGTAGGTTTCAGGGAGAGAGCTTTTGTAGTAAGACAAAGTAGACCAGAGAAGGGTCACCTCTGGAGAATGGACAGGCCCTTGGGAAAGGAGTGGAGAATTAAGACAGCTCCAAACAACAGGCAATAAAGAATGGGGGAGGTGCTGTTGATCAGGGAAGAACAGGAGCTGCATTTCCTTGGTAAGAGAACTGCTCTCCTTTTAAAAAGTCATCTCTGTGAGGGCTGCTCAGGGAATGGCGAAGGAGAAAGGAAATAATAGGGTAGAAGGCCAGATCTCATAAATCAACTTTACCCATCACTGATGAGCCAGATACCATAGTCAGATCAGCCTAACGCCCTGGAAAACACCAGGTAGAGATTTAGGCAAGTGACAATGTTAGGGACAGGCAGTTTCACGTAGCAGAGATCCAGTCACACTCCTGGAGTTTAAGCAAGGGAATTCTAGGCTCTAGAAAGAGTGGGGAGGGTGATGAGTGTTGGGGGTTCTGGGTAATTGAAGGTGCACACACTGTAGGACTCCAGTGCTGGAGGACCTGGAGGACCAGGCAGTGCCTGTGGTTGGACTCTAAGGTCAGGAGGATTCCTGGCAGGATCCGTGTTCTAGATCGTGGGATATGAGCAGTTAGGGTCAAGGCTGATTTGATAGTGACTCCAGTGTACTAGCAAATTCCTTCATCCTGAGTCTGGAGAGGGTTTGTATATGAGTGCATGTTCAGTTAAGACCTACAAGCCACACAGATAACGGTCCAAAGCAGGAATTTTAGGAGATATATTATTGGATGGGAGGTCATGCCCCTTGCATCTCAAACCATGATATATGGGCCAATGCACACTTAGCCTACTTATAAAGTCACTGTGCATTAGAGGTTAGGGATTAAAGAGACCAGAACAACTCTTCTTCAAACAACTTTTATATTATATTTACCATCAGTCCCTCATAATTGTTCTCTAATTTTTTATGTCTTTGTTTTTAGTAGTGTCTCTTCAGATGATATATTTTAAGTTTCTTAAATGCAGGACTGTTTTTTTCAGATCTTTTACATTTCCCTAAGAGCTTTAACTTAATTTTGTACCCAGATTATTCTAAATGACAGAGATGTTAGGGCTTTGTTTGTTTGTTAGTTTTATTTTTTCCAATATGCTCTATAGAGCAAATCCCCTGAGTTTCTACATGAAGGTGGGGAGGGAAGGGAGCTTTGATTTTACATATTTGGCTTTTGTATAGTATTTCCCTTGAAGAAAGAACTGCCCTAAAAATTTTCAGAAAACTATGAGTGTGTTTGGTTGATGATCATCAAATTGATACTCAGAAGCAACTGAATGTAGGGAACTTTTCATAGAAGGCCTACATTCTGAAATGGATTCTTTTTTAATTGATTTCTTTATGAATATATTCTTTATGCATTGTTAGTCCTATATGAATTTTGGTCCTATATGAATCAACTTAAAATTAAATGTGTTTCTTTTTCTTGTTTTGTTCATGAAAGTGATTTTAAAAGCCATGCTTCTTATTGTTAGAAGAACTATTAGTCAAAGAGTGCTCGTGTGTTCATAAACCTTAGAGTCCGGAAGTGGTTTGGAAAGAGAAAACTCTTATATATTCCCCAGGAGTTCCCCAACAAATAGATGATGTATTTAAATGGATGTGCATTTTCACTACGCTTGGACCACATCAAATCTGACACTAAACAAGGAATTATCTAAATCAGGCTAGGAAGCATATAAAGGCTAGTAGATTTATTTCAAGGCCCTTTTTAACCAAAGCTACCTTTTCGCTTTATTTATATTATCTGAGAAAAAAGTGTGAATTAGGTACCTTCTTCCTTGCCTTCCATTCTCTTCTGATCAGAGAGATAGAATCCTTTAGACATACCTACCCTGTTAACAGTAGCCATTAGTCACATGTGGCTATTGGGCACTTGAAGTGTGCTGTCATATATACACTAGATTTCGAAGCCTTAGTAGAAAAAAAAAGGATGGTGAACTAGCTCATTTATATGTATTTTATATTAATTATACATTGAAATGACAATAGTTGGGTTAAAGAAAACACTATTAAAATTAATTTCTTTTAATTAACTTCCATTTCTTTTTACTTTTCAGCATTCAAAAATGTTAATTTACATATGTGGTTCACATTTCTATTGGACAAAACTCCTGTAGACCAATAGTTCTTAAACTTTTTGGAATAATAATGTGTTCCTTTGAGAATCTGTTAAAAGCTCAATAAATCATAGAGAGATAGATACTGTCAGTTCTGCTATACCTAACATATGTGTTCCTAAGACTCACCGTACTGTGCAAAATCATGCACTGAAAGCTACAGGGCTGGGATTGGAGTAAACACTCAACAATTTTGTCAGTGACACATAAAAAAGATAGCAACATAGTAAAAATGGTAGCACAGTTTTATCCATGGTGAATGGTAAAGAGATATGTCAGTATTACAATAAATATGGCACTTGACCCTGAAAATGTCTCATTTGTCTGTCGGGGTGGGAGCTCCTACGAAACTGCCCCCCTTCCAAGCCTGCCTTGTTCCCGTGGCTGCCACCCTGTGTGCCAGAGGAAGAGAACATTAGGAAGGTAGAAAAAAAGTGAGGGAAAGAGAAATAAAGAGAGAAAAATGACAGAGAACAGAGGGGAACAACACAAAATAGGCTGAGAGGAAAGGGGAAAAAATGAAAGAGAAGGGAGGGCATGAGGCCGAAATGCAGGGTTGCCGCGTATGAGTGATTGGAAGGAGGTTACCTGAAATCAGATGGAAAGTTGGAAGAGCACATGCAGAAAGTTGGAACAGTAAACAGAACAGCAAATGTAGGTAGAGCTCATTGTCCTTGAGAGGTGTGTGCATTTTGCTGATTTGTGCAAAGCTCAGTTCAGCTGGGTACAGTTTTCTGTGTTGGCCTGGAGATGAAATTGGCACAAGCAAATCCAAAATTACTGTTGTGCTAAAATTTTCCCTAATTTATCAGTCACGTTGGAACAAATTCACGTTTTCAAAACAAGCGTTCTAGCAGAACTGACTGTAGAAACATACACCATGATAGATTGTCATGCACAGCCCACGTTTGCAACCTCCAGACTGGAGGAGTGTCAGAGCACGCCAAGCATTAGGAAGCAAAGCTGAAATGCCAGCATTTGGTTTTTTCAAGGTGTTATAGTCACAATAGATTATGAGAAGGGGGGCCTGGTGAGCAGTTTGTGGAGTGTTGAGTGGAGTGTAGAGAGTGAATGCATTATGGGTGTGGATCCATGGGGGTGGAAGACGTTGAATTTGAGATGCAGAGAAGGTACCCTTTCGATACCAACTGAGAATCATCTACTTACACAAGCCTTTTCTAATCTATGCTAGAATTGCCCAGGAACCATCCCAGTGACAGGAAATGAATGCTTGGCGAGAGGGAAATTCTAACAAGTAGTAGAGAAAAAGAGCAGATAACTGTCTTAATATTCTGCTTCTAGTTATTCTGGGCTTTAGTTACAATTCAAAGAATTTGGTTCCTGTGAATTCACAGAAATAGGTCTAAGGATCTGTCAAGGGGAAGTGAATTGAGAAGATCTTCAAGTCACTAAGAGTAGTGAAGTAACTTTGAAAATTAAATCAAACCATTGAAGGTGGTTGCCCATTAAACATAATGATACTAATGAAGATGATGATGATAATCTAATATTTACTGGGCTCTTAGTATAGCTGGGGACTATACTGTGTGTTTTATGTAGATGATTTTATTTAACATTCACAACATTTTGAGGAAAGATTTTTACCTTTCTTAGGTACCTCTTTTTATGGATCGAAGTAACTCTGCCAACATCACACTGATAGCAAGTAGCTGAGTTGGGGCTTGAATGCAGGCAGTCTAAAGCCAGTGTTTGTGCGGAAACTACCAGACTCTCGTCTTATTAGTGGTCTTGCTGGGGACTTTCCTTGTCTACTGTTGTATATTCTGGTACTGTTTAAATTTGTGTAATGAAATGCTATTACTTAGGTTACTTTTAAAACAGGAGAAAAATACACATAGACAGGTTTAAAAGAGAAAGCCTAGAAAAAAGAAATAAAATAAAAACGATTTTAAAAAGTGAAAATCAACTTTTAAATTCTACATCCAACATTTTATAATACATGTGTTTGGGTAGCATGACCTGAAAATGTTGTTACTTGATACACATGTGCAGGGGGCTGTCTATCCATTTGTAGGCCCCTTGGGGAGTTCCCGATGCCATCAAATGTACACAGGATTGCCAACAGTAAATTATAGTAAGAGTGGGTGGTATAATCAATTTTAAATTGCTGTTCAGTTTTATAGAAGAAATATTTAATATTCAGCTATTAAAATGTTAAAAAATGCCATTCATTATTTTCAGAAATGGGTAGAAGTAATCATTTTTCACATGTCCAGTTAAATTGTCTTGTGTGTCTGATACAAGGATGTTATGCTGTACCAAAGGTAACACATTATTGTAAAACCCTAAGTTGCATGTTTGTTCAAGTTATTTCCATTTGCTTATCTTTGCTCTAGATTCTAATTTATAAGAAGTATATAGTAAGATATTTCATATTTAAGTTAAATCTATTTTTAAATGAAAAAATTTTTTTCTGTAAGTAACAATGGGTAGTGCCAGATTTTATTCTCTTGTTTTATAAAAAAGAATAAAATCTATTTATCTATTGTTTATTTATTATTTTTCCAGATACTTGGTTCTTGTTAGTGGATTAGAAATGGTAGATTTTAGAATGAAAGTAGTGTTACCAAACCAAACTTGGGTCTACTTGCCCACCTGCAGTAAAGCTAATCTCCTGACCCTGGGTTGTGGTGAAGGAAAATACAGCATGTATTGCAGGGCACCAAGCAAGGAGTCCAGGCAGCTAGTGCTTAAAAGGCCCCAACTCCCTGAAGGCTTTCAGAGAAAGGTTTTTAAAAACAGGGTGAGGGAGGGGGTTTTTGGGGTGTGTTATCAGCACATGGACATTCTTCTGATTGGTTGGTGGTGAGGTA